>NC_138977.1:184743586-185390577 GCF_964341445.2 Mesoplodon mirus
ATCTTCCTGGACCGGGGCACGAACCCGTGTCCCCTGCACCGGCAGGTGGACTCTCAACCACTGCGCCACCAGGGAAGCCCTGTGTATGGGATTTTTTTGGGGGGTGATGAAAATAGTGCAAAATTGACTATGATGGTGGTTGCATGTATCTGTGAATATAAGAAAAACTATACAGTTGTACACTTTAAGTAGGTGTGTTGTATGGTGTGTGAATTATATCTTAATAAGGCTGTGATTTAAAATGAGAGAAGAAAGAGACAGAAGGAGGAGGGGGGCAAGATACTATCCGTTTGGAGGAGACAGGGCTGGGCCTCTGCCCCTATGTGTCCGCCAGGGCAAGTTGTCAGTGTCCCTGCAGCCACATCGCTTAGGCCTTGGTGCCTCTTCTGAAGGGAGGGCTGCTGTCAATCATTGGCCAGCTGAGGAATGGCCCTGTAAACTGGTGCCCAGTGGCCTCAGGTATGCTGTGCCCTTCCACCAAGATTACCCGTCATTACTGCTTTATGGATCCTCAGATACCTTCTGGGTATTCAGTTGCTTAGAACTTTTCCACTCACCTTGTAAGTCCCCCCATACAAGTTGGCCGGCCCCATTTCCCAGCCCAGGATTCCCATCAACCCCAATCTTCCTGCTATAAATGTCAGAGATGATAAACTGGGGCCAGATCTCTTGTAGGAAATGGTGGAAACCCTATCTCTGAAAAGGAGGGAAGCAAGACTGGACAGAGGGCTGGGGAATTCACCAGAGCCACTCTCCCACAGGTGCCCTGGGGCAGGGGAGAAGGACAATGGAAGAATGGAGGTTAGATTTGGGAGCTTGCTTTTCCAAAACCCTATTATTCTGGTGGCTTGCATTACTACACAATAAAAACAGGAGGAAGTGAAACATTTTATTAGAAGTTAAAGGTTCAGGATACAGACAAATTAAGAGGCATTCACTTCCTTCATAGAGAAAACGTCTGTGGTATTGAGCTAATGGAAGAGCCCACACAGGGGTGTGTGTGGGGAAGGGTCTCAGGCCCCCCACTCCCCAGAGCAGCAGAAAGTCACAAATCCTGCAGGTTTGAGAGTCTGCCCATGACACAGCAACCACTTCAGGTAGAGCTTATTAGCAATGACTCTCTTTTTATACATTAGCTTAAACAAAGTAATTAAAGATTAAAAAAATATATGTGGTGATGGTTCTCAATTCAAACAGAAGTAGTTTGGAGCCACCTGGTCTTTTGCATTCCAGAGACTATTTCTGCTTGTCAAGCTCATGAGGTTGGGATAAGGGGCAAAGGAGGAAAAGTCCTGGGAAGCATTCTGGAAACTGCAAAGCACTAGACAAACACTAACATCTTGCCTTCTCTCTTGGGGACTTCTTACTCAGGGACCCACCTAGGAGGCAGCAGGAGAGCCAAGAGCCCTTGCCAGCTCTCTGTCCTCCAGAGAGAAGAAGACCAGCCATGCAGGCTGCCCCTTCCCAGTGCCCTGACTTCACACAACCCTCCCCACCCTGATTCAGGCCCATTTCCTGGAATTGCTCTTGTTAGATAGAACTTAGTACCTAACACAAGCTTCCTCTCTCATTTGATGACTCAATAAAGTGGCGAGGTTGGCAGAGCAGAGATGAGCATCTCCAGGCACGAGGGAGAAACTGAGGCTCGGAGGGTGTCCTACGCTCTTCATCCCACATAGTCTGGTGTCAGGGGGAGGGCATGGTGGTGGCTTGTCAGAGATTCTCCCCCAGCCTCACTGCTGAGGCTACTCCCCAAATAGCCCTTTGGTTCCCAGCCTCCTTTGTTCTCAAAAACTTTGCCCAGGGTCTGGGTGTCCTCCTGAGCCAGGCACCCAGTGGTCTGGAGGGTCCTCATGCCAGGACCCTAACTGCCCACAGAGGGAGCCTTGGCATCTCATCACACAGGCATCAGAGCTGATGAACCACGGAGCGCTCGGTGCTGCAGGGCCTGGCAGTGCAGTGAGTGAGGGAACCAGCTGAGCAGAGGGAAAACCCATGTAGCCGGGTTGCACACCAAGACCCGTGGAGGTACTTCCCCTTCCCACTGGAAACATCTTTTTGGAAATTTGTGCCTCTTAAAAATTTTCACTTTTGATAGAAACATGGGCACAGAGAAATATTTCTCTACTACAAGGGGAAAAAAACAGTGCAAATACGATGATATACAAGCACAGGCCCTCAACTCCTTAGCTGGGGACGTGACAGGGAGCTGGGGGTGCTGAAGGGACTGAAGTGGGGCTGTTTCTCACCTCCACATTGCTGTCTCCACACTGGTAGGTGGGCCCCGTTTCATAAGATGGTGTGAGTTTTCAAGGGAATCTGGAAATGTGTACTTCCATATGTCACTTCCCCATTTTCATATGTAGCACAAATCTTGCTTTCCCCTGAAGCTCAGTGAAGGTAGCTGTATGATGCATTGGTGGCCAAATTGACTTGCCTGTTTGGACGTTTGTCTTGCCTTTTATATGACATTGTGTGTAAATGTCTCTCCCTCAGAAGATCACACTGGTTCTCATACAGTAAGCTGACTTACTCTCTGCAAGCACGCTCCAAAGACCTGGGAGGGAGCACGGACACATCTCAAATCTCGTCTTTCCTGAGAATACTCAGGGAACTCCCCTTCCTCTCTCGCCTGCTCTTAGGACCAGCACATAAATATACTGATCGGTTCTATTCTTATGAGATAAAAATGCATTAATCGAACACAGTGTTCTCTACATTTTTAGTTTCACGATAAGAAGGAAATCTAACTCTTCATTCCAAAAGACTCCAGAATGATTTAATAGATTTTGTTCCAAAGCCTTGCCTTTTTAAGTTAAGTTTGTAGGTTTCTTAACCAACATCAGTACTAGTTAACAGAAAGTTTAGACTTGGCCCCTGAGAATCCCAAGTTCAGGGGCTTATACCTTGACGTAGACAGGCTGTGAACATTTGACAAAAACAGGTAAAGTCATGACAAACAATGATGAAATGAAAACTAATCAGAGGAGAATAACTTTCTGAATCTTTTTGAGAAACCCTGCTAATCCTGGAGGATATGATCTCACCCTCCAACCACGCAGTCTCTGTCCACGCAGGAGGCTTGTAGAGGCGCCAAGATAGCGGTTCTGTGCGCCACCTGCTCCCAGGCCCAGCCATGTGGTCCTGAAAGCTTGGCCATCACGCTGGTTTTCCTCCCTGATAGCCATGCTTCTCTTGGTTTTCTTTTCTCTCCTGACCAATGATCCCATTCTTTGAGATCTCCCTGGTATGCTTCTGCACAACTATATTTCCCTCCTTGTTTACAACATCATAGAATTTTTTTAAAAAAATAGGAACTGAGGAAATTGGAAAACCTGGCAAAAATGAAGTTGAAGAAATTCACTCCATCCTTCACTGAATCCCCCACCCAGCATCCAGATCCAGTTAAAAGTTAAAGATGCTACCACACCTCTGCTCAGAGCCTGCGGTGTCTTATTTCTCTGGAAAACCAAGGTCCTTCAAAGGACCTTCAGGTGTCTCTTTGAGCTGCTATCCTCCTACCCACCCCCAAGTCTCTAGCCTCACCTTCTTGCACTCTCTCATGCCTTCAGTCCACCAGGATGACTCGCCAAGCATGCCAGGCCCACCCCACCTCAAGCCTTTGCCCTTGCTGGGCATTCCACCTGGAACCTCTTCCCCAGAAAGCCACACGCCTTGCTCCCTCACGTCATTCAGGTCTCTCTTTTTTTAGAATAAATTTATTTATTTATAGTTGGCTGCATTGGGTCTTTGTTGCTGCATGCGTGCTTTCTCTACTTGCGGGGGCTACTCTTCGTTGTGGTGCACAGGCTTCTCATTGCGGTGGCTTCTTTTGTTGTGGAGCACGGGCTCTAGGCGGGCAGGCTTCAGTAGTTGTGGCACGCGAGCTCAGTAGTTGTGGCTCATGGGCTCTAGAGCACAGGCTCAGTAGTTGTGGTGCATGGGCTTAGTTGCTCCATGGCATGTGGGATCTTCCTGGACCAGGGCTCAAACGAGTGTCCCCTGCGCTGGCAGGCTGATTCTTAACCACTGTGCCACCAGGGAAGTCCCCGTCATTCAGGTCTTGATTCAAATGTCACCTCATTGGGGTTTTAATTTGCATTTCCTGACAATTAGTGATGGTGAGCACTTTTCATGTACCTGTTCAGCCTATTATATGTCTTCTTTGGAAAATGTCTATTCAGGTCCTTTGCCCACCTTTTAATTGGATTATTTGCTTTTTTGCTATTGAGTTTCACAGAAACAGAGAACAGAATGGTGGTTGGCAGGGGCTGGAGGGAGGAGGAAATGGAGAGATGCAGATCAAAGGGTACAAACTTTCAGTTATAAGAGGAATAAGTTCTGAGGTTCTAATGTACAGCATGGTGACTATAGTTAGTAATATTGTATTGTATACTTGCAACTTGCTGGGAGTAAATCTTAAAGAGTTCTCACTAAAAACAAAAAGTTAACTATGTGAGATGAGGTATGTGTTAATTATTTTGATCTTGGTAATCATTCCACAATATTGTATATCAATTCATCACGTGGTACACTGTAAATATATACAAGAATATTTGTCAATTATTCCTCAACAAAATTGGAAAAAAGAGCCCCTGGCCACACTACCTAAAACTTCAATTCAATGCCCTCCAACTCCACCACCCCTTTTCTCCTTCCCCCTCTTGTTTTCCTAAGCCTTCATCACTCACTCTCTGACCTTCTGTCTGCTTTATATATTATCTTGTTTGTTACTCTTTCCCTACAAGACCTTAACCTCCCTGAGAGCAAGGATCTTGGTCCCTGCGCTTGGCACATGGGAGGCTCTCAATAAATGTTAAAATCTCTATTCCTTTTATCAAAGCAGACACTAAGCAAAAAAGTACATGCACCTGGCAAGGTGACACCTTTGGAGTTGGGCAGTGGAGAGGGCTCTGCTCCCCCGGCCCTTTGCTCCATGGGGGCCTGGGCAGGTTCCTTGCCATCTCTGAGCCTCGGTCCCCTCTGTGTCTTGCCTCACAGAATGAGAAACCATTGAAGAACAGAGGCTAAAGTGCCTTGCAAGAGCTAATATGCTCTATGGCAGGGTTTCCCAATGTGGACACTATTGTTATTCGGGGCCGGCTCATTCTGGCTTGTGCTGGGCTGTCCTGTCCACTGCAGGATGTTGTGTAGCATCCCTGGCTCTAGTGCCCTGGACACCAGAAGCAATCCCTCCAAACCCCTATTCCCCAAGTCTTTACAATAAAAGGGCTTCCACACACTGACAAATGTCCCTGGGGCAGGGGCAAAATTGTCCACACTGAGGACCACTGCTCTCTGAGAATCTATTAGTTGTAGTGGAAACTATAATATTTACCATTTAAATTCTTTAACGGGCCTGGTCTTCACTGAATTTAAAAATTTACATGACTGCCTCTTTGACTGCTTCAGTTTTATTCATGTGCGAATGAACTAGACACTTCTCATTCCCCAGGCAACCCCCAGACGGCTCCAGCTCTGACCCTCACAGCAGATGTCCTTTCCTCCCTCTGGAGGATGGTAAAACATCTTCAGAGTTTACATCTCAATTTCAGAGCCTCGAATTGGATCCCCAAGGTACTGGGCAGTCTGTGCAAAGTTCCAAAGAAAAATCTGTTCATAAATTGTCGGAAATGACAGGAAACGCTCTCATTCTTTACCAGCAGTCACATCCATGTCCTTTAGGAAAAGTTCTAGCATCTGGAAGAGGCAGTTACACACTTAGGCTAGTGGCTGGCTGCACGTAGCCAACTAAACATAAGTGGCAGCTTTGGGAAAGAAACACACTGTAGGCTGCCCAGCTTCAGGGTACACCTCTGAAGGGGACTCTTCACAAGGGTAATAACTGGGTCCTAAATTTAACACACTTCACTCCAATGTGCAAAGAAAATGTTGCTTTTTTGTTTACAGTTTCCTATAATCTTTTACATGAATCCCCACCCACTGGTATGTGGAGATAGAGCTAACAAAGGCAACTGTGGCTTTCCAGTAAACAGCAGCTCAACATGTTTCCGGTTTAAATAGTTTCTTTTAGTAAGTAGTCAATTCCAAGTTCAGCTCTTCACTCCAGTGGGTTGCCTCTCCCTCCTTCTTCTCCAGATGGTGATCTGGATGAGAGCAAAAGTCCCGGAACAAGGGAAGCAGGAGCTCATGGATGGTCCGTGTAACGCCCACCCTGCTGGTGGCCACCAGGGACTCTGCTCTCTCGAGGTCTGTGCTGGTCCGAGGCCAGTCCACTGAGATACCAGCAGAGCTGGCTGCTCCCACAGCAGAGGGGGTGTTATCAGCTGCTACTGCCACTGGGAGACTCTAGCCTTTGTGGCCCTCAGTGCTTCTCTCTCTTTCAGAAAATAGATTGCTGCTCTTCCACATTGAACTTCACATGCTCTTATTTGGCAAAGGGGAGCTCCAGGACCCCCTTCATGCCTGGCCTAGGTTACAGGGAGTCAGGAGGACTGCTCACACCTGACCATCTAGACACCTGTCACTCACTCCCAGCCTGTGTTGAATCTTGACCCCACTGAGCCAAGACGGGGCTTCTCCCAAGAGCATGGAGCCTCATTCACTCATTTATTCATTCAACAAATACCTATCAAATGTTCACTTCTGTGCCATGCACTGTTGTAGGCACTGGAAATGGAGTATCAAGCAAAACAAAATCCCCAATCCAGTGGGAAGAAAAAGACAATAAGCAAACAAACGAATACTCAGTGTGTCAGAGGGTGATAGATGCTACGGAGAAAAGTATGTCCAGGAAGGGAGATGGGGACCATTGGGAAAAGAGGGCACTATTTTAAATAGGGTGATCTGGAGAGGTTTTTCTATAAAGTGATACTTGAAAAGATTTGAATGGGGACTTAGAATTGGTGAGGGGTGAGTCATGAGAATATCTGTTGAAAGAATCTTTTAGTCAAAGGGAACAGCAAGTGCAAAGGCCCTGAAGCAAGAGCATACCTGGTGTGTTTGCAAAGCTACATGAAAGCCTGGGTGACCAGAGTTAGAGAAGGGTTTGGAAACATCCAGGTAGATATGGAGGCATCTCAGAACATTAAGTGGCTGCCTAACTTCTCTCCTTTTCCTGCTCTTGGCTATTCTCTGACTTGAGGACCAGCCTCCCAGTGATTCCAGGCTGTGGAGCCTGAGATCTGCTTTCCTTGCTCTCCCCCCATATCCCATTCCTTCCTCACCAATTCTTAGTACAGGAGAGACAGGGTCTCGTTCCTCTTTGAGTTTCATTAGAGAGCTACCTCACTGTACATCCTGGGTCCTCTCTCTTCAGTATGACTTACAATAAAATTCTATAATCAGAGTCATGGAAAGTCTCACTCTTTCTTCTTCCTTCTTCCAAAAATCCTGGCTTGGTCTCTGCTAGTCCACAGGGTGTCTTTGTGAGATTTTGAAAACGTCACCCACTCTCAGAGGATGCAGCCATGTGCCATGATATACAGCTTGCCAAACCAAACCCAGACTGCATTTCTGCCCCTTCATCACACCCCCTAAATAAGTGATCCTATAGCCCGCACCTGGGTAAAGGTCTAACTGGCTGTCAAGACTACTAATCCCTAAGGACTTGAGAAAGTCAGCTTTGAGATGCAACATTAATCAATGGCTTATGTGTCCTAGAAATGCCAACGTTAAACTTTCCTGAGATAATAAATACACTTTGTGGTGTTGGAGGTAGAAGACATCAGAGAATGCGATTTAAGGGGGAAATGAAAAAGATTGTTCCTATTACCAATATTTCCCAAAGAGTCTACGGGATCCATTTTGATCCTCTGAATAACTTTCTCCTCCTTTCTCTCTCCCTTCATGACCAAGACCAGTTGGGACCTTTACTGGCTATTAGCGTTCAAAGTTAGCGTTCAATCGAATAATAAACAGGGTGGAGATCAAGGTATGGTGGAGACTGACTGGAGCCAGGCATGGGCAAAGGAAGGGAGCCTGAGGAAAGGATCAAGCCCTAACTAGTTGATATCAAGCAAAAGCAGTGAGTGTCAAGACCATTAAGCGTTTGCCATTTTACTCTACTTACAAAGTAACAAGTTAGTCTGCCACAGTTTCATGAGCAAAAGACATGAGAGTCCTGGATCAGAGACAAAGGACTTTATCACTCACCACACAGCAAGCAGCATGAGCATCAGCATATTTACATCAATTCTCCTTGGCCCCCCAAGTTCTGTAGAGATGAGACAGAGAGGTCCACGTGGATGCCACACACACAGTGAGTTTGCATCACAGCTGAGACACCCTGAGCTTAGGGAACCTGAATCTGTATAATATACAGTAAGCAAACCTGCCTGACTTTTCCCCAGAAGGAGACATTATCTTTGCCATATTGGACAGTAAGTAAATACTGCCTTTTGCTCTGAAGAGGCAGACTATCTCTGTCTTCCCAGGCTGCTCCCCATAGAAACATTCTTGAAGAGAATCTAGGCCAAAGGCAACTGGTGTCTCTGCTCACAAGAAACATGCAAGACACGTGGAGAACTGTCTCCTAGGCTGGCAGGTAAAAGCGCACTCTGCAATATCGGCAGAAGTTCAGGAATTGGCTGCCACCCCAGAGTTCCTGTTCTTGGTGAGAATGGATGAAAACATAAAACCAAAGACCATGTCACTGGAGGATAATGTTGCCCTTTTGATCCCTGGTATTGCCTCAAAAGTAAACAAAAATGAGCCTAAACACAAAACATGGGCAAGACAGGAGTTCAGCAACTTGAACATTCCTCCTCACCGGGTACGTTTTCTGTAGGAAGTCGTTGGCCCCTGGCTGACTGGGCCAGCAAGCAGCTCAATTCATCACTGACACTCAGCTCTGGCAGCTGCCGGCCCATCCGGCCTCTGGAGCCACCTCTCCAGGCAGAGACCAGCAATTAGGGGTTTAGATCCAAATCAACATTTATAATAGCCTTGGGGAAGTTTGCAGTGCTCTGGGAGACCAAGTAAGCTACTATCAGTAAAATCATATGAATTAAAATTGCACAGGGAAGAATTTTATAAAATCTACAAATAAACTTGTTTTGACAAGAAATCTGTTTGCTTTTCTTACTGCTTCCTCTGCTTGTATAAGAGTATTAACGATTCACTAATTCTCTTAATGTAATTAAGTGTCTAAAACTTTTCAGAAAAATAGTTGAGCATTTGCCATGAGTTGGTCTTGACTATGTGCTGAGAATACACAGATGGGTAAGTGGCACTGCATTTCCTCAAGAAGCTTACAGTCCTCTCAGCAAAGCAGTCCTCTGAAGGGGCAGCCATGGGGGCCTGCAGCAGTGCCAGGAGGGGGAGTGGAGTCTGCCCCTGACACGCAGACACAGGGACACTGACCTCTCTTTACCCGTCAGCGTGGGAACAATTCCCTTCATCCTCGTTCCTCATCACTTACTGCCTCCTCTGATTCTGACTGTGCTTTGTCCTGCAAAAGCCCACTTGGGCTACAGAAAAAATTTAAGGCAAACTGGTCAAAAATGTGAAAATCCAGGATTGCATTGCGGACCCAGAGTCCTAAACAAAGGTTGGGCAAGAGGCTCAGACAAATCTTCTATATTTATAATAGGTGAAGAAATTAAGAGAATGAATGAATGAATAAATTATGTAAAATGTGAATTCTTGTAACACATAAAAAAGCAAAGAAAGATGAAATTTACACCCATTAGGATGGCTGGAAGAAGAAGAAGGAGGAAGAGAAAAAAAAGAAGTGTTGGTGAGGCTACGGAGAAAATGGAACTCTGGTGCATCGCTGGTGGGAATGTAAAATGGTACAGCTGCTGTGGAACACAGTATAGCAATTCCCCACCCCCAAATAAACATAAAGTTACCACATGATTCAGCAATTCCACTTTTAGATACTATATCCAAAAGAAGTGAAAGCAAAGACTTGAACAGATTATTTGTACACTCATGTTTATCGCAGCACTATTCACAATAGCCAGAAAGTGGAAACAACCTAAATGTTCATTAACAGATGAATGGATAAACAAAATGTGACATAGATAGATAGATAGATAATGGAATATTATGTAACTCCCCAAAGGAAGGCGAGTCTGACACATGCTACAACATGGATGAAACTTGAGGTCATTATGTTAAGTGAGATAAGCCAGACATAAAAGGACAAATACTGTATAATTTCACTTATATGCGATACCTAAAGCAGTCAAACTGATAGAAACAGAAAGTAGAAGGGTGTTTGCTTGAGGCTGGGGGAAGATGGAAATAGAGAGTTTTTGTCTAATGAGTACAGAGTTTCAGTTTGAAAAAATTGTCGAGATAGGTGGTGATGGTTGCACAACAATGTGAATGAACTTAATGGCCCTAAATTAGACACTTAAAAATGCTTAAATGGTAATTGCATGTTATGTATATTTTGCCACAATAGAAAAAGGAAAAGTAGAATATTCAGTGAGTCATCAGTTGAAAAATTGATGGCATTTTCACTTTTTAGCCAGATGTTTTGGCATCATGTAGACATAGCCAGATTGAAATGATGAAGGATTTGGGAATTGAAGCCAGGACTCTGGAGTCTCAAGTGACTGCAATAATTACTGCATTTCATTTCCTGTATATAAGGCGAACTGAGTTCAAGACCAAAAGCAATATTCCAATGGGCTGTGATTAATTGCCCCTCCTGTGTTTAAACGGACCTCCTCATGGATTTTGCTATTGTTCCACACAAATAATTAGTGCCGTTTCCACTGCAGGGGTCATGCTTGTGCATGTCCTCATGGACAAAAACAAAGGGCAGTTTCTGCCCCATATTTAATGAGATTTCAGACTTGGAATATTTTAATCCACTGTTAGATTATGAGCACATAGGTTTAACTGGGAAAGGGAAGACACAGACCTGGGGATGGCTCCAGCTTTACGCCGGCTTGTCATTCACCTACACCATTTCACTTAATTTTCTTAATAATTCTATGATGTATATATTCCTTTTTTCTTTCTTCATGAGTGAATTTCATAGAGGTGAAATAGTTTACCCTGAGTCACACAGATAGTAAATGAAAGAGTAGAAAGCTGTGCTTGGCTCTGATACCAAATCCTTTTGTGCTTTTCCGAACTCTGCATATTGACAAGTGATAGAAACCTTGACTTTCCCTGAATAGTTATGCTATCCACTTGGTTATCTTCTTACTCAGCCAACAAAGAATCATCTTTACTTCCTATATTCTAGTGATAGGCACTGGGGATAGAGACATAAAATAGTCTGTTGCTACTTCTACGGAAGTTCAATGTCAGTGACAAGGAGAGGCAGGTGGACTGTGATGTTGTGCCATTGCAGAGGTGTGCACAGGTAGGAACGAGCACAGAGAAGGCAGCATAGCCCAGGCCACTCTGCAGATGAGGTAGGGATGAGAAGGCGTCAAAAGACAGAAAAATGAAAAGCAGACATTCCAATCACAGAAAAAGAACCAAAACTTCCTGGTAGCACATGTGGAGCAGATGTTGGACATGGGGCGGGGTGTGGTCAGGGGGTTAGATTTTATGCTGAGGTAGACAATGCACAGGGATCCACTGCCACTAGTAAATGAAAAAATGACAAGAGCCCATTTGCACTTTAGAAGGATCACCCTGGTAACTCTACAGAGGATGGAGAGAGGAGGCGGCAGGCAAACACAGAGGCAAGGGGGCCACATTAGTTTCCTAGGGCTGCCCTTAACAAATTACAACAAACTGGGGGAGGAGTTGGGGGGCTTGGGGGGAAGTGCTTAAACAACAAATATTTATCCTCTTACAGCTACAGAGGCGAGGAGTGCAAAATCAAGGTATGGGCAGGGCCAAACTCCCACTGACAGCTCTAGAGGTAATCTGTTCCATGCCTTTCTCTTAGCCCCTGGTGTTATTGGCACTACTTGGGTTTCCCTGGCTTGGAGGCACATTTCTCATGGCCTTCTCCTGTGTGTCTGTCTCTCCTCTTCTTGTAAGGACACCAGCCATATTCAAAGAAGGATTAGGACATGAACATATTTTTTAGAGGGGAAACAATTCAACCCACAACAGAGACCAATTAGAGGACACTTGCCATTGCTCAGCTGAGAAAGGATGGGGACCTGGGCAGCAGCACTGTCTTGGAGTAAAGAGGTTGATCAGGAAGTAGAACTGCCGAGCTGGACGCTGACTGGACGGGAGAGCTGGCAGCAGTATTCCCGCTGCTCAGCTTAGGGCTGGTGGTCATAAAGGAAGAGGATTAGTGTGGGAAAGAGAAAGGATAACTTTGCCACGTGCAACTGTCTACCTTGAAGAAAAAGTGTTGGCAGCGATGGTGTTGATTCTCCACTTTTTAAAACAATAGAACTCTCCATTGCCTGTGAGATAAAATGCCAACATTTGATCTGGGCACACAGAATCATCCAAGTCTGGCTCACACCTCTCTCTCCAGCCTCATCACTCACGCCCCTGCTTTTCCCCCATTGTGCACGCACGTGCATGCACACACACACACACACACACACACCAGGGAGTTATTCTCTCCATTTGTTCACCTTTCTCCTAAAATACATGCCAGGCACTGTGCTCCTTGAGGATGGACTATGTCTTGTGCCTGTCGTGTCCACCTGGTCCAGAGAAGACCATGAGCATGCTCAGTGAGGGAAAGCACAGGGTGCCCCCTGCCCAGAGTGCACCCCTACCTATTGAACTCCACTCCTCTGCCCACATGTCACCCTTGGAGAGAAACAAATTAACTTCTCCTGTCTTTGAATTTTCATAGTATGTAGAATCTATCTGCACCATGGGTGCCAGGCTCATTCATCGTCACTGTGCGTGTGCTCCACCACAGGAGTAACCACACATAGTAAGGTCAATGTTTCACTCCTCTTTATAGCTCCAAGGCCTGACAGGACCCCTCTCAGCATAGATGCTACAGAAATATTTGCTGAAAAAAGCATACCATATTGGTCCTTCAAGGAAAGTTGCTGAAGTCTACTACAGGGATCAAGTGCATGGACTTTGAGGTCAGATAGACCTGCATTTGAATCTGGCTCTGATACTCAGCAGCTCTGTTCACTTATGAGAATTTTTAAAACTTCCTAAGCTTCATTTTCTTGTTTGAAAACGGGTATCACAAGAGTTGGTCTGCATGACAATCATTTAGCTCACAGATGGAAAGCATCTAGTGCGCTGCCTGACATCTAGGCTCAGAGCAAGGCTGATTGTCATGGTTAGTCTTCTGAGGCCACCCGGCTCTTCTGGCAGCCCTTTCCCCACGTGGGAACAGAGGGATCTGTGCAGCACTAGCCTGCTTCCACCATTCCCCTGGCCCAAGGTAACCACAAAATTATGACAAATGGTTTGGGTACTGAGCAACCATGAGACATTGGAATGTCATTGAGAACAGCTGTTTCTAGAGGAAAGCTCCAGGGAGAGTATGGAACCAGAAATGTGCCAGGAAAACAGGTGTAAGAGTTGAACAATGCATTTTACAACTTGCAGATGGGATGGGAGCTGGATGTAGCGGAAAGAGCCTGAGCTGCTGTCTCCCGGTCCAGTCCTGGCTCTATCTCTACCTGAGGCAAGTTGCTTACGCTCTCTGACCTTCATTCTCTCAGCCTTTTCATGAGGCTGTTGTGAGAACTGGAAATAAAACACATAAGTTGACCAACCCAGTGGGCAACACTATTCAATAAACAGCGCGCCTGTTTTTCTGTCATTATTAAGATGATGGTGGGTGGAGAGAGGCATCAGAGGCCCTGGTGGTAAATACTCAGTGATAAATCAGGCCCCTGAGATCCTCAGCCTCCCTCTCCCTGATGCGGGGAGTGAGCTCTATAGTCTAAAAGAACGTGTGTGCTACCAAATGTAAAACCGATAGCTAGTGGGAAGCAGCCTAGAGGGGTGGGATAGGGAGGGTGGGAGGGAGGGAGATGCAAGAGGGACGAGATATGGGGACATATGTATATGTATAACTGATTCACTTTGTTATAAAGCAGAAACGAACACACCATTGTAAAGCAATTATACTCCAATAAAGATGTTAAAAATAAATAAATAAATAAAAAATAAAAGAACGTGTGTGGACCTGCTGCTGTTTGGAAAGCAGGGTCCCCTTAGAGACCAGAAGTGACTCCCCTGGACCCCAGCAGAGGCCTTCTCCTTGGTCCTGCCTGATTCATTGGGTGGGTACCCCAGGCTCAGTAACAGGCAGGCTGAGGCTGCAAACTCCACAGGATGAGTCAGCTTCGAGGGGGTGAGGGAGAGACATGGAGGTTGGAACCAAACTCAGAAAGGACCCAGCAGGGGGGATGGGGATAATGAGGGCTTGGGGCCAAGGAGAGTTTGGGGAAGGATAGAGCAAGTCACCCCAAGCAACTGTGTGCTGACTTTGCAGTTTTAATTTGAGCATCTTTGGAAATGTCTTCAGGAGGTCTTCAAAGTACAATAAATTGCCCGGTGCCTTAGAGAACTGAGAGGTCCTCATTTTAATTCAAGTGAGAATTATTACCTGCCTAGGGAGGAGAATTATTACCTGCCTGTCTTTGAGTCTTGACGTCATGAACTGGAGACTGGGGGACTTGCCTCTTGTCTTGCCCTGGCATGTTGTTTTATAATTTTTATTGGAGTATAGTTGATTTAAAATGTTGTGTCAGTTTCTGCTGTACAGCAAAGTGAATCAGTTATACATATACATACATCCACTCTTTTTTAGATTCTTTTCTCACATAGGTCATTACAGAGTATTGGGAAGAGTTCCCTGCGTTATACAGGTGCTCTGGCATTTTGTATTTGAATGACTTTGATCAGACCCCTCACCTTGGTGAATCCAGCTCCCTTTTTGTGAAGTGTCGCTTGGAGAACTTGACCTCTTAGGTTCCTTCTAACTGACATTTTGTAACACTTAGTTTCAGATTCCCAACCTCCCTTTCCTCCTCATTCTAATTTTTTTTAAGTGTGGGAACCATAACTTAGAAAAAAACATTTTTGCATTAACTTTCTGTAGCATTTCCTAGACACTAAGATCCACATTACAAAATCACCCAGCAAGCCTATTAAAAATATCTTCCTTTGGGATGGGTCCCAGAAACATCTGTCAATTTAACAAGCGCCATAGGTGATTATTTATGATCACACAACAATTAGCCTATGCTGTCTGAAAGTATAACCCATAAAGCAGCTGCTGAAAATTGAACATGACTCAATCCTTAAAAGGCATATCTTTAAGCTGTAATAGAAGCCAAGGTCTGCACCAGCAGAGTGAAGCCAAGAATTGAGAGAAGCATGATGAACACCAGCCTTCACCAGCTCGAGAGGTATGAGCCACTGTGTGCCTGAGCCACGGGGTTCTGAGACGGTTCAGGTTGCCAAAATGAACTTGGGACATGCTCGTTGTTGACCTAATGTGCTTGTCCATGCTGTAGGCCACATGGCCTTTGGTTTAGGCTATAGCGCATGTGTGCTGAGTTGCTTTAAAGGAGCAGGAAAGAATTTGTGCAGAGTCATGTCCATCCTGTAGCCCTCCGTGGGAAGCCATCTGGCTGGGATCTGAGTACCCTCTGAGGCCATGGCTGGAGCAATACCCAGTGACCCACCATAGATTAGACCCTCGACCCCGGCTGCCCAAGAACAGAACTCTGCAGTGGCTGGTTCCCAGGAGGTCAAAGCTGGACAGGGAGCAGAAGCTCAGACCTTAGTGGCCCCCTTTGAGAAGGCTAGTGACCGCTGTGACCCAGCAGAGGCAGAAAGTGAATCTGCAGGGGCTGCTACTAAGGTCCTGATGTTTGGCTCTGACCATGCAGGAGGGCATGGGACAGAGTGGGTGGCCTCTCCGTGGGTTCAGTAGGCCTCCCTGGGGGACAACTGGGTTCACCCACCCCATTCTCCTACTGGACACGGACCTTCCCTGACATCTCTGCATGTTCAAGCTAGCTGCAGGTGTCCTCAATGACAGGACACACATAGCTGTTGCCACTTGAAAACATGTGTTTGCTTGTGCTTGTTTAGTTGAGAAATTTTCCATTGGAGGAAAAGGCAATTGGATATGACTAACATTTTAAGAAGCAGTAGCACTAAATAATGTTGAGATCAGTCCTTACCCAGTCCCTAAATCCGTATTATTGAAGAACTTCTATGGGCTAACCGTTCATTCCCTCCTCTTCCCTTGTCTTCCATCGAGGCCTTTGCATATACTGTTCCCTCTGCCTAGAGCACCTCCCACCCCTATCTTATTCCACCCCTCTTCCCTTCCCTTGCTTAATCCTATTTAGTCTGTAAAGAGAAAACTTTTAGAAGAGTTTTAGATTCACAGAAAAGTTGTGAAGATAGGACAGAGTCCCCACGTACCCCATATTCATTTTCCCTTATTGTTAACATGCTATATTAGTATGGTTCATGTGTCACAACAAATAAGCCAATATTGATACATCATTATTAGCTAAAGTCTATGTTTTATTTAGATTTCCTCAGTTTTCATCTAACATCATTTTTCTGTTTCAGGATCCCATCCAGGATTTTCATTACATGTAGCCATCTTGTCTCCTTGGGGTCCTCTTAGAGCCTGTGAGAAACTGTGACAGTTTCTGACTTTCCCTGTTTTTGATGACCTTGACATTTTGAGGAGTTTTGAGGAGGACTTGTCAGGCATTTTGCAGAATGTCCATCAAGTGGCCTTTGCCTGTTATTTTTCTCATGATTAGACAGAATTATGGGGTTTTGAGAAGAAAACCATAGTGGTAAGGTGTCATTCTCACCACATCATATTGGTACATGCTATCAACATAACTAGCCTTTTTTGCCTTCATCACTGGCTGGGGTGGTGTTTGTCAGGTCTCTTTACTGTAAAGTTACTCTTTTTCCCCCTTTTCCACACTGTCTCCTTTGGAGGAAAGTCACTATGTACATCCTACACTTAAGGTAAGGAGTGGGAGTTATGATCCACTCCCTTGAGAGGGGACTATCAACTTTTTGGAATTCTTCTGCATGGAAATTTTGTCTGTTCTCCACCATTTTTCATTATTTATTCAATCATATATTGATATCAGTATGACCTAATGGATATTTATTTTAAACTTTGGGCTATGAACCAACATTACTTTATTCATTTTATTGCTTAAATTGTTCCAGCTTTGGCCATTTGGAACTCTTTCAGTGGCTCCTGTGCCCCTCTGACGTGCCTCCATCATTGTGTGTGTGCTCACGTGTCACTGTGTGCACTCGTGTGTTTGTGTACTTATATTCTGGCACCATGAGGTACTCTTCTCGTATATACAATGCCTCAGCCCTAGAATCAACCATATCTCCAAGGAACCTTGATTCTTTTTATTAGAGAATACTATTAGGAACCAAGATTCATGTGTCATGAGTGCTTGTTGCTACTGGGGTGCCACTGCTTCTAGACCCTCTCAACTGACAGAGCAAAGAAATATATGTGACTATACTGATCCAAATACAGTTGACTCTTGAACAACGCACGGGGAGGGGCACTAACCCTCCACGCAGTTGAAAATTCATGTATAACTTTACAGTTGGCCCTCCATATTCACAGTACCACATCTGCAAGTTCAACCAACAGTAGATTGTGTAGTTCTGTAGTCCACGTTCATTTCTAAAGATCCTTAGGTCAGCACCTTTTCCCCCTTCCTGTTTAGTGAAGTTATTTCATATGTTTGTAATACAGTTACATTAGTTACATTTTTTGTCATAGTGTGCAGTCCATCCTGGCATCCACTGACCTCCTAGTCTTTTCTTTAATTGGCATCTATTAAATTCCAATTCTTATTCTATAAAGTTCTGTGGGTTTTGGTAAATGCACAGTGCTGTATACTCATCATTACAATATCATGAAGAATAGTTTCACCACCATAAAAATTCCCCTATGCTTCACCTATTCAATCCTCCTTCATCCCCAAACTTCTGGCAGTCACTGATCTATTTGCCAACTCTAACATTTTGCTCATTACAGAATGTCATAAAAATGGAATAAAGAAATTTCAGACAATAGAGAGGAATTGTGCCAGAGCCTGGAGTACACCCAGTCCCTTACCCATACCTGATTTAGATGATTTAGATGAGATTTGGGAGTTTGAATTTGATAAAACTTAGATGAAATTTTGGACTTGGGTTGAAGCTGTAATGGATTGAGACTGTGGGACCATTAGCATGTGGCAAATATATTTTGCACATGGGATAGAGATGTTTTTGGGCCAGAGGGTGGACTGTGATAGCAAAAAATATCTCCCAAAGATCCTGGAATCTGTAAATATGCCATCTTACTTTGAATTAGGGACTTTGTGAATGTGATTTGGTTAAGGATCTCAAGATGGAGAGATTATCATGGATTATCAGAATATCAGGGTGGGCCCAATATAATCACAATGGTTCTGATAAGGGAAAGAAGGAGGCAGGGTGGACAGATCAGAGTGATGTTATATGAGAAAGACTCAACTAACCACTACTGGCTTTGAAAATTGAAGAGGACCATGAGCCAAGGAATCTGGGCAGCCTATAAAACTGGAGAAAGAAAAAATAAATAAAAGAATTCTCTCCTATTTAAGGCTGAGTAATATTCCATTGTATATATGTGCCACATCTTCTTTATCCATTCATCTGTTGATGGGCACTTAGGTTGCTTCCATGTCCTGGCTATTGTAAATAGAGCTGCAATGAACGTTTTGGTACATGACTCTTTTTGAATTATGGTTTTCTCAGGGTATATGCCCAGTAGTGGGATTGCTGGATCATATGGTAATTCTATTTTTAGTTTTTTAAGGAACCTCCATACTGTTCTCCATAGTGGCTGTATCAATTTACATTCCCACCAACAGTGCAAGAGTGTTACCTTTTCTCCACACCCTCTCCAGCATTTATTGTTTCTAGATTTTTTGATGATGGGCACATATATACAATGGAATATTACTCAGCCATAAAAAGAAATGAAATTGAGATATTTGTAGTGAGGTGGATGGACCTAGAATCTGTCATACAGAGTGAAGTAAGTCAGAAAGAGAAAAACAAATACCGTATGCTAACACATATATATGGAATCTAAGAAAAAAAAAAGTCATGACGTACCTAGGGGTAAGATGGGAATAAAGACACAGACCTACTAGAGCATGGACTTGAGGATATGAGGAGGGGGAAGGGTAAGTTGTGACAAAGTGAGAGAGTGGCATGGCCATATATACACTACCAAACGTAAGGTGGATAGCTAGTGGGAAACAGCCGCATAGCACAGGGAGATAAGCTAGGTGGTTTGTGACCACCTAGAGGGGTGGGATAGGGAGGGTGGGAGGGAGGGACATGCAAGAGGGATGAGATATGGGGACATATGTATATGTATAACTGATTCACTTTGTTATAAAGCAGAAACTAACACACCATTGTAAAACAATTATGCTCCAATAAAGATGTTAAAAAAAAAAAAGAATTCTCTCCTAGAGCCTCCAGAAAGGAGTAAAGCCCTGCCAACACCTTGATTTTACCCCATTGAGAATCCTCTTATATTTCTAACTTCCAAAACTGTAAAATAATAAATCTGTAAGTGTTAAGCCACAAGTTTGTTGTAATTTGCTACAACAGCAATAGGAAACTAATACAAAAGCTATGATCCATTTGAGTTAATTCTTGTGTAGGGTGTAAAGTATGTGTCCATGTTCATTATTTACATACAGACATCTGATTGTTCCAAACACTACTTGCTGATAAAACTACTTTTCCATTGGATTGCCTTTGTCAAAGATCAGTTGACTATGTTTGTTGGGTCTATTCCTGGGCTCTCTATTACATTCCATTGAGCTATGTGTCAATTATTTTGCCAACACTCAATTGTCTTGATTGCTGTAGCTTTTTAGTAAGGCTGGAAATCAGGTAAAATGAGCCCTCTAACTTTGTTCTTCTTTAATATTGTGTTGGTTATTCTAAATCCTTTGCCTTTCTATATAATTTTAGAGTTAGTTTGTTGATACCTACAGAATAGATTGCTAATGTTTTATTGGGATTACATTGAATCTAAAGATCAAGTTATGAAGAATTGACATTTCAGAAACATCGAGTCTTCCAATAAATAAACATGGACTACTTATTCCCCATTTATTTATGTCTTCTTTTATTTCTTTCATAAAATTCTTATAGTTTTTCCACATATTTGTACATATTTGCTAGCTTTATAACAAAATACTTCATCTTTTGGTGTTATTTTTGTTTTATTTTGTTTTATTTATTTTTGTATTTTTGTTTTATTTCAAATTCCAGTAGTTCATTTCTGGTAATAGAAAAGAAACTGACTTTTGTAAATTGACCTTGTATCTTGCTACCTTCTTATACTTGCTTATTTATTCCAGGGATTTTGTTTTTGCTTTTTGTAGATTCTTTGGTGCTTTCTACCTAGAAAATCATGCCATATGTGAATAAAGCCAGTTTTATTATGACTTTTTAAATCTCTGTATCATATATTTCTTTTTACTGTCTTATTGCACTAAATAGAATCTCTATTATTGAATAGGAATGTTGAGAGAGGACACCTTTGTTTTGTTTCCAATCTTGGGGGGAAAGCATTATTCTCTCACCATTAAGTATGGTATTAGGTGTAGTTTTTTCCAAATATATCCTTTATTAAGTTAAGGAAGTTACTTTTTATTCCTACTTTGCTGCAACTTTTTAATCATGAATGGATATTGAATTTTGACACATGTATTTCTGCATCAATTGATATGACTACATATTTTTTATTCAGTCTGTTAATATGATTAATTCCAAATTACAAATATTGAACTATCCTTGCATTGCTGAATTGAATGCCACTTGTTTGTGATACATTACCTTTCTTATATGTTACCAAATCAATTTTCTAATATTCTGTTAAGAATTTCTGCAGCTATGTCCTTTAGAAATATTGGTCTGTAGTTTTCTTGTAACATTTTATCTTGTTTCAGTATCAAGGTAATGTGGCCTCAAAAAAATGGGTTAGAAACTGTTCCCTCTCTTCTAATTTCTAGAAGCGATTATAGAGAATTGATATTATTTCTTCCTTAAACGTTTGATATAATTCACCAGTGAAAACATCTGGGCCTGATACTTTTTTTAAAATTTTCTTTTCAAAGTTTCTTTTCTGGAAGGTTTTCAATTATTAATTCAATTTATTTAATAAATTATATTGATTAGGGTTATCTATTTTTCTTTGAGTGAGTTCTGTTCGGTTGTATCTTTCAGGAAGTCACCCATTTCATTGAAGTTATCAAATTTGTGGACAAAGTGTTGTTTATGGTATTCTCTCATTATTCATTTAATGTCCATGGGATCAGTAGTGATGACCTCTCTTTAATTTTTGATATTGATAATTTGAATCTTTTCTTTATTTCTCAGTTAACTTGGCTTAAGGCTTATCATATTGATCTTTTAAAAGAATCAGCTTTTTATTTTTTTAAGTTTTTTATCATTTTCCTCTTTTCAATTTCATTGATATTTACTCTAATTTTTAAATATTTTCTTTCTTCTGTGTGTTGTAGGCATAACTTGCTCTTTTTCTCTGGTTTCCTAAGGTAGAAGCTGAGGTCATTAATTTGTCATAGCAAAGGTTAAGTAAATAAAATAGTCTGTACCTCCAGCATGGTAAATGCCTCAGTGAGGAACCTGAGACATGATGGTTTGCAAAAGGAAGGGTGTGGGCTGGCTGGGGTTTGGTAAGTAGAACAAGGATTGGATTTTCTATTTTCTGTGCCTTTGATATCCACACTAACCCTCATGTTAGCTCTGATTTCTGGAGGATTGGTTTTTGTCTAGCATTGTGCTCAGTAAGTCCTCAGGCTCTCCCAATGATTTATGTTCTATCCGCAGGTGACAGAGATGGAGACTGAGGCTCAGAGAGGTAAAGGTGTTGCCAAGGTCACAAACTTTTGGTTGAAACCTGAACCCAGCCTGCCTACTTCCAGAATCTGTTCCCATGGCTCCCCTCATGCAACAAGCCTGAAACAATCGCCATAGCCCTTCCTTTCAGAGGATGAGCAGAGAGCTCCAGCTGCAGCTTATTGCTGGACCTGGAGCTTTCCAGGCTTCTTGCATCCATGCCACCTGACAATGGTCCCAAGGCCTCAGCAACAAGCTCAGGGACCAGTGAATGAATCCAAGTAATGGGCCATATTCAGGCCTGATGGTTCCCATTCTGAGGGCTAATTACGTCCAGAGGCTTCAAGAATTCCTCTGCCAGAAACATCAGATAGAAGGGCGTGCAACTGGCACAAACAGCAGCCAGGGGACATTTTATGAGACCACCCATGAGGCAAGAATCCAAGCCCTGTATGAAAGGTCCTTCCAAGGGCTGCACATGGCATCATGGGCCACCAGCCCAGGGTTTTTTTCCAGTGTTGCCTGAGAGACATCAGGTAGTCTGCACCTCTCTGCTCTCTGATGCTGTGTGTGTGTGTGTGTGTGTGTGTGTGTGTGTGTGTATGGGGGAGTGGGTTCAATAATCCACAGACAAGACCAAAGGCCAGTCACAGATACCAGGCAGGCTGGTCACTGCCAGCTGCTCACAAGCCCCAATGCTCTACCTGTGCCCCTGCCCACCATCAGTGTGGGGACGTGTGTGGCAGTCGTGGGGGCTGTGTGGGAGTCTGCAGCCTTCTCCCCAGTTCTTGCCTCCACATCACTGTTTGATCCTCTGTCGTGTCCGTACTCGGCACTAGCCTCTCTCTATTAATGTTTATGACTATATATTTGCACCCTAATGGCCACTAGCAGGGCTGGCCAGTTCAGACACCTGGGTAGACGGGCCCCAGAGGTGTCTACTGTCTATGCATGCCCAGACACATGGCTCTCCACTTGGGACTGGAAAGGAACAGGTGTGCACAGATGGGGTGTGGGGACGCGCAGGGCAGGTAAGATATGAGGAGCAGGACCCCAGGCATCCGGGCAGACTTCTAACCAGCAGACTCCTGGCATCAGCTCCCCTGAGCATCCTGGACACAAGGCTGCCACAAGCCTCAGGGGGCACGCCCACTGCCTTAATCACTTTGGTAAATCCAATGCCCTGCTCAAGTCCTGGAAGCTTTAAAAAAGGAGACCAGACCATTCAAGTTCACCTTTTGCTGTGGGAAAGCCAGCCTCTGGGAGTGATGCTGGCCTCACCAGGAGTCCTATGAGATTCAGCGAGGGTCTCCAACCTAACCAAGTGGCCACTTTACACCGCACTGCTATCCGTTCTCCGAGAGTGGAAAGAGAGTCACCAGTTTGTTCCACAGCCCCACCTAAGACCCTAAATCAGGTAGCGTGACGGAGCTAATCCTGCCCTTCTCTGAGCGTCCTGGAGATGCTCAGGCATATAGAGAAAGGCAGGCATATAGAAATCTGCATAAGCAGAAACATGACAGCCGTGAGCCTTCCTTGGGATCCTCTTGTCTTTATTCAAGAGAGATGGAAACAAAATGAGGTTCAGGGCCTGATCCTGGGGAGCAAGCACCCCGATTCTGCTTTGCCCACCCAAGGCCAGGGCAGGATGGCTCCCCCTCTGGGCTCCAGGCATGGCCCCAACTCTCTGACTCGCCACTCTCTTGAGCAGACCATTCACATCCATGGGACAACCCCGATGTCGGGGCGCCCTTTCAGGGTCGCTCTGACTGCTCTGGGAAGCCCCGGTGTCTCTCTGTGACAGCAGGCAAGGCCAGCCTGGGGGCACAGGCTCTCAGAGGAGGTCGACGTGGGCTAGTAAGACACACAAGTCAGACACCGAACAGCATGGTTGACATGACAAACAAGGGGCCGGAGAGAAACGAATGCCAGAGGAGAGCTGCTTTGGCCTCCATTTCTTGTGTGTCCGACACTGTGCTGGGCCCTCCACAGGGGCCCTCCCATTAGCCCCGTGTCAGCTGCAGGGTGGGCATCGCCCCCACGCTGTCCCCGGAGAGCTGGAATGCCTCTCCCAAGAGCACACATCTTATGAGAAGCTGAGCCTCAGCTCACCCCCTGGAGCCCATGGTCACAGAGCCACCCTCTTCCCCTGCCCACCGCAGTCCCTGTAAGGGGCTCATGGTGACCTCGCTGAGGCCTTACCGGGCAGAGTTGTCCCTGTTATCACTTCCCTGGGAAACCCAGTGTGCCCATGGAGGCCACCCTTTGGACACCATCCCGGGAGCCACATAAGCCATGGGGGAGCTCCTGCATCTTCTCTCGGGTGTCACTTGCAGCCCTGTAAAAGGAGAGCTCAGATCTGAAATCAGGTTCTGGTGGGTTCACAATGTCCTTTTATCAAGTTACAGCATCTGGGGTGAAGAAGAAATAACAGACTTTGGCCTGTGGGCTGTTGTTGGACAAAAGCCACATTTGGCGCTGGGCTTTTGGCCAAAGTAATAATCATTTTTTTAAATTGACCCCAATGGAGGGGTGCAGCCGTGGGCCACCAAGGCAGGAGTAGGCGTGCTGAGGAATTCCTCCCTGGCCAATCCATCAGCCCAAAGCTTGATGGAGATTCTGTTCAGATGTGGACACCCGGGGGCCGTGCAGAGTCGACGCCCAGCCCTGTTTTCTTAATAAGCAGAGAGGCCGAGATAATGGGTCCCGGGTAAACATTAGGGTCAGATGTCTTCAGGGTCTCTCCTGTCAAAATATGAAAAGAAAACTGTCTGGGAGGCACAATCAGCGTACAGACCTCTTGATTAGCCCTGTAGAAGCTGCACTTCATTTAATCATGCCTTCGATGGCATTCAAGAGAAGGGAACTTTGAGGATTAAATGAATTCCCAAAGCAAAGATTCTTCCCCTTGCTCCTATCTGCAATATTCGTGTTGGGGGTCAGCTGTGTCCTGGTCATTATGGGGCATGTGCAGGGGACAGCAGGGCTTGTCCAGGGCCAGAGGGTCGAGTAGGACTTTCAGAGATTTGGGGAGGCCCACCTCCCACTCCAGCTCATGGTCAAGAGGCAGAAATGTAAGAATGAGATGAAAATCCAGGAGCCAGGAAGTGGGGAACAAAGTGCAGGGAAGCAAGAAGGTGTCCTCTAGAGTTAAGGCAGCTGGGGTGAAGGAGAGGCTGTCGGGGGGCTGGGGCTGCAGACCACCCTTACCCCTGCAGATGGACTTCCAGCGGCAGGGAGGTGTGGGTGGGAGCTGCGTGGGGCAGGGGCAGGCCGCTCAACCCACTGCAAAACCTGCAGAGAAGTCGTGAGGGACGGCCTCCCTCGTGGTCTCTCACCAAGCAAGGGGCAAGGCCTCCATCTCCCACCACGCCGTGGAAGCACCAGGCTGTGATCCTTTCTCATGTTCAAGCTGCCCCTCAGCTCACAATGCCCTTCCCCCACTCTCTTTGTTAGGCAAAGCTAGACATCTCACCCTCTGGAAGCTTCCCTACAAGTTCCCTGGCCCGCTCCCTGTGCACCCTGAGCCACGAGCTTCCCCTTGGTTGGGTCCTTAGCACCTTTATCTTACACTTTTTAGTATGTTGTGGTTGTCTGTCTACTCCCATTCCACTGGGAGCGCCTTATGGGCAGATATCAACTCCTATTAATTTATGTATGCCTAGTCCAGTCAGTAAGCCCTGAGCTGTGCTTGTGGAATGAATGCATGGATGAATGAGTGAATGAGAAAGGAGCAGTGGCTGGAGGGCGGGCCCCAGCAGCTCAGAGGGAAAGAGACTGTGGGCTTTGTCTTAGGTAACATGTGCTATTCTGAGCACCCCTGCTCCATCTCCAAAGTCTGGTTGTTAACCTCCAAGTAAAAAGAAAACAAAGACTTCCAGGCCCCGGTGTAAGCTCTGTCCTTAATGTATTTAATAAATGTTCATTGCAGCTCTATTTGCAATAGCCCAGAGATGGAAACAACCTAAGTGTCCATCATCGGATGAATGGCTAAAGAAGATGTGGCACATATATACAATGGAATATTACTCAGCCATAAAAAGAAACGAAATTGAGCTATTTGTAATGAGGTGGATAGACCTAGAGTCTGTCATACAGAGTGAAGTAAGTCAGAAAGAGAAAGACAAATACCGTATGCTAACACGTATATATGGAATTTAAGAAAAAAAAATGTCATGAGGAACCTAGGGGTAAAACAGGAATAAAGACACAGACCTACTAGAGAATGGACTTGAGGATATGGGGAGGGGGAAGGGTAAGCTGTGACAAAGCGAGAGAGTGGCCTGGACATATATACACTACCAAACATAAGGTAGATAGCTAGTGGGAAGCAGCCGCATAGCACAGGGAGATCAGCTTGGTGCTTTGTGACCACCTAGAGGGGTGGGATAGGGAGGGTGGGAGGGAGGGAGATGCAAGAGGGAAGAGATATGGGAACATATGTATATGTATAACTGATTCACTTTGTTATAAAGCAGAAACAAACACACCATTGTGAAGCAATTATACTCCAGTAAAGTTGTAAAAAAAAAAAAAAAGTACTATGAAACAGAAAAAAAAAAAAAAGCCTCAAATGTGAAAACAGGCTGGCGTCTCCCACAGAAAGCATCAAGAAATCCAGTGGGGGAAATGCCACAGTAAGCAGGAGTGTGCCGTTGGATTTCATTTACAAACTGGCCGTGTCTGAGCAGGGCCTCTCCTCGTCCCCTCCCTCAGAGCGTGTTGCTGCTAAAATACACTATTCTGTATTAGCTCTAACTGCCGCTCAGGGGTATTGAGAATACCAGACTGGTTGGAGGATTGTTCACTAGGAAGAAAAAGTGCCCATTTATTTAAACTTGATAATGACTTAGATTTTAAAATACAAACAAGAATGGCTTAACTGGAGAATGTGAAATTTCAGTGACTGTTTGGAGACACACAGATGGGATTTGCTGTGGTGTGAACGAGGCAGATGGACTTGACTGAAGCATTGGCCTGAGCCCAAAGTCTCCCACCTCTATGAGCTCTCCCCCCAACACACACACACACACACACACACACACACACACACACACACACACACAGTCTTTTCAGAATCGGAGAGGGCAGGAAGGCCCAAAAAGGCTAGACTCTGAAAGCTAAGTGACATTTACTTCTCACAAGCCAGAGGAGCATCCAATCATTGTTTCTCAACCGTAAAAATCTCTTTCTGCATGTATTTGTCATGTGTCCCAGCAAGGAGCAATGGCAGGGGGCAAAATTATTCTCAAAAGAGCTAGAAGATGGCCAGTGGGAGAAGGACAGGCACGCATTTCTGCTACTCCATGCAGGGAATTCTCAACAGATAGGATTAAGGGATCTGGGCTTGGCTGATTCGTGCCTGGAGGGGAAGGGCCCATTTAAACCTGAGTGCCTCGACCTAGATGGCAACTCTCAAAGAGAATATTCCAGGGAGCTGTCAAGATTACTGTCAAAGATGGGCAATTATGGGACGACATATTTTCAGGGGGAAAACCTATGTACTTTAGCCCCAGGGAGAATGTTCAGGAAGAGACTCAGACAAACAAAGGAAATGCAAAGAGAGGAAGCCAGGCCTGAAGCACAGAGATTGCTTTGTCCAGAGAGACAGAGACAATCAGGCTCTGCTCTGGAAAAGTGTACTAAACCGTGGGCTCTGAGGACAGTCTGGACACCCCGGGCTGGCCTGTGTGTTGGGAAGTGGCTGGTGGGGCACTGACAGCTCAGACTTAGGTCCTACCCATCAAGTCCAAAAATGCCTGACACTTTTTTCTAACTAACTCCAGATTGGCCAAGGCAGAAGTCTTCCTTTTCCTGACTATCCTTCATGATCAGCTGTCCCAAAGACTGTCCCCTACTTCTTTCCAGAATCAATGGACAGCTTCTTGTCAATAATCACACATCTATTTTTCTTTACCTTTCCTATCAAACCAAATCTAACAACATAGACAAGATGTATATACATAAAGCATAATAATAATTTCTTGAAAGGTAGCTTTACTATAGACAACAGTGGTCCTACTAGGGCAACCAATCAGATAAATTAATTCATGGAGAGTTAATGTGGAGTTCACAGGCCTCCCACTTTGGGATGACTGATCACCGATGCTCACAAAACACACCTGTGTCTCCTGAAAGAGGTGCTCTAAGGGTGGGCATTGTTACCATGTGGCAGGACAGGGATGGAGATGTCCTTTTCAGTTCCTTGATGGCCCCCACTCTTCCTGACACTGGAGCTAATGGCAGTCTCATTGGCTGAGCAAAAAAACCTCAACAGTCCAACACTGGCTAAGACAGCCAAGGAAATCGAACTCTGACAGTGGCCTTGAGCTCCCCACATTGCTTCCAATTTTCTGACTACACAATTATGGGCTCAAATTCACTTTTATATATAAAAACAACAATCATGGTTTGCTTAGTGTTTTCCAACTAGTAACTTAAATGCAGTAAACCTGCAGAGAGGATTGGATCCTGGTAGGTGGCTAGGTGACCTGCTATATGATTCTAAGAAGGTGCTGATGTTTTTGTAAATGAAAGTAAGTGGCAGGCAGATTTGTGTAGCTGTAGAGTACCCAGGACCAGAATGGTAGAAAGAGAAATGCGACACCAAAAACACGGAGCTTCAAAGACTCCTGTGGCCTCCCAACTTGTGTCCCCACTGTGTATAGAGGCACAGATTGAACACTTAATTGTGCACTTAGGTAATTAGATCCCTGACAGAATCTCTTCTTCCCAGCTCCGCAGAAGGCCGGGCACTACTGCCATCTGGTTTTGCAATATGGTAGCGCTTTGCACTCTCAAGTGCCTCCCTTGGAGTCCATGATCAATAATTTCTTCCTTTAAAGCTGAGCTGGCAGGGTGTTAGTTAGTGTGCGCTCCCACAAGCCTGGTCAGCAGCCCTGAGCAGTGCCGAGCTAGAGAGCCATGTTTTTTTCTAGGTGGTTGTCAGAGCAGGTCAGGCCTGGGTGCAAGCCCTGGTTCTTCCATTTACTCAGTAGCTTTGTGATTTCAGGCAACTCGCTTAGCATCTCTGAGCTTCAATTTATTCATCTATAAAATGGGGATAATAATAGTGCTTATACTCAAGGTTACCTGAGAATTCAGATGATGCACGTAAGCCCCTTAGCACAGTATCCACCCTATGGTAGCTCTCGTTAAATGGTGGTTATATGTATTTTTGTTGTTGTTGTTATTCAAAGTGCCTCATGGTTCACAGGTTGACAGAGAATAATTGAGTTAATAAGTCTGAGAGGACCTTCTGGAGAAAATGGGTTTCCAGAAAATTTTCGGCGAACAAAGGACAATGGGAACTGATCACACTGAAGTGAAGTATTGTGTGTCCTGGACCCACTCTCCAGATACAGGGAAACTTTGTGGAACACAGCAATGAATGCAATTTTTATTAAATTCCCCTGTGATAGCTATTTTATATAATATTGTGAGATGGAATATGATCGTCACCACCACCCTTCCAGCTCTTTCTTCTGAAAGTGTAGGTGTGCTGTCTAGGCAGGGAAGACACCATCCTCCACACACCCCCACCAACCCACACCCTTCATAGATGCTCACTGAGCCAACTTAACCCTGTAATACGACCACAGTATTTAACTAGCAGTGCTTTTTCCTTCATTCCTCCTTATTTTATTTCCTTCTTCCCCCCTTTCTTCTTTCCTCTGCTCCTCAAACACTGATCCAGAACTTACTGTGTGAACAAATCCGAGCGCGGTCCTGTGCACTGCAGAGCCCAGCCCTGAAGATGCCTCCCTCTAGGGAAGATGAGCTATGCACATAACTCCACCACATGGCAGGATGTAAAGGTGCCAGGAGAGGGGAACCTACCAAGTCCTCAGGGATTCATGGAGAAAGGACCCAACCTCCAGCTGGGAAACCAGAGTTGACCCAACAATAAAAGTGCCATTGAGGCTGAGACTAAAGGATACCTAAAGGATGGGTAATATTTTGAGAGATGTGGAAGCAGAAGAAGCTAAATGACCATTACCTTGCCCTAGAAGTGCAGATATGATGAAACGTGGGATTTGAGGGCTAGAAGGGAATTTATGGACCACTTTGTCTGTGCATGCTCCCAACCATCAGAATGATCTTCTTTAAAAGTAAATAATGCCAAGTAACCACCGAGTTCAAATCCCTCCACTGGATCCCCATGCACTTAGCGTAACACCCATGTTCCTGCCCTTGGCCCCTGTGGCTCTGCATGATCTGGATTCTGGCTACCTCTCCAACCTCGTCTCAATTCATCTCCTCTCACCCACTGCAGCAAGGCTGCCTTTCTTTCCTTTTCTCAGACACAACAATCATGTTCCCACCATAGGGCCTTTGCAAGAGATGTTCCCACTCTCTGCAACAATTTTCTGCCACACCATTTTGTGACTGTCTCCACATCATGATTCAGATCTCAGCTTAAATCTCATTTCTCACCAAGGTTTCCATGGCCACTCCTAGATGAAGGGGCTCTTCCCCAAAACATACCCACCAAGGTAATCTCTAGATATAGGGCAACACCCTATTTAATATTTTTAAAAATACTTATCCCTCCCTGGAATTGCCTTTTGTGTGTGTGTGTGTGTGTGTGTGTGTGTATGTGTGATTGTCTCCACAATCTTCTCACTAGAATGTGAAGTTCACAGAAAAGGAATCGAGTTAGATTTAATCATAGTGCTAGCCCCAGACAGTGCCATACAGCTGGCCCTTAGTAAATACCTGTTGTTGAATGCCTCGCTCCCACTTCATCTCTCTTCTGAGTCTCGATAGCCCATCTCTAAAATGAAGAGTGTTATGGATTGAATTATGCCTTCTGAAAATTCATACATTGAAGTTCTAATCCCCAGTACTTCAGTATGTTGCCTTATTTGGAAATTGGGTCTTTGCAGATGGAAATTGTTAAGTCAACATGAGGTCATACTGGAGTAGGATAGGCCCTAATCCAATATGACTGTTGTCCTTAAAAAAAGGGGGAAATTTGGACACAGAGACAGGCATAGAGGGAATACAGTGTGAAGACATAGGGAGAAGATGACCATCTTCAAGCCAAAAAGAGAGCCTTGGAATAGATCCTTCCTTCACAGCCCTCAGAAGGAACAAATCCTGCCAAAACCTCAATTTCACACTTCTAGCCTCCAGAACTGTGAGACAATCAATTTCTGTTGTTTTAACCACCCAGTCTGTGGCATTTTGTTACAGCAGCTTAACCAAACTAATACAAAGGCTGCATAAGATGATTTCCATATTCCTCTCCTATGACTCCCCAGTTTCTTCTCTCCCCTGGTCCTACGGGAAGGGCACTTTCCATCATTCCCTTTGGGAGAATTTGTGGCCAAAAGTTCAGGCTGAGTTTGCTTACTTAACATTCTTTAGCAACTGGACATATTCACTTCCCCCTCACGTGAGATTAAATTCCTTGGTTGGACAGAATCCTAATCTCTCCACACTGTTCCTTAAATAATATTTGTTCTACCATTTCCAACAAACAACTTGGTGGAGGGAGTTTATGACATGGCTTACAAGAGGAAGCTTTTACTTCCTCTCTCAAACCACTATTACAAAAACTTCTCCAGGGAACTGGAGCCCATCCAGCGCCAGGGCACTGAGAAGGCCCTCCAGGACTTACCTTGACAATCCTAATGGCCCAGCTTGGTTTCTGCCTTGGTCCCATTCCATCCATAACAATTCTTCTAGCCGGCACCCCTCGTGTCAGAATACATAAACCCTGGTTAAAGCACAACTTAACCTTCATTCCCATTTTCCAAAGCTTCTTCCAAAATGGGAAAACTATAGTGCTCTGGAGACTGGCTGAATGACTTGAGGTTTCTGGCAAATACAAACATGCGCAGATGTGTTTTTCAAATCAAGAGCAGGGCCTCACCAGCCAGTTCACGTGGGCCCGCTCTCCAAGAAAAAGAGGCAAGCAGTAGTTCTGGCTCGCATATCTGAGAAAGCGTTGCTCTATGTGGGCTTAGATCTGAGGAAGGGGCTTCCAGGTTCAGCTCAAGAGATGCAGAGAGCTGAGAAAAGCATCATCTTTATGACAAGAAAGACACTAAACAAATTGCAAATCAATGATATTTCTTGAACCCATCAGAGAACTGAGGTCACGGGTCAACCAACCAACCCAAAATCTGGGGAGAGAGAGATGCATTCAGGGAGAAACAGGATTTGAGTGTTTGCTTACCTGGGGCAGACACCACTGGATGTCATATAAACTGGTAAAGAGATTCAACTAAAACATTTTGATAAGTTGATAAATGCCACCTGTGGGCTAGCATGAGCAAATGAAACTTGGTGAATGGAGGTATAGGGACATTAGCAGCCTCTGGCAGGCTTTTCCTCCATGAAGCCACCACCAGGCACTTACAGGGAAGATTTGGAAAATTCTGAAATAGTCTAACTCACTGTGATGGATAGGGAAAGGCAAAAACAGACTTAATCTTCAGAATAAGAGCAACAAATATTGCCACCTTAGGGCACTGGTAGAAACACAGTGCATCTGGGAGAACAGCTAAAGTAAATCTCTATGCCTCGAGAAGCCCAGAAGAATGTGCTAGGCCCAGAGTTATAGCTGAAGGAGGTAAAGGAGGACTCATGAAAGTCATGCCCCCTGACACCCAGCTTCACTGTGCCTGCCTGAGACTGAGGCTTAACCAGAACAGCACAGATTGCTTTTTTCCCCTTTCCCCAACACCATGATGACAAACATCAAGTAAACATAACAGTGGACAGAGCTGGGAGAGTGACAACAAACAGACTCTCTCTAGGGAGCAATACAAAGTGAGGACTGAACATGAACCAGTTAGACCTCAAGCCAAGCAGGGTGCAGACAGTGGGAAAAACCCTTTGGAAAATAAGGCTACACACTGAACACAAGGTATTACCAGAGAAATCTGAGATCTCTGGTCTCTGGTGTGCTGAGGGTAACCAAAGCAACAACAAACTTCAAACATAACCCAACTCCTAACTATGTTAACATAAACCCCCAAACAAAAAGCCTAGCAGAAGTAAAGGCATGCTCATATCCAAACATAAAATTATATCCCTACCTCAATATCTACCATCCTACATAAGATGTCCAACTTTCAACAACAACAACAAAAATAGGAGGCATATGAAAAGGCAAAATAATATACTGCATGAGACAAAGCAAGCATCAGAACCAGAATCAGAAGTTGGAACTGTCAGACAAGGAATTTAAAATAACTGTGACTAATATGTTAAAGGTTCTAATGGAAAAAGTACAGCATGCAAAAACAGGAAGGTAATTTCAGAAGGGAGATAGAAATTCTAAGAAAGAATTCAGTAGAAATGCTAGAAATGAAAAACATAGTAACATAGATGAAAAACACCTTCAACATGGGTATGACAATAATGGGTATGACATAGCTGAGGAATTAATCAATGAATTTGAAAATAAGTTGATAGAAGTCAGCTAAACTTAAATACAAAGAGAAAAAAAGAGTAAAGAAAAAGTACATTAGAAAGCTATGGGACAATATCAAGTATTTTAAGACACACATAGTTGTGATGCCAGAAGAAGAGAAAGAAAATGGAGTAGAAGAAATATTTGAGGAAATAGCAGCAAGAACAAGAATTTTCCCAAATTAATGACAGACACCAAACCACAGATCCAAGAAGCTCAAAGAACACCGAACAGGATAAATATCAAAACAACACAAAATTACAATAGACTTCTCATTAGAAATTATTACAATGAAGTGATTTTTAAAAATGCTTAAGGAAAAAAAAAAAACTGTTAGCACAGAATTCCATAGCCAGTAAAAATATCTTTCAAAAATGAAGGAAAAATAAGGACTTTCTCAGACAAACAAAAACTGAGATAATTCACTCCAGCAGACCTCCTCCACAAGAAATGTTAAAGGAATTTCTTCAGGAAGAAGGAATATGACACAGGTTAGAAAACAGAATCTACACAAAGAAATGAAGAACACTGGAAATAGAATAAATGAAGGCTAGATAACATTCATTATTTTTAATTGCTCTAAAAGATAATGGAATATCTTTAAAGCAATACTAGTAAAAATGTATAGTATATTTATAGCTTATGTAAGTAAAATATATGACAGCTATAGCACTAAAAATGGGAGGAAAATTGGGAATAAAGATCCTTATACAACATGTGAGGTGGTATAATATTATTTGAAGGTGAACTCAGATTATTTTAAAATGTATATTGTAAATCCTAACACAAGGACTAAAAGATTTTTTTAAGTGTATAGATATAGACATACTTAAATTGAAAACATAAAATAGAAATAGACTAGGTAAGGATTTCTTTCAACAGAGTCTAAACAGGTGTGGAGGGAATCAGAGCTGGAAGGAGGCAAGGTTGGGGGTGGGTGGGTGAGGTGGGGGTTATGATCACTTGGTTAAAATCAAGAGTACTGCTTGGGACCAGTGTCCACAACTGCCTTTTTTTCCTTAGCTTATGCAAAAATCAGTACTTCCTTTTGTTACTAGACAACTTGTCCACTCATAAAATGACTTTACTGAATAATTTCCTTTATCTTTCAGTTCTGTATTTAGTCCTTCAAGTCAACAGTGGCCAAGGGATTACAACAAAAATACCAGACATACTTGAAAAACTTTGTTGACCAAAACAAAGCCTGCATAATGTGGCGTATTTATCAATAATGAGCTACACTGTTCTTAATATTGTATATTAGCCTGTTGACTTTTATCTTTTTATCCATCTTTTGCTTCTAAACAGTGAAAAATTACCAAATTGGGAAATAGGCATGTACACAACTATCTTCTTACTGATGCAACATTAAATCCTTTAAATTTACCAATCCATTGATCATTCATGACTACAAAAAGAGAGAAGAGAAGATGAGAGGAGAGGAGAGGAGAAAAAAGAAAAAAAAAGTGATTTCTATACCAGCATTTGTCAGGGTTATTGACATAGAATCTAGAAGTAGTCTTTCAAATTTAGAACAGCATTTTAGAAAAAATAGACATCCATTTTCAGATTAAATTCTACCAAAAAGAGGGACCATCTACATATACCCAAGGCACTGACTCTCTTATAATGAGAATTTGGAACTATGGTCACCACACAAGCCATATCGAAATTTAAATAACTTCACCAAAAGGAAATTTCTCATGAGAAACCAAACTAAAAGCACTAAAATACAACCAAGCAACTGTAAATTTTCACATGGAAACCACTTCTCCAGATGGTTGAGGCTCTTGAGGACAGCAGCATTGCTCCAGAGGCTAATTTACTGCCTATATAAACTTGAAAATGGTTCTTCTTCAATGAAAGTTAAACTTTCCATTCAGAACTTTGGCCATTAATAATTTTTCCCAAGGAATTTCTGGATTTTTTCATAATAAAAATCAAGATCATGAGAAAATGTGCTCCAAATTTTTTTTAATGCTTGTTTTAAAGAGTAAATCTTTCCTTTTTGAAAATAAAGCTTTCTTTTTTTCTGGTGAGGTATTTGTAAGTTTTTAGTTATTCTAAAATAAAAATTGTATACATTTAATGTTTACAACATGATATTTTGATATACCTATACATAGTGAAATGATATAGTCAAGCTAATTAACATATCCAACTTCCTCATATAGTTACCATTTTTTGTGTGTGGTAAGAATATCTGAGATCTATGGTCTTAGCAAACTTCAAGTATCCATTACCATATTATTAACTATAGTCACCATGGTGTGCATTACATCTCTAGAATTTATTCATCTAGAGATGAACTTTGTACTTTGTACTCTTTGACTAACATCTCCCCATTCCCCCCACCTCCGCATCTCCTGGCAACCACCATTCTGCCCTCTACTTCTATGAATTCGACTTTTTAAAAAGATTCCACATATAAGTGAGATCATGTAGTATTTGTCTTTCTGTGTCTGACTAATTTCACTTAACATAATGTGCTCCAGGTTCTTATGTCAAAACAGTACTGTTAGCTACAATAAAGATGGAAGACAAAGGGTCACATCGTCCAAATTGAGTATTTATAACACAGAAAGGGCATATGGCTTAGCTGGTAGCAAAGGGAATCCGAACCTGACCATCAGCTGTCTGTGCTGGAGACTAGAGGCTTCCAGCCTGAACACCAACAAGGTATGGGCTCCACAAACATGCCCTGAGCCCTGCTTGCCTGCTGGCATCTAGACAGGGCACCAGAGGACACTCCTGTGCCCCGAACATGAAAAGGACACTCCTCTTCCTCAAAGAGTCACATCCTGGAGAAGACAGACAGACTTAGAATTAATTAAAAATGGCATTTCAAGTAAATGTAGTCAAGCCTCCTGCTCAGTAATTTCTCAAATGAACCAAAATAACTTAATCTAGGAAAAATGAAAAATATTCTTCTACACAAAACCAGGGAAGTCCAGCCTCATTCCAGAATCTCTGTAGACTAGCCTCAGACACACCACAGTTGGGAATGAGCTCAGGGACAGAGATCGTCACATCACAAAACTAGCCACCCCAGGACAAAGCTGTCTGACCGAGGGCATGTCCCCACTGCCCTCCAGCAAAGAGGGTGAGGGCCAGCGGCTGGCACTCCCCTGAGACTCGAGGGTAAACCCCAATTCGCTTCACCCACCCAGTGCTGGTCCGTATGGACAGAAGGACTAAAGAAACATGTTACCAAATACGGTTTCTATTTTCTGTGACCAGATTTCACAGACAGGAGGGATGAGGTGAGGAGACTTTATAACAATAGATCACAAGTGACTCGATAGAGGAAAAAATACACTGAAGTCGAATCATGAAAAGTTCTTGAGCCACAAGGCATTTTTCTAATCTGACTTGGTACTAACATATCAAGTCTTATAACATGGTAGTATGTCTATTTATTTTAAATTTTAAGTTATACAATAAAACTAAAAATCAACTATATCCTTTCCAAATTCCTGAAGATGGTTTTTGAGATGGAAGAAAACAGACCATAGTTCAAAAGATAGAAAAAAATTTAAAACACCAAAGAAGCATTAAAATAGAACACAAAAGCTATGTCTTACAGCATTTATTTTATGCAGTAAATATAAATGTATAAACCCAACTCACAGAAGAAAGGCTTATCTCAGTCAGGACCAAAACAAAACAAAACTCAGGCATTCTACAAAAATATGCAATTAAAATAAAGGAATTAGGAAGGTTGAAAGTAAAGAGAATAGCAAAAATATCCAAGTTCATTGTACCTAAATAGAAATCTGGGTGTTAATATCATACACAGTTACATTCAGGGCCAAAAAAGAGGATTGTGTCATAATAATATTGAACTGTATTCAATATAAAAATATTGTACTCAACATAAATATTCAATATAAAAATATAAAATACTGTATGATTTTTTGTTCAATGACTTAGAGTCATTTTTATTTATTAAATAGCATAGTACTAATAAACAAAGCAATAGCCAGAGTAAGTAAAAGTATAAAGTTGGCAAATCACAAAATCATTAGAAGATTTTAATGCAGCTCTTTCATTCAAACCAATAAGTCAAGAAATTAAGGATGATTAAAATGCAGAGAATCTAAATAATATAATTAATTAGATTGATCATATATATAACACATACATATATTTATATAAACACATGTTTATTTATATGAATAGGTCTCCATGCATTGCAAACAGAAAGTTTACATTCTTTTCTACTGTCCATTTTCTTATATTATTTCATGAAGAAGATCTCAAATTAAAAAAGAAAATAAGATGAAAAATAGCAGAAACTACTTTCTATAAAATCAATAGAGTCAAACTAGAAATACATAACAAAGGTTAGTCACTGCCAATAATAACAAGGAACAATTTTGGAATTTTAAAAACTCTTCCCCAAACCATACTTTGGTCAAGGAAAGCTGAAGATAGCTCATGGAACTTTCTTAAAACTCCTTACCAAAAAATGTGGGATTCGGGCTTCCCTGGTGGCACAGTGGTTGAGAGTCTGCCTGCTGATGCAGGGGACTTGGGTTTGTGCCCCGGTCCGGGAGGATCCCACATGCCGCGGAGTGGCTGGGCCCGTGAGCCATGGCCACTGAGCCTGCATGTCCGGAGCCTGTGCTCTGCAACGGGAGAGACCACAATGGTGAGAGGCCTGCGTACCGCAAAAAAAAAAAAAAAAAAAAAAAGTGGGATTCTGTTTATAACTGTAATCATGGGAAAATGTACAGCCATTAATATTTTTAGTAATAAATATGAAAAAACAAAAACAAGTGAATTCCATTCAATTACATTTAAAAACTTAAATTTGCAAAAAAGGACATTAAACAGAATATGAGCAAATTAAGAAGTTAACACAGAAAAGCAGCATACAATTCATCATGATACAAAAGGTATTTCTTTGGTAGAGGAAGGAGAATAGAATAGAATACAATAGAATATTTATTTGCCTAGTCAAGAAAAACAAAAATAAACTAATAAAAGAAAAAGAAAAGAAGAAAGGAAGATGGGAAAAAATAGAGTAAGAGAAAGCACAAATATACAAACGTAGGTATTAAAAAAGAAGAAACAGAATTACACATTCATGTTAATGACTCTGAAAACCTGAATAAGATGCCCTCTTTTCTAGGAAAATACAAATTATCAAAATGGACTCCAGAAGAGGTAGGAAAGCCTAAAGAGCAAATCCAAAGAGTTGTCAAAGAACTACGCCCTGTAAAACACCTGATCCAAACTTTTTTCTAGCTGAGCTTTTTGCAAACACTGAATTTAAACTGATCCAGATTGTAAAGTTAGGGGGGAAGAAAAGCCTCTCAATTATTTTTTGGAAAGCTAATAGTACATCTCTGACATGAAACTAAAAGAGATAGCACAGAAAAAGTATAGAAAACTCTCACAGATATTGATGCATAAATCCTGAATTAAATATTAGCTTAAGTAAGGATGCATAAATGAGAAATGGGGCAATGTGCCAATGACAGCCAATTTGTGAGTATCTTCCTTGGTCATTGGGTCCAGCTACGTTTCTGAGACTGAAAGCAGGGTCCTGGCTGGAGGAAATGGAATGCGATTGAGTGCTTGGACCAAGGGCCTCCGGGGCTTGACCAAGTGCGGCTGAGCTAGGGGTGTTTGTAGAGGAAGGGTCTGGAGCAAAATGCAGGTACCAGGCAAAGACTCTAGGCGGGTCTGAGTCTGAGAGGTTGAAACGCCTCTGTGAATTGTTCTGGGACTCTGCTGGAAAGTAGCGGTGAGCATTGACGCCTGGTCTCAGAGGTGCGGTGGGCAATGAGGGCTGGGCTCCCCCTCCAGGACAGAGGTGCAGGAGCGTGGGGGTGACCACAGTGGCCTCTGGGAGAGAGAACTCTCCTCTAAGCAGGAACAGAGTCGTCTGTAAGACAGGAGCCTGGAGCCCAGACCCAGGGGCTTCATAGTTCTTGAGCACAGAGAAGATTTATCTTAGATGTCGGGGAGCAACTTTGAGAAAACTACAAGTGTAGAGTGAAAACATCAAAGTAGCAACAAAAGACAAAGAGAAATGTGCCATGCTTTACAACTGACCAAGCTTCTTTACAGCTTTTAGCCTGTTTCTTGTCAAGGTTTGGACAATGACCATGCCCAGGGAGGCTGGGAAGTTAGGGAGCACACCCCTCCCCTCCTGTGCTCCCCCTCCAACTCTGATGAGTCACAAAAGAAGTCACATGCCAGGCCCAGACACCCATCCAGGCCACGTTCTCCCCACGGTTGGGGCTTTCCAGCTTGAAGTCCAGCCCAGCTGGGAACGCCCCAGAGTCTTCTGAACCCATGAAGCTGTCCCTCTGCCCTTTGCCACATTTAACTCCACTGAGTCCACATCTTCCTCAAGGCCCTGGAGAAAGTGATTTGTGTAAATGATGAGGTAAAGCGAGAAGGTTATATGGCAGAGCATGATTGATTCCCTGGGGCTTTATTGTAATAACTTTAATCTTCTGGAGCTCATCTGGTATGAATTTAGGAACCGTGAGGCATTTTGCTGAAATTCCCCCTTAATGCAGCCCTCGCTCTGCTGGCCTCGGTGGTTACGGAGTTTGCCACGTTTATGATTTGGCCCCAGGCTCCTTATTAATAGGCCTTGAAAAGAGAGTGTGGAATGTGTTGGCGCCTCTAGTTGTGCTTTTCTTGGGGGAAGAAACAAACAGAAATCTCTACCTTGAAGTGCGTCTGCGCTCTGCCTTCCTCGAAAGAGAAGTAAATCAATTTGTGCTTCCCAGGCCCAGTTGGGGTAGAGAAGAGTCTGGCACCTGTACGGTCTCTGAGCTCTTGGTGTCTGCAGATCAGTGGGGAGAAGTGGGCTTCCTGAGGTCTTTGTAACAAGGAACTCAGGTCCTTCCACCGCTGGGCCCACCAGGGTTAATTAAAAAAAAAAAAAAAAAAAGACACGTAAGGGGCTTCCCTGGTGGCGCAATGGTTGAGAGTCCTCCTGCCAATGCAGGGGACACGGGTTCGTGCCCTGGTCCAGGAAGATCCCACATGCCGTGGAGCGGCTGGGCCCGTGAGCCATGGCCGCTGAGCCTGAGCGTCCGGAGCCTGTGCTCCTCAACGGGAGAGGCCACAACAGTGAGAGGCCCACGTACCGCAAAAAAAAAAAAAAAAAAAAAAAAAAAAGAGAGAGAGAGACACGTGGTTTGGGGTGCAGCTCCCTCTAGTTTAACAGCTCTCCTGGTCAAATCTGCCCACAGTGGACATCAGGAGGCTTGGGGTCAGATCCCCAGGCTTACAGACTTCGGACAGGTCACCTAACCTCTCTCCACATCAATCCCTCAGAGCACTTCCTAGAGTGGCCTCCAGGAAGGAGGGGTCCTCTGTGCTTTGCATCCACTGGGCATCAGGGTACCAAGGTCAGGAAAGCAGAGACTGATCATTCCAGTGATAGAGTCTAGTGCACCTTCTGAGCTTCACCTGCAGAGCCTCCTCTGCAAAACCACCTGCCAGCAGATGACAACAGGCCAGGTGCTGCATTAATGGAATGAGACGTCAGTGTTCCCATTCCCCTCTGAGGCTTTTGTAAATCAACAGAAAGCAAGCAAACAGAGGTGCCCTTGTAACCTTGATGGAGCCGTGTTGTGACCAGCTGAGACGGTAAGAATTGTGGCACCTTGAGGTGCAATGTGCACTTCACAGTTTCCAAAGCACTTTCACATACTTATTTTTTGTAACCAAAGGCTTTGGTCAGCCTTGTTTGCGAGCAAGGGTGATAGTATGGAGGCTGAGCACTGTTAAATGACTTTCCCTGGAACACAGCAGGAGTGCTGCCTGATAGAGACAGGCAGTGTGGTCCTCCCAGGATTCAATTAGAAAGCCCAGATTTTAGTCCTGGCCACTCAACAGCTCTACCGTTGGGCAAGTTATTTATGTCTCGTAGGCCTGTTTCTTTCTTAAGTTAACAAATGGCAATAAGATTGCCTGCTTTGGGGCTTCCCTGGTGGCGCAGTGGTTGAGAGTGCGCCTGCCGACACAGGGGACGCAGGTTCGTGCCCCGGTCCGGGAAGATCCCACATGCCGCGGAGCGGCTGGGCCCGTGAGCCATGGCCGCTGAGCCTGTGCGTCCGGAGCCTGTGCTCCGCAATGGGAGAGGCCACAACAGTGAGAGGCCCACGTACTGCAAAAAAAAAAAAAAAAAAAAAGATTGCCTGCTTTGTAGAGTTCCTGTGTCAACTAAAAATCTAACATATGTCTATTTCCCAGGAGCATGTCAACACACAGTATATGCTCAGTAGAGCTAAGTTCACCTCCTCGCTTCTTTCACTGTGTTTCCTGAACTGTAGGTATTGCACAGATATTAACAGACAGTAGTAACCAGAAGAGAATGTTCAATTTGTGCACTTGCTGGCACATCTGTTTGAAGGTTGGTGATGCCCAGACCTGGCTCTCGGGTCACCTGGCAGCTGGTATCCTCCACGCCCTCCTTGTCTGGCACTGTCTACTGTGAGCTCAGGATTAAGGGGCCCATGAGGACCAAATTCCTCAAAGCATCCATGTGAGCCCCCCGCAATGCCACTCTTCACCCTCAAGGGGCCTCACCAGGCCATATGACCCAGAGGAAGTGTATTATTGTCTCTGACCAGACATCCCGAGTATCCTACTACGTTCTGAAAAAAATCCAGCGCTAAGAAATAAGGCAGAAAAAAGCCAGCTGTGAGAGCCTACATTGGATTCTGAACCCTGCCAGCCCCCTGCTTCTGCTCTTGCTAGCTCCCCACTCTGGGCCTGGCCTCATCTATATCCCAGCAGCTGGGGAAGAAAGGGAGTGGAAGGGCATTAGAATGCAAGGACCCTCCACCAGGATCGGGACAGCGGCCACAAGACCCAGATCTATTGCACCCCTGGCTGAACCGCTGGGGCCGGGCTGCCCCACGCTCCAGTGAGCGCTCCCAGGCATCCTTCGCTCTGCCCCTCCCCTCTTCCTGGTCAGGGGCCCCACTGAGGCCCCCACACCACCACCTGCCTTAGGACCAAGCCCAGGCGTGAAATATAGGAGGGGATCCGCATCCTCCTTCTATACTTTAAATATGCAAAGGGGGAGAGAACCAGAGATCTAATCTTCCCTGAGGCAAGTCCACCAGCCCTTCCCTTCCTCCGTCTATTTACGAAAAACAGTCAGTCCCAACGCTGTGCACCCCTAATCTTGGCCTGAGTTTGTTCTGTTGGGTTTTAGTCACCTGTGACTATAAAAATCCCTTGCAAAAGGTTTGTAGATGCTTTATTCTAACAAGCTGGTGGAATTTTTATATCCCTGCTGTTTCCATTATAAAAGCTTCTTCAAATTACATTTCATCTTAAACCAAGCCAAACCGCTACTCTGAAAGGTGTCCCATGAAACTCCACTGGGCACCCTGAGATTTCAGAGGCCTCGTCCAGCCGGCTTGTCCAAACAGACCACCCACACCCAGGAGCCTCCTGCGTGCGTGTGCGTGGGTCCTTATCACAGTCCAAGGCCAGAGTCTTAACAGGCCAGGTCCCCTGCTAACAGAAAACACTTCCTGAGAGACAGGGCTTGGTCAGGCAAGGGGTGGACTGTAGTAGACGCTGTGATGGGTCACCAGGTCCCCTTTCCGGCCCAAAGGACTTGTTTTTTCCAAGTGCTGGGAGTGTCACCGGCTGAAGGCCACCCTGCAGCTGCCCCATCAGAAGCTGCCTTGTGCTGGAGAGAGCAGCCTCACCCACGGTCGTACTCTTCCTAGGGCGGCCTCACCAGCAACCCAGCAGGGTGGGAGCATGAGGGCACCTTTCCCTCAGAGTCTGGGCTCTTAACTGGCACCTTTTTTTTTTTTTTTTTTGTGGTACGCGGGCCTCTCACTGTTGTGGCCTCTCCCGTTGCGGAGCACAGGCTCCAGATGCGCAGGCTCAGCGGCCATGGCTCACGGGCCCAGCCCGTGAGCATGTGGGATCTTCCCGGACCAGGGCACGTGGGATCTTCCCGGACCGGGGCACGAACCCGTGTCCCCTGCATCGGCAGGCAGACTCTCAACCACTGAGCCACCAGGGAAGCCCTAACTGGCACCTTTTTAAGGCTGCCTCATAGCTTGACATCCCCCTCTGCTCAGTCCTGCTTCCTTCCCTCCCCTTCCACAGGTATCAGCCTCGGGAGTACTCCAGAATAAATTTGCTGCATACTAACAAAGTACACAGGTAAATAAAGACATCATCTGCAATCCCAGTAGTCCTGGGCTCAAACATTTTCAGGGGCCCCCTTTATCCCCCAGAACTCTGCAGCACTCCCCACCATGGTCCAATGAGGCCAACCATGGGGGTTCAGGTCATCCTGGGCATGTCCTGCCAGGGATGGACTGGCTGGACTCAGATGGCCAAGAGAGTGTCTAGAGAGAAAAGCAGAGACATGAAGCTGTAGGTGGCAGGACAGAAGGGCTGTGGGGGGCATTCTGGCTCCTGGCCAAGCCCCCCGAGTGGGTCTGAGACGACCAGAGGTGGACAGCTGCCATGATGGAAGCTCTGAGGCCTGGAGCATGGTGCAGGGAACAAACAGGGGCTGCTCCAGCCAGCACCGAGAGGAGCACGGCCTCTGCCTTGGCAGCTGGAGAAGCGTGGTCCCACTCAGCCCATGGCACGCACCGTGGCTTTAGCGTGAGTCCCAGTAGGAGGGCCGGTGTCAGCGTGTCCTCAAATAGCAGTGTGGGCTGGACATGAAATAGCCGGCTGCAGCCAGATGCCCTTGGAGCAGGGTCTTTGTGAAGGGTGGGCTCCCGTGAAAGGGGGCAGGGTGACCATTTCCTGCAGATGAAGCCCACTTGTGCGCTTGGGCTGGGCAAGGTGGGGACAGTGAGTAATACTACCCTACTCCTTGGTCAGACACTCGAGGTCTCTGTGACCTGGTCACAGCCTGCCCTCACTGTTTAGCATCTGATACTCCACCAAGTCATGCTCCTAGGTGCCCCCAACATGCCCTGAGGACAACGTCCTCGTCCTCTCTTTTGCTCCCCTAACCCTCTCCCTCCACCTGCCTCATCTTTACTTTTTAGATCTTTTCAGTCTTAAGCATTTAGGAAACCCCCTCCTTCATCCAACCTTTCAAATCTCCCCCACGATGTGCCTCTCCTCTGCCCTCCACTCTTCCTTTTTGTGGCTCAAGACCTCAGGCCCATCCTGATGAGACACCCCCTTCCTCCTGCCCTGAGAGGGTGTGTGCCACATAAAGGAGGGGAGAAGCTGGGATTTGTGGTTGAGTGTGAGTTCAGATCCCATCTTTTCCATTTATTGGTGACAAACTCCCGGAGCCTCAGTTTCCTCATCTGCGACAGAGGGATGGGTAACAACGTGTAGGCACCAGATGAGCTCCGAGGACTCTTCATCCAGGGACCAGAAGAGCTTCTGGGGAGTTCGGGTTGTCCACTCTGGCTTCTGCCTGAAAGCCATACTCTTGGGGGTCAGCCTCTGCCAGGACCTCCAGTTACCCCCTGAAAGGGAGGGGGGAGGAGCCCAGGGGACCACAGGGGAGGAGTGTGCCCTTGCCACTGCAGTGCAGACTGGAAGCAAGGAGCACCCGAGGGCGGCGCTGGGTGCCCAGGAGGGCCAGTCCTTGTGCTCAGGTGTGACTGCTGGGGTTGGAGATGTGGCATTGCTGAGATGACTCTGTCTGCTGGTCCCTCGGGGAAAGCAAATACACAGGGTGTGGGGAGAGGGGCCAGGGAGGCCGTTGAGTGCCCAAGGACAGGAGTAGAGGTGCCTTTCCAGATTCTTGCCCCAAATAGATCCCAGGAGGCGGGAGGGCTTACTGGGCAGGAACACAGAGCCTTTGTGGCTGCTGGCTGGCCTTTCTCACCATTAACTCACCCTCCCTGAGCTGACCTGCCAGAGGCAGAAAGTGTGGGGCTCACACTCATGCTGGGCTCCAAAGCATCCCAAATCTGCAGCTATGTAAGCCAAATGGGTTCTGTCCAAGGTGCCTGGCTGCTGGGTGGAGACTCACGCTGGCTGCAGTGCTGAATGCCCCCCTTCCCTCCACGGCTGTGATCTGAGCTGAACTCAGCACTGGCTGCGCAGTGCCCAGGGTCCTAGCGTGGACAATGCAGGCGGGGCTGGGAAGGTGGAGGGGGCCAGGCTAGGGAGCTTAAGGCTCTTTTTACGGGCACGCTGGGTGCTACCACCTACTGGTGCCCCTCCTCACTGGGCACAGACCCTAAGGGGAGCCTGAAGTGGACAGTGGGCCATTGTGAGGTCTGATAGGTAGCTCTCCATCCAGTCCAGTTTCTTCCTTTACCTTATCTGCAAACTAAACACATCTACCATCTGGCAACCTGGGGAGATGGAGGTCAGATTTTGCACACATGAAGAATTTCTGCCTGAATAAACACGTTTTTTGTTTGTTGTTGTTTTTTTTTTTTTTCCTCTCTTGGTTCCTGGTCATTCTCAGAATCGATCCAGCTGTTCAGCCTGGACCACCTCCTGGCCCCAGAAGTACTCTGGGGTAAGGACACCCCTGGGCTGGCTAAGTGAGAGGAGGGAAAAGGCGGGTCTCTCTTCTGTGGCCCGGGCAGGAGAGGCCTGCCCTTGTTTCGGGTGGAGGGCAGACAGGTGGCAGCCCACCCCAGCCTGGCCCTGCCCTCACTGCTCTCCCTGGGGTTCTGGAACTGGAGGCTTGCTCCAGGGAGGGTGACTGACATTTACAGACAAGCACCCTCTTCCTCCTACCAAGATGCAGCTTCTGGGAAATGCCCTCCCTCCCCGGACCTCTGTACAGCTCTCTTGTCCTGCCCTCCTTCTGTTTCCTTCCGCCTCCCCTTTCCCCTTCCCCAGTGTTGATGGGGAACTGCCCTGGTAAAGAGATCAATTTATCTTCACTCCCATCTCCTATCAGTTCCTAGGCCTGCAGACAGGCTGGTTCTCACTGAAACCATGATTGCCCAAATTCCACAGAAAATAAGCTCCTATTTAAGAGCCTGTTAAGGTGCAAGGCTGAAAGCAGCAAGGGGGTGGGGTGAGCAGTGGGTGCTCAAAACCTGTTTTTCTTGCTGTCAGGTCTGACGCAGGGACCAGTTGCATGCAGACACCTGCCTGAGAAGCCTCTGTGTTAAGACTGAGGTGACCGGCAGTGACTACAGGCAATGAATTGTTTTCCTGACGTCTTGCTAAGGTCAAATCTGCTGAAGCAGCTGCACCTTCACCCCTGCATGAGCTGCTTCTTCCTGACGGCACTCCCAACCCTCTCAATGTGTACACCAGCCTTTAGAGGTCCTGCAGCTGAGGGCATGAAAACCCCCAGGACCCTGCCTCTCCACCTGCCACCTGAGCGACCTCCCTCAAGTCTTTGAGTCCTGGATTCATTCCTTGTCAGCCAAATGGGGATGAGAACCCCTGGTTCAGTGGGGGAGAGAAATGCATGCAAGAACTGCTTCATAAACCAAGAAGAGTTGTAAATTGGGAAGACGTAAATAATAATAATAATACGTGCTGGCATTCATTCCCTGCACTTACACAGAATGGAAGCGTGCCGTCCTCCAAGCTTCTGGCTCCACCAAAAGGGAAGAGCAGATCCCACCTCCTCTTCTAGCTCCTGTAAACAATGTTCCATTCTAAGAAGCTGGTGCCTGGGCATGACCTTAGCTGTGAGGATTCCAGATCTGCTAGGGCAGGGATGAGGGGAGCCCTGGTCAGGAGCCCAGAGATCCATGCCTGGAATCCTCCAGGAAGGCGCCAATGGGTATGAGACAGGAGGCCCATGGCCCACGCTGGGGCTCCCAGCCGGCCTGGGCCTCCGAGGCTCTGAAGACCCCACAGCAGGCCTCAGGCACAGACCGAAGGACTGGGGGCCTCATTCTGGTCTTTGCGGTCAGCTATCTGTAGGGTTATTAAACTGCCTCCTCTCAGCTCTAGGGTAGAACCTAACTGTGAAGTTTCAGATCCCTACTACACACCAGCCAGTGCTCCGCAAAGTGGGCCTCGGGTCAGGGGGGAGTCTGCCCATCCTCGTCCAAAGCAACCAAAAGACAGGCACCTCCACACCCAGACTGGAGCGAGCCGGGAACACATGGGCCATAGCATGAGTTCTGGGCAGAGTCTGGTCTGCACTGCCAGCTCAGCAGGTGAGCTGAGTGTCAGCATCTGAAGGCCTGGGTGTCAGCATCTGAAGAGTGGGTCAAGGATGCTCACCCTATAGTGCTGCTGGGAAGCTCAGCTGAGCTGGCAGAGTGACCCATCTCTGGAATCGTCAGGGTCTGACATTTGGCCAGACTGGGGTTATCATCACGCACAGGACCTCAGGCTAAATGCAGCCTCAAAAGGCAGCTTCGTGCTTGGTCCCTAGGGAAGGATGCCTGTCCTCATAAGTTTAAGCTTTGCTTTTCCTTCAGACTTCAAGATCTGTGTGAGGTCTAATGGGCTCTTTCTACTGAGGCATGAGATTCTTATACAGCTAAGACTGCTACCTCTGCGAGGTGGAATATCAGAAAAGCATGGGCCTCCTGAGGGCACTGGGACAAAATACAGCCTACAACTTCACAGACCAGTGATGCTGTTGGACCAGGTACAAACTGAAGTCAACCGTCTCTGTTGATAATGGCCTGGTGTGCAGCGACTCTCACCCCGCCCAGCCAGGACAGGACAATGTGCTTTTCTTGGCCCGCTTTGGGCAGGGGTTCCTGACCCCTCCTGAGTTATGAGTGCTCAGGGTTGGAGCTTCCTGCTCAAAACCTCAGCTCCAGTCAACTGGTAGACAGAATTATACCCACGCTGACCTGCGGAAGAAGCCGCAGAAGTAAATATTGCCTCGGGTCAGAGCCCCTCCTGGAATCTCAGAACTTTGTTGAAAGCTGCCAAGGCAGGGGTAATACATCACCACCACCCGTCTCTGTTTACAACCGGGTAATGCCTTTTATGACTGCCTCTCTCTATCCTGAATATTTGTTTTATTGCCCCTGTAGGGAGATTTTTCCATTTGGCAAAAATCATCAGATGGCTTTACTCATGTTAACAACTGCTCATTAAATGCAAAGGAGTAAACAGTGAAATAAAGGTTTGTTTCTTTGCTATTTTTTTCTTTTTCTTTCTTTCCTTTTTTTTTTTTTTTTTTTTTTAATTTATGGAAGAAAATCATGGGATGGGCAATAAGAGGTAAAGAGTACTCAGATGTTGTCCCTCCTTAGCGCCTTGCCTGGGTGGGAAGCCAGGAAACCCTCCCTGCCTTTCAGGGAGCCCATTCCTTCAGCAAGGAGAGAGAGAAGGTTTTGATCTGTTTCAAGGGCTTGTTGGGTGATCTCTGGGTTTGGGGCCCTTTATGCTTGATTCTTCTTCCCCTGTGGCCCAGAAATCAGGAGGTACATCTTTCTGTTCCTGGTGGAAAAGGCATCTCAGGGCTAGAGCAGTACCTGGAGAGAATTAGTGTGGAGTGGTTGAAAGGGAGAGCCAGGTAGATGGGTGGTTGGATGGATGGATGTATGGGTGGGTGAGTAAACAGATGGAGGGGTGGATGGATGGATGGATAAGTGGACAGATGGATGGATGTATTGTTGGGTGGGTAATGAACAGATGGGGGGATGGTTGGATGAATGGATGGGTGGGTGTATAGAGGAATGGATAGATGTGTGGATGGGTGGTGAAAGGGTGAATGGATGGATGGACGGGTGGATGGAAAGTTGGATTGCAGACTTATGAAAGAAGTATAGCACCTCTTGGCGGCAAGCCTAGGGCTGTGAGGCAAAACTTGGGTACTTTACAGAGACAAAGGGAGCATCAGTGATCCATCAGTCTGATTACAAACGTAAAAACTTCATTCTGGGAGCCTAAGAAGAGAAAGGTTGCTGGAAGCTGGAAGCCAGTGAGATTTCATGGGTGAGACTCAAACTCCCAGTCAGCATCCTGGATTTTCATTGCTTAAAAACAACAACACCACCGCTCATTTACCAAGTTTTATTGATAACTTATTCCCAAACAAAAATATCTTTTAACGATCAACTTGTTTAACCTCCTCAGTCTGCTTCTGAGCAGTGGGGTGGGAGGACGCATACCTTAGAGGTGCTGGCAATCCTCACCACCCGAGTCCACCTCCCACTTATATCCCCTGGGCCAGGCTGCCAGGGGGACCCGCCCTTGCACTTGGCTTTGAAAGCCTCTCTGGGCAGCCTCCATGTGTGGTCTTGTCCAGCACATCTGTGAAGAAAGACTTCAGACTCCGGCCACAGGGATGTAAGGTGGAGGAAGATGTACAAGTCCCTCCTCTGAACAGGGAGGGCCAGTGGGGCTGGGATCCTGACTTCTCTGACTAGGGCCCCAGCTGTGCAGGCAGTAGGCCCAGCCCCTCCTCCATGACCCACAGCAATGCTTGACCTCTTTCTACATCTGAGGATCCCTCCAGATAGGATACAGCTCATGTGATGCTCATTCCTGGCATGACGGCTTCTCCTCCTCCCCCGTATACAGCCCAGGCCTCCTAAACAGACAGAAAGGGTGTCAGTAGCTGGACTTCACATACATCTGCTCAGACCAGAGGAAGAGGAGGGCTGGTGATGCTGGAGAGAAGAAGCCTGGATCTCCTTGCCTCAGGCATGACCAGGACTATTTCTGGAAGGTCAGGATTGGGGCTAGTGTGTCATTAATCTGTTCATAGCAAAAAGGTGAATAAAAAAGATCACTCCCATACTGCTTTAATGCACCACTTGCCAGCATCATAAGACTCTGTTGCAGTCAAATTCAAGAAATTCTCTCACTGAGAAAGTGGGTGATTTCAGAACTTTCCTTCCCAATGCACTTCCCACCCTCTGCTCACAGGTCCTGAAGTTGCAGGCAGGGAGCTCACAGAGAGGGGCTCCATTGTGTCACGAAGAGTGTAAGACCCTGGGGTCGGGTTACCAGAATCAACAAGTAAAAATCCTGCACCCCTAGTGAAACTTGAATTTCAGATGAACAACGAATAATTCCTTCTAGTGTAACTGTGTCCCATGCAATACTTGGAACATATTTATGTTAAGAAAAAGACACATTTATCTGAAATTCAAATTTAACTGGGTGTCCTCTAGTTTACGTGGCAAATCTACTCTTCTATCCTTCACCAGGATCAGCTCTACTGCAGAGGCAGGCTGAGCTGGTTTACATCCCCGCTCTGCCAAAGAGTAGCCGTGTGACCTTAGTTCCCAAATGTGGGCAATGGGGTTAACACTGAACCCGCCTCGCAGGTAGATGTGGGGATAAAGGAGGCAAAAGGTATACAACACAGAGTAACTCCTGTGTAAATGTTATTTATCCCCCAGGGCACACACTCCCTATCACCCAGGGGTTTATGGTGGGGGCTGGTGTATACTCCAGCTCCAGAAACTTTGATGGAGCTCCAGATGCTGAGGCCAGTCTGCCCAGAGGCAAGGGTACTAAGAGAGAGGGGTAGGGTTAGGATTGACAGAGCAAATTTGGACCTGTCTCCACTGATTTTGGTGATGGGGTGCAGGCAGAGTAGCGTTGGTGTGTGGGAGCTGGTGTGCAGGCTGAGGGCACGAGGATATCCCAGAAAATACCACCCCTGCTTTAGAAGTGTTCGTCAAGGGAGAGTCTTTGGGTACAGCCACCTTACACAGAAGATCTGGCTTGTTGGACGTGCACCTTCACCTAGGGTGAGCCCTGCCTGCATGTGTATCCCAAAGCCAGCCAGGGCCCAGCACAGAGCGAGCCCCATGCAGGAGCCCTGCCTCAGCTTCCCTGGGTCCTTCCCTCCAGGATGAACTGGGGCTCTTGGAACTGGCTCCTGAGGCCAATTTGGGATCCAGTCAATGAAAACATAGTCAGCCTGACAGGTGCTAAGCCCGGGCCCTGGGAACAGGACTCCAAGAGGTTCCCTAGACACCTGCCACGGATGTGACCTCCATCCCCACACACACTGATGTTCCAGAATCCAGAGACGCTGGTCCAGAGAGTTGTGCCTTTGTCCTTGGTCAGCTCTGCCGTGTTGGCCAAGGCCTTGAACCGCTCTGAACTTCAGGCTCCTGTCTTCAAAGCTGAGATATTAGGGCTTATTCTGCTGGTGTCATCTTTGTAAGAACCAAATGTGACGAATTCAGAGGAAGCAAACTGAAGTCCTGTGTAAATATCTTCCTGAGGGCCTTCTCTGTGCCAAGTGCTTTCACACTTAGTAAATCCGAAGGCCAACCCGGGGAGATAATATATCCATTCCACAGATGATAGCATCGAGGCTCTGAGGTTTTGTCTTTCTCACGGGCCTCCTGGTTCCCAGGGTAGGACATATACCAGTGAACCCCGATGCGAGATGTCAAAGGTGGGAGAGCAGGGGTGGGTGGGGTGTAGCCCCTACAGGCCCACACTCAAGGCTGTATGAAAGAAGACTCATGATTGGGGTGGGAGGGTCATGGGTATCCAGGGCTGGGGGTTAGGATCTCATGTATCCCCACACCCTTCCTAGGACCTGAGTGCTCCTGGGTGAGCATTCTCTGGCCTTATCTGGATGACAAGAGTGAAGGTGCCATATCTCCCTTGTATTATTTTGTTTTACCACTTTGAGACCAAATGGTTTGTTTATAAAAGGGGGAGTGTCAAGCAATTTAAAAATGTTCTTTATTTATTTTCAAACTTCAGATCTTTTTGTACCCCTGTCTGATTTTTTGCTGTCTCCCCAACCACCTATACTATTGCATGCTTTGTTAGTTTAAATCTACTTATTTTTTAAAACTTAAATCATGAAATCAGTCTTGAGCAATATCTGAAATGTCTGCTTTAATGTGCTAGTTATTTTTTATTACTTTAAAAAATAAGTTTATAAATCTATGTTGTTTAAAATAATGTTTTCAGAGTACCACCTGAAGTCATCTTGTTGGTTTTACACTGGGAAACAATGATTGGGTGCAAACTTTCAACCCTGTACTAAGGTCCTTCTCCAAAAGCCCAGTCACTGAACTCTGAAGGTATGAACAGCCTATGCTGGGCAGAGGGCTGTGGGCAGGCACCTGGACTGTCACTAGGGGTCTAGAGACCATAGCACAAAATCGAGCCTTGGAGATGCACCTGTCTGTTAACCCAACAGCCAGACCCCTGCCTCCCTCTCACCTTGAACTCCTCATGACTGAGGTGTCCCTGAGGAGCTGCAGCTCTGCGTGCTGAGTGTGGGAGAAATCTGCAAGATCTCACAGGGAAGGTGGCATTGCTTTGGGCCTTGACAGGGAACTGAGTTTCCTGGCAGAGAAAGAAAGGTGGAACCTTTTAAGCAGAGACAGTGCCATAAGCAAAGGACAGAGGAGAAAGGGTAGTGGGCCCTGCTACCCTGAATGTGGGAGGCACCACTGTGACAGAGCACAGAGCCCAGGTTAAAAAGGCACAGTCTGGTCCCCAGAGTGTTGACTTGTGCAGAGTTTTAAATTTAAGTAGCTTGCCAACTTATAAACTGTGGACAGTTTACAGATCCTTGGCTTCCCTATTTAAAATCCTAACTCACTCCCCTTCCTTCTGGTCCATTTTCTCTAATGACCTGCGAGTGGGGGCCTCTTAATGACCTTCCATAGCTTATGTGCTTAATTACTTATGTATAGTGCCATTTTCTTTTCCCCCATCCCCCAGAATGTACACTCCAGGAGGAAAGGGGTTTGGGCTGTTTCGTCTGTTTGTTTGTGCTTCCTTTACTGAAGTATTTCAAACACTTATCCCATGTCTGGAACATAACAGGTGCTCAATAAGAATTTTAATGAATGAATGGAGGAAGTGATGGCACTGATGGGTCCCACACTAATGTCTGTCCTGGGGTTGCGGGGCGCGGCCAGACAGAAGGCCCTGGTTTCCCTTCAGCCCACGCGGGTCCCTCCCAGTGGCTCCCTCAGGCTGTGGGAGCAACAACCGATTTGTGACCAAAAGCAAACAAGCGAGAAGCTTTGACATTGGCTTTGGCCGGACTTGCAGGTAAGGCTCCACAAGCGCGGCTGTCGCCGGGCTCTGGCCTCTGTGGTGTGCCCCTAAGTCCCGGCCACCCGATATATGACTGAACCTTGCAGCTTCACCCGTCTGTGCAGTGATCTGGGGCGGACCTGAGTCTTTGTCCACTCGGACCGCAGGGGCGCGGGGGAGGGGGGGAATGGGGGAAATGAGAGACTTCGCCACCAGAGGGCGCCCGAGCTCAGCCGCCGCGCGCCAGCTTGTCAGCAGCGGGCTAGGGCTCCAACTGGGAGATTGCCCGCCCCAGGTCTCCCGAGAGGAGGTGGAGACCGGGGAATGCCGGAGGACCGTCTTATCCATTGGATTGTCGGTTCTTTAAGTGCAGGGACCAAGTCAGTGGGATTCCCGGCTCTACACCCGCACCCAGAAGCGGGCTCGGCCCGGAGTGAATGAATGAATGAATGAATACATGTTCACAGAGCACCTAACTGGGCGCAAAAGTAGTTTGGAAAAAAACAAACAAAACGAAAAATGCAAAAGACACCCATCCCCACGGCCGGAATCCCGGGGCTCTCGCAGCTTCCTGCTGATTGCCCCTTCCCTTGGCCCCCAGTTGGAGCAGCTGAGCCCAGGCCGGGCGGGCTCCGCCCACTCCCCCAAGGCCAGAGATCCGGGACTCCAGAGACTTGTCCCCACCGAACATCCCTTGAATGGACGCGGTGACAGAATCCACTCCATTGTCACATTATGAGGGAAAGAGCAGAGGGAGGTGGCCGGAGAGGCTTGTGACCACTAGCGAGGCTCAGAAGGGCACTCTTCTCATTCCTGCGCCTCCCAGACCGCCTGCTTGCAACCCTGTGCTCTGCCGGGGCCATCTCGGGTGTCCAGGTTAGGGTGCAACAACCTGCCGGGAGGGCTGGACACCGCCGAGAGACGACCCCGTGGGTGTAGTTCTCTGCACCAGAAAGACGAGGAGCACCCTCCTGGATGTGGGGGGAGAGGGGAGTTCTTTCATCACTTCGGGTGGCGCAGGGCATCCTTTGGGGAGACGGAGAAAATAACTGAAGTGTAAACAATTATTTCTAGCTTCCATTTCTTGAGTACAGACTATGTGTCAGACGCAGTGCTGAGCACTTCGTGGTGGTCGGGAGGGGAGTCTCAAGTCAAATCCCACAGTTCCCCTCCGCGGGGTGGGAACTGGGTTTATTCCATTTCACCGTGGAAAGAGGAGAGGTGCAAAGGGCTGAGTAAATTCACGTTTCCTAAGAGCCTCCGGGGCAAACTGCCAGTATTTCCTTTTGGTGGCAGCGCACTCTATTTTAGAGCTTCACAGTTGAGGAAACAGAGGCTCGGCTGATAAGTTATAGCTTTGGCTTGGAATCGAATCGGAGTCGCTCTGACTGCAAAGACTAGTCTGTTTCCCTTAGTCCCAGCTTTCCCGGCCGCGGAGCAGCGAGCTGAAGCCGGTGGTCACCTCCAGGTCCTACACTCCCCCAAAAGGACCCTCTTAGCTACCCGGGACGCCGCTGGCCTAGCTGGCCCTCACCTCTAGGACCGACCTGTTTGTTTTTCCTTGGTTCTCATTCTGTTCCCTCCTCTGGGACTCAGTCTTTCCATCTGCATAATGGGAACAGTAACCAGTCTTATCCCCGACCCTCACTGAGCGGCTGGCTTCCTCGGTGCAGGTTAGGCCTACAAAGCAGGGCCCAGCGTAACCGAGAGGTCAAAGGCTGGGGCGCACCGCAGTCCCAGGAGCATCCCGGGCGCGGAGCAGAGGTGGGAGGGAGGGGACAGGGGGCGCGGCCGCGTGGGAGGGGACTCTGGTCAGAGCCCCGGGCCGCAGGCAGAATTCGGCTCCAGGCCCGCCCCTTGCCGCGCGCCCGCCCCGCCCCACCCCGCCCCGCTTTCGCCTCTAAAGTGCTGGGCGCGCGCCTCCTGCTGCCGCACTTTCACTCTCCGCAGTCGCATCCCCTCCGCGTCCTGCCTCTGTCCACCCGCCGCCCGCTTTTGCCATGGATGCCAAGATCGTCGCTGTGCTGGCCCTCGTGCTGGCTGCGCTGTGCCTCAGCGACGGTGAGTGCGCCCGGCGACGGAGGCGTGGGCAGGCGCCAGGCTCCTGACTCCTTGCGGAGCCACGACTCCTCTGCCCCGGCCCGCGCCGTCCCGAGCGAACCTAATCCGCGCCGCTTTGCACCCGGGAGGTCGAGGCAGCCCACCTCGCGGGGCGCGCTCCCTCGGCGTGCGGCGTTTGAGGTCCCCAGCGTAGCGCCCCCCGCGCTGAGGCTCGCACTCCGCTGCCGAGCTCGGGTTCCGGGACGCGCGAGCGGCCGCCAGACCTCTGGCGGGCTGCAGAGCGAGGTCGGGCAGGATAACTGGGTGCGAGCGCGCCCAGGGTGCTTTCGGAGCCGGCGCGGGAGGGCGCGGAGGTGTGGAGCCGAGTCGGGAGCCGCGGGTCCCTGGCCCTTGACCATCCACCTCCCAGCTAGTGCCTTCCCGCGGCCCAGCTCGGTTTCCAGAGTAGAATGGGCTCCTGGCTCCGTGCGGGGCTACGGCTCCTCTGCCCCGGCCCGCGCCAAGGCCCCGTTGAGCACCGCGCTGGAGATGCGATCTGCGGTTCCTGTTGGAGAGAGCGCTTTGCAAAGCCTGTCTGGCATCGCGACTTGCTTGTGGTGGCAATGCGATCGGGTGCAGCTGCGAGGCGTCCCTGGCAGTCATATCGTTCCGAGCAGCTGTCGGGCTTGCGGCGAACGCCTGGCTGCGCTTCTGTACCACAACGCGGTCCGCAGCGACGCGGCGAAGCTGGAAGCGCATCCGGACAGTGCCTTCCCTGCCTCTTTCTGGGGTCACCCAGGAGAGGCCCAGGGGCGATCCGGGTCATGCATGCGCCTGCCCAGCCCCCAAAACACACCTGCAGGCTGGCGCCTTTGTCGCCAGACAGGCGAGCACTACTCTATCTCGGAGTGAGCGCTGCAGCAGAGTTCAGTCGCCAAGGCTTTAGGCCATGGGGAAAGGTGGTGTACCGTTTCACTGTGAGAGGGAGAGAGCTTTTTTACTTTTGAGGCTTAGCGAAATCTCACTGTCCTGTTACAGGACACCACTGCTGCAAACCAAAATAAACTGTTGCCTCTGAACACACAAAACAAAACCATGTCAGCATGGTCAGGCCATGCTGAGCTTTCTTGGCTGCGAAGTTTCCAACAAATCCTGCAAAGGGTTGAAGGACACTGTGCTTGGTGCAGCTGAGGTCTGTGCAGGGCCCCAGGCCCTGGAGCGGTCTGCCAGGTGCCAGCTGAAGACCACTGTTGCATTCTCGCTGGCTGGTGGCTGAGCACCTGGGAAGTGTTCTTTTAAAGTGTAGCAAGTTGCTGGTCAGAGCTGCAGAGAGACTGGCACCAAAGGGAATTCAGAATTTTTCTGTAAGCTGAAAAAGTAACCTAGCCTGTGTCTTTACACTGACACTGACACCCCCAACCCAGGTCATGGGGCACACTCTGGTTTGGGTATTAACAATTGAGTGGTTTGGTGAGAGTAGAGGTGTCATCATCCAGCTGTGGGAGGAAATGGTGCTTCTTCTAGCTGCCCCCTCCCCTGGGGAACTGCAGAAGTGACTAGAATGCAAGGACTCAGGTCCTTGAGTCCTGGGCACAGCTGACCTGGGGGGAGCACAGAAGGAGTGGGGGCCTCATCCACAGACTCCTCCTGACTCTGGGAAGGGTTGGTTGCTTGCCCATCTGAGTTGCCCTCTTGGCAGCCAAGTGGCCAAGTCAGGGTCCTGTGCTCCCACTTGGTCAGGCTCTCCTTGCATGCATAGGCCAGAATGCACTTTTTGACCACCTGGAGCCTGTGTACCCATGCTGGGTCCCCTTGTTCAGGCTCTGACTCGGGCTCCTACCCTCCCTCCATTGGCTAACCTCAGCCAAGCAGCTGGGTGCCCGGATGCCCTGGGCTTCTAGGGGTTAAAGCCAGGGTGGGCCCCATTCCCAGGCCTGGCTGGAGGGGCTGGCTTGGGGGCTCTTGTCTCTGCGTTAGAGTGGAAGGACTGCTCCAGAGCGGAGCCAAGTTCACCAGAAGCCAAGTTCCCCCAAGCCCTGGGTAACATCTGGACCAGTCAGGCCTCTTGCCTGTACACGGACCATATGCAAAACAGTTGGAAAAGTTAGTAATATTGACAAAAAGCGGGCAGGAAGGTCACCAGGTGGACACAGCACCTAGCTCTCTTGGTAAGAACACTTGGGGCTCTGTCACTTTAAAAAACCTGTTGAAATTCTCCACTTGACAGGCAGGCAACTGGGTCCTGGGAGCAGGAATAAAAATTGCCTTTGAAGGAAATGGATAATCCCAGGAGGTGGAGAGGGGAGAGGAGAAAAAGAGAAAGCTTGTGTTCTGAGCTCAGAATGGGCTCTGATTTCTGGCCTGATCACCACTGCTTGGCTAATGGACTCAGAACAGCATCTCAGGGACACGGGGGAGGAGCAACCCCCATATTGCACAGCGCTGCCCCCAGCAGCTGTCATACTGTGCACCTTCCAGTTTGCTGCTCTGGGGTTGGGACCAGTCCTGCCTCACCAGTGGGCCCCACATGGCAGTTCTGCTCAGCTCTGAAGGACCCCTGAGAATTTCAGGGGAACCTGGAGGCAGGACACTCGGAGGGGAGACTTTGGCTCTTCCTTTACCCTGGCCACCCAGCCCCCAGCTGCAGGCCACTTTCCCAGGTGATCTGGTTACAGGGCCATACAGACTTCTGCAGGGACCCGGTGCACTTGCTAAAAGCCAGGTCCCAGCAGCGACTTTCTGGACTTAGCCTAGGTGTAAACCTGAAGCCTGCTCCAGGCTCTCCAGTGCCACGAGTCCCTGAGAGCCTTGAAGCCAGGCTTTCTTCTTCCTGGTTTTCAGGGAGTCGAGTTTGGTCTTGGGGGGCCAGGTGGTCTGCTTTCCCCCTGACTTGTTGGCCATGCCATCTCTTGATGGAATTCAGCCTTGAGAAAAAAAATTAAGTCCCTCACTCACAAGCCTCCCCAGCTCTCTCGCCCCAAATATGGAACTTCAGAACCACCAGGAGACCTCTGGGAACTCTGTAAACAGGCAAACTTTTTTTTTTTTTAATCTCTGGACTAAATATTCTCAGACCTACATTTAATCCCTGATGAAAGAATCCACAAATTCAAATAATTTGGGGTATTAAGTAGGGCTTGGATAAAATCTGCAGAAAACGTGCACACATACGCGCGCGCACACATACACGCGCGCGCACATACACACAAATGTCAGTACCCACCCCCCCACCCTCCGGGGCTTGCAATTCTAGACTTCCAGGGTGAGCTGCGGGTTCTGCAGGAGCCCTTTGCTAATTTACACTAATGAGTGTCAATTATGGCATTTTGCAAATTGGTGAACTGGCGAACAAAGATGTAATACAATCCAGGAGGCTGGAGCATCCCTGCACAGGCAATGAAAGCCACGTTTGCCTCCAGCCCTGGAAGTGCAGGGGAAAAGATGGGCCCTTGCCTGCCCTCTGGGGACGCCCAGGTAGGAAGCCAGTGGGATTCTTTTGTGGTTGCCTGGGCTTAAGGTAAATGTGAGGACAGAGAAGACTGCAGGTGGGGGAGGGGAGCATTCCCAGGGGAGCTGCAGTGGCTCCTGGGAGAGAGCGAGCCTGGAGCCTCCTCCTTCCCCCTCCCTGTTCCCTGAATCGGGAAGTCTTTCTCAGTTGGCCCTGGAGGAGTTTATTCTGCAAAGAATAACGAGGAACCTCAGTACCTTGGACTGAAACAGTTCTCTCCTGTGATGAATGTCCTTTATCTTGAGACACCCAAGCAGGGGCCTTCGGATTTTAGCTTCCCTACCCTCCTAGGGTCCAGCTCTCCTCAGGTCCTTCTGGCCTCTTGCCCTGTAGAAGCTGAGCCTCAGCCCACTCAGAGCTCCCTGTGCTGCCCAAGGAAAAGGTCTCTGCCAGGGTGCACCCATGACTCCTCGCATCGTTCCCCATCCTACCCTCATTCCACCATCCGATCACTCGGCTGCAGACTCAGACACACTTGTATCCCCAAGGCCTGGCAGGATAATAACAAGCTGCTTTGTTCTCATTACCTCTCTAGGGAAACCGGTTAGCCTGAGCTACAGATGCCCTTGCCGATTCTTTGAGAGCCACGTCGCCAGAGCCAATGTCAAGCATCTCAAAATCCTCAACACTCCGAATTGTGCCCTTCAGATCGTGTAAGTCTGAACATCATCCTCCAGGGATGTTACATTTGTTGGGCATAGTAACACCTAATTCACAGACTTGTTAAAACTAGAGAAACGACACATGCCAAGTGTCCAGGCTCGAGCCTGGCATAATTAGAGGCAGCTGATAGTACCACCAGGCAGGGGTTTCAAAAGCTGCTCTTACCCTTGGTGCCCTAACCCTTGGTGCCATGCTCACTCACAGAGGGTCCTTGCCTCTTCTCTGCAAGCTTCCTCCCTTTAGTGCAAGAGATGGGAGCACATTCAGATGCACTCTTAGACTGGAGAAACATGGGATTCACCAAAGTTTCTTTCTGCTGCAGTATAGTAAATTAGCCAGCCCCTTGCTAGTAATAGTTCTGCCAATTTCAGGGCTTTGGTGCCCTAATTTAATCCTTTATCACGTAGCACAAACTCACAAGACTCAAATTCAGTTGAAGTCATCGTTAAACTGTTTGGTGAAACTCAAAATTACCAGCTCACTTAACTGCATTTTCTGAAAGCCAACACACAAGGTTTTAGTTTTGCTGGTGTTGATGGCAGCTGCTAACATTTGATTTTATTCCTGTGGGAAACGAGACATACTAAAATCACACATACATGAGACACTAAGATCTCCAGGAGAGCAGGAGGCTGAACCAAGTCGAGAAAGAAAGCCACACGTGGCCGTCCATTGCTCGGCCCTCCAGTGCCCGTGTGTCCCCGTGCTCGCTCACAACGAGCGTGGCCATGTGTCTAGATGTAGGGGAGTTGAGGCTTGGGGTCTCCTGGGCAGAGCTCACCTCCTGAAAAGTCCCAGCACTAAAAGCAGGATGGGGACACAGCAGTTGGAGCAAAAGTTACACCCACCTGATGACTCTCCACCCAACACCAAGTGGTTTTAGGTTTGACTTTTCTTTTTCTCTAGCCTTTGCTGCCTTGAATGTGTTTGTCATTTACAATATGCTTTAGGGCACTAGAAGACGAATTTTTTTTTTCATTTTCTTTGCTTGTAATAAAATACTCTCTTTTGAGAAGTATTTAATCAGATAATGAATTCAGCGAGGATGGGCCCACTTTGCAGTGCAGACTCTGTGGGTTCCCTTGCCTCGAGGTTGAAGAAGCCAGATAGAATCCTCATGTCTTTCCGGGCAAACACTTTAATAAACAGCAATCCCCAGAATTGGACCTGGATCCGCCTTGCTCTGAGCCAGGCCCTCTGCACAGCTCGTTGGCTCAACAGGCAGGCTGTGTGAAGACTCCTGGTGTCCACGAGCCTCTGTGCTGGCCGCACGGGTCCTTCTAGACCCCGAGCGGCTGGGTGGTGGTGTCCTCGGGCTGCTTGAGATTACCTGGTACCCAGGGGCTTTATGGAGAGGGATCCAGAGACAAGTCCAGGTCCTCTTCCAGGAGTCTTCAGGGACGGAGGCTCTGAGTAAAGGTGAGAATTGGGAGGAAGGTGCAGTAGGAACTTTCAAAGAACAGATGAGACCATGAACATTCAGTGAACTTGTAAAATCTCTCTGGAAACCATTTTCTGGAAAACTACCTACACTACCTCTCCCCTCCCCCTCCCCCACACTGCCCCTCCTCCCACTGTACTCTCACCTCTCCCCATCCCCCAGACTATGCAGTACCTCTTTGTAGGTCTCCTGCCTCTAGGCTTACCCTCAAGTCTGTCTTTCATGTACTATCAAGATGGCCCATCAAAAGAAAAATCTGCTTCTGCCACCCCGCAAGTTCCCGTCATAAACAAAATTGCAGATGAAGCCCCACTGCTTTGCCCCTTACATCTGGCCGCGGGCTTCTTGAGTGTCCTGTCTCCCAAATTCCTCACATCCTCTCTGCACTATTACCCCTTTAGGCTATTTGCTCTTGCTTTTCCTTCCCACTTTACTTCCCTTGCCCAGCTCCTACTTATCCTTCAAAAGCCAACTCAGATGTTCCCTGTGTGAATTCTCCCTGGACTCCTTCAAGACTTTTCTTCACTCCCCAGTGTCTCTGGGGTAGAACCTGCAGTACGGCTAGCACTGTCTCCGCAGCACATCTGGGGTTCCTCCCGAGCCTGAGCCTGCCGAGCGGGGCACCCCGTTCCAGTTGGGTCCTAACCTGGGTGTCGGATGAGCAGATGTCCAGGTCACAGCCATGTTCCCTTCCGATCAGCTGCACACTGTTGCCTCTTCTGTTTTGGCAGGGCAAGGCTGAAGAACAACAATAGACAAGTGTGCATCGACCCGAAATTGAAGTGGATTCAGGAATACCTGGAGAAAGCTTTAAACAAGTAAGCACAACAACCAAAAAGGACTTTCCACTAGATCCACTTGAGGAAAGCTAAACCCATGTGAGATGAAAGGGCAAAGGTGTGTGGGGGAGGAAGGCCTGAATGGTGAGGACCAGGTGTGCCTGGGGGGCAGCGCATTGACCTGGGCACGGGCGAGAAGTTTGTCCAGCATGTAGACAACTGCATTTATAGCCTACAGTACAATATCGCAGCATGTGTTCTTCTGTGCCCCGTACCTTTCACATTGGCTGTTTTATAACTGGGGTTTTTCTAAGAAATTGTATCATCCCAATGGCATTTCCCACCAGTCGGTTCCCTCATAATCATCACAATCATCATCATTCTCATTACCCTTTTTTAAATCAATGATTACTTCAAGCTTTGTATTTGGTTTGTTTTGGAGATTCTCCTTTTCTCCCCCGGGGGGTCTGAGCACAGTCAGGTGATGGCCAAGCAGGGAGCTCAGATAAGCATCCTTCCTCTAGACCCTGAGGCTCGGAGGAAGGCTGTGGGCGATGCCTGCAGGGGGTGCCTCTCCTGAAATGACAACCCACGTGCTGACCAGTGCTAGGCAGTGGCCACTACCTTCACCTCCTCTTTCAAGCTCAGTGACTGGATGGGTGGGCTCCACGTAGAACCGCCATCACTGGGGACTGTGCTCAGAGACCCTCTCCGGGTCACTCCCGGCCTCTCCCTGCCTCCCAGAATATGCTTTCATCTCGCTTCTGCTTCTCATTTCTCTACGCACCCAGCTGGAGGAGGGTGACCGCAGGGGCTCCCACCCTGTGGCCCCCTCCTCCCTTTGCCCGCCCCTCCTCTGCAGGCCCTCTGTGAGATCCTTCTCTGGCCTCCTCCAGAACGGGGCTGGCCCTCTGCTGGGGGTATGAGATCATGTCTCCTCCTTCCCACGAAAGACAGTCTTTCCAGAATCAAATGCAGTTTTCAATCTGAGAGCTTGCTTTGAGGAATTTGGTTTCTGTGATTGCCTCTGAAACCTACGTATGCCATGGAGGCTCTACAAACTCTGAGGTTTCTGAAATCAGAAGTGAAAAAATAGATGAATCAACGAGCCTCTTGCCACTAACCCCTCTTCCTGAAGCCACAAGATGGTTTCAGGTTCCAATCAGAAATGTTGGCAAGATGAAATCCCCTGCATAAATGTGATCCACAGATGGGCCTGGTGGTATTTGTAACTTTTTGCAAGGCATTTTTTTATATATATTTTCGTGCACAATTTTTTAAACGTTACTTTAGTAAACAAATGTATTTCAGAATATATTTATAGTCGAACAATTCTTATATTTGAAGTGGAGCCATATGAATGTCAGTAGGTTACATTTCTCTATTACCATAAACTACTGGCGATTTGTAAAGAAATATATATGACATATAAGTGTGACTGCAGCTTTTTAATGTTACCCACAGTGTATTTTTTCACTTGTACTAAAATTGTATCAAATGTGACATTATATGCACTAGCAATAAAATGCTCATTGTTTCATGGTATAAACCTCCTACTGTATGTGGGAATTTATTTACCTGAGGTGAAGTCCATTAGTTGTCAGACATGGGGCTCACACACATTTCTGGAATTTATTCAGAGAAGCTGGCCTGCTGGTCAGGTGCCTGGCATCCCTCCTGCCAGAGTTCACATGCAAGTGACAGCACATGGGCCTTGCTCAGGAGCAGATTAGATCTGCAGCTCAAGGTTTTATGTCTTTTTTTTTTTTTTAACCCAGTAGAAGCAGTGGGGCTAGTTTTCTGAAGAATAATATTTGACTCACTAATTCCTCTTCCCCTTCTTACTGCTCCTTGGTTCTCCTAACATCCCCATGTAATCTCCAGAGACTCAATCCTCATAATATCCAGCTTTCACATTTTCCCATGTAAAAATCCCATAATTCCAGCCCATGGCTAATATCAAGCTTTCTCAGGAACAGGTGGCCTTACTCCATAAACCATTAAATACCATTCAGCTTGAATCATTTTAATGTGACAGAGCCAATTTATTAGAGCCAATTGCTCTAATAAAGTTGCTCTAATAAAATTCTGCTAACCAGCTCTCTCCCTTGCTCTCCAGAACAATCCCAGTCATTCCCAGGGGGTGCGCACAGGCATCCAGAAAGGAGAAGGTGGGACCAGGCTGCCTTCTTTCTCTTCTCCTGGACGGCCATCTGAACCTTGGGCCTCCAACCTCCAAAGCTTATTCGATTTGAAATGCAGAGATTTTAAAGATAAAGCAGAGAGTTCAGCTCTGCATTGAGATGTAAAGAAGCCCTAGGAGAGCAGGTTGGGGTGAGACCGAAGACCAGTCCAGCCTGGCCCTGGGCGTGCCTTCCCACCCTTTCAGATATCAAGTCCTCATCCCTGTTAGAAGCCTCAGGCAATAGCGGGAACCAGGGTCAAGTTGGCAAATGGCCAACGGCTATAACCAGTTCACGGTATCTGTGTTCTGGAAGCCCGTCTAATATTTTTCTGAATTGGGGAAAATGTCTAATTTATTTTAATGAAGTACTGACAGACAGTGCTTTGCCCAGGGGCCTCCAGGCCTGAGACTAAAGACAGGGTTAAACAAATACACGGGCCACTTTTAAATATTGTGCAGACTGAGAAAGACTCCTGTTTATTTCAACGTTATTAATGGTTCTACTAATTTTATCTAAGGGGGCGCAGAGAAGAAAAAGTGGGGAAAAAAGAAAAGATAGGAAAAAAGAAGCGACAGAAGAAGAGAAAGGCTGCTCAGAAAAGGAAAAACTAGTTATCTGCCACCTCGAGAAGGACCACAGTGCACTCTCTGCTCTTGTGTCTCCCGGCGCTTTGCAAATCTGCCCTAACCCTCCTCCAGGGCAGAGCCCCTGCTTCCCAGGCGGGTGCTCAGACTTCCATGGGGGAGCAGCACTTTGCCGCCACTGTGGCCACCCCGGGTCCTGTATTTATGTGCTTTTTAGGGCCTTTCCTGGTCTGCTAAGTTAAGAAGAAAGTAGTTGTACAAAGACCGGGGTTGGAGTCTATGACACAGAGCCTGTGTGCTCAGGACTCTATCTAGAACAGCCTGGGACTCCGGAATGGCCTGCGCTCCATCTAGAATGGCCCAGGGTCTCTCTCCAGCATCACCCTGGGCTGATCAGCCTCCACCCTGCCCTCCGCTCCCTCTCTCGCAAGGCCCATGATCATGAGCGCTCAGAGCTTACACAGCTCCACACTCTTACAATCTGCGTTCCCGTCTGAGGCCAGCGTGTGGCCACCTGGCCTGTGCACAGAGCGGCCTGCTGGCCCAGCAGCTGGCACCTCACCCAGCAAGGGCCATGTGCCTGATACCCTCTCACCTGCCACTGCCGGTGGCATCACTGCCTTTGCAGGGCAGAGCTGGCTGTGGCCATGCCATTTGCAGGCGATAACTGACTCCTTTCCCCAAATGCCTGTTGCCTGGCTCTCCACCACTCTGCCACCTGGGGTAGGACTTTTCTGGCCTCTCTCTCCCTGGGCCTGGGGCTGTATGAGCGGCTTTATCTCCAAGCTTGGGTGGGTTTCTTCAGACCGTGTGGGGAGAATGGCTGACAGCTCTGCATTTCCAGAGAGCAGTTGTGGAAATGCTTCTCAGGGAGCCTCTTTGCAGGGCAATTCACTTTGTAGATTCTTTAAACGGGTCCCTGATGCAGAGGAGTTGTGTGAAGGGCCTGTAGCTCTGGGGACTCCTAGCCTATCCCCTTCCCCCTTCTGCGTGACCCCAGGTGATTAGGTTCTGGGATGCAGCTGCCCTCAGTCCTCACTCACCACCCCGCCCTCAACACACATACACCCGCAGATTCATGGCTGAGCTTTCTTGCCAAGTCTCTCTAATTTGGACTGGAAGCAGGGGGATCACAGGGGAGAGCAAGGCCCTGATTTCAGTAGTGCTTTGAAAAGGGAAACCTTGAATATCTACTCTTCTCCCCATCCCCCTGTCACACATGGACACACACTCACCCTGTACCCCAGACCCCTGGTCATAATTTCAGTACATGGATCCAGAAAGACGACATGGTTGAAGGATGGAGCACATGGATTTCAGGAGAAGAAACCCAAGGTCCTTGCCTGTCACCTGGGTCACAGAGCGCTGTGTCCCCCTCACGCTTTAGTGTGCTTCTTTGAATTACAGCATAAGGAATTACAGCCATCACTTTTCCTCAATGGAGAAGTGTCCCCCTAGGGCACTGTAGCCAAAGAATTTTACTTCCCACGGCCATTCCTTGTACCTGGCTAACTCCCCCAGCCTGTGGCCCTCTTGCCAGCAACAGGGATGGCAGGCCTGCTCCCGGGCGTGTGGGTTGCCCACTTACCTCATCCTGCCTGTGGTGCCTCCGAAGGCCTCTGGATGGCTGCTGGGCTACCCAGGGCTGCAGTCCTTTCGTGGAAGCCAGCAGCAGTTCTGGTCTGCAGGACCTTGGCCAGGGTAGCGCTACTCTTACAAAAGCACCTGCAGAGGGTCAGACCTGTGACTCCATGCTCCCTTTTTCACACCGCAGGAGCAGTACATTTCTGTGCCAGAGAGGGTGACAGGTCTGTTCTAGGAGAGCTGTTTGCCCTGTAGCAACTGTGGGTCAAGCTATTGCTTCCCTGAGGTAAGCAATAGCTTACAAACTGCTTTCTGCAGTACCCAGGGAGACAGCATCTGCCACCTCTCCGGGGAGAGCCGGGGCTGCGGGGACTCAGAGGGTTGGACCCACATTAGAAAACATAGGCAAGCCCCTGTCTGTCCTTATATGACTCCATTGGCCCTGGGGCCTCACTGTATCTGACCAGCGGGCCTTAGCCCCGCTGAAGGCAGGGTCGCCGTGGAAGAGCCGAAGAGCTGGACCTCCATTCCGTTGTGGGTTGAAACTGACTAGGCAGCGCTCGCGCGTCTGCCACCAGGTGCGCATGCGCGGTCCCAGTGCCGGCTGCCTGGGCGCCTAGCTCCGGGGCCCCTCCGCCGCGCCAGCCCAGAGGTCCTGGGGCTTAACGTCTATGCTGAGCTAAGGCATCGCACTTCGTCCTGCCTTGTGACCACTGTGCCATGCCATCTCCGTGCCCTTGTTCGTCCATCCGCCCTGTGCTTGCTGTGCCCACCTGCCCTCTCTGCTTCCCGCCTTCCGTCCATCCTTCGCTTCTGCCATGCTGTCTCTCTCACTTCAGTCCCCCTGCTCAGGGTCTCGGAAGGCAGAAGCACCGCAGAGATTTGGAAATCAGGGGTGTGGCCCCGGCTGGAGCGGGGCTCAGCGTCTCAGGTGTGCTTCCCGGCCACTGCAGGAACCCGCCTTAATGGTGTCTCCCTCTGTTCTTGTTAACAGGAGGTTCAAGATGTGAGAGGCGCAGGTTGGGTCAGACGCCTGAGGAAACCTTACAGTAGGAGCCCAGGTCTGAAATCAGTGTTAGGAAGGGTCTGTAGCTAGCCACTCCCCTGCACCCAGGCAGGCCTGAATGCATTTCCAAGGGCCTTGTCTTGCACAGTTTGCCTTACTTCACCATTTGATTATGTAGCAAACTATATGGCGTTTATTTCTCATTTAGTCTGATTATCCAGTGTCACTGGCGACAGATAGGAACTTAGATTAAGGCCATTCTTTTACCTGCTTTGTTATAATATCCTTCCCGGAACACTTTATCTAGCCAGAGGTTTCTGAGCTGTGCAGGCTGGAACTCCAGACCGAGGGAGCCTTGCCCACATCACCATGTCCAGGGTGGAGAGCCACCAGGAGGTGTCAGCACCAGTCAGCGTGGACAGACCTTAGTGAAGGCTGCCCTGTGCAGGGGTGGGGCGGGGGTGGGGGGAGAGGTTCTGGGGGGCCAGGCAGGAGCCTCACCCTTCCTCAGGGTGAGAGCAGGGTTCTGCCTCTTTGGCGAGTACCGCAGGGCTTCCCTGAGCTGAGGCAGGCAGGAGTGTGAGGCCAGGGTAGGGGGAGATTCACCCCTCATCCCAAGCTCTCCTCTACATCCCATCACGTCCTTCTCATCATTCTCTCTCTCATCCATCATCATGTGTATCCAAGACTGTCTCCATGACCCAGGAAAAGGACTCTCAAGAGCAAAGCTTTACTTTAAACTGGGCACCAAGAAGTAAATCAAAATGTCTCGTGTTACCCGGTCCTGAAAGCACTGTGCACGTCTGTGGCTTGTTTCGAATATTGTCCATTGTCCAATCCTGTGTTTTTGTTCAAAGCCAATGTCCTCGGTGCATGCACTGTCAGTTCCTCAAATGCAAAGCCTGGGAGTGAGGAGATGCCCCTTGGGGCCTTTGACCAGGTTTCTGATTAGGGCTGTGATCCTTTTGGATGGAACCTTGTTTTCCCCATGATCACAAACCCATGTTGGATCAACAGAGCCCAAGGGAATTCGGTTTGCAGCAGTAGGACCTTCGAGGATGCAGACCCTCAAGGCGTCTATAATTGTTGGTACCTCAGAACTACAGAGAGTTTTGTCTTCATGGTGTCAGCACTGTTTGGGGAATAACAAGAGAAGAGTTTTCAACTTTTTTTTGGTTTTGAAAGCCCAATCCATAAAATAATCAATCCTGGACATGAAGATTCCTTCCCAATTAAAATCTAACCTCATTTTTTTCACCATTTGATGATCCCATCATGTCTTAACTTTGCACAGTGGCCCCTGGACCTTCTCTGCTGCCGCTGTCATCTTGTGCTTACAGGATGTCCAGCAGGGCATTCCTCTTAGAAAAGAATGGGCTGGTTGGGAAAGTAGCTTAAAAATCCTGACATTTAGGTTGTTTTCCTTTATTGAGAGCAGTTTGTAGAGTTGCATTAAACAGTTTAAAAATCTCACTTTCTGAAAAGGTAGGCACTTGAGGGGTTTTGGCTTGTTTTGTTTTTCATTTGGTCTCACATACTTTTCCCCTCTGGTTAAGTTTTTTTTAATTAAGAAAGTAGAAAAAAAGAAGGGCAAAACAAGGAAATGTATCAATTTACAGGATGATGTAAACAACATGCAGAAAGTGTATTCTTGTAAAATAATCTTGAATTGTAGGTGTTCTCAGATTTAAAAATCTTTGGGTTATCAGTAACATGTGTTAGGCATTTCCATAAATATGCCTTTAATTTAGATCTTCATGCAAATAGACGCAAATCCATCAACCAAACAAAAATTCACATCCTCAAACCAGCTTTGTTATATTGAAAACAATAGAGTATGGAGGGGCCTTTATTAGTTATAAGGGGTACAGAACTGGTTTCAAAACCCTCTTCTGAAGTTAACCTGTCACTACAGGGCTTCTGAATTATACATGAAATGATCTAATTTTCAGTGGGAGAGTCATTTTCGAAGTAATTCAAGTCATTTTAAAATCTCATGGAAAATTTGGAATGATCATCCCCTGGAACCCATGAACCAGAACCATTAAATCTCTTTCTCCAAGAAAATTAACATGGCCCTAAATAAATCTTGACTACAGTTAAGAATAATTTTTGTTTCTCCCCTATAGGGGGAAAAATAGATAAGAGGAGAAACTGCAGGAAAAATGATTTGTGTGACAATCCCTCTACTTGCAATCTGCTCCCTAAGTGGAGACTGCCCAGCTAAAGCAAATATGCATTTAAATAGTCCATTTGCAAAGGAAAAGGCTCTCCTGATCCCCTTTCGCTTTCAAAATACAAGTTCGTGGATCACTTTGATTAGGGGTCACCTAGCTGTTCCTCCTGGTCCAGTGCTGCCTCTACCTGACCTTCCCTTGGGCTCCTGTAACCTCCAGAGTCGTCCTCCACTGCCAGCCTTTGCATCAGGACCCAGGCAGAGAAGACTTGGGGGTACTGAACTCACAGACGTGCTGTGTGTTGGAATCCGAATCTGTGCCTTGTGTTGTTTTGCACTGTTCTTTGTCCCACTCCGGCCAGGTGCTGAGACCCCAGCGAGACACACGAAGAACCCTCTGCTTATCTGCCTGTCCTCCAGAGAAAGGAGGGCCAGCTTTGAGCAGAGGGCCTGAGTAGCAAAAGGTTGCAGTCCCCACTGTGTGAAGTCCAGAGAACTTCTAAGCCTTTACACTTGATCCGATTTGACCTTCCTTTTCTGACTGCCCCCTGGTGTTATCACCATGGGATCTCTCACTGGGAGTTCATCACCCTTCCCAGGTGGTGCATCCTTTTGTAGCTGGATGAGAATTGTGGGGTCCTGATCTCTCTACACATATTCCCTGGGAAATTTCCCATCCCTGGGAAATGTTCCCTGGAAACCTTCAAGTCCCCTAAGGAGACCACTGACATTGTCAAGTTGAAAAACCCCATAGGCTGTTACTCTGCAACCTCGCTGGACTCTCAGTCTCTGAGCAGTGATGGGTTCAGTGTTAAATGCGATAAATACTGTATTTTGTATTGTTTAAATTGCATCTCCCACATAATGTGAAAATGGTCCAGGAGAAGGCAGCTTTCTATATGCAGTGTGCTTTTTTTTTTTAAACAAGTAACAACTCCTTTTGAGAAACAACAGTTTCTACTTTGAAGTCATATCAATGAAAAGATGTATACGCACTTATAATTTTCCTAATAAAGACATGTACTCAAATGTAGCAGCCAACGGTTTGAAATTAGTGTTACCATTTGGAACTCTCCAGACTTGGTTTTTCTTCCTCAGACCCAACACGGAGGGGTTATGTAATTCTAGCTGCAATAGTCAGTGCAAAACAGGCCATTGTAATTATACTCATCATAGGCAAGAATGCTGGGGACAGACTTGCGTCTCCTAGTCTGTGTCCTTAGCAGGGAGAAAGGCTCTCCCTTTTCTCTGAATGTCCTTGGTTTTGCTGGAATCCCTTCTTAAAAGCGAGCCAGCCCGCTACTCCAGAAGGGATAGTTTTGTGCAAGGGCCTGGGTGTTTGCCTGTCAGCCGTGGGGAAGGAAACTTCCACTCTGTACTTCTCAGGCTTAGTAGAAGGCAACAGAGGCCCCGTCCCTGAAGGCATGGCCAAACACCCAGCACCTTTTGTATTTTCTGTCCTGCACCGGGGCCTCTGCTGGAAGCCAGATGCTGATTCAGCCAGTGGTGTCCTGAATACTGGGAACAGGGGCTGAGCCCAACAGACAGGGTTCTGTCCTCACAGAGGTCAGTCAGCCTTGCACACTTTCCACCACATTCCCTCTGATCCAGTCAACCATGCTGGAAAGGAGAGGCCAGCACAAAAGCCCCAAAATGCCTAAATCCAGATTGTTCCATCCTCCAGACCCTCTTGCCCACATGCCCAGATGTGACTGCGTCACCCTTGTGCTCAGTGCATCCTGGGTATTTCTAGGGTGACTGCAATGTGGTTACCAAGTTGCAGATGAACTGGAAGAAGAAGGGAGGATTAGAGAGACCATGTCAAGAGGCAGCGTGGCGTCCTGGGACAGGCGTGGGATTGAGGATTAGCAGGCCAGTGCTTGAATCCTGGTCTTCTCTCTGCTCACTGTGTGACTTGAGACCCTTGCCTGACTCTCAAGTCTCCCCATATAATGCTGGAGCTTAGAATCACCAAGAGTTGTGAGGATTAGACTGGGATCCTGTGCGTGGAAGCCATTTTGCTCCCTCTCTCTCACCCCACTGCTCCCCGGGGTCTACAGTGTTGGGATAAGATCCTGCCTGCCTCTGCTTAGACCCTCAGCAAAGCTCTGATACCAGCTGGAGCTCAAAGTGATCTTAAAAGTTGAGCTTCACCGGCTTAGCCAACAGATGGGGAAAAGTCTGTTGGTTGGGTCTTGTAGGTGTCCCGGTGCCTGTGCAGTGCTGCTCCCAGCATGTCCCACCACTATCCTGGCACCAGGAACTCACAACCTAACCTCTGGATTAATTCCACGGAATGATGTTGACTCTTCAGAATGATGTTGTATTAAAAAAAATAATAATAAATAACTGAATCCATGTCCCATCATGCTTTACACAGCTGATGGCCCTCATTTAGCCAGCCAACAATACCTGCCACGCCAGGCCCGGTACTAGGTGGGTAGTATGGATACTGTGGTGAGCAAGCTGGTGTGCCCCCTGACTTCAGGGAGCCTGTAGTCTGGGGGACTGTCTCGCAATTAAGTGAACATTTTCGTAAAGCTTGGTAATGTAGGGCAGGGTGCATCCAGGGGTCAAGGAAGCTTAGAGCACCATCGAGGGCTCCTTAAAAGAAGTGCTGGGCTTCCCTGGTGGTGCAGTTGTTGAGAGTCCGCCTGCCGATGCAGGGGACACGGGTTCGTGCCCCGGTCTGAGAGGATCCCACATGCCGCGGAGTGGCTGCGCCCGTGAGCCATGGCCGCTGAGCCTGCGCGTCCGGAGCCTGTGCTCCGCAACGGGGGAGGCCACAACAGTGAGATGCCCGCGTACCACAAAAAAAAAAAAAAAAAAAAAGAAATGCTGCTGAAGCTGAGACCTGAGAGAAGTAGATTATTTCCAGGGAGGGGAGTATCTACTGACCCATGAGGACTGCCCTTGTGAGCCCACGTGGTGTCCTGCTGTGAGTTAGAAATGGTAGCTTATTTTGCCAGGGGCGCAGCTCCCATGGGAAGCCCAGCATGAGGGCAGAGAGAGAGCTGGATTTCAGCCCCTCACTCCGCTGCTGCACCATTGCATAAGGCACAAACTGCACGAGGGCGGCTGAGAAGGGCTGGGCCCCCCATGCGGATGGGGTCCTGACAGCTGGGAAACATGATAAAGGGGTGCCCTCGGTACAGCTGACTTCATGGTTTAGACATCTGACCCTGGCTGCTCGGTCCAGTTTTCTGCCCCAGGAGTGCAGAGTTGTGATTCACACTTCATCGGGTTCTCTGGGTTTCTCTGTGCCTACAACTGAGAGCCTTGTTCTCGCTAGTGTGGGTAGCTGAAGAGAGAGAGACGTAGAGGGAGCTACAACTGGATGAAACAGATTCAGAGAGAGCAGGGGGGTGAGAGGGCAGGAGGCCCTAGATGCAGGTGAGAAGTAGACAGGGAGGTCCAGCCACACTCCCTGTCCTCGGCTTCTGTGTGTTCCAGATAAATCCCTCTCAAGAGCTAGGATGAGGATTTCTGCTAATTACACCCAAATAACCATCATTGGAGGCAGTTAGACAGGCATAGGGGGCAAGGCAGGTGGGGAGCAATGAGGCTCTGGACATGGGCTCGCACTTGCACAAGGAATCATTTTGGAGACCTCCCTACCTCCTCCCCAGCCTCCCCAGGGGTCTTTTCTGGGGTTTGTCCCTGGCTTCAGCTTGAACTCCAAGGAAAGACCCCTCAGGCCTGTGCTTGCTACCTTGTTAAGACTGATAAATGACCCAGAAGCATCCCCTAAGCCCCTTCCCCCATAAAAAAGTACACAGATTCTGTTTAGGACCAAGATGCTCTTCCTTCCCTGAAGAGCACCAACCCAACCTGCCCAGCATAAATTATGGTGAGATGGCTGAACCATCAGCCTGTGGAGAGCTCTAGCCCAACCCCAGATGTGTGGAGGGGAGGCTGCAGTCCACCCACAGCCTAGGTGTCCAATGAGAACAAACTGGGACAATGGATTCTCAAGTGCATCCATCCCCAGGGCATCCCCTGCTGGGCTGCAGGCTCTGTAATGTCCTGTTGGGGATGGGGGAGCTCTGCGGTGAAGAGTGCTTGTCATAGTGGGTGTTTAACAAACATTTGATATGTGAGCTGATGTCCTCGGGTTGTGAGGCATCAACAGACCCTAGCAGCAGCTTCCCGGGCAAGCCACAACCAAGCCCTGCTGTTCCTACCTGGGACTGGAGCTCATCTCAAATTCCAAGGAGGTTGTTCTGCTAAGTTTCCAGAAGTTAACACTCATTTTAGAGCAAATGAATTGCAGCTACCTCTTGGTCCATGAAACCAAACAGAAACAAAACAGAGTGAAGCCCTAGATGGAGGGGGGAGAGTAGAATGGCAAGGGGTGCTTATGGGTGGGAGGAGCCTTGGATTTGTAGTGAAAGCGAGTAGCTGCGGATTGCTGTATGACCCATCCCCAGTTCAATCTAACTCAGTCCACAGGGCGCCTGCCTGCACCTCTGTAGCTGACTGGAGCTCAGAGAACAAAGTACATCCCCGCCATCCGGTCTCTTTAAATTCCTGACACTCACCAGAAGTGGGTCCTTAGTGCTGCCCGGATGCTACCACACTTCCCTGATCCACTTCTCCTACTTCTCCTGGTGCTGATTCCACACTTTCCTCTCCCTTTAAATCTTCATCCCCCTCTCCCTCCACACTCCCAGCTGATGGTCTGGCTTCTATGTCAGAATAAAAGGAAGAGGTTAGAAGGGCATTTCCTTGAGCTTCCCCTCTCATCCACTGTCTGTCCATCCTGTACCCACTGTCACTGCTGTCACCTGGGAGTGGTGCCCAGTGCTTCTCACCTGCAAAAGAACATTTCTCCTAACTTCCCCCGTCTCCTACACCATCAATCTTTCACTGTCTCCATCATGCCAACATGCTATGATAGCTCCCTTGGAAAGCAAAACAAAGCAAAAATAAAAACAGCCTCTATACTGTATCTTCTACCCCTAGGTCCCCCTACAACTTCTACAGTATTTCTGTCTCTTATCACACAAAAGTCCTCAGAAGAGTTGCCTGTATTTCCTATGTCCACCTCCTCTCCCCCTCTCTCTTTTATCTTTCCTGAGCCCACCCTACCACTCACTCCACTAGAGCTGCTCTTTGTCTAGGGCGTCATTGAGCCCTGTTGGGAAATCGAATGGTCGGTTATCAGTCCTCAGCTTCTTCAGTCTCTTGGCATCACTGGGCATCGTGGAACACCCTCCTGGAAACACGTTTTCTGGTTGGCTCTCAGGAGACCACTCCTGACTGTTTCTTCGGCTTCATGCCTTCTCGTGTCTCTTTGCTGCATCCTTCTCATCCTCCAGACATCATCCAGACAGGAACACCCCGGGACTCAGTCCTCAGATGCTCTTCTTAAGCACCAGGTGAACTCACTCACTCTCTTGGCCTTGAACTCCATGTGAAGGTTAAGGAAACCAGTGATCTCTCTCCTGGACTCTCACCTTGTAAACTCAGCTCCTCCTCTGAAATTTACCATATGCAAAATGAAACTGTTCATTCCCAATTTTCCCCCAACCTGCTCATCCTGATTTCTGCAAATAACAACTCTATTTCTTCCAGTTGCTCAGGCCAAAACCTTTTAGTTATCTTTGATTTATTGTATTATCGTACAGCCCTCAGCTAAACCATTACCAAACCCAATTAGTTCCCTTCAAAATATATCCAGAACCCAATCACCATGCTACCATCTGATCCAAGCCACAGTCATCTCCTCTTGGAATCCTTACACTAACCCCTAAGCTGGCCCTCCGTCATGTCCTGCAGGGTCCTCTCAACAGTTGCAAGGGTGGCCGGGCATGGTGATGTCACCCCTACTCAGACCCTCCAGTGGCCAACAAAGGCTTACACCTGTGGGCCCCTGTCATCTCTCTGATGTCACCTCTCTCTACTCTGGCCACGCTGGCCTCCTCTCCCTTGAACAGGCCAGGACTCCGCCTGGCAGAGGACCTTTGCACTTGGTGGTCTCTGCCTAGAAACCACATGGTTTACCCCCTCCCTTCCTTCTGTCTCTGATCGCCCTCACCTTGTCAGAAAAGCCTTTGCAGACCCCCGATCCTGTACAACAGCTCCTCAGCTGCATGTGCCCTGGCACCTTATCCTGCTTTTTCCTGTCCACAGCATCACCTGCCCTGTTTACTTGCTTGCGGACTGCTTCCCCACAGGAGAGGTTTAATACCACGCAGGAAGAGAGGGGCTTGGTCTGTTTCACTCACTAATTATTCTTTGCGGCTGGTACATAGAAGGTACTAAAGAAATATTTTTTGAATGACTGCCTGATAAATCAACAGGGTGCTAACATATTGGATGTTTTCTTTGCTCGTCTCTAAAATAAAGATAGCAATGCTTGCAAGGCTGTGCGTTCATTCATGCACCCAAGGTCACACTGGTAAGTCATTACTTGGATCCAGTTCATCTTCCTCTACTGTCCATATGTCAGTGGTCACACACATGACCCTTCTCTAGAATCCCCTGTGCCTGACCCTTCCCCTTGAAGTCCCCATCACATGAAGAACTATAGTGGTTCATTTCCTGTGAGTCCAGATTAAAGAATCATCCCTTTCCCCAGAGGCCCCTCCTTCTGAGCGTTCCTCCCCCCTGTGGGGATCTGCACACACTCCCTGTGCAGACCACAGGGGCGGTGAGTGCTGGGCTGGGGTCCAGTTGGCCTTGGCTCTACAGCCGGGGGCTCATGGGGAGGACAGCCACAGCCAGTACAGGTCCCCAGGGACGAGATCTCTGCTGCTGGTGCTTCATCACAGGCAGTGGGTGGCTGGCCAGACCTTAGGGCCCAGCAAGAGCCCTAGAGGAGTATGATTCCAGAAATACTGAGCAGAAAAGAACAATCTACAGGGATCAGCTACAGGAAACTGAGGCTGTGTGACCACAGATGGACACGAGTGGGAAGTGACAGACTGGAGGGGTTCCAACCTCCATAGCCATCAGGATTCCCTGCCTCATTTCTAGGGGTACCCGTGTCTTTCCCACTGCCCTTCCCAAGTGGAGGGCTCCAGGTACCTGGATGCTGCTGGCTTGGCCTGAAGGCAGATGCTGGCAGCCAGGCCCAGGAGGAGGTAAGGCCAGGGGCTGAGAGCTCAGGAAGGTGGGTGGCAGCAGGGACTGTGCTCAGCTTTCCCGAGCAGCAACCAAGCACTGCACTGCAGCTGTAGAAGTTGCTCAGGGGAAGGGGTGACCTGTCAGCCTAGAAGGCCCCAGATGCAGCCACAGGCTCTCACCTTGTCCTGGCCTCTTCCCAGGCATTTTCCTGAACATGGGAACATCAACCCAGGTCACACAGGCTTGTAGGCCGTGAGGAAACAACCATTCTGAGCATTCCTGAGCTTTGGGGGAGGGGACTGTCCTTCTGGCCACTGTGGGAACCCCCAGCACCAAGCCGAGTCCTTGGCACCTAGGAATGAGGCCTGTGAGGGACCAGCTCTTTCCATTTCTTCCCCTGATAGATCACCTGCCCAGCCAAGGCCTGCCCCCTGCTCAGGAGGCCAAGGGGAACCAGAGGCTAATGCATTCACCACGCGTTTCCTTATGCAGGCGGGACAGAGTTCCCAGTGGGGGAAAACAAACACCTTGGTCAGGTGCTTTCCACCCTGCTGACATTTCTGGTGCAGCCTGTACCTGCCAGGCCCATAGCAGTACTTTCTAGGCATGGTCTTCTTGTCCTCCCAACAATCCCACGAGAGACCAGCCCTCTCCCATGTGATGGACACAGGCACCAAGGTCCGGGGCGGCCATGGAGCCTTCATGCCTCAGAGCTGGGACGTGGAGAGGGCAGATCTGATCCTGGGCATTTTGGCTCCAGTGCACCAGACAACCCGTCCTTACTGTTTGCAAAGTGGGGCCCCAGGCAGAGGCGGTGCGCAAGGGCTGCCGGGTTTCAGATCCCTTCTGCCCTATATGGCCCAAGCGTATTTCCAGACCCCAAATGAGAATCCATTTAGAAGAAATGCTAGGCAAACTCTGGCTGTGAAGTCAGTATAGCCTGTCAGAAGCAGCAATTTTTAAAAATGAAATAGCACTGAATAGAAAAGAAGAGAATAAATTGGAAAATATGGGACTATGTCACACTTACTAAAGGGAAGAATAATTCACACTTGTGTGGGTATGTGTGTGTGTATGTTTCATAACGTCCAATGCAATTTTTATTGTAGACAGTGGTCAAAAGTGTACTGGTCTTGTGTACATACAACCCAGTGATGAATGTGTCTCACCCTCCCTGAGTAGAAGGAAAGAAGTTAGAGGATAGCACTAGATTTCCTTGATTTAATGAGTTAAAAAGATTCTTATGTTTCTACAATGAGGATGCAGTAATAATAACAGTATGCATCAAATGGCTACTTACTTTTTTTTTTTTCTTTCCTAAAGAGCTGTAGGCTTCTCTAGAATAGCAAAATCAGATCTAACCCACAGGGTACTTTTCTGGCCCATGTACTCAAGTGGCAGGGGGGCAGGAGCCAGATCCCCATCATTATGCCTTTCCAGGGAGTCCAGTTCCAAAGGGGACCCCAACTGACCTCCCCAAGCTTGTACTTGACTTGTACTTGAGTACAAGTCTGTACTCAGGAAGCCCAAGGAGCAAGAGCCTGGAGCCTGGGTTCCAGAGAGGGTAGGGCCTGAACCTCAAGATTCCCAAAGAACGAAGCCAGAGGGAGTAGTCCCCTGGGCAATAAAGAGTATCGGTGATGCTGTTAAAATGCCCTTTCAGGGTCTTTCAAAATGGAGTGATCCTGGCCCCTGATGTGCCCAAACAGTCCCAGTGTCTGCCTATTGGCCCAACAAAATCACTAATAGTGCCCTTTCTCTCTCAGAATGTCCTAGTTTGAATGATAAATTATATGGCCGCCTTATCAAAGGATGAATGAGTTTATGGACTCTGCTAAGCTCATGCCTGCTTCTCCCGGCCCTCTTTCCCCTCTTTCTCCTCCCTTCCCTTCAGGAAAGCCTGAACAAGCCTCAGGTCCCTGTCCCACTTCCTTCCCTGGCCCTCATCTCCTCTGCTCGCCCAAACCAGAGCTGCTTTCTAGGGTATCTGAATCCCTGGCCCAGCCTTGGGCCCCTCATTCTCCCCAGAGGCCAGGTACAAGATAGGGCGGCTGGCCCAGGAAGAGGAGACATCACAATCCACAGAGCTTTTGAAGAGTCACTGGACCCACAGTCAATGCCCACCTGTCCCAGACCACACTGGGGACCCAGGGAAGCCTCTGTACCTCCCTGAGCCCTGGTCTCCTTGTCTGTGGTTCCTCATCTGGAGCTCACAGAGACGGGAAAAGAGACAACCCTGGATTGCCCTGGAGGTGGGCAGGGCAGGCGCCTGAGTGCAGGGAAGGTACTAACGTTGCCTTCATTGCATCATCCTTGTGCCCGGCACACAACACACACTAATGGGTGCTCACTGCAAGGGAGATGGTGTTCCTATTTTGCATATCAGAAAAGTCAAGTTAAGCACTTTCCCAAGCCACGTGTGTAAAAGTAACAGAACCTTGAGTCTCCACATGTTTTATTGCACCATCTGTATCACCAGTTAGTCCTCCTTCCTGTGTGTCTCAGAAGTAACCATCAGCCATGAAGGAATGAAAGGGAGGTGCTGGGGTGGGGAGGGGTTATGATGACAGGAGGGAGGCACTTTGAACCTAAAAAGCAGTGGACACTCTTTCACCATCCACTTAGCTGGGGGCTGCCCTGGGATAGAGGGGTGACGTGATTGTGACTCTCATGGGGTCTGCACATGCAAGGTATGCAGAAGTGTCTCCTGGACGTGACCCTATTGACTGACATACCCGCAGCCATGCGCAGCCATGGGCTCAGGAGTGTGGGTGAAAGAAATGCATTCTTGGGTTGGAAAAGGGGGGAGTTAGACCTTGCCCTGAGCAGGTGGCATGGAGGGAGCCAAGGTAGAGGTTGATAAAGAATAACAGGAATAATAAGGACAAAAATGATGCCCGCTAATGTTCCCCACGTGCTGATTACATGCCACACAGGGCTGGCTGCTCTAGATCTGCGACCTCATTCAACCTGGGAGAAAGGGAGTGACTTGCTCAGGGCCACGCAGGATCAGTGGCAGACGCGGACCAGATCCATCCCATCTCTGCATGGTGTGGGTTTGAAGGCTAGCAATGGGGGCTTTGCAGCTTGATATATTGGGTTCCAGGGAGTGCAGTGCTGAGCTGGGGTTCCCCTCCCTGTCTTTGCCCCTCAACGCTGCCAACGTGAGACTCTTTCATTTTTCAGGGCTGCCTCCTATGTCCTCCATTTGTAATCAAACCATATCTTTATGAAGTGCCAGGGGCTCTTGGTGACGTTTATCCCCTCAGCTGTCTGTGTTGAGGTTGTTCCTTTGCTGGAGACCAGGCTAGGATAAAGGGTTAAAGCCCACCCCACCCCCCCTTCAGCTTTTTCCCTAGGGCTGTCTCCCAGTGAGCTCCTCCTGGGGTGGCCTGGGATATATGAAGTACCCAGGGCAGGATGTTCTCATGAAGCCAGGATTCAGGAATTTTTTCAGATTCAGGTGATTAGGCTCTGTCCTTGGCCTTAGGGTACACAGGCCCACAGTCCACCCACCCTGGGCTCAGCCTGTTGCTTCCCTTCCCTTCCTCATCCCCATGCTGCTCTCTGTCTCTAGTCTCACCCCATCCTCAGGAACCCCAGCTCCTAGCTCAGCCCTTCTCCAAGATTTCCCACTCATCCAGGGCTTTGGGCCCTGTTCCCCTGTGTCCATCATGAAGAGTCACCAGCTCTGCCCAATTTCATGGGAATTTCCAGCTCCTAAGTCTCCATCTTGGGTCCACCACTCACTCATAGCAAGAAATTTTAATTACTTGCTGAAGAAAATATTTAAACAAACAACTGAGGTTATGTAATTGCCACTGGCTGCAGCTCCCTGACCCGCAGCTCTGGAAGCGTTGGGACAACTGTGCTCTGGGCTGGACCCAGAAAGAGTTGCCCATCCCTGTGACATTTCAGCACACATGGCACATCTGATTATAAGTCTGCTAATGAGGATGTGGTTTGAAAATCATTTTTGCTCCTTTGTCTGTGAACTGAAATACTTTTATCTGGATTTTACCATTGCTTAATTTTGCTGAGGGTTCACAAACCACAGATCTTCACAGTGCTGAACATATGTATTCTTGGGAGTTCAAATCCCCAACTTTCATCCTTCACTCCCAACTGCTCCAGCTTCAGCAATTTCATTTCACCAGCTGTCCTGCCAGGGGACCCCAGCACCACCTCATGCCAGTGTTACAGATCCTTTCTCAGAGCAGCCAGATGGCCTCCTATGCAAAAAAATTTTTTTAATTAAAAATGGTTTCCAAGTAAAATAAGACAGGCAGACAGAGTCCTCCACCTCGTCCCCTCAACCTAAGCCACTCACCGCTCAAACTGGTCTCCACCCAGAAGTTGCTTAGAAACATGTACAGAATGCCCAAGGCAGCTTGGAAATGACTTGCATCTCTTCTCCCAACACACACCGTGGGCTGTTTTACAGGAATCAGATCAAAGTGGAACAACCTTGTGAAGTTTCCAGCAACTAAATGCAACTTTCCCACTGTTTTCACTCACATGTTCACACAATTCACTATCAAAGTGAAACAAAAGACAGAAGAAGGCATCTTTGGCAGGTTAGGGCTTGGAATTGTGGCTGGAATGAAAGACACGTATGAGAAATCCCATCTCAGGGACCCAGCCAACCCCAAACTGAATGAGTCAGGGAGCTGCTGCCAGCCTTTGGGAGTAACTCCAGCCTGATTTGTGACTCTTTGGGTATGCCCCCGATGCTTAGGACAAGGGAAGGCATGTTTTTGGACCTTTGCACTTCCCAGCATCCAGAAGGAGACACAAAAGAGGTTACCTGATTCCCTGGACGTGGCCGGTGGGTGTCATCCATGATGAGAAAAGAGATGCAGCGATTTCAGAAGAGCCTGGAGGGAAAAACCAAGCAAAAATGGAAATGGATGGAAGGAAAACATAATTTACAAAATAATATTAAACAATTAATTTTAAACAATGTGAGGAGAGCCTCACATGGTCTTGAGGCTTTTAGGATTTTGGATTCAGTGTCTTTCCTCACAGAAGAATGAAAAGTACCTCAAAGGTAGCAACGTGTTAGATTCTGGAGAAGAAAGATCAGCCTCACCTTGCTTTGGGGTTCCCTGTGTGCTCAAGAAAGTGTGAATTCATTGTAGGCACTAAATAAAAATGCTCTGCGTGGATCTTAACATCCTTTATTTGAAACCCTCCAAGAAATTCCCACAGCTCCCCTCTGCAACCCCACTTCCCTTCCCCATCCTCAATCACACCATCTCTCCAGGGTCCTCAAATGCATCTTTCTTTTGCCCAAGCCTCTTCCCAGACCTTCCACACCATGGCTCTATTGATCCTTCAGCTGGACCCTCCCCTCCACCAAGATGCCTCCGTGATAACCATTTCTGCTCCACCCTGTTTCCCTCACAACGCACAGATCTCCACATCATCTTCACTCCCTTGTTCACGTGTCTGGGTGTGGGTCTGTCCTCCCCCTGGTTGCCAGCCCCACCAGGCACTCTCCTCCACACCGCACCCCAGCTGTCTCTGGTAGGACAGCCTCTGCGGGCAGCTGGCATTCTTCGGTCTTGTCTCTCTGGCAGTTTTCTCCCGTCACACAGCCAAGTCCAAGTTTGTTTACCTTCTCTTTAGCCAAAGCCTGACCTACTATCCCAAGAAGGAAGGCAGCAAAGCTGTCTCCTGTTAACTATTTACAAAGCAGTACCTTTTTTGTTGCTGTTGCTTACATACCCTGAGGGTTTTACATTGGTCAAATTGACATAATTTGAATAATGTGGTAAGTTAATATTTCTCCAAAAACTTTCATGTGGTTACATTTGTAATGTATGTTAATACATTAACATAAACTGCAATATTCATTTTATTTAAAAAAAATCATTTGGCAAGTTTCATATGGAACACTGTAAGTCCCCAAGACTACAGGCTGAAGCATTAGGAAAAATCGAATATATTATGTTTAACATACTGTGCAAAACCCCCAGAGGATTTGCTCACAAGGATCTATCTTGTTTAGGCACTTTTTTTTGGCAGCGCATGTTTGGAAAGACGATTATCACCCTAACTTGTTTTCAGTGAGTAGATGAAAAAAAGAGAAGGCAAATCCAAGAAGAGGATTTAGTAAAAGAAATACAGGAAAGCAAAGAGATAGGAAGAGCAAGCCTAGAGGCAACAGAGTCCTCCTGGGGGAAGGCCCAGGCCAGGGGCTCAGCCCGAGCTGCACGTTAGGACCACAATTCCCAGACTGTGACCAACAAAATCAGAGTTGGGGATTGGGAACCAGGTGGCAGTACTTTCATTTACTCTTAGGGAAACTCATGGTGGGAAATCACTGCTGTAGACCAGAGGTGCTCAAGTTTGAGAGGTGATCAGAGGGCTTCTTAGGACGCATTTCTTGGCAACACCTCAGAGCTTCTGACTCAGCAGGCCTGGGTAGCCCCTAAACAGGTGCATTTCTAACGGGTCCCAGGGGATGTGGCGCTGCAGGTCCAGGACCACAGGCTGACAGCGAGCCTGTGCTCTGGACCTGGGATGCTTTGCCTTGGGGAAAAGACAAAGCCCCAGGGATTGTTTGAAAACGAAATCAAACTCTCTAATAGCTTCACACAGCCTCTGGGCCCCCATGCCTCATTATACCTGCTTTTGCCTATACCTCACCGGGTTGCACAGGAAGCTTTCAGGGCTTGCGGGGAGAGAGTGGCACGTGGAAGTGGGAGGGGTGTCCGGAGGCAGAGGCAGGGCCAGCCCTGCAGCCTTGTTGGGGCAGGTGTCCTGCCCATCTGCTGCCTTCAGCCATGGACATCCTCCTCCTCCTCTTCTCAGCCCGTCACTGTGGACCCAGCCTCTGTGTTGCTGCTCCCTCTTCCTCTTCATTCATTTCTTTCCCTCTCGTTTGATTAGCGGGATTCTCTGAGTGTATATGGCAGACCTCATGCTACTCACTCAGTGCCCTGCAGAACTTGAGGGCAGTGGGCTGCGGGGGCTTTGGTTGGGAGGAACGGTCCAGGTTTAGTGAGTGTCTCGAGGACTCAGTTGCTAAGATGGTATTTAGAGACACAGCTGCCAATAGAGGTTACTTTATAGGATGGGATTCTGGGGCACTGTGTGGAATATCTTCTGTCACCTTCCAGACCCAGTCCCACACTCTTGGGCCTGACCTCTGCCCTGGGAACCAACCTGGCCAACACCACTGCCGGCATCACCAGCAGGAGCTGAGGACGACGGGATGTTTATTCCCTGGAGCCTTGAGCCAAGTCATCCCACCTCCCCCCCGACCCCACCCCGCCCCCACCCCGCCCCTGCCCGCTTCTGCTGATGGAAGGTGGAACTCTGTCCCTCTGTCCAGGCCTGCTCCCTGACTTTGTATCTGGTGACTGCTCCCTCCCCTCCGCCCTCTCCAGGGGAGGTGACTCTGTGTGCTGCCTGCACTTTTATAAGGAATTCCTTTATTAAACTTTCCTGAAATGACGTTAACTGGAGTGTGCCGTCTCATCTCTGCGGGGACCCTGACTGCTACATTCACTTTCACATTTTCAGATTATATTTTTCCATGATGTTTGCATTTCTTATAACAAGCCCATGTTACTTTTACAGTAGAAGAAGTAAACAGCAAAGAGAAGAAGCAAGGAAAGGCAGCAGTCAGTATGCTGCATGGGGCGGAGAGCTGCTCCCTGACCTGGCCCACTCTGGGCCTAGGTTTCAACCCCCAAGGGGACATAGAACAGACCCAGGTCCCTGCATCTGTGCATAAAATACCCAGGGGAAGATTTTAACTCAGCGAATTATGATGATGCAAAAGGATTTGCTGAGAACAACTCAATTCACCCTCTGGAGTGAGAAGGTTATAACTTTACTCCGCATTCATTTCAAGGTCTACATCAAGCTCAGAGGCTACAAGGCCAGGCTTTGGACTTAGGCAGACCTGGGCTCCAGCCTGTGTGACCTCAGAGAAGTCACCCAACTTCTCTAAACCCCAACCTTGTCATTGGCAGAATATTAGCTGTGGAGAGAATTAAATGAGATAATATATTTTCAATCTTTAACGTAATGAGCACCCAGGAAGTCCTCAAAACACGGAGATAATTCTCATATAATTATTATAAATGCTATTCCATACCTTGAGCAATCGTGAGTACAGTAAGATGGACGATGATATACACACTTCTAGTTTTTCACATGGCATGTGTGGCAAGAAGCATTTTTGGTCCCAGTCTGGCCTGGGCTGCTCCAAGGTCTTCAGCCGCTATTCTGTACATCCTCAGCTGAGGGTCCCTAAATACCTGAGGCCCATTTTGCTCTGCCTTGGGCTGGCAAGCCCTCCTCTCAAGGGCTTTGCCACAGTTGGCAGAAGATCCGCAGTCTGAGGATCTACCGTCATTCAAAGGTCACTTCACGCACAGATGTGTTACCACCTGATGTCTGAGGAAGAAAGCTTCCCTCCAGTAAGTTTCCCAGGACTCCAGCTGCCAGCCTGGTGGTCAGTTGGGACAAACATCTTGCTGTCGGTCACGCGAGGGCTCTGTGTCCGGCTCAGTGCGGTTTTGGGGCTGCCATCTTAAATGTTTGCTGTTCGGGAACAGTCTTTTCCTGAATGAGATTCAAGCTCAGTGCTCCCACAGGACACGGGACAATTCCCCTATAAAGGCACCCTGTCCTCTCTGTCCATCCAACCACTCCTCCATGGTCAGAGGGCCTCAGTGGAAAAAGCACTATGTGTTTGACCCTGTCCATCAGGGGGTCATCGGAGGTGAAGGTAGGAATGGTTGCCCTGAAGCTCTACGTCTCCAGGCCTGAAACACCGAAGCCACTTCCTTGTCCCACCCTTATGGGCTGGGAGCAAAGGCTTGCACGGGAGCCTCTCGGGATGGCACTCGAAGGACAGCTGGTCTCCCTGGACTGTGTCACACTCTTGTTTCTGTCCTTCCCTGGCCACTCTCCCTCTGCACATCTATGGCCCAGGTCTGTGGGAGGATCACGGAGATCATGGGTGTAGTGTCTGCGTGGCTCGGGGCTCAGCTCCTGGTGTCCACTATGCAACCCCAGGCCCAGCTGCAGGACACGTGTCCACCAGTGGGGTTCTCTATGGCACCAGACCCTCTACTGGGCATCCAACAGCTTCCAGCTGCCAGACTGATCTTTAAGTATATAAATTTGTTCATACCCTTCTCCCTGAGTAAAATTCTTCAATGCTTTTTTTCTGTGCCTTTATAATAAAATTCAAGCATCTCTCTAGAGTCCACCCACAGGCTCAGGAAGCTCTGCCTCTGGTTACCTTCCAGTGCTCATCAAAAAGCACCCCATCACCTGTTTCCTGAGATCCAATCTCCCCACCATTTCTCTGTCCCTTGACCAAGCCCCACTTGCTCCCTCCTCAGGACCAAGACGTTTGTACTTAGGGTTCCCTTGCCTGGAGCACTGTCCCCTACATCTTCCCACACCGCCCCCTCTTCACCCCCAACTTAAAGAAGTCCCTCCAGGGAGCCCTCTTCTGGTCCTCAGGCAGACCCCCTCTCCTCCTCAGTCCTGCCTGCACCCTAACTGCCCTCAACCCATTTATCATCTGACATTTTCTCCCTCATTGTCTGTGAACGTAAGCGTGTAAGGGCAGAGAGCCTGTTCATTTCCACCTGTGTCACCAGGCCCCTAGGACAGTGAAGAGAACATAGTAGGGGTTTAATAAATAGCTGAGGATGGGTGATGATTCCCCAAGTGCCTTACAGTTTAAAGACACGGGGGTCCTGGCTCCAGGCCAGAGAGCCCAGAGAAGCCCAGGCAGCCATGCCCCCTGTGGACCAGTTCACAACAGGGAAATAGAGGTAGGAAGTGTCCCAGCCTGGCTTCTGAAGAGTGAAGGTCCCCAGTGCACCTGATGGAGAGAGACTGGGGATGCCGGAGAAGTGGGTATTCAGAAACCTAGGTCGCTCAGGTGTGGGGAGCACTGGTGGCGGAGGACAGGTGTGGATGCTGTGGGTTTCCAGCAAGCCTGAGCCCGGCACCAACCGGTGGGATGCTGGGCTTTGGAGCTAGGCGGCTTGCCCAGGCCACAGCTGGCCAGGCTCAGCTGAGCCTCCCCAGAGGGGGAGAGCTGTGTAAACAGGAAGTCCACTGCCCGGACGCTGATGTGCCTTTGATAAGGGCGGAATCCTCCGAGGTCTCTTTCTCCCAAACAGTTTCTCTGTTGGTTTGAAGCCACAGCTCCAGTGCAGGAAAACAAACTGGAAAGCGTGGACACTTTCCTCCTTCCTGACTCAATCTCCATGGGGGAGGGAAGGGAGGGGAGAAAAGGAGAGGGGACAGAGGGAGGGACTAGGGATACAGGAGAAAAAGGGTGAAAAGCGGAAGAAAATAAGACGAGAAAAATGAAGGAGAGGGTGAGACACCGAGGAAGAAGCAAAGGAAGAGCTGAGTGATTACATAATTTCTCTGAAGTAAAACCAACTAAACAAAATGGAACGTTGAAAAGCTAGAGGTACTTTGAAGGGATCAACGTATGAAGTTTCATAGGTTAGAACTTCTGTGGAGCCCCTGCTTGCAAACACCCGAGTCAAAAGCACTCTCTTTCCAGAAACGGGTCTCGCCAGAAATTCTGTTTTCTAGTGTGTGCTCTTTGTGGAGAAGAGAGAAAAGGCAGCTTAGCGCCATCCCTGCCGGGTCTCTCCAGCCCTCTTCTCCCTGCTTCCTACGCAGTCTCCCACACAGAGCTAATCTAGCCCAATTGTTCCCTGTAAATCGTTCCCAAATCTCCACTCTGTCCTCATTTCACTTCCAAAATTCAGTCTCATATTTTCTATTACCTCCTCCAGCCTGAGGCCCCATTGACCCCTCAAACTTACTAAAATCTGGCCTCTGAGCATCAAGTAATATACAGAAATAGAAGGAATACATCAAAAATGAGAAGTAGAAGGATTGCTTGGAAAGCAATTGTATTTCTGCAGTATTCCTCCACCTCCCCACACATTACTAGGTTCTTTGCATGAAGCAGGTGACCAATGGCTGTTCACTGAGTGAATAAATTGATAACAGACACCACCATCCACCTAAATGGAAATCACTCCCTTGAGAAGCCCAGTGAGCCCCACCCCTGCCATCCTCCCTGTCCCCTCTCTGCCTCCCCAACTCGTCTTCTTCAAACAGTACTATGCGGTAGCATCTTCATTGTCCCCCTCTTCAGTTTTCCTCCATTCCAATGCATTTGGCGAGCTAAATCTTTCTCAAGCCAAGGTTTAATATTTGACACGTACACATATGTCCCACTGTGTGCCTGGCCCTGTGCTAAGCATCGCACATACATGGGCTAACTTGCTCATCAAAGTCACCACGTTACGCAGGTACCCCTATTTCTCCCCCATCCCTGTACAAGAGGAAAACTGAAACCCTCATGCAATATTAGTGGGATTGTCAATTGGTACAGACACTATGGAAAACAGTATGGAGGTTCCTCAAAAACCTGAAAATAGAACTGCCATATGATCCAACAATTTCACTTCTATGTATTTACCCAAAGCAAACAAAAACACTAATCTGAAAAGAGAAATGAACTCCAGTGTTCACTGTAGCTTTACAATTGCCAAGATGTGAAAGCAACCTAATTGTCCATCAATAGTCAAATGGATAGAGAAGATGTGGTGTGTATATATATGTATATATATATATATATATATATGTATGTGTATATACACCTAGGAATATTATTCATCCATAGAAATAAAATATTGCCATTTATGGCAATATGGATGGACCTAGAGGATATTATGCTAAGTGAAATAAATCAGACAGAGAAAGACAAATACCATGGGATTTCACTTATATGTGGAATCTAAAAAACAAAACAAACAAATCAAAACAAAAACAGACTCATAGATACAGAGAACAAATGGGTGCTTACCAGAGGGGAGGGGAATGGGGGAGCAGATAAAATAGGTGGAGGGGATTAAGAGGTACAAACATCCAGTTATATAATAAATAAGTCACAGGGATGTAATACACAGCATAAGAAATATGGTTAATAATATTGTAACTTCGTATGGGGATAGATGGTAACTAGCCTTATGTTGGTGATCATTTCATAATGTATGCAAATGTCAAATCATCATGTAGTACACCTGAAACTAACATATTCTTGTAGGTCAACTATATTTCAATTAAAAAATAAAATAAATAAATACATAAATAAATAAATAAGAGGAAGACTGAGCTTAGAGGTGGCACAGCTCACCAGGGTGAAGCAGGGAGCCTGCGGTGACTCCACAACTGATCGCTACATTGCTCTCTTGGGTTCTCACTTAAACAGCGCCCCCCAACGCTGGAGAACATAATAGTAAGTCCTTCCCTCTGACCTTCCAGACCTTCCCAGTCTGCGCCCCGCCCCCTTTCCAGGAGGATGCCCCCTGGAGATCTTCCGGTTTGGCTCCTCTGAGCTCCTTCCCCACATGCTCACCTTTGCTCTTTCCCCTGCCTAAAGAGTTGTTTCTCAACATATTCAAACCCCGCCCATTGTGGAGGGCCAAGATCATATAACACATGACATCTCCTTTTGGAGGCACTTCCATGTGACTTTCCTGTGTAGCCAGTACCTACCCTCTTGTGCTGATGTAGCCTCTTGGGGAAGTATGTCCTGGCAGCACCACGGTGTCTCCCTCTCGGGCTTTGGGGCAGAAAGGAATATCCACCCTCTAGTGGTCAAACTTCAGGAGACCTCCCAGCTGTTCCTGCTGCCTTCTCCTAGCAACCAGACTAAAAGGGGAGCTATTCCTCAGAGCTCATGATGAATGTTCCTTAAAGAGACATCATCACCAGGGAACTCCATCTGACCAGCTTGCACCCAGGGAGGTCAGTATGTCCAAACCCTTTCAAAAGAATTCCAGAGCAGAAATAAATAATTGCTCTTCCAATATGCACTCTGACTTTATTGCCAGTTAAGTAATTTTGGTGTTTTTAAACTTTGGATTCATTACTCGAGGTCATTAAGTATAATCGTGAGCTTCAACATGCAGTACACTAATTAAGAGCTCGTGGCAGATTCCTGTCATTTCTTAAAGTCCCCGAAATCCAAGTTCTCTCTTTCCCCAGTTTATTGAAATTCGAAAGCACGTCCTGTGTTCTGTCAAGTTCCAGGTGACCCTGTAATAAGAAGCCACTTTTTGGGCGGGATGAGTGGTTGGTATGAATCTGACTGTAAGAACAGATTGATTAATTTTTAAAAGTATAGGACATGTAATTTTTTAACCTTTCAGAGTCCCCTCACCCCCTAAAAAAAGTCATGGGATTCTTCCCCCAAAGAGCCCCAGGGACAACTTAACAATGTACAGGAAATTCAGAGGAATCTATGTTAGTTTGATGCTTCCAAGCCCCACCTTGGAAGAAAGTACAGCAAGTTAAACGCAAGAAAAGTTATGCCCTGAAGCTACGCTAGTTTAACTAAGAAATGAGATGTGGCAGGTCGGGTTGGGAAGCTAGATCTGCGCAGCTGCCACGTCCAGGTTCACATGTAGCTGGCACCCTGTGGAGGCACTCTTAACTGCCCATGCACCCACGGCTGCCCTGTCCTCTGCCCCTGGGGCTCTGCCTTTTCAGACTGACAGTCTCCAAAATGTGGGGTGAAAGGGCTGGTCCCTGAGCAGTGCAGAGGAGAAGTGTGTGTGCGTTCGGAAGGCTGCAGCTGATCTACACGCCCCAAGATCTCAGTAACCTTCAAGGCAGCCCTAAGATGAACGATTGCTGCATGTCCAGGGCTTTCAAGTTCTCACCTGTCTTTTTCTCTGCAGTAGGGCTTGCTAAATTGTGTACATATTTCTGGGTTGGTAAGTTAACTTTGGATCTTGGTTCTTTCATCCAAGGCAGTTGAAATTCCTCCCATCTACACGCGGTCAAAGTCTTGATCAGAACTTCTATAGTGGACCAGCGTCTCAAATGCCCTTTCGGCACCTCAACCCTTCTTCCCCTAGTCTGCAGGTGATGAGAGAGACCTGGGCGACAGGTCTTGTTGAGGACTAACTTGCATTCTGTCCCCTTCTTTCCTTTAGGACGTGTCTTTTAATTCCTTCACTATTGCCATGGATCTCTTCCGTACTGTTCAAGTTTTTTAGGTGCCTTTTAAGAAATGGCACCAAGAGCTGAGTTTGGACTAGAAAGCAGGACTCTGAGACTCCCCGCTCCCTCAGGGGAAAAGGTGGAATCAAGGATTCCCCTTCATGTAATGCATTTGACAGCCATCCTTGTCTCTCTCAGCTGGATTGTGACTCATTTACGCCCCATGTGGAAGGGATGCCCCATGTTGCCCACTGCAATCCCATTTTCATATCTTAGAGATACACCAAGGTTCTAATGACATTGTTCCAAACATTCTTGCTCAGAAAAGTTTAAAGAGAAAGGATGAGCCTAGAGTCCTTCTGCAGGCGGGATGTGGAGAGCCAGATTTTCCATCCCCTTGTTCCCTCCCCTCAACAAAAGTGGGCATGGCTCTTTACACCGGTCTGGGCTGGGCGGTGGAGTCCAGGAAACAAATAGCCTGTTCCTTTCTCTTCCCTTCCTAAAGAAATGCATTTCCCTCCAAAGCAACTTTATTATTTGTGTATGTTCCCAGTGTCCTTCATTACAAGTGGCTCGCAGCCAGCTCAAGGGAAACTGTGAAATTCACAAGAGAGCCCCTGTACATGGAAAGAATCACTCACTAACTCCAGTAATTATGATGGTTTTTTTTCTTTTTATTAATAGAGTAACCCCCGATGTAGCCTCAGCTAAGTAAGTTATCAAATATAAATTCCAGAGCCTATATATAACTGGACTCCTTTTAAAGCTTTAAACTGATCCATCCTATAGACTTCTTTTGTTGAGGGTTCAGTGGAACACGAGAAGATGAAATGAGGGGAACTCGGGAGTTAATACTTTAAAATTGAGATTTCTTGAGCTGGTTCAGAGAAGGCTATGTTTCTGGGGAAGGAAAACAAAGAAAGATGAGACAGGAAGAGGTGAGAAGTCTTAGTATTTGGTGTAATGAGTACTGTTTGGGGAGCTATAGGCTTTCAGCCATGCCAACAAAATCCTCCCTCAGCAATATTTGAGGACTATGTAGGAATATTTCTCCTAATGATGTGAGTAGCTCAGTTATGTATTACTGTCTACCAAACCATCCCAAACACAGTGACATAAAGACACTTCACCACCACTTCACTGTGCTCATGGAGTCTGTGGCTCGTGAGTTTGAACAGGGAAGAAGGGGGTGACTGGTCTCCCCTCCATGCACTTGGGGGCCTCAGCTGGAAAGAATTGAATGGCCAGGAGTGATGCTCACAGCTGAGGGCTGAACTGGAGTCAGCTGGAGGTGCCTTCTCTCAATGTCTGGCACCCGGGCTAGACAACCGGCAGGTTAGGCTCCACTGTGACTGCCAACCACAGCACGAAGGCCTTGCCTTTCCATGTAGCCTTTCTTGGCCACTGGATTCCAAGTGAAAGGGCCTGTGATGGTTAATTTTATGTGTCAACCTGACACGGCCATAGTGCCTAGATATTTGGTTAAACACTGTCTGTATGTCACTGTGAAGCATTTTGTTTCGTTTTGTTTTGTTGTGGTTTTGGTTTTTTTTAGGTGAGATTAACATTTAAATCGGTAGACTTTGAATAAAGCAGATGATCCTCCATAATGTGAGTGGGCCTCGTCCAATCAGGTGAAGGCCTTAAGAGAAAAAGACTAACCTCTCCCAAGGAAGAGGGAATTCTGCCTCCAGACTTCCCTGGAACTCAAGACTGTAACATCAACTCTTCCCTGGGTCTTCAGCCTGCCTATCCACTTACTCTGCCGATTTTGGATTTGCCAGGCTCCACAATCAGGTGAGATAATTCCTTAAAACATGTTATTAGTTCTGTTTATTTGTTGTTTCTATTAGTTCTGCTTCTCTAGAGAACCCTAACACCTAGGGGCTCAAGAGGGACAATCCCGAGAGACCTAATTGGAAGGCTGAAGCATCTGGGCCTTTTCTGGCTGAGCCCCAGAAGTCACAGAGCGTCACTGCTCCATGCTCTGTTGGTTAAGCCCAGATTCAGGGGGAGGGGGTGTAGACCACTTCTCAACAGGAAGCGTGTCAAGGAATGTAGGTCCATGTCTTACAGCCTGCCCACTATAAAATCCACAATGGTCCTTTGAGAATTAGGATCAGAGACAGGGTAAATTTTCCCGATAATGATCTAAGGAGCCAGATGAAGTACAGATTGAAGATCATGTCTGTGCCAAGAGCCCCGGCACCATCACACAGCCTCTGAATGTATTTCCTTACTGGAGACAAGAGGGGATGGTCAAGGTCACATTTGTCCTAGGTCTTGGGTAGGACCAACCGTCAAGAGAACTGCTGCCTTGCTCTGAGCTTTGGGAGAAGCCTGTGGCTTGTGTACCATGGGTCTAATCTGTGTGACAGAGTAGACAACTTGGAAGAGGGCATATAGGCAAAACCTAAAATTTTAATGTGGGTCAGGTTGAGGGGATGGCCGAGTGCACGCACCACAAGACGCCTCCTCTCAGTGTGCTTACTGTATAAGGTTGTCCTCAAACTCTTTCATTGTCTCATTTAACTTTTCAAATAAGCATGTAGAGTAGTTATCCGTTGTTGCTGAACAAATCACCCCCAGATCTAGTGGCGTGCGGCAGGAACAATCATTTCGTTATCCATCCTTGTGGCTCTGGGTGGACTCAGCTCAGCTGGCAGCACTCCATGGACGTGTCTCAGGCGGCAGTGAGGGCCGAAGTCACCTGAGGCTCACTCGCTGACAGGTCTGGCTGCTGAGGCTGTCACGGAACCTCCACTGGGACCGTCAGCTGGAACGTCTGCATTGGTCCTTCATGGAGAGTGATTGGGTGCCGAGAGGGAGCGGCCCAAGAGAACCAGGCAGAATCTGGCCGGCTTCTTGTGACCTCACTTCGGAATCACGTAGCGTCACTTCCACTGCATTCTATCAGCTGTGAGCATCACTGAGGTCAGGCCATATTCAAGGGAAGGAGTATCAAAGCCCTTTCAGACATGCTAAAAACCATCGCAGGTTATTGTTCCTCTCCTTTTACAGATGAGGAAACTAAGATCTGGAGAGGTGGAGGTGAGTGGTGGTTCACACAGCTAGTAAGCAGCAGAGAGGAGACCTGAACGAGCTCAGCTATACCCTGCCTCTGTGTGAGCCCACATTCTAGCAGGGCACATAAAACATAGATGTATAGGACCAGAAATTGAGGTTGAAATTGATAAGCACTAGAAGAAAGGAGCTGATAAATTATTCTAAGAGAAAAGAAGGAATGAACCTGTCCTGCTCAGAGAAGTAAGGAAAGGCTTCCTGAAGCAGGTGGCTTGGAGCAGAGGGGGAAGGATCCGTGTAAGATACAGATGTGCAGAGAAGCTGGGGGAACGGTGGGGAAGGTGGAGAGGCACAGGCATTTCTGGCAGAGACACAGGATGAGCGGATATGCAGAGGCAGGAACACACATGGCAGCCCTAACTGTTAACAGCTGAATGTGCCGAAGACATTTCATGGAAGTAGATGCAGGACACGAGGACTGCCACCTGATGATGAAAGGGCTGGCATGCCAGGTTGAGGCCCTTGGCTTTTATTTAAAGCTGTGCTTCTCGGGCTTCCCTGGTGGCGCAGTGGTTGAGAGTCCACCTGCCAATGCAGGGGACACACCCTGGTCCAGGAAGATCCCACATGCAGCGGAGCGGCTGGGCCCGTGAGCCATGGCCGCTGAACCTGCGCGTCCGGAGCCTGTGCTCCTCAACGGGAGAGGCCACAGCAGTGAGAGGCATGTGTACCGCAAAAAAAAAAAAAAAAAAAAGCTGTGCTTCTCAAAGTGTGTTCCCTGGACCAGCAGCATGGGCAGCACAAGCACCACCTGGGAACTTACAATAAATACAAATTCTCAGTCCCACCCCAGACCTACTCAATGAGAAACTCTGGGGAGGGGGCCCAGCAGGCTCTGAGGCAGGCTCTTGTTTGAGACCCTCTGCTCCCAGGTACTGGGGAGTCCCGCAGCAGTTTTGAACAAGAGAGTACTGTGATCTGAGATCCTCTTAAAGCAGATTGCCCTGGTTGTGGTGTGTTGGGCAGGCTGAAATGAGAAAGCAGATACTTGTCTCCAGGAAGAGGTCCTGTGCAGTCGTACAAGTGCAGGAGGAGTGGAGGATGGGGCAGAAGTGATGGGCGAGGCACCGGGACAGGCAAAGCCCTGGGACTTGGAAACTGGTGAGGACTGTGAGCCCTTCCCCACAGCATCCCCTCTAAGGACAAAGAGTTAACAGGCACAGTTGGGCTGTTTAGAATTTCTCTAAATATTTGAACCACGTGGCCCAGGAACCCGAGTATAAACTGAGGACCCAGGGGTTGGATTACAGACGCGGTTTCCTGTTACACAATCAAGCTATTCTCTGCAGTTTTCCTGGGGGAAAGCATTGCTTGGTCCAGCGTTTTCTTCTTCATGCTTCATTACAGGGTCTGTTGGTTCCATCATGCTGTTGCAGAATGGGTTTAATAATATGAACTATCACATATGGTTGAAAATTAAATAACTCCTGCAAACTCAGTATATATGAGCTGTTTTAATTATTACCATTCTTGTTGTCATCATCATTATTCATTTATTAAAGATACATTTTCTGTGCACCTACCCTGTGTGCAAAGCACTGAGAACATAGTGGTCCATCCTCTGGGTCTGTCTATCCTTTACTGAGAGTTCACCTGTGAAACAGACAAGAACATGGATCTTAGACTCTAAAAAATTGGGTCTGAGCTTTAAGTTTTGTAAAGTCTTAACTTTAATCTTGGTAAACCACATCTCTAGGCTTGTTTAGTCTTCTGCAAATGGAATTAAAAGACTTGCCTTGCTTCACAAGACTGTGTGAGGATCAAATGAGAAAAAAAAGGGAAGACCGTTCTTCACTTTTTAATCCTAGTTAAGGCTATGCGTCCTCCAAGAGGTGCCACAGAATCAGTGCTTCTTGCCCCTTCCTCCCCCATCCGCACATCCCCCTCAGCTCCCAGGCCACATCCATTCCTGGTGCCTCCCTCTCTCTCCCTGCTCAAGGCCCGGTTCCCCACTGGAGTGTTGCAGATTTCATTGTCTCTTTTTCTGGGCTGTACCCAGCTGTGCTTCCAATTCAATGAAAGCCAATTAAGTCACAAACCAATTGGCAAAATGCCTAATTCAATGACCATATAAATAAACAGATTTATCAACAACTTGTTTCTTTTGATTCTTTATTGAGACTTTGGCAATCTTACTGGATGTGATGATTTTATCAGCTTATTGATGTTTTAAGGGATGTTTCACTTGTGCTGCTGTAGGGATCCTGGAAGGCACCGGGATGTAAAGGAATTCTCTGATGTAGGAAAGGCAAAGGCAACCAGCACATGGATCCCCCTGGACTGCCTGACTCAGAGAGGGAGGGGCTGGCAGTATCAGCAGAATATGGAGGCCTCACAGCCCAGACTCCTACAGCTCTCTTAGGCCCTGCCAATCCATCAGATATAAATCACTAGAGACTTTAATAAATATTTTGGTAAATCTGCCAAGTTTTCAGATTTGAAATACTGAAACATTAAAACATTAAAAGCTTTACATTTAAAACATTAAATCAGCCCTCCAGGGCCTAATGGTCTAGTCACCCATCCGTGTGTGGTCAACTGGTTTTTAGGGACTTGTTGAGGCCCAGACAGACATTTCCGAGTGGACTTTCAGCACATGTGGCCGAGCCTGGTCTTCAGCGCACTGCAATTAGCCTTGTCTCTGGCAGTCGCCTGGCTCTGACTTGAGCCCGCAGACCTGCTCACTGACCAATGTTTCAGCAGAAGCCACAGAAGCAAAAGGGGGGGACCTGCTCTCCAGGACTCCACAGCCGAGTGGGATTTGGAAACACCTGGAAGAGTTCTGGCCTGAAAATGATTGCGTTAGCTCTCCTGGGGGCCTGCGCCTGCCTGTGTGATCCAGCAGCTGCGGTTCCACTGAGCCTGTGTGTGCTGACCGCTGTAGCATCTCTTACCAGGAAAAAGGTGGGGTCCCAGAGTGGAGGTGGCCACGAGGTTGCCGTGGGCTCCCTATGGGCGGGGCTGGAACCACCTTGCCCTCCCCTGAACCTCCTTAGGAGGAGGAAGAGGAGGAGGGGAGTATCTGATAGAAAGGATGACTGCTAAGGTCTTGTCCTCAAATTCTGCACAGCGAACTCCATGGGTGGACCCTACCCCTGCCAGGGTGGTGGGCAGTGAAGGGGACGCCCTGTGGTTTTGGGTATTGTTTGCCTCTGGGGAAACTGAGGGCTGTAGGCCAGGAGGAACATGCTGAAGACACGTGTCAGTAAGAGACGAAGGTGAAAGTGAACAGCGGGATTCTGAGCTTTTCCATCAGCTGTGCTGGGTGTCTCCGCTAGGTCTCTCCGAGCCCACTTGCTTCCTACTCTACCCAGCAGAAAAACTGGCTAAAACTCCAACCTGATCAGATGTCTCAGGCCCCACTTCACCTCCCAGCATCCCCTCGTCCTTGAGGACAATTCCCAAACTCCTCAGTTTGGCACATGTGGGTTTAACTATTGGAGTCCTGGCTGTGTCTCTGGCCTGACCACCTATTTTGGTGTTTTACTAAACCACAATGTCACTGCCACTTGTGTGTCTTCTCACATGCTGGACCCCTTGAATGAATGACCCCCATCTTGTTTCAAGGCTACCTCTTACCCAGTGTATTTGTCTGCCACGGCTGCCATAATAAAATACCACGGTCTGGGTGGCTGCTACAACAGATATTTATTCTCTCACAGTTCTGGAGGCTGGAAAGACCAAGGTCAAGGTGTGGGCAGGGTTGATTCCTTCTGAGGGCCATGAGGGAAAGGTTTGTTCCAGGTCCCTCTCCTTGGCTTGCAGATGACCACCTTCTCCCTGGGTCTTCACAAGGTCTTTCCTCTGCACGTACATGTCTCTGTCCAAACCTCTGTTCCTTATAAGGACACTGGTCATGTTGAATTAGGGCCCACCCTAGTAACCTTCTTTTAACTTACCTCTTTAAAGGCCTTATTTCTAAATTCAGCCACTTTCTGAGGTATTGGGGGTTAGGACTTCAACATATGAATTTTGGGGGACACAGTTCAGCCCAAATCACCAAGCCCCAAGTAGGGAAGTAATTGCCCTGGTTTGAAGGGGATTGAGGGGTTTTCTACAACGTGAGACTGTGGATGCTAAAACTGGGACAGTCCTGAGCAGACCAGAGCCGTTGGTTCCCCAGCCCTAAATCTCCGTGGGTGGGGCTCCCCACACGTCTATCGCGTCCTTCATCCCATTGTTCTTCCAAGTGTCTCTGCCTGCCTAGTAGGAACTCCTTGCTTACTCATCTTTGCATATACCTAGCATAATTCAGTGTTCATATATGCAGAGGAACTAATAAATATTCCCTGATTATGTTCCAGACTCTTTCTTCCCTCATTCCTGGAGTGCCTCTCACCCTCCCCCTTTTAACTTGCAGTTTTGTTTTTTTTTTTTTTGGCGGTACACTGGCCTCTCACTGCTGTGGCCTCTGCCGTTGTGGAGCACAGGCTCCGGACGCCCAGGCTCAGCGGCCGTGGTTCACGGGCCCAGCCGCTCCGCGGCATGTGGGATCTTCCCAGACCGGGGCACGAACCCATGTCCCCTGCATTGGCAGGCGGACTCTCAACCACTGCGCCACCAGGGAAGCCCCTAACTTGCAGTTTTTATATCAGACCCATGATAAGGCTCAGCTTGAATGCAGAAAACCATTCCAGATTTGTCCACCAGAGCTGACTGGGAAGGTTTCTCCATCATTGGTGCATGGCCCTCCTCATCCGCTATCCTCTGCCTTGGGCTTGGTTATGTGGCAGGAGGCTTGGTTGTGAATGTGTCTCATCCTCTCCAAAGGCTTGAGTGCAGGAAGCAAGCCCAGCAACCCCCAAGGTGACAGTGCTTGGTCGGTTAGACCATCGGTGCTCAGAAAGCTGGTCCTCGTCTCAGGTTGTTTTGTTCTCTCAGAGCCTGTGAAGTACGGGTCCAGAGAAAGTCAATGGCCTGGGCAGGTCACACAGGGGCAGGGGTGGAGCTGGGAGGTTGCACTTCCAGTTGCAAATCTGTGGCGTGTGGCTGGACTCCCCTGAACACCGAGCCGGGTGACCTCTGGGCCTACCTGCTCTGCCCACCTCATGTCTTGCTTCCCCACAGGTGCTGTTTGAAGCCCCTGCTGGCCTGGGGCTTGCTGAGTGTGTAGGTCTCTGACTCCTCCCTGCATCTATCATGGCCGGGCACAGTGCCCACGAGATGTCTCTAGCACTTCCTGGTTGATTTTTGATCACCTGCTCTGTGCCCACCTGTGATGTGCAGGCAGAGGCACTCATTTTAGGAATGTGAGAGTTGAAGGCTCTCAGACTGTAGCTGTAGATCATGGACCGATCTAAATTTAAATTATAGGCATCCCTATAATAATAGCTAACATTTATTCTGTGCCAGACCCCTTGGTGAGGGGGCTCCCATGTATTAATGCGTGTGAGCAGACTAGAACCCAGTGAGGCTGCTTCTCTTGTTACACTGAAAATGAGGAAACTGAGGCACTGGGAGATTACATGATCTTTTCAAGGACACAGACCAGGCGTGACCCACTGAAATTCACACCCACCAGCCTTCTCACAACCACAGTTTCGCTCTTAAAGTTTGTGTTCCACTCTCAACTGGAATTTAAATGGAAACCTTCAAACTAAGAGTTTACAAACACACACACCTACAGGTTGGGGCCCCCTGAGCTTGTCCAGTGCTGACAGGCTCTGTGTGTCCCAGGCTGGGAGCTCGGGCTGGTGCACCTGCACGCAGCCACCTGCATCCCTCCCCTCGGCATTCCCTCCACGTCCATCCTCCCCTCCTCCCAGCTCCGTCCCTCTACTCCGTGGTCACGCTGGCCTCACTGCAGCCTGATTTCACCACAGCTGTGGTCAGGGCCACGGGATTTCACAGGGAATCAGTCTCCAATTTATCCTATGAGTCACGACCATCTCTCAGCTAATAATTATGGCTACCCCTGCACAAGACCTCGAAAATCTCAGAGCTCTTTTACCCGGGAAAGTCCAATCGATCCTTCTCGTGGCCTCATTAGGAAAGCAGGTGGCAGTGCTGATTTTCATCTTCTAGGTAATCCGAGGGCCTGGCAAAGGGACAGAGGGGAGTGGCTCCTTTGCCCTGTGCCTGAAACGTGATGCTGGGCTTCAGTGTGGGGCGGAGCCTGTGGAATATGGACGCTGTGGCTGATTCTATGTGCACTTGCAGACACCACACAGATGGGACAGACGTTTTGCAAAAGGCACAGAATGTAGTCTCTGCAAAAGAATCTGTAAAGAGACAGAGAGGAAGGAGACAAAACAAAGCCAGAAAGGAGAAGGCCCTGCTCAGCAGGCACGTGGAAGTGATTGGAGCCTTAGGGGATCACCTTACACCCATGGGAAATCAAGCAGGTGGTGATGCTGGGGATCTAAGGGGGTTTGACAGTAATTAGCCCCAGTTTATTATTCAGAACAGCATCGTTTATAGCTGAGCAAGAAGAAAGCAAATCCACCTTTCCTGAACTTTGACCTTCTTGCCTGCATGACGTCTAGACCTGGACTGTAAACTGGGCTGTGAGGACATCTGGATTGGACAGCTGGATCTGGGAGAAAGGCATGCATGCGCCAAGGAAGGATGCAAGCCTGTGTTATCTAGGAGAATCTCACAGCTGCAAGACAGAGACAGAGTGTCTTGGGGTCTTCATTTGTGGCAACTTGAAGGGACAGAGGGGACTTGGAGGATTAGGGAAAGGCTCCCTGACACCCAGATGCAGGGGCAGGGCTGGGCCTGGAATCAGAGGTCTGCCTCCCAGCTGGGTGCCTGCCAGGACCCTGCAGACCAGAACGGCCCCTCACTTTATTGATTGATTGATTGATTGATTCATTCATTCATTCATTTATTTTTGGCTGTGTTGGGTTTTTGTTGCTGCGTGTGGGCTTTCTCTAGCTGCAGCGAGCGGGGCCTATACTTTGTTGCAGTGCGTGGGCTTCTCATTGCGGTGGTTTCTCTTGTTGCAGAGCACGGGCTCTAGGCCCATGGGCTTCTGTAGTTGTGGCACGTGGTCTCAGTAGTTGTGGCTTGCAGTCTCTAGAGTGCAGGCTCAGTGGTTGTGGTGCACAGGCTTAGTTTCTCCCCAGCATGTGGGATCTTCCCAGACCAGGGCTCGAACCCATATCCCCTGCATTGGCAGGCGGATTTTTAACCACTGTGCCACCAGGGAAGTCCCAGCCCCTCACTTTGAAATACTCCCGGGGTGTGGGCCGACCTGGTCTCAAGCACCTGAGCTCAGCTTCTGCAGCAGGAAGCATGTCTTTCTCTCCAGCCCAGCCTGTGATCCGCCCACACAGTGCAGGACGTGAGGGGGTGTTTTTTTCCTTTCGGAAGAAAGTTGGGCTTTGTTTGTTTTCCTTTTCTCCCCCTTTCTCCTTCTCTATTTCTTCACTTAGAACAGAGCAGTACCAGGCATGTAATAAGTATTCAAGAAACAGCTGTTAAATATAGTACTTTATTCTTCTTTTTAAGTAACACCTTTTGTGCTTAGTTATGGAATTAATATGAGTTCAACTGTAGGAACTCTTGAAAATATAGATAAGTATAAAGAGGAAAATAAAGACTCTCTAAATTTCCACGACTTGGACAAATACATGTTAACATCTAAGCATATCTTCTTCTGGTCTTTTATAGATGCATACATTTATATACATAGTTAACAAAGCTGGGGGGCATCATTTATATAAAGTTTTATATATATAGATAGATAAATATAATATATATTTGATTTTCACTTATTATTTATATATAGTTTTATATATATATAAATATACAGAGATTTGATTTTCACTTATTATTTTAACAGAAATATTTTCCCCACATTTTTTTTTTTTGGCTGCACCATGGCATGTGGGATCTTAGTTCCCCTACCAGGGATCGAACCCGTGCCCCCTGCACTGGAAGTGAGGAGTCCTAACCACTGGACCACCAGGGAATTCCCCATTTCCCCCACATTATTCAAGTTTCTTAGAAAAAAATGCATCTGAGAGCATGCTCACCATTTCTTCATACAATGGGCCGTAATTTATCTAACCCTTCTCTTCCTATAAACACTGCTGCTATGAACAGCACCATGCACAAATCATTGTGTGTCCTTGGTGGGGAGTGGGTTCTTTAGGGTCATTCCTAGAAAGGAAGTGAGTGGCTTTAGGGCCCTGTGCACACTGCACTCCAGACTGCTCCAAGGACAGTGTGGGTGGGTCTCTGTGACTTGCTCACTTCTCTGGAGCTTGAGAACACTTCAGGAGTGTCAGGCTCCATGGGTACTTAGCAATCTGTGCCTGTGAGTCATTAAAAATATAAAATAAATAAAGGAAGGTGGAGGAAAGACATGGGATGTGAGAGAGGAAAGAGGCAAAGTGCACACACCAGGAGTCTGGCTTAAGGACAGTGAACTCTTTGTCAGCAACTAGGTCTTCCTAAGGTGTAGACAAGCCGATGCTCCTATAGAGGTGCGCGTGGTCACTTTCCTATGATCGAGTGACTCTGTAAGGCAGTAAAAGGGTGCCTATATTGGGCTTCCCTGGTGGCGCAGTGGTGGAGATTCCGCCTGCCGATGCAGGGGACACGGGTTCGTGCCCCGGTCCAGGAAGATCCCACATGCCGCGGAGCAGCTGGGCCCGTGAGCCATGGCCGCTGAGCCTGTGCGTCCAGAGCCTGTGCTCCGCGGCGGGAGGGGCCACAACAGTGAGAGGCCCGCGTACCGCAAAAAAAGGGTGCCTATGTCCTTGTAGCCTGGGTAGCTCAATAAGTGTTGATATTAAAATAAATCCCAGTGATTCCTCTACTTTGCTCTGAAAATGATTATGGTTTTCGTTCTCAATAGATAGAAGTACCAATTTCTCAGACCTCCAAAAAAGGACCGTGGCTTATCTTTCAGACCTAATTTTCTACTTATTCATTTGCATAAATTTCAGACTCCAGGTAAGAGAGAAATCTCTCTGGGTTCCAATCATGTCCGCCCCCCACCCCCACCATGCCATCATATTTCTACTTCCTGACTGTTGCTGGACCAAATCTCTGCCCCTAGAAGACCCCTTCCTCTCATAGTTCCTCTTGCTTCTTGTAGAGGTCCTGATTGCTCAAAACCTGGGATTTACTCAAGAGTCTGATTTTAAGAGTCTCGTTTGAGGTCCCTGCTGTGTCAAGAATCAATGGATCACAGCAATCCCACTCCTGGGCATATACTCAGATAAAACTATAATTTGAAAAGATACATGCACCCTTATGTTCATAGCAGCACTATTTACAATAGCCAAGACATGGAAACAACCTAAATGTCCACCGACAGATGAACGGATAAAGAAGATGTGGTATGTATATATATATATATATATATATATATATATATATATAGGAATACTGCTCAGCCATAAAAAAGAATGAAATAATGCCATTTGCAGCAACATGGATGGACCTAGAGATGATTATACTAAGCAAAGTAAGTCAGAAAGAGAAAGACAAATACCATATGATATCACTTATATATGGAATCTAAAATATGACACGAATGAACACATCTACAAAACAGAAACAGACTCACAGACAAAGAGTTTGGGGTTAATAGATGCAAACTATTATATATAGAATGGATAAACAACAAGGTCCTACTGTATAGCACAGGGAACTATATTCAGTATCCTGTGATAAACCATAACAGAAAAAATATGAAAAAGAATGTATATATATATATAGAGAGAGAGATAGATAGATATAGATATATCTATAACCGATATATGTGTAACTGAGTCACTTTGCTGTATTGCAGAAATTAACACAACATTGTAAATCAATCATACTTCAATAAAATTTAAATTTAAAAAAAGAATTGATGGATCAGATGAGTAGCAAAACGTCATACATCCAACACATCATCTAGTAAGAGGAGAGGCAGAACTACTGTGAATGCTGTGCCTCTACTCAGTCGAGAAGGAAACACAGCAGAGGATGAGATGTAACCATGCCTAGTACCGGGGGACAGAGGGAGACGTGTTAACTTGCCTTAACCATGGCTCTGGGACCCAGGCTGAACCAAGGTCCTCCCACCTCTGACGAAGATGCTCCTCAATGCAGCTGAGAAATGAGACTTGATATGGAGTGAAATTCAACATTTGGATCTGGGTATCCCCAAACTGAATTTTTTGCTCAATCTGGACCACTTCCCAATGGAAACAGCAGCACTGACTTGTAACTGGGCTCCCACCCCTAGGACTTCCCATGAACAAAGCTTAGAGTTAGAATTCTGGGGAGACTGTGGGTTGAAACTTTGTTTCTTATGCAAGAGGAGCTCTGGAAACCTGGGTCTGAGAGGCCACAGATGCTCAGGCCAGGCTGAGCAGGTTTAAACATTTGAACCATCTGCCCATCACAGAGATGGTGAAGAAGGGAAGGGTCCAGCTATGATGCAGAAGAACAGATTCCTGGAACTAAAAATGAGAACAGATGCTTTAAATGGGGTTGGAGATGATGGTCCGTGTAGAGAGGAGGGTAACCAGCAATTCCCAGAGGCGTCAAGGAAACTAAAGCCTCTTCTTTTTTTATTTTTGCGGTACGCGGGCCTCTCACTGCTGTGGCCTCTCCCGTTGCGGAGCACAGGCTCCGGACGCGCAGGCTCAGCGGCCACGGCCCACGGGCCTAGCCGCTCCGTGGCATGTGGGATCTTCCCGGACCGGGGCTCGAACCCGCGTCCCCTGCATCGGCAGGCGGACTCTCAACCACTGCGCCCACCAGGGAAGCCCTAAAGCCTCTTCTTGTAAGGACACCAGTCAGATTGTAAGGACGCCAGTCAGATTATTCTTCTTGTAAGTACACTACCCTGACAGTCTTATCATAATTTGATCACCTCTTTAAAGGCTCGATCTCCAAATATAGCTCATGTTCTGAAGTACTGAGGGTTTAGAGGGTCACCATATGATTTTTTTTCTGGTGAAGGGGAATGCAGTTCAGTCCATAACAACCACATTGATTTAATTATTATAGCTATACAATATGACTTTTACCTGTCTTAATACAGTACCTCCCTCTCTTCTTCCTTTTCAGAATTATTTAAGGTAGTCATTTAGTTTTACTCTTTTACCAGGAAAGGAGACAGGTAGTGAGAGAGGAGTTGATAGTTGGAAGCAAAACCCGGAGGAATTCCATGAAGCTCCAGAGAAGCAGTATTCAGCTCAGCCAAGCATGAGCTGTTAAGCATTTTGAGCTCTTCAGATCTCTCTCTCCCCACCTCCACTTCTCTTTCAATCAAGCTCTTGCTTCAGGTAAAATAGGTCTCTCAGGTCCAGTGGGTAGAAGACCCTACCATTTCTGGAGCAATCTGAACATGGGAGGGAGTTCTGATTTCCTTTCACCCCAGCCATACTCCTCCCAGTAAACCAGGTAGCAGAGCTCACTGTAGCCTTCCCATGGGTCTTGTGATTCTTTCCCTTTACTGCTACTACTAAAGCTACTATTTAAAAACATTCAATTATTACCTAATTTAATCCTCTCAGTAATGCTGTGAGTTATACATACCCATTCTACAGATGAGGAAACTGAGATTTTCCTAAAGTGACTTTCCTAAAACCTCATTAGTTGGTAGTAGAGCTGCAAATTCATCCCATGCTAGTCTGGTCCAGATCTCATCTTGACCATTGGGTTTACACCCTCCCCTAGCTAAGTAAGAGTGTTGGAGCACTGGGTCCATTGTCCTGGGTGTCCAGGTCTGAAGTAAGATTACTTGCCCAAGGGTTTAGATTCATGGGGCAAGATAGTGACTCCAAGCACTTTCCAACCAAGATTTTTCTTAAGTCAAGAGGTACAGGGTCAGAAAAGGGGGCATCAAGACACAAATTTGGGAAACTAGTAGATAGTCATGTTGGTAGCAAGGGGGTAGATGAGAAGCCAAGATAGGTTTTCCCTGATTTCTTTCCTACTATGATGGGTTGATTAGTGTCCCCCACCCCCACCCCATCCCAAATACATGTCCACCTGGAACCTCAGACTATGACCCTATTTAGAGATGAGATCTTTGCAGATGTAACAGTTAAGATGAGGCTATCCTGGATCAGGGTGAGCCCTAAATATGACTTGTATCCTTATAAGAAAAGGAGTAGACATGCAGAAATACATGTATTATAGATAAGAAGGTCATGTGAAGACAGAAGCAGAAATGATACTGCCACAAGCCAAGGGACACCAAGGATTGACTGCAGCAACCAGAACCTGAAAGAGGCAAGAAAGGATTTTCCCCTAGAGGCTTTGGAGGCAGTATGGCTCTGCTGACACCTTGATTTCTGACTCTGTCCTCATGAACTGTGAGACAATAAATTTCTGATGCGTTAAGCTGCCCAATTTGTGGTAATTTGTTATGATAGCCCTAGGACACTAACACACCTACTCAGGAGTGAGAAGGGATATCCCTGTTGAAACAGTTGAGGTGACATTTCCAGATACCTCTAATTTCTTATTCTTTTGATGACCTGACTTGCGAAATTATCTCTGCTTCTTGGCATGTGAGATGCAAATGAAATAAAATCCTAGATCTGAAGCTGCTTCTCAGTACGTTTGGTTCTGGCTGCGATGGGCTTCTCAAAATGAGCAATGTGTGGCAGACAGTAGACCCTGTATATTCATATTTGTTGAATGGATGAATTAATTTATGCGTGATGGGTATGGGAAGTAGAAGAGATCATTATATTTCTTTATGGAAATCAGGCCTATTCATATTTTTCTTTGATTCAGTTGTCTGTAGGAGATGGTCTGGTTTGCTGAAGTGGTAGAGAATGGGCTTGATGATCAGCTAAACTTCGAGTTACTTGCTGTGTGACTTTGAGCCAATAACTTAGCCTCACTGAGCCTTTGTTTCCTTACCTGTGAATAAAGAGGACAACGCCTGCCTCCAAGGGTTAGTTATCTGAGTACCTGGGCTATCATATAAGTATACATGGTCACACCTGCTATAATGTTGATCCACTTGCTCCTCAAGTGGGTGGGGCCTAATGGTAATACTTGCAATGGCCTTTTGAAATTGGAAGATGCACGCGCACATTTTGCGGTGTGTGTCTGTGTGATGTGTGTATTCTTAGGTGTGAGGTGTGTACAAAGTAGTGTGTGTCCATCGAATGGCTGTTCTTAAATAAACCTGAAAAACTGTGACCACCCTCAGCTGTTGCTGAATCCAGCTCTGGAAAAATCCAAGTTTTCCAAGTAGCCCTCTTCTGAGAGTGGAGCATCAAAGAACTGAGTCACTTAGGCACACATTTTAAATCTCTGTAACATTTTCCTCATTCATCCCAGGACTGTCAACACAGCTGTTATGCAACGTAGGTGTAGACAGCTTTCTAAATGGAATGGTAAGTCCATTGGTTTTGGTTTAATAGACACAGTATTAGATGTTTTCCACTTTTGGCTACTGTACTCAATAAATCATCTCCTCTGGAGGAAATATAAAGGAATAAAAAAGAAGAGGGAGAAGAGAAAAGGCATCAATCTTGATTGATAATGATCCCAGGAGCTTCTCTCCCAGGGAGGAGTTTAGGAAGAGCGTGTGAAGGCAAGTGCCAGAGGTGGACACAATTAACCTGTCTTGAGATCTATATGTCAACCTTCCTAACACCAAGCGAGCTATGCCCCGGGGAACACACCCCCAAGAGGAGAGGAAGGTGAGGGAGCAGTGGAAAATCTGATGCTGAAGAAAGTGGCTCCAGGTACCTTGGAAGCAGATGCTGGCAAACAAATACTATACATGACCTGGTCCCCAGCCAAGTTCTTAAGCTTCACCAGACCCTATAACCAGAGCAATGTGGCTTAAGCCTCATTTGGCTGATTTTAAATCCAGACATACACACAAACTATTAGATGACGTTGCACTGGTATTTTTATGGCTTCGTAAATCCATTCTTTGTCTAATGCCTTAGACACCTTGGACAACTGTTTGGGTGGCTGGGAGGAGGGGGAAGCAAGGAATCCCATACACAAGGCAGCGCTGGTATGAAAACTAGATCTGATTCCACTGTCTGTGCTCTTTCTACCCGGTGCACTGCTTGGGAAATGGCAGAGACTTAAGGCCTTCCATCTTCTGACACTTGCTGCTCTCCTTGGTCTAATTTGCCATAAATCTATACTTGCCTTCCTGGTCTCCAGCCACACGGAATTCCTCGCTTTTCATGGACGCACATCAGAGCTCAAGTCAATGTCTTTGCACTTGCTGTTCCTTCTATCTGGAACACTTCTTTGTTTAGAATAGCTTTGGCCCTTTTGGCTGCCTGCCACATTTCTGAATAAAGAACAGCCACTTCTGAAACATTTTCTTCAGCTCCCTTTTCTATCTCCAGGCTTTTCATAGCTCCCTTTTCGATCGTATATCTCTGAGTCTCTGTTTACCTGGCTGCCTACCTCACCTTTCAGCTTTATATCTCCATAGTCAGGAGTATTCTTGGGCTCTGGTGGCATTTGACAAAGACTGTTTAATGCATGAAGGAAGTAACAAATGGATAAATCCAAGGAAAGCTCTCACGAAAGTCCCCAAAGCTTTGGGAAGAGGTGAAATATAATCATTATACATCACACACAACATTACATATCATGCTGAATAAACCATGACTGAGTCAGGTCTCCCTGAATCAGACTACATGCTCCTTTCTGAGAAGGCAGAATTCTCAGTTTGGGTTATAAATTAAGCATCAGAAATAATCAGCATTGCATGTATCAGCTGGTGTGATTGATTATCTCACATATCCAAGGAGGGAGTTTAACTCCTAATTCAACTCCTGGCTTAGCATGTGACTTCGAGCAAGTATCTGTTCTTTAATCTTCCCAACTCATACGAGAGGGATAAAGACTTTGATCTTTAACTCAAGGACTAATGAGGTTGAGAGTGTGAGTGCTCTGAGCATCTTGGGGGAAAATGCTTGCCACAGGACTATGAACACGCACTCTCATCTCCTGTGGGGCATGTTGGGTGGCTGAAGTTGTCTCCACTCTTCTCTACCGTCTAAGGCAGATAATCTGGATTCCAAATGTCACTACATGGAAGGTTGCAGTTAGACGCTATTTCTGGCTAAGGAAAAGATAGAATTGGCATTTCTAGAATAGTTTTCACTAGATTGGGGTACAAACTAAGGCCAACACAGCTTTATAGGATTAAATTTGGAGCACTCATCCTGCAAGCTGTGGGAAAGTCTATCTTCCCCATCTGGCATCTCCCTCCCATGATAAATGTGAGAAATCCTTTCTCAGCCCTGGAAGATCAGCCCTGGTGATTATTGTCATCCAGAGGCTCCACTGTTGCAGACATTAAGTTCTGTCAAAGGTTTCTCATGCTGAAGGGTGGAAAAAGGCCTGAACTCAGTTATGGGTGCTCCACCCCAAGACACCTGGGCTATGGGTGCTGTGGCTTTTGCCTTAGTCACATGCAGTGCCTGGAATGAGCCTTTCCCACAGAAAAGCTCATGACATCTAGATGGCAGCTACTCTCAATTAAATAAAGAAAGTCACTACAAGTAAATCAAGATGGGATCCTAAGATATTGTTCAAGTAAACTAAAGGAAGGCAAGAAGAGAGAAACAAAGGAATAAGAAATAGAGGAAAACAACAAAATGATAACTTAGGTCCTGTCACAACAATAATTGCCTTAAGTGTGAATGATCTAAATGCCAATCAGAAGAGACAAATTGACAGAGTGGATTTAACAGTATGGTCAAAAATACACTATCTACAAGACATATACAAATACAATAACATACAAACATCAAATACAATGACCTAGGTAGGTTGAAGTAAAAAAATGGATAAAGATATACCATGAAAATATTAATTAAAAAAGAAGTCAGGAGTGGCTACATTAATATCACATAAAGTAGACTTCAGAGGAAAGAAGAGAGACAAAAAGGGACATCACATAACAATTAAAAAAATATACCACTGTGAAGACATAATGATCTTAAATGTGTTTGCACCAAACAACAGAGCCTCAAATACATGAAGCAAAAACTGATAGAGCTGAAAGGTGAATAGGCAAGTCCACAATTACAGTTGGAGACTTAAACACCTCATTCTCAGCAATTGATAGAATTACAAGACAGAAAATCAGCAGGCATGTAAGAACTGCACAACTACTATCAACAAACAGGATTTGACTGACATAAGTATTCTACTCAATAACAGCCAAATACACATCATTTTCAAGCACCCATGGAACATTCACCAAGATAGAACCATATGCTGAGTCATAAACAAACCTCAATAAATTTAAAAGAATTGGAATCATAACAAGTATGTTTTCTGACCATAATGGAAATCAAACTAGAAATCAATAACAGAAAGACAACAGGAAAATCTCCAACTTAGAAGTTAACACAGGACTTCCCTGGTGGCTCAGTGGTTAAGAATATGCCTGCCAATGCAGGGGACACAGGTTTGATCCCTGGTCCGGGAAGATCCCACAAGCCGCAGCGCAACTAAGCCCATGTGCCACAACTACTGAGCCTGAGCTCTAGAGTCCACGAGCCACAAATACTGAGCCTGTGTGCCACAACTACTGAAGCTCGCACGCCCTAGAGCCTGCGCTCCACAACAAGAGAAACCACTGCAATGAGAAGTCCATGCACCACAATGAAGAGTAATCCCTGCTCGCCACAACTAGAGAAAGCCCACGTGCAGCAACAAAGACTCAACACAGCCAAAAATAAAAATAATTAATTAATTAATTAAATTTGTTTTTTAAAAAAAAAAGTTAACACAGTTGCAAATAACCCATGGAGTAAAGAGAAATCTCAAAAGAAGTAAAAAGTATATAGGGCTGAATCAAAATGAAAATATAACACATTAAACTATGTGGGCTGCAGTTAATGCAGTGTTTAGAGAGAAACTTGTCCTAAATTCTTAGTTTAGAAAAGAGAAAAGTTCTCAAATCAATAATTTAAGCTTCTACTTCAAGTAACTGGATAAAAAAAGAGCAAAATAAGCCCAAAAACAAGCAGAAGAAAGAAAATAAAGAAGAGCAGAAATCCACAAAGTTCAAAACAGGAAAATAAATTAAAGAAAATCAATGAAACAAACAACTGGTTCTTCAAAAAAATAATAAAATTGATAAAACTCTTGCAAGGCTAACAAGAAAAAAGAGAGAAAACACAACTCATCAATATCAGTTATGAAACAGAGCATGTCACTACAGATTCTGAAGCCATTAAAATGATAAGAGGGAAGTACTTTGAACAATTTTACTCTCATAAATTCAATAACTTAGAAGAAATGGGTCCAGGTTAAGAAATGGGTCCAGTCCTCAAAAACCACAAGCTAGCAAACCTTAATGAGGATAAAATATTCAACCCGAATAACCCTATAACTTGTGGAATAAATTGAATTCATAAATTAAAAGCTCCTAAAAAACCAAAGACAGTACAAAAAAATTAGGAAACTACAAACTAATATCTCATGAATTTTGATGCAAAAATCCTCAACAAAGTGGGAGGGAGGTGCAAGAGGGAGGGGATATGGGGATATATATATACATAGAGCTGATTCACTTTGTTATACAGCAGAAACTAACACAACATTGTAAAGCAATTATACTCCAATGAAGATGTTTAAAAAATAAAATAAAATGCTCAAAACTGAAAAATAAATATTAGTAAAGCAAATCCAGTAATGCATAAAATGAGTTACAAACCACCACTAAGTGGGATTTATTTGAGGTGTGCAAAGCTGGTTTAACATTTAAAAGTCATCAGTGTAATATGCCATATCAGTGGCTGAAGAAGAAAATCCATATGAGCATATCAATTGGTGAAAAAAATAACTGACCAGAAAAAAAAAAAAAAGGAAAGAAAAATTCTGTTTCACCAAAAAACCAGTATGGGTTGTGCTGGCCTTGTCCAACTGTGGCAAAGGTCAAGATGAACAGTCTTTGGTTCCCTGTCCTGGGAGAAACAGGAAGTCTGGAATGGAGCAGAGATGTGCAGAAGGGCAGAGATAGAGCATTTGCATTATGGGCTCAGGAAGGGTAAATCATTTGCTAAATGCCATCTAGCCAGTAATGGAGAATAAGAGTTTTTGATATAGCAAATCCAGAGATCTCTGCACTGGGGTACCTGGAACTGTACTCTGGATCAAATTATTTCATAAAGTTACACACACACACACACAGACACGTGTATGTATATGTCATAGAGATGAAAAATACGTCTCAAGACAAGAAGATGGTGAACACAGCAACCAGAAATCCTTGAAATAATGTGAAGTGGTGACTCTTATTCTTATAGTATTTGGCATCACAGAACTCTTTCATATGCCTAGTTTTACAATGATGGAATCGAAGTTCTGAAGATTAAGTCTTGCCTGAAGTCAACAGCTACTTAAAGGCACAGAGAAAACTAGATCTAGTGGCTGGAAGGAAATTTTGTTTTACTCTGCAGCTCACTAAAATGTTAATTATGAATGCACTATATGTATTAATTGTATAAGAGAAGCCCATGTACTTTTAAAAATGTTAATGCCATGTCAAAATCCAGCCTCACTGTATCATTCATTGGAATTGTAAAAGGGGCTTGTACTGTAAACTGTCTCAAATTCTTTAAAATTATGTAGGAACTGCTTTATAAACACATAGGATTACATCTCATGTATATGATCTCTAATATGAGCATTTCAGCAAATATAGTAAATATTCATAAATACTTAATAATAAAATCTGGGTATTTTCAGAGGGTATGAAAGGGATTGGTTTGGTGGGATTGCCCATATTATTTAAAAAGTTGTTCATAAAAATGGGAACAACATCTTAGTTTTCCTTCAATACATTTCCTCAAAACAAACAGCTGTTCAGAATCCTTCCATGAACTATTCTTTTCACAAGGATTTTGAGCATCTGGAGAATAAAGCATTTTTAAAATCTTATCTCATCAACATTAATGATGATTTTTCTCTGGGCACAGCTCTGGGCCCTTTCTATATTTTTCTTTTTTCTTTTTTTTAATCTTCATAACACTCTTCCAAGGTAAGTATTACTAATAATAATATTTTTCCAATTTTACAGGCAGGTGAACTCGCTGGCTCACCCAGCATCACAGGGGGCTGGTGGGAAAGCTGAGACTGGATCCAGAAACCCATGCCCTTTCTCATTCCTATAGTTCCTCCCCTCTACCCTCCCCATACAACCGTAGCATCGGAGGTCCATGTGACATTACCTTCCAGGATAATACAGGGGGAAAATTTGAAGGGACTGTTCAGAAGGAGGGGGAGACCAAGGCGGTATATAGAGTTCATGTTCTTGGGCTGATGTAAATGCCTGGTATTTTGTAGAAGGAGCCAGGATGGTGACGACTAACCATTACCTGGATGCACAGCTGAAATTGTGCCCACTGCCATGCAGATCCACCACACACAGCCAGCCAGATGCCCCCAAACTTCCACCCTAAAAGGAATGGCTGCTTTGACAGGAGGGATGATCCCAGTTGCACCTGGTTTTGGATCAGCCCACAATTGACATTCATTCTTTTGCTTCATATTTTCCAAAACTTGGGGAGGAACTAGAACTAGACCTAAGAGGAACAATAAATGATTAAAGGGAAAATTAAAATTCACCCTTTTAAAGTATACAATTGAATGGTTTTTAGTATATTCACAAGGTTGTGCAACCATCACCACTATCTAATCCCAGGACATTGCATCACCTCAAAAGAAAATCTATACCCATTAACAGTCACTCCCCACCCCCACCCTCAAACAACTCCACTCTTGGCAAGGGTAATCTATTTTCTGGCTCTATGGATTTGCCTATTCTGGACACTTCATGTAAAAGGAATCATATATATGTGGTCTTCTATGTCTGGCTTCTTTCACTTAGCATGGTTTCAAGGTTCATCCATATTGTAGCATGTTTCAGTATTTCATTTTTATTGCCAAGTAATATTCCATTTTTGTATATACCACATTTTTTTACCCATTCATCAGTTGATGGGCACTTGGGATGTTTCCACTTTCTGGCTGTTATGAATAATGTCACTATGAACGTTCAAGGACAAGTTTTTGTGTGCACATATGTTTTAAATTTTCTTGGGCATATACTCAGGAGTGGAATTGCTGGGTCAAATGGTAATTCTATTTTTAACTTTTTCAGAAATTGCTAAACTGTTTTCCAAAGTGACTGCACCATTTTACATTCCTACTAACAATGTATAAAAGTTCCAATTTCTCTACATCCTTGTCAACTCTTGTTATTGTCTGTTTTTTTTATTACAGTTGTCCTAGTGGGTATAAAGTGGTTTTGATTTGCATTTCCCTAAAGATGTTGAGCATCCTTTCAAGTACTCATTGGCAATTTGCTTATCTTCTTTGGAGAAATGTCTATTTAAATCCTTTGCCCATTTTTTAAATTGGGTTATATGTCTGGATACTAGACCCTTATCTGATATAAGATTTACAGATATTTTAGATACTTTCTCCCACATTGGCTGTCTTTTTGCTTTCTTAATAGTGTCTTTTGATGTGCAAGTTTTTAACTTCATTGAAGCCTGATTTAACAACTTTTTTATTTTCTTGCATGTGCCTTTGGTATTGTATCTAAAAATTCATTGACAAATCCAAAGTTATTCAGATTTACCCTATGTTTTCTTCCAAGAATTTTATAGTTTTAGCTCTTACATTTGTATCTTTGATCTATTTTGAGTCAATTTTTCTATGGAGTATGAGGGTAGGGGTCCAACTTCATTCTTTTGCGTGAGGATATCCAGTGGTCCCAGCACCATTTGTTGAGGCGGTTATGCTTTCCCCCACTGAATGGTCTTGACCCCCATCTATTGATCATAAATGTAAGGATTTACTTATGGAACCCTTTCATGAGGGAACTTGCCTCTGCTTTTATTTTCCAACCAAGTATGTGACTATCCAGTGATAAGAATGGATGTGAAAATGTGTGGTAACCTTATAGTGCTGTGCACATCAGAGGGTAATGACATTGATGATGAAGACTGGTCAGGTAGAAATAGAGAGTTCCGGTTTGCCCTCTGCCTCATGGCCAAACAAGTTGGATCTGTGCTCTCAATTTATGATTTTCACATTCTGGGTGCAAAATGCGTGTGACCAATGTCTGCATGAACTGAAATAGGACATCAAGGGAGAAGGATGCTTCGAACAGGCAATGTTCTTTGGGGCAGAGGGAGCATAGGACAATGATAAAATAATAAGAAAGGCTGGGGATTTGCTTCCCTGCACACCTGCAGGAAGGAACGAAACATTCACTGCAGCCCCTAAGGGCCTGCGACCCCTTCACCGCAGCTTCCTCTGCAGTGTGCAGTGAGGCCATGTGTCGGAAGGAAAGGGATGTGGAAGCACTTCTTTGTCACAGGACGATGCAGGGCACCTGACTCAGGGTACAGAGGAAGGGAAGTGGGGGCAGGCAGTGCCTCGTCCCTCCCAGCCAGGTTGTCTTAGGGGACTGAATGCTGCTCAGCTCCCCTAAAGGGTTGCTTGACTTTGCGAGCCTTGGGTTCGCCAAAAGCTTTCTTGACCTCAGTATTTCCTGGAATAAAGCCCTTTCTTTGGGGTAATTACCCATGATGGGACCCAAATGTAGCATTTTCTACTAAATGATTTGATGCCGAAATTATAAACTTAAATTATAATTGAAAAATATATTCAAGAGGAAATCTGGAAGTTGTCAGGGGCATGTCACTACAATCACAACACTCACAGCTGGCTCATTTAAAAAATGGAGCCAGAAGACTTCTTAAAACAATGACCAAAAGTAAAATGTCTGGGGGTCTTGGCGCAGTAATAGCCAACAGCTTCAGAGAATAGAGAGGCTTACTTTCTCTTGCTGGCCATTCTTGGTGCACCGGAACTGGTCTAGTAATGTCCCTTGTGTCAGCTTTGGGGACGAAGGCACCAATAGGATGTACAATGGGACGCATATTGGATGGTATTCTCACCCTAGACCTTACCAGATATAGTCCAAAGTAAAGCACTGCTTTGTGTCTGTGAGTGTGCAGTGCAGTAAAAACAAAACAAACCCCAAATTCATTTTTTTGGGCCTCTGAACCTGAATTACTGGAGCAATTTCACTACAGAGTAGATGGTCTTTGTTTAGCAAAATACTTTGGTACGGTACACCATTGTAACGTGAAAGAGGAGGCTCCCAAGATGTTATTTGGAAAGGGACCATGGAAGATATAGTTAAAAGACACTGTCTAGAAAATCAAAGGGAATGCAGGGGTGGGGAAGGCCACAGAGGAGAGGACACACCTTAGAGGAGGGGAGAAAAAAAGTGGTGGGGGGACAGTCTCATGGCCCACTTAGAAGAGAGATGTGCAGTGACAAATTCCCAGAGGCACAGGGTGGCTGACTACTTTGAAACACAGGGCTAGCATACATTAGTTTTATTTTTTTTTATTACATGCTACTGACATTTCACCTCCCCCTACCCTCTCAAACCTTTAAGGATCAGCTAAAAGCCTACATCCTTTTGAGGTGGTGGTCTGGAAACACGATATTAGCAGCAAAGGAAAAGAGGTTTCCACCTCCTTTTCGGGGCCATGATCCCAGAAAGTAGTATCTAAAGAAGAGGTCAGAGGTCCTGAAGAGCCCTGCAGTCACCAGAAGCAAAGAGAGCTGAGGGAATGCCTAGAGGAGCCAGGGCTGGTGGGAGGAGCTGGGGCTGGTGGGAGGGGCCGGGCTGGTGGGAGCGGCAGCTGCCAAGTTACTGTCCAGGAGCACTTTCAGAACCAATCCTATTTGTCTCATCACAGAAGGAGGTGGGTGGTGCAGGGGAGAGCTACATAGGTATCCTCTCCTTAATGTCATTAAAGCAATGAAAATAGAGAACTGATTCAAAGTAAGAGCAGAAAGCTGGGAAAATTGGTGCTAGTTTTATGGGTGAGAGGCTACAAGTAGTACTGGGCGTTGCTTGGACTTCAGAGGCAGCACAAATCGAATGGGAACCCTACTTCTGTCACCTGTGAGCTGGGTAATCTTGAACGGAACAGAGCCTCACGGGACCCCAAACTAAGAAATGGACGTAAGAATAATGATCTTGCTGGGAATCATGCCCCCTTTATCCCTCTTCTCCTCACCACTCCCAGAGGAAGAAGCTAATTTCCCCCTTCACCATGGCCACCCAAGGCGTTAAGAGAGCCAGGGGATCCGAATTAAGGAGACCCTATCTAAAGGAGCTCCAGCTCCCTCTGTGGTCCTTTCTTCCTAAACCTGTGCTCTCCCAAGGGCCCCCAGCTTCTCTCTCTGCTTGTGGCTGCTAGGGAGCCCCTTTTCATGCTACGTGGACCAACTCCCCTCTCACTCTCCAGCATCATGCAAGCCGGCATCTCTAGGGCAGTATCTCAGAAGTGGGTTTGTGGTGGATTCCAACACAAACTGATCAGCCCTTTATTTTTTCTAGCAACATGTTTGGAAACATAGGAAGTGGATGGGTGGAGAGAGGTAAAAAGAACCCACCCTGTATGAATCAGATACAGCAGGAGACAACGATTATATCCCAAAATGGGTAAAAGGAAGTTCTGGGACTTACCCTGCACTCTCAGCATTCCCTGATTTCTTTATGATGCCAGGATTGGACAAACTTATTCCCCAGTAGAAGAGGCTTTCTAAGTCAGAGAGCAGAAGCACCACATGCCTGGGCTGGGGAAGCCCTCATGGCAAAGATACAGTTTCTCTGACCAATACACTTTGCAGAACCCAAAGGTTCTGAAGACCACTGAAAGTCTTCCTTGGTGCTCATTTCACAGCTCAGTGATGACCATCTTTGTTAGCTGGTGTCTTGACTTTCACAGTCCAAACTTTCCTGTCCCCTACCCTCTTCTGCCACGCCAGGCATCTAAAGCCCTCTCAAGCTTCTTAAAAGGGTCACAGGCTGGGCTTCCCTGGTGGTGCAGTGGTTGAGAGTCCGCCTGCCGATGCAGGGGACACGGGTTCATGCCCTGGTCTGGGAAGATCCCACATGCCGTGGAGCGAGCGGGTGGGCCCGTGAGCCATGGCCGCTGAGCCTGCGCGTCCGGAGCCTGTGCTCCACAACGGGAGAGGCCACAACAGTGAGAGGCCTGCGTACCGCAAAAAAAAAAAAACAAAAAAAACAAAAAAAAACGGTCACAGGCTGTAATGCAGCTGCCTGGGGTGCCCTACCTGCCTGGAAGACAGTCCTGTCCTTCACTTGCTCTGCTTTATTTTTTTCTGTCCTTCCTCCAGATTATGAGCTCCTCAAGGACAGTAACTTGCTGGAGGCATCTGGGCATAAAAACATTTTGTTGAATGAGTGATCCTTTGCTGTTGGTTGTTGTACATGTACGCACACACACGCGTTAGTCAGTGTTTACTGACTTCACCATGTGCCAGGCATTTTGCTGAGCATTTTATATGCATTTTCTCATTTCATCCTAAAAACAAATCGTCCCAATTTAAAACCAAGAAACAAAGTAATTGACCTAAAGTCAAACGACTTGTAAGTAGCAGAGTCACGACTCTGACCAGATTCATCCACCTGCCCTCCAGAGTTGTTTGAAGGTAGAAAACTTCAGAAATCATTCTAAGCAAATTGGAGAGATGAGATCCAGTGAGCTGTGCAGTTCAGGGAATGTGCGTGAGCTTATTCGCTGTGTGACTTTGAACCTGAGCCTCAGTGTCTTCTATCTATAAAATGGGGTTAAGGGTTTTGAACAACAGGCTTTTGTACGAATTAAATAGGCTAATGTTAATAGGTCTTACCAAACCTCCTGATCAGGGCTAGCACTAGGGTGAAGCCAGCCGGCCACCCACCAAGGGCCCAACTTTTAAAGAAGGTGGTCTCTCTCAGCAGCCGACCTCCACCCAGCATGACCTTGAGCTTGAGCACCTGTGTATGCCTCACCCTAGTCCTGGTCCTGGCCCTCAGGAGGTGAGGAATCATTATCAGTGCCTCTCTTTCTTACTTCTCCTTAATGAAGCTGAGTTTTCTTAGGCACCAGGGTGGAATTGTTCTATCTGTAGGAGGAGCTATTTCCTCCAATCATCTCTCTTTCCTCGTAGTCATACATACCTCAGTACTATTACTGTATTTATTAGGAAAACCCCCTGACCCCAGAACTACCTTCATATCTTCATGCAGTTTTCACACACGGGGGCGAGTGGTTTACAGTGGGTCTAGTTTTCTATGGTAGCTCAAAGGGTGCCCTTGTGCAGATGTGGTCCCAGGCACAGTCTCTCCAGGAATCACGCTTTCCTTTCCATTTCTAGAACCTTCGCAGCTTACCCCAGACATAGGGTTCTTACCAAGGCTTCAGCAGAGACTCTGCCCTGGGCTGTGGATGCCGTGCTTGTGCCCTCAGCCCTGTGCTGGGCCTGAGGCTTTTGAATCCTCTTTAACTCTTGGACACGCAGTTAGCTCTGGGGCCACGTCGGAACGCCGGCCAGGCCCTGGTTGCTATAAAGCTGCTGAATGACGTCTGGGCTCTCTGGGAATCATTGCCGTGCGGAGCTGTGAGGGAAAGGCCACTGGTTGCTGGGTGGAGGAGATCAGGCAGGCGGTGCGCCACGTGCCCCCAGGACTGGGAGCCGCTGCAGGAATGGGGCTCAGTGCCGTGTGGAGGAGGGGCTCCTGTCCCCTGATTGAGAGCTCTGTGCGTTCATAAAGTAAGTGTGAAGACAGGCCTCAGGGAGCTTAAAAAATATTCAATCTTTTAATTTTGTTAGCATTCACTCAGGATTTTCATCCTCCCCCTCTTTCTCTCCCTCTTGTTCTTAATAAAATGGCATATTTTTTCCCTAGAAGTTTCTGAAATGTAGCTTGAGAAATAACCCTGCCCAAGGACAGAAGAGACTAAGTTATATGGCTAATGCCCCTTTCTGGTTTTGGAAATCTTTCTTTGGGCATTTCATCCTGTTTGCCCTTTCTGTCTTGAAAAGCCAAACAAGAAAATGGAGCTTCGATTCTCAATGCAAGCTCTCCATCACTCTGTCCAGCAGAAAAGTGTGAATGACACATGGGAGCCACACCTGTTATTTTCAGTTTTCTTACAGCCACATCCAGAAGAGTGAAAAAAGAAACAGTGAAATTAATGTTCATAATATATTTGCTTTAACTCAATATATCCAAAATAATATTTCAACATATGATCAATATAAAAAATTATGAATGATATCTTTTACATTTACACAAAACCCAGTGTGCATTTCACACTTACAGCACATCTGCATTTCAGCTGGCCACGCTTCTAGTGCTCTGTAGCCACACGTGGCTAGTGACTTCCATACTAGACACTGGACTGCACAGTTCTAGATTCTCTGTATCCACTGAGTTAGAACCGCCATACCTGGCAAGGTAGTGTGATGGATTCAGGCAGACCCGGCCCACCAGTTGCCACACGATGGTGTGTCACTTTGAGCAAGTGACTTGAGCGTGCTGCGCCTCAGTCTTTCTCATCTATAAATGAGAACAGCATCTCTATCTCCTAAGTCTGTCATAAGGATGTAAAACATTGCTGAATTCAAAGTCACAAATGCATAGTCGACGAGTGTCGATCAGTACTAGTAGTAACGGCATCCAGGTACGGATCTCAGAGACAACGGGTCTATATTGCGAGTGATCATCTCAGGACGTGGTGGGAGACTTGGAAGGGATGTTTGACATCATCCAGTCCCAGCCATTCATCACATAAGCAAGAAGACTGAGGCCCAGAGAGAGGAAGTGATGCCGCAACACCACGCGGCAGATTAGAGTGGACCCCTGACATCTAGTCACATGTTCTCACATATTCCTCCACCTCCCAAGGGCACATATTAGGCTCTGACATCAATTCTACATTTTTTATTTCATTTATTTATGTTTTTATTGAAGTATAGTTGATGTACAATATTATATAAATTACAGGTGTACAATACAGTGATTCACAATTTTTAATATATATTATATTATAAATTATATTTAATTTATATTTATTATAATTTTTATATTATGATTATTTAAGGAGAGATAAAAGTTCTCACGTTTAATGTATTATTATACAATTAATATGTAATATAGTATATAATAATAGAAGTATAGTCTAGTTGATAGTATGAAATATAGTACAGTCTAGTATATAGTGTGTACTATATATTATAAAATAAATCTAAAACAGTAACTATCTTGCATAAGATCCTTGTCATGCATACCATACACATGGCACACATATTCGGGCATACCCTGAAGAGATGGATGCTATTTGTCTTAAAAACAAAAGGTGTAAGAAGACATAATAGTATGAAATCAGTGCAGGACAATTTATGAGTAATATCAGGAAGTCTTTGTTCAGTGTGCCATCTATTATTAGACTAAAATAGCCTCCCCAGGGACACAGAGGAGGCCCCATGACCTGAGACATTTCAGCCAGGACAAGGCCCTGCTAAGCACAGAGAGAAACAAAGTGCCCCCCTCCCAGGGGCTGCTCCCAGGGACAAAGCTTGAGTCTTAGCCTCCTTTCTGAGTCTAGGATGTAGAGCAGAAGTTTGAGCCCGAACACAGCATGCCTCTGTGTGCAGCAGCCTCACCTTAGTGTCCGACCGTGTGAGCTGAGCTATAGGCTTAGAAACTACTAAGGGCAACTTAAAAGATGTTATGTCAGAACCCTACAGCAGGGCAGGGGAGCACGAAGGCAGTTACTAGCTGCATGTAGAGATATGTGATGGGCTCAGTGTCTCTGGATTTCTGTGAGGTGTGTGACAAGGTGACATGTGGAAGCTTTTTGATCAATCTAAAGATGACAGAACAAGAGCCTCATGGGCCCCTCATAAAAGCTTTGGTAGTTGATTGAACAACCTCTCACAAAGGGGAGTGATGAATGTGGACCCAAGGGAGCTCTCTAGGAGCTGTGCAGTCTCCTTAAATAAATATTAAGATGGATTGTGGTAATCAGAGGCACTAGGATAGAAAGGCTGCCTGCCAAACTCAGTAAATTGTTTTCGAAAGCACTAAAGATATACTGGATATCAAAAAAAAAAAAAATCACATCCCAAATGATGATACAAAAATTGTGAAGAAACACCAAGATTGAACAACAGTAATAGCAACTGCCTGGCATGTAATATTCAATAGGAATGAAATGTTTGCTGGCTCAGTTAATGGATGGGATTAATTAATAGCATGTATAAAAATAAAAAGTTGAACATAAAGTCAAAGTGTGTCAGAAGTGCAAACAAAGGTTGTGTCACATCAACTGCTGTGACCTCCACTGTGTGCCCAAGTCCAGCCGTCAGCCCTGGGAGGTGACATCTCATCTTGTGCACTGGTCAGACCCTGCCTACAGGGTCAGGTGGGCTTCTGGGCACCACTGTGTGAGAGGGGGTTGGAGAAATGAATTGTGTCTGGAAGCGAGGGATCCAAATGGTGACGTCACATCAAAGCCCGATGGCTGAAGGACTTAGGAAGGTTTAGAAAGAGGGGAGGAACTGGGGTTAGGTGATGGTTGGGTTCAAATTCCTGAAGTATTGTTGTGAGAAACAGAACTATTTCTGCTCAGGGTGACTTAAAAGGACAGAGTCAGGGGAAGTGGAACAAATGATAAAGGGCAGATATTGGCTTAACATAGGGAGCTATTTCCAATGGCCGGAGTTGACAACAGTGGAATGGACTGCTGATGAACTCCCAGTCACTGCAAGTGTTCAGTCAGAGGCTGAACAGTTACTTCCCGTGTTTGGCACAGGCAGATTCGATTCACGCCTGGGGTGGACGATCAGACTGGTTTGTATCCTCCTTAGGGTTGAGTCTAGAGGAAGGCTGCCACCTTGCTGGCCCAGGCAGAAGAAGCCATTGCCAGCAGAGGGCGTGCTTACTGATGACCGGTGCGCGGGCTGCCTGGACCACTGGCTGGTGTTGTAAGGAGACGTGATGGGATTTGAAGTGAAAACAGCTGGCAGGGCCCTGGTCACCGGGTCCAGAGAGAAGTTGATGAAGCAGGCAGGGCCCAGGGTGAAGAAACTTGTTCACCTGAGCTAGGGGGCCACGGGTTTCTAGCGCTGGCATGAATGCAAAGGCCTGCAGGCCATAGGCAGCTGTGGTCAATAGGTGAAGTGGGCCGGGAGGGGCCATGGGAGAGCTTGGGGCCCCTCTGGAGGGGACAGTGACCACTCAACCCCAGACCACCCGCTCTTGCCCCTTCCTCTGTGCAGCATGTCAGGAACTCTTACTAAACCACAGTCCTCGCATTTCTCACGTTTCCACTTTGTTTGGGGTTTTTTTCCATACACCGTTCTCTTCAGGCCTGCCTTCCTTCTCCCCTTGCCCCCAATTGGGTCCCCTCCATATCCACACACTCCTGGTCTCACGATGGGCACCTACAGGCAGTAAGGGAAAGGGGGTTTCTCCCCCTGGCCCTCTGGGAATCAGCTGCTCAGAAATGAACCCTCTGACTCTGTGTACATCTCGTCCTAAGAGGTGAAGAGAAGCCAATCAGCCCTAGAGGCAAAAAAAACATTTTTTCGGTGCCACCCTCTCTGGTTTCCTTAGTGGCTTTTCACTTTTACACACCTTAACGTGAAAATTCCTCTGCAGGTTTCCCTGGGGGTAAGCCCAGTCGAGTCACACCTGGACTGCACTATTAGACACCAGCATCCTGCTTCCCACCGGTTTAGCAAACCCCACCATCTCAAGCGCCTTCCCCACAGGGAAAAAGGGGATGAAGGGAAGTGAGATACATATTGAGTCTCCCAGGGCCAAGTCTCTGGTCTGTGTCAGTCACATCAGGCAGCCAAGTTCTTACAGAGACGTCTGGCCCTTGCTGGGGCACGTTTCGTCTTTATGAAACGTGTCCCTTTCCCTCTGCCCCCTAGCCCACCCTCCCTCACCGTGTGTCCAGTGGGCAGCAAAGGTGGTACTTCTGCTGATGCCCCAACCTGTGGGAGAGTCCAGCTTATGAAAGCGGGCAGCCTGACTTCAGGCTTTCATTTGTGGACTGAATAAGCAGGCGGGGTTTCTCCACATCACCCAGAATCCTCAGCACCAAGCTTGGAATAGTCCGCACCAGGAAGAGAGTCAGGGTGGCTTTATCTGGGGTCAGGAGGCTGAATGGGGAGGTGAAGAGATGAAATTCCTCCATGCACACCAGGACCAGTTCACTTGGTCAGGGGTGCCTCTCTCTCTCACACACACACACATACACACAAAACCACATGGATTATTCCTCTAAAAAGTTCTCTGATTTTTTGAACCACATGATGTTTTCAGTGGATAAACTGTTTATGATTCAAAGGGGCCACAGTTCATTAGACTTTGCTTGTGACAAACTGACTTTTTTCACTTTCTCTAGGCAGCCAGCAGCTCCCAAATGAGCAGCACCACAGTGCCCGTTTGTACCTGACAGAGCTGCATGATTGCGTATGTTCTGCCCTTAAACTTCCCGATGGCAGAGCCCTGGAAACTAGACAGTGGACCAGAGGAGGAGTGACAGCCAATGACAGCCAATGAAAGGGGAGCCAAGGCAGGCCTCCAAAGCGAGTCACTTACAGACTGAGGGGGACATTTATCAAAATCCAAATCGTCCACACGGTTTCCATCATAACCAGCCAACCCCAACTGTAACACTTGATTTTTTGGGGGGAAAAAAGTAAACTCAGCACCCAGCTACAACACTATATTTTTAAACAAATTATTATGTAAACAATTTGGAAGATTTCTGCCAACGATTCACTGGGAAAAATGAAGAGGGCTTGTAAGTTCCAGATTTTTTTTTTTTTAATTAGCAGAGGACTCTTCTATTTGTTTGTGTTGTGAAGATTTAATCAGCTAGGTAGGCCCAAAGCAAAGGCTGTCGCTCTGCTTCCCTTTCCCATGTTGAAGTCTTTACTCTCTATTTCTTATTTCTAGGCATTATTGAATTACCTTAGAGCCTTATGATGGATTGAGTTAATTATTCACACGAGAGGGCACAGGTAAAATATCAATTAGGACACTGAAGCTTAATGGGGACAACTGCTTAGAGGTCCAAAAATATATCCCGTTTGTCCAGGGCTTGGGGCGGTGTTGGGAGTGGCACTTAGCTCGTGTTAATCAGAAGCACAAGAAGTTGGTAGCTAACCAAAGTATCAATTGTTAATACGATATGGGAGTGTAATGTCTCACACTCCCGTGGACTTGGTTGGCATACTCTTTTTTCTGAGCTGACCAAATTCAAGCCAGAAGGTTGTATTCTGTGCACTGCCCCCGGATGAGCCCTGGGTGCTATTCTGGCTCAGAGGCAGATGAGATGATGATGGGAAAGGCTGAGTAAATAGCTAAAATATCAACAAAAGATTTTATCATCACCCATCAACAATGGTTAATAGGCTCATGGCTTTTATAAGCCACCACCCAGTGTGAGAATATCTAGCAATCAGTACTTTTTTTACTGATGCAGGCAAAGGACACTGGACATTTTTTGATAGAAGAAACTATTTCAGAGGATATGTTAACCATGCCTTTTACTTTCTTTATTCTGGTGCTTTGACATTTAGGACCTTGCTGACCTTGGAGGGACTCCCCCTCCCAAGGTCAGAAAATTCCTGGAGATAGTCAACAACTTGCCTTTCAGAGTGCCTGTCAAATGCAGTAAATTGGTCCTATGTCATTTTTAAAATTATAATAATATACATTCATAGTAATAAATCAAATAGTAAAAAAGGCTTATAATACAAAGTGGCAGTTTCTTACCAGATGCTTCCATAGCCCAGAACCAGCCTACAGACACTGTTCACTCTTTCTGTTGGTAATTGTTCTGAAGTATCTCCCCATAACTCTAAATAACATGCATTATCTGCTTATTGCTCCCCATTCTGCTGGAGATGTAGAGGGGTTTGGTCCCCTTACAACCAACCCCTTCCCTCCTCTGCTCTTTGAAATGTTAGAGAATTGTATTATTATTATTATTATTTCTAGCACCTCTATTGTTAAATTGTAACTTTAACACACTCCCCCTTTACCCCTAGTTCCATTTACTTTTGACACACTTTCTCTTTTGTAAAATGAGGGTATTCGTTTCTGGGCACTTTCTTCTACTTTTCTTCTCCCTCTCCCCACTCTTCAAGTCATCTCAGCCCTCCCATCTTCTGTCCGCTGTGCATTTACTCGTCTCAATTAATGTGATGTAGCTGACACTCTCCTGCTCGAACTGCAAGTCCAACATCAGCGTGCTACAGCGGCCAGACCAGGAGCCCCTGAGAAGGGAACCGAGGCTGATTTCCACTAGTGATTTTCTCTGCTCCCCCGAGGAAGCCAGCCAATTCCTTGTAGCAATTCACTGCTCTGTGCAAACGATCGCTCTGTTGGAGAACCCATTAATTTTCTTCTACCACCTCCTCAGAGACCCTCTAAGCCTCACAGCATGAGAGGTTTCGGCTTTTATGAGAGTGGGGAGATGGTAGGGGTCAGGGAAGAGAATATCTGGTTATTTAAAATATCTCTATTTCTTAATTTTTCAATTTACTTGGTGACTAATAAATAGAGAGAGCTGGAAAAATGCCAAGCATGTGTCAGACAACACGGGTATTTTTGTCCTGGTGCAAGTTTTGATGCCTGATTCCTCTTAATATCCTATATTAACAGAATATTTAAGAGACTACATTGTAGACATACTGAGTGCTTTGATCTGGAAGGACCTGCAGCGCCCTCAGATGGAAGCACTGAGCATTTCCACAACTGCTGCTCCCCGCTTCCTGCAAAGATTCCCTGATATCCTGTCTTAAACTTTGATGCTGTCTTGGCCTCCTTTGGCATAGACCTTAATATTTCCTTATTGGGGCTGCTAAAAATCTTGGATTGGTTCTTCTCTCAAGGATCACCACCCACTTACCACTTGCCACCCTGCCCAAAGGTCTAGGACCATTGCAGGCTCTCAACCTGACTCCTTCTCTTCATTATTCAGGTCTTGACTTCCTATGCTGGCTCTTGGCTTCCCACTCTGCCTGGTTCACTGAGCTGGCCCCAGCCTCCCCTGCAGATGGCTCAGGGCCAACAGATTGCTGACACCAGGAGATTAATTAGGTCCAGGGAAGCTGGAAGCAGGTGGCTTGAGTGATTTGGCCACTCGTTGGCTGCTCTTTCTCTAGGACAGAATGCATACACATTCCTAGTGTCATCATGACCATCATAACCCAAAAGACCCTGGCCACAGGGATCTTAACTCCAATAATAATGGGCAGTTAGTTTAGCTGCATCTCAAGTAAAGAAGTACAAGTCAGTAAACCAGCTGTAGAGAATCAGAACCATTGACCACACATAATTCTGGGGAACAGATCATAGGCTCAAGTCCGAGGGCATGTCTGCCAATAAGTCCGGCCCAGTGCTGAATCATTTAGTTTCTGGTAACTAGGCATCTTCTGTTCAAGCAAAAAGTAACCAGATAAATATCTGCTGAGGTGAGCCAGTAATAACAACAGGAACAGTAATAATCGATTTGCATTGTAATCTCTAGATCTAAAAGCACCTCTCTTTATTTGCTTATGTATTTATATATTCATTCATTCAATGGACAAGTTTAGGCTCAAAAGATGAATGAAGCTCTGTGCAGGTGGCTGTGCTGCAGAGAAAGACCTTGCCACCCAGGAAATCAGTGTGTCTGGGGGCATGCTATCAACACAAGGATCCACAGCCTGCAGTTAAAATGCCGAGACAGAAGTTACACCACATGCCATGGGAACAGCGTGGGGACTCAAGAACTCTGCTTCTCGATGAGTTCCTTCACCTCCAAACTTATCTCTACATTACTTACTCTCTTTACCTCTGGCAGCGTTGAATGGCCTTATTTTACCCAACACGAGGAATCTTCCAGGAACTCCAGACAGACTCAGGCAGGTGAGGTCAGGCAGGCATGTGTCCATGGAAGGAAGTGGGCAAGCAGCTGCGGGGGCAGACAGGCCTGCTGATAGCCTCTCACTCAGGAAGAACTCTGCCTGCCACCCATCCCAGAGCTGGGGGGTAGACATCCAAGGGTGGACCACGGAGAGAAATGACTTTAGCTAAGCCCCACCATATGAGCAGAGCCTGTGTCCACGACATTTCAGTAAGGAATTTTAATTCTCCATTGTGTAATGTGGCACAGAAAGTCATCTTTGGGATGGATTAAAGACACCTCGGTTGTCATCAGCTGAAAGCTTTTACCATGAGTGCTCACATCTCTACGGGAGCTGGCCCTCTCAGAGTCGGATTGTTAACAGGAATTCTCTCCAAGGTACGAGCGCTTCTCTGGGAAAAGATCCAAAGTTTGGGTCAGTCCTCCCGGCATATGCATTCCTGGCCTGGGCCATCAGATCTGTGCCAGCCTGTGCAGGCTCAGTGCACCTGCCCTCTTTGCTCTGGACTCCCGACCCGGAGTTGGACGGTGGGGGATGGCCGCCTGTGCTGGTGCGAAGAAAGACCCACCCTGACTCTCTGCTCTCTCCCTTCTCCCTTTGTTCTAACATTTTCCTTGGATTATGGCACATGCCCACCTTGGAAAATTCAGGAAATACAGACAAATTTAAAAGGAGGAAACAACACTTTTTCTAAACCACACCACTCAGCAAAAAATTCAGTTAATATTTTAGTGATTTTTCTTGCAATTTTAAAATCCATGTTGTATATAGAGAGAGAACTTTGAGGCTGCGGGGGCTAGAGATGATATTCTATAACCAATTTGTCTTCTCATTTTATATTACACAAATGTTTCCTAATATCAATAGGAGTGTCCGATCATTTAAACACTGGAGGTATTTGGGGTCATGCTTTTCTAGACAGACCCACACACGTCTTATTTTTCATTCTATTATACATACTATTCTTTAATCATATTTTTTACTTAATAGCCATTATGGGTAGGTCTTTATGTTAGTAAATATAGATCATATGTCAATTTCTTTATAATATTTTGTAGAACAGAGGTTACACAATTTCCTTAATACTCTATCGATAGACATTTAAAATTTGTCCTTTTCTTTTTTAGTCAAATTAAAAAAAGCATCATGATGGGTCCCTGAATTATTTCTTTAGAACAGGCTCCTGAAGCTGGAGTCCTTGGAGTCAGCAGGAGTGTGGTTTGAATTCCTGCCCTTGCCCTGCAGGTAGGTTGTAACACTATTTCTAGCAGCAGTTTATGAGCAAGAACAGCTATGGTCCTTGTTCACATTTAAGATCTTTTTAAATCTATGCTGATTTGGGGCTATAAATATCTCACTAAGGCTTTTTCATATTTATTGATCATTTGCATTTCATTATATTCTATCTGAATTGCCTGTTTGTATTCTCTCTCTGCTTTTATTTTTTTTTTTTTTATTTTTTTTTTATTTTTTTTTTTTTCTTTTTGCGGTATGCGGGCCTCTCACTGCTGTGGCCTCTCCCGTTGCGGAGCACAGGCTCCGGACGCGCCGGCCCAGCGGCCGTGGCTCACGGGCCCAGCCGCTCCGCGGCATATGGGATCCTCCCAGACCGGGGCACGAACCCGTATCCCCTGCATCGGCAGGCGGACTCTCAACCACTGCGCCACCAGGGAGGCCCTCTCTCTCTGCTTTTAAAAACAGTTGTTTACCTTTTTCTTAATGTTTTATAAGACCTTTTTATATAATAGCTATATTAATCCTTTTATATGCGTTTGACAAGTCCTTTCCTGCCCACACCCTCTTACAAATTTTCTTTATCTCTTAACTTTATATCTGGCAGATTGTTGTTTTATTTCAAAGCACATTTAAAATTTTTATGTATTAATCTTTTCCTTAGAATATGTCAGATTTTGGTTAGAAAGAATGTGCTTAGAAAGAACTTTTGCAATCTAAATTTTCATACAACTTTTCACTCTATATTTTCTTCTATTGCCTTTATGGTTTCTCCTTTTTTTTTTTTTTTTAACTTTAAAATATTTAGCCCATCTGGAATTCATTTCAGTATGAGGTATGAATTTAACACTATTTTCCCCTGAAATGATTAGTAGCCTGTCACAACATGTTCCCTGGCTAATCCTTCCTTTTTCCATAGATTTAAAGAGACATCTTTACACACATACCTCGTCCCATGTGCTTCTGTGGCACTTCTTGTGGGCATCACATCATGATGAGAGATGGTGACAACTGTTAGGGGAACCTCTCTGACTCAGCATTTTTGTTGCTTCCAGGTTAAAAACTCTGGAATATACATACACACTGCTGGGATGTTGACTGGCATTTTGTTATATTTGCAGATTACAGAGAATTATGATAGTCTCATCTAAATATAATAAACATTTTGTTTCTTCCTTTCCAGTATTTATGTAATTTATTTATGTCTCCTTCCTTCTGGGAGTAGCTAAAATGTAGCTCCACAGCAACGCTGAGACATAATACCGAGTGGGGACATCCTTATTTTACTTCCAACTTTACCCACAGATCCCTCTGTTTCACAACTAAGTATAACACAGGCAGGGTATTTCTTTTTTTTTTTTTTTTTTTTTTTTTTTTTGCGGTATGCGGGCCTCTCACTGTTGTGGCCTCCCCCGTTGCGGAGCACAGGCTCCGGATGCGCAGGCCCAGCGGCCATGGCTCACGGGCCCAGCCGCTCCGCGGCATATGGGATCCTCCCAGACCGGGGCACGAACCCGTATCCCCTGCATCGGCAGGCGGACTCTCAACCACTGCGCCACCAGGGAGGCCCCAGGCAGGGTATTTCTGACAAATATTCTCCATAATGTGGGGAGAACACAGGAGCAGTTATTGAATTATTATCAATAGCAGTTATTATCTGCCACTTAAGCAATAAATGAGATTTGGGGGGGTGGATTTTCTCCTTTAGCAAATATAATTTTTAAAATATAAATTATATTAACATACTTCATGCTCATAAACTATTTCCATATTCCTTGGAATAAATCTGGCTAGTTCATGTTACTTTGTTCTTTGAATGTGTTCCCAGGTTTAATGTGAAAATATCTCATTAATAAATGTTATATCTATATTCATAAGGGCATTTTTTCTATAGATGCTTTTTATTTTTATTAAGTTCAGGCTTCAATGTGATGCTAGCCTTATATAACCAGTTAAGACAATTTTTAAAAAACATCCTATGCTTTGGAATCTTTAAAATAGCATTACATTTAAGTATCTCATCAAGGTCTGATAAAATCATCTGTGACTTGTATTATTTATATGGAATCTGAAGGAGGGTTGACAGTAATTTGCATTTTTAAAAGCTCTCCCTTCTTGGGGTTGGGGTTCTTTGATAGAAAGAGTAGTTTTACAATTTCCATGTGATTAAACACTGCTATTTTTTGGCCATTACTTTCTAATTTTATTACACTGTGGTCAAAGAATAAGGCTTGAAAATTTCTACTTTATTTAAAGTAGAAATTATGAAAGCTTTTGGGCCTAGTTCATGATCATTACTTATAAATATTTCATTAACATGTTAATATTTTTAAAGAATGTGCTTTATCTCTTTGTGGCTTATAAAAATTTCCTCTGTAGCTAGTATGGCAAGTTTGTTAATTATACTATCGGTCCCTCTATGTCTTTATTTTTATTTTTTATTTTTTTTGTGATACGCGGGCCTCTCACTGTTGTGGCCTCTCCCATTGCGGAGCACAGGCTCTGTACACGTAGGCTCAGCAGCCATGGCTCACGGGCGCAGCCGCTTCACAGCACGCGGGATCTTCCCAGACTGGGGCATGAACCCATGTCCCCTGCATCGGCAGGCGGACTCCCAACCACTGCGCCACCAGGGAAGCCCTGTCTTTATTTTTTATCTCCTTGATCTGCAAAATTCTTTTTTTAAATAGCTATTTATTTATTTGTTTATGGCTGCATTGGGTCCTCGTTGCTGCGCACAGGCTTTCTCTAGTTGCAGCAAATGTGGCTACTTGTCGTTGCAGTGCATGGGCTTCTCATGGCAGTGGCTTCTCTTGTTGCAGAGCATGGGCTCTAGGCGCACGGACTTCAGTAGTTGTGGCATGTGGGCTCAGTAGTTGTGGCTCGCAGGCTCTAGAGTGCAGACTCAGTAGTTGTGGCGCATGGGCTTAGTTGCTCTGCGGCATGTGTGATCTTCCCAGACCAGGGCTCGAATCCATGTCCCCTGCATTGGCAGGTGGATTCTTAACCACTGTGCCACCAGGGAAGTCCCTTGATCTCTAAAATTCTGTGCAATGTGTTAAAACTTTTTTATACCAAACATTCATTTCCTTACATGTTTTACATTTTGCATAGTTTCTTCTGAAACCAATATTTCAAATGCAAATTTCATGACCACAATGTCTTAATTTTTGATTGTATATTTTATCAATAAACATAATTTTCCCCATTTACTATTTTTATACTCTTTTTCTATATAAAATATGTCTGCTAGATCCTTACCCATCTCCTAAGTGTCAAAGTATCAATCTTTCTGTTCATTTCTCTTTAGGAACATCTAGGTTTTGCCTTTTGAAGCACTCTGAGCTACTTGGGCTTTGAGTAGGGAAGTTTAGCTTACTTATTTTTTTGAATGTATTCTGATAACTGATCAGTTGGGTGATATTCTTATTTCATCTTTTATATTTATCTTGTTTCTAGTATTTCTGTTTTATCTTCTTTACTTTCAGTGTGTTGACCCAATAATATTTTTTTCCTTTTGCTTGTTCAGAATTTGGCAAGTTATAGATCCAATTTATATTTTCCAGTGGTTACAATTCAGTTTGTAACTTGTACAATTCAGTTTTGTAAAACAAAACATTACACGAAAACAACCTTGATCTTATATTTCACTGTAATTGTAAAAAATGAAATCATTTCCATGAAACAGGCTTTAGAAGAGAAAGACATCTTGTATTTCCCTTCCTCCCTTCTTCCCATATCAGATCTGGATGTCCCACAGTTGGCAAGGCAGCTAGGGAGAAGTTTGAATTTGCCCTTGTTTGAGGGAAAATTAGTTCAGTATGGCTTTGCCTTTGTCACAGAGAACCTATTTGGGAATGAAAAATGATGAGCTAAACACATGATAACATAAAAGGGGGTGAACACATTCCAATACTGTGTTTCTTTTAGAACTGTTTTGTTCTTTTAATTGATGTGCATATAGACTGAGCTATTTATGAAAGCTACTTGTTTTTAGAAGTGTGTGTGCTACATGCATGTGAATGTGTTTGTGGTGTCTGTGGTATGTGTTGGGTGCTTGGTGTGTGTACTTTCTGGTGTGCATATGGTTTGTGTACGTGTGTGATATGTGTATGCAGTGCGTGTGTGTAGATGTGTGGTGTGTTTGTGGTGTCTGTGTGTGTGCTGTGCAAATGCCTGTAATGGGTATGGCATGTGTGGTATTTCTGTGTGGCAAGGTATTTCTGTATTTGTTTGAGTTGTGTGTAGTTTATGTGATCTATGACATGTGATTCTTATCAATAGAGCAAGTTGTGTGTGTGCACCTGTGATGTGTGTTCCACATGCCTAGAGTACTGCGTTTGATGTGTTTGGCATATGTGTACATGGTGTGTGTATGTGTGTGAGCGTGTATGTGGTGTAATACATGTGTGATGTAGTATGTGTATGTTGTGGGTATTTGTGTGTAAAGTACTTTGTGTCTGGTGTGTGTGTATAGTGTGATAGGTATATGTAGCACGTCTGCGGTGGTGTGTGAGATAGGTGTGTGGCATGTGTCTTGTGTGTGTGTGTTAGTGTATAATGTACGTGTCTGGTTTACTGGACATGTGTAGCACCTGTGGTGTGTATAGTGTGTGGCTTGTGCATGTGAGTCTGTGTAGGAGGTAGTGTGTGTGTGCACTTGGGTGTGGTATGTGGGCCCTGTGCATCTAATCTTGCACTGGAAGAAGCAATTTCTCTTCACCCCATGCAGGTCCTGGTGGGGACCAGGCCAAGAGAACTGGAACCCACTCAGCCCGTCTATCCTCCCTGGCCCAGCAGGAGGCATCCTCTCAGATGTGAACAGAAGCCCACAGTCTGGGGGAGATGCATGGAAGTGAGTAGTGGTGTTCCAAAGAATTGTCCCAGGGACCCCAGGCCCTACATCAAGGTCCCATGGGTTAGGGGTGGACTCCTTTATGTCCTGAGGATTGTGAGATTTCCTCCTGTCAATTATTACAAAGATGGCAGATGCAGGGTCACAAAGGGTGGCCTTGGGGACAGTCCTGGAAACGATTTGGGTAGGCCGGAGACTCAGTGCAGGAGGGAGGTGTGGAAAGACTCACTTTCTCCCTGGACGATAGGGGGACAGGTGAAAGCCAAGGTGTGCCCATGAGGCGTTCAGGAAAGGGATTTCCCTCCTACTCTTAGTCTTCAGCATTACTTTTGGCAGGTGTGCTTTCCTATGCTGTGTTTCTGGTTCATGAACATCAAGCCGTCAGGAATCTGGCCTTTGCTGAACCGAGGGGCACTTGAGACAGGCTGGTGTGTCTGATTCGCGGTCCAGTAAAACAGAGGGCAGTCTTTGGGTGCCCCCATATCCTCTCTGAAGCCAGCTGCAGGGGGGCAGCACTCCAAGGGAGTGCAGATGCCGGTCGATGCAGGGAACCTGCATCTTTGCTCCTGGTGGAGCAGGGGAGCTGCAGAGCAAGATGCTGGTCATGGCCCAGGTAGGGCCAGGAGACTTGAGTGCCGCCCCTCCTCTCTGAGGACCCTCGCGGGCACCGGCTCAGCCCTGCTCCTGTGAGCAAATAGATCAGCGCTCTTGGATCTACCCTGCTGTCTCTGATTTCTCTCTCATAATTTCTACCTTCTTTTTTTTAGTAATTATATGAATACATGAATGTACTGTGTTTTTTTTGTTTTTTTTTTCTTTTTGCGGTATGCGGGCCTCTCACTGTTGTGGCCTCCCCCGTTGCGGAGCACAGGCTCCGGATGCGCAGGCCCAGCGGCCATGGCTCACGGGCCCAGCCGCTCCGCGGCATATGGGATCCTCCCAGACCGGGGCACGAACCCGTATCCCCTGCATCGGCAGGCGGACTCTCAACCACTTGCGCCACCAGGGAGGCCCGAATGTACTGTTTTTAACTTTCCATTCTGAAATATTGCAAACCACACGCAAAGTCAAAGCCCCCTTTGATACCACTGTCCTGGATTTTACTTCTAATCCTGGCCCTCATCCTCAAGGGTTATCAGTTTAATGTTTATCATTTTATACATATTTTCACAGGCAAAAATATGTAGTTTTCTTAACATATATAGCATTATATCACACAATTTCTTCAAATTCTCTTTTCACTTATGCCTTAGAGGTATTTCCAGATCAGAACATGCAGAAGTACCTAATCTTAAACTGCTGCATTGCAGTGCATAGTGAAAATACACCCCAATTCCATGTGACACTGTTTTTGGTGGACATTTGAAGTGCTTCCTTTTTATCCTACCTTAAACAATACAGCAATGAACATCTTGATGGATATGTAGTGTTTCTCTAAAATGGCTACCTAGATTTAGAAATGTCAAGATAAGAAATGTACATTTAAAACTTAACAGATAAAATTTAACAGATAATGCCAAAAAGTTCCTCAAGAGGATTTGCCAAATGATACTCTCACCAATAATACCCACATTCCTTTTCAATTTTTATAAATATGATGAGCAAACCAACGGTTTCCTTGCTGTTTTAACTTGCATGTCCTTGGTCATGGAGGAGGCTACATAGCTTTTCATGTTTGTTGTCAATCTGGCTTCCCTTTCCTGTGAACTGTCTGCTTTCATCTTTTGCCTAGTTTTTGACTATTTGCTTTCTCATTGATGACAGAAAAGTACTTTATATATTCTGGAGATTGATACTTTTTATAAATTGCTAACATTTTCTTCTAGTCTATGGTTTGTCTTTTAACTATGATTACAGTGTCTCATCATATAAGAACTTTCAATTTTGATGTCATCAAATTTATCAAAAAATTTTTTAAGTTACTTTTTCTTTATAGCTTGGCACTCAGTGGACTCTTCTAAGTGTTCATCTTTTTTCCTTAAGCTTTGGAAAATATTGTATTTATTTTTAAGATTCCCTCTCCTATACTTCTCATATTCGTACCTTCTAGAACTTTGCTAATAAATTTTAGAACTTTGACATCTATTCACATTTCTTAACTTTTAAATTATTATACCCAACTCTTCCTTTGTTTTATGCTCAGGAAAAATTTCTTAGCTTGATTTTTCTTTAGTTATGTCTGTTTTACCATGCAGTATATTGAGTATATAGTAAGTTTTTTTACAGTAATAGCTTTGTGTATGTATATGTGTGTATACATACATACATACATTTTTTAAAGAATCGTGATCATTTCTTTATAATAGCAGCCTATGCTTGTTTCATGGGGATCAACAGTGTCTTGGCTCTCTCTGAGAACTTGAATTATCCCAACACAAAATCTCGCACATCTTGTTTGCAGATGTTGGCTCCTCTCTTGCTGGTCCTGGGCTTCCTCAGCTGCTTGGTAACTCTTGGTATTGCTCATCTTTGAATGTGGCATTCCTCTATGCTGGGACTATTTGCTGTGACCCAGCAGCAGAGGCTTGGGATGAACCAATAGGCCAAGGGTTCCACTGATTACTCCTCATTATTCTCCTGGGGAAGGAGCTTCCCAGCGCCTCTTGGGTGTTTCCAGACATTCAGGTCACTACCCTGACTCTTGGGCTCAGGTACTCAACTCACACCCTCTCCTGATTGACAGAATCAGCAGACTGGGGAGAGGGGAGAGTCTGCACCCCAGGCTGCTCCTTTTGTGCCCAGCCAATCACGCTGTCTGTTTCCCCAGATTCCCTTCCGGCTCCTGATTCACCACCTTTGGGGCTTCAAACACCTGGTGAGCTGCATCCACCTTTTGCAAAAGTCCTTTTCTGTGTGAATTTGGCTTATAGTTCCCTTCTTCAAAATGATCCCATTCACTTTCTGTCTTTTAAGGATTCCTCATAGTTTCTGATCCATTATAGAAATGTATTTTTTGTTTGTTTGTTTTCTGGCTTTAATATTGATTTTATAAAATACCTTTTCTGTAACTTTTCAGGATTTGGAATTGGAGATGAGAATGAGAGTAGGTGTAGTTCACCATCTTTATCTAATTTTCCCTCACATTGGTCTCTTGAAACTGGGTTCCAAATTAATTTCTGCATCAGCCTCCTGAATTTATTTTTTCAGTATCCATTTTGCTATTATTTGTTTTATCAATTAATCAAGTTGCCTTCACTGAAGATTTCAACAATGAAGATTTATCTTTAATCACTCTTTTTCCCTCTTCTCAGATTGCTTGCTCTGTATGACAGCCAAGTTATAGACTGGTTCTAAAATATTTATAAATTAAAATAGACTAAGGGGATTTGGATCTTATCTACACTGGCAAAGGCAGAAAGAGCAGAAAGCAAATACCCATCCAAGGAATTGGGCCAACAGCTCTGAGGAAAGTCTCTGTGTGCTTGGCAGGGCACAGAGTAAAGAACATTGTTTTGACCTATTTGGGTGGATTCCAGAAGCCCATACCCAGGATGAGAGGCTCATGGATACAGACAGTTAATGGCTGATTAAACACCAGGACTAATCGTGATTTGATTTCCCACAGAATGTGTGTTTGAGAAAGTGGGTTGTATAGTGGTTAAAGGCTTGATCTCCTGAACAGCAATTCTCAAGCTTCAGCATACGTCAACATCACCTGGAGGGCTTGTAGGAATAGACTGCTGGCTCCAGAGTTCTGATTCCAAAGGTCTGGGGTGAGGCTTGAATATTTGCTTTTCTAACAAATTTTCAAGTGATGATGATGCTTCTGGCCAGGGACACATTTTGAAAACGAATGCACAGTCTGACAACTTTAGGATTAACATCTTTATCACTTCTTAACTGCTTGAGCTGGAACCAGCGATTGATTCTCTGCACCCTCAGTATACTTCACCAAGGATCCTCATAGACTAGAATAATGGAATTTCCCTCACTGGGTTGGCATAAAGATCAAATAAGATAAAGTTTACACTAAGCACTGAATATGCACCCAGATTATCTCAAATACTCAAAATCTAGATATAATCATGATTTGCTTTGACAAAGTTAAGGACAATAACTTAGAATTTAAAAAATACAATTTATTCTTATCTACACTTTTAAATTGTATGTCAGAAACTTGCCATAGGGTGTTCAGGATTGGATAACTATTGCTTATCTTCCCATTGTTAGAACATAGCCCCAAGCCAACTTATGGAAAAGCCCATTAATCATGGGTCTAGTTAATACCATATTCAGTTTCAGGCTACTTATAAAGGTGAAGAAAAGACATATATTAACAGAACTTATTATGCCACTCCCTTGATAGTTTACATTTTAACATGTAAAATCCACAGGAAACTTCCAAAAATCAATTAAGGATACCAGGCCTGAACTTAGAATCCATATGAAAAAGTCTACTTTTCCATAAATGTATATTATTGCCCTGGAGCTGGTTCTCAAAGTATGTTCCTAACACCATCAGCCTGACCTCGGAACTTGTTAAATATAAGGTTCTCAAGCCCTACTTGGATGAACAGAATCAAAGCTCTGGGGATGGGCCCTGGTGACCAACACTTGCCCACTAACTTTGACAACCACTGCCCCGAAAGACAAATGATCACAGGAGGAATGTGCTTCAGCCCAGCTCCCTGGTTTTACAGGTGGGAACACTTACATCTGGAAAAAAAATGAGCATCAAGTGACAGGGTAGCTTGGTAGCAGAGCTGAGGTTAAGAGGCAGGCATCTCCCTCCTAGCCCTGCCTGCTCCCCCAGGCTGGGTGGGGGCCATCACAGACCTGAGTCACCCAGGCCCACCGATGAAACAAAGGCTCCCCCGGAAGCTTGGAAACTTCCCTTTGGAATGTGACTGCTTCAAGAGACAAGCATGCTTCCTTTGTTTTTAGTGATGTTGTGTTATCACCGTCAGAGCAGCTGAACAGAGAGCCTTACCAGAAGCAAAGGCGCCAGGAAGGCAGACCTCCTCTGGAGGCTGTGAGGGCCAGCAGCACACAAGGCCAGGCTGCCAGGAGCACGGTGGGAGACGTGGCTCTGGGAACGGAAGCAGCCCATGGACGGCCTTCTCGGACTTCCTGGCTGCCTGTGGTCCAGAGCAGAGACACAGCTGACTTTTTTTTTTTTTTTTTCGGTATGCGGGCCTCTCACTGTTGTGGCCTCTCCCATTGCAGAGCACAGGCTCCGGATGCGCAGGCTCAGCAGCCATGGCCCACGGGCCCAGCCGCTCTGTGGCATGTGGGGTCTTCCCGGACTGGGGCACAAACCCATGTCCCCTGCATCGGCAGGCGGACTCTCAACCACTGCCCCACCAGGGAAGCCCACAGCTGACTTTTTTAATGTGCTGTGAAGGAGTCAGCTCCTCCAAGACACAAGTCAGCCCTGGGCTTGCTTGAGAAAAAACTTGATTGTATCAACACATCTCAATGACTCTCCTTCTAGTCTTCCTTTGCCTGAGAGACCAGTGAAAGCTGAGGCTATGTCACTGCATTTGAGTGTCAGTGAGGGCAACAGGTGCTTTTCCTGGTGGTCCCCTTTGGGTGTCAGGTAGCCCCCAACATCATGGGAGCAAGACCACACTGAATGGGAAGCAGGGCTTTTCTTTCTGCTCTTTCCCCCACCCTCCTCCTGGATCTCAACACACATACACACACCTGCAAGGACTCACTACAAGTACAGCAGAAAGGAGGTGGGGAAAGATTAAAAACGTGTGGTTGCTTATATATACATTTATGTACATTTTGGAACGTGTATATCTTTACATTTTACATAAAGCATATATATATTATATGTATCACATGTCTGTATATACATATACATGCATGCATATATTGTATATCACACATGCATGTATATACATATACATATATAGAGACATACCTTGGAGATGCTGTAGGTAAGGTTCCAGACACCACAAGAAATGAATATTGCAATGAAGTGAGTCACATTTTTTGGTTTCCCAGGGCATTTAAAAATTATGTTTACACTTTACTATAGTCTATTAAGTGTGCAATAACATTATGTCTAAAAAAACAATGTACATAGTTTAATTAAAAAATACTTTATTGAGGGCTTCCCTGGTGGCGCAGTGGTTGAGAGTCTGCCTGCCGATGCAGGGGACACGGGTTCGTGCCCCGGTCTGGGAAAATCCCACATGCCATGGAGCGGCTGGGCCTGTGAGCCATGGCCGGTGAGCCTGTGCGTCTGGAGCCTGTGCTCCACAACGGGAGAGGCCACAGCAGTGAGAGGCCTGTGTACTGCAAAAAAAAAAAAAAAAAACTTTATTGTTAAAAAATGGTAACCATCACCTGAGCCTTTAGCAAGTCATAGTAGTAACATCAAAGATCACAGATCACAGATCACCATAACAAATATAATAAAAATGAAAAAGTCTGAAGTATTGCTAGAATTACCAAAATATAACACAGAGACACAAAATGAGCAAATGCTGTTGGAAAAATGATGTCAGTAGATTTGGTCCACGGAGGGTTACCACAAACCTTCAATTTGTAAAAAAGGCAATAAAGCGAAACGCAGGTAATGAGGTGTGCCTGTATATGTCGTAACACATATAATCAGTTGTGGGGTCCAGGTGGAGACTCTTTTCTGTTTGACTCCAAAAACTGTCCCATCTTCATGTTCTTTAATAGAGTGAAGTCCTTAACAATACAGAATACAGACCTGGCCACTTATCTGCTGCAAGATTTCTGCACATCTGGCTCCTGCTTCAACCATTCCCAGAGGCCACTCGGGCAAATCTGAGTAACCTCTTGATTACTAAACTCAGTTGTCCTCTCTTCCTGTTTCTCCAGGTGGCAGCTCAGGGCACTGTTAACCATTCCCTCTTTCACCTCACCACCCCTTCTCCTCCTACCCCTCCCACCCTTCCATCCAGCTTTGCCTAGAGAAGAGGTGCCACAGCTTAGATCATTTGGACACAAGACCCAGAGAACTTTCTATGGAACCTCATAGCCCAGCCAGGCAGGAGCTGCACGTGCCGGCTGAGCAGGAGAATTCTGGGCTTACATGGCTTTCCTGGCCCAGGCTCCTCGGTTGTATTGAGCACTTTCTATTGATCACTGACAGATGTTTGTGGAAGAAAATAGGGAAACAAGCACTGGTAAAGTCCAGGTAGTATGTACAAAGCACAAACTGCAAGACTTTCTGTTACTAGGTTCTTGATGGAGTGGCAGGTACATAGAAAAGAATTCTCAAGCCTCGGTGGAGGGTGAGAATAAACATCTTTTGCTGTTGCTTCACCAACACTCCATCGTCCACAAAGATGGATCCCAGCGTTTCTCACAGGGATCCTCTCTGAGGACGCATTTTGCCAGCCCTTGGAAGCCCTGCCATTTCTCTCACCCACATGCTCTTGGATATGGTTTTATGAGGCAGGCAGTGTTGTTTCCAAAAGCCACAGCTCAGCATGTTTTCCATAAATCACTTTAATAGAAGACACATGAAAAAGTCAAAAACTTCTTTAGCATGTGTGAAATGAAATTAAGAAACAGTTACAAAAATACCAAAGAATCTGTTGGGTGAATCCACCATCAAGGAGAAAAAGGGGATCTATTCCTGATTCCTAGGTGAGGTATCAGTTTCCTGCCAGGGCCAGAATGAAGGCTGCCTTCCCGAAAGATTAGTTGTAAGAGGGAAGCAAAGAATGCCAAGAAAAATAATACAGCTTGGTTTAATTAACTTAGCTGAATGCATATTTTCCTTCTGTCACGGCAGCTAACTAAAGGTTTCTGGCCCGATTCACTCAATCCCTCCACCCTTTACTCTTCTCCATTTAGTCCTGAACTCCTATAGTGCCCTTAGGAAAAGCCCCCATTAAATGAGTTGTCCTAGTTTCTTGATGGCCTTGTCTGCTCTGGGCAACTTTCTGTCTTGATATTGGGTTTCTGAAATTCTGAAGAGGCCAGTCTGAGACTTTCCTATATACTATCAGTGGGGCTATAAACTGGTGCAAATTTTATGGAGGGGAATATCATCAAATCTGTTCAAATAAAATATACTCTAGCCTTTGACCAAAAATTTCAGTTTTACTAATTTATTATACAGAAACATGCACACGGGTATGTTGCAAAAACCCAACTTTCCATTGAGAGGTGACTCAATCAATAAATTATGCTACAACAGAGAACTGGATTAATAATAACTAATTTCATTGGAAAGACCAAGATGGCTCTATACGGATTGACATGGAACGATTCAACAGGATCTTAAGTGAAAAACTAAATCGCAGTAAAATATGTATAGTAAACATTATCTGCATAAAACATAGGCTATGCATTGTATCACGATCTGAAAGACTATATACCCCAATGCTGATGGTTCTGGAAGTGGGGGAAGGGCATGGTAGCTTTCCACCCTCCCCATATGTGATAATGGAGTACTTTTAACTCTTCCTGCTACCCAGACGGTTCACCAAGATGCTTCCATTCAGTTCCACTCAGCTGCTTCCACTGGACCTCGTAACCAAGTCCAGAAAAACCCTGCTGTCTTTTTCACCTGCCTTATCACATCCCTTTTCTGATGAAATACACATGCTTGAATGGGGAGAAAGTAAAACTAAGGGATAAGATAAGCAATTTGGGTGAATAATTCACATTTTTATCTATAATGTTTTGGTTATTTTTAGAAGACATTACCATAAAGATTAAACAATACAAAAAATGGAAAAAAGATGAGAATAGCTATCTGCTTTACTCACCATATGAGCAGATTCGCAGGGTACAGCCATCCCCAGTCTTGGTCCTTGGAGGCCTTTGGAGGAGGAAAGCAGCCTAAGATTCCACAAAGCTGCTCCATTGTCATGTGGACCCAGATGCGTTGAGAAGGTGCTTTCAAGGCGCCACAGACATTAAGGAGAGTCATGTCCAGCCTTGTGAAGCAACGATGCAAGGGCAGAAGATCTAAAAGCAAGCTTTTCCACAGGGAGGGTCAGGAGGGGCCCACAGTAGCTGGGGCTCTCAGAAGCCAAGCAGCAAACCTGAGCTCCTCATAGGCCACCACTGAGCCCACTTGCAGCAGGTCCAGGGGCAGGGCCACTGCCGGGGAGGCTCTCAGTGGTCAGGGTGCTAGGAGAGCACGGCTGGTGGAGAAAGTGTGTTTCAGGGGCTCCTCCAGGCAGCTCCCCCCTCTAGGACCTTCACTAATTCACCGCCACCTTCCTGCAATGACAGGCAGGCTCCGGCTCTCCCGGCCCTGCCTCTGCCATTGCAAGTGTTCTCTATAGACATCACCCACCTGGTCTCAGGACACCTGAGCTCACGTACAATCCTGGTGCTAAAGCCTCAGGGCTCCCATTCCCCCTCTGGGCTCTGTGCGTGGGCACAGACACACCTCAGGGGTGAGGATTATTTCAAATTCTCTCCCTAATCCCTTCTTTTCCCTAGGAATTTCTAAACACTCCTTTCCTGACAGCCTTTTTCAGGCCTATCACCTGATATCCTCCTTGGTACCTGCTTTTCCTATGTGGCGTGAGGTTTTGGTTCCTTAATCACCTTGGTTTTCAGTTCATTGCCATATTGATTACGTCAGCATTTCTCTTCAGTTTTCTACTTTCTTTTTAGTTTCCTACTTTCTTTTCAGTTTCCTTGGACAGAAGGCTTTCGTTCTGATATTTTAGGCCACTTTTTGTATTTCTACACTAGCTTTAAATCCTAATCCTAACCTCTAACACTAACTTTCATCCAAACCTTGCCTCTCTGCCTTTCTTCTGGTTTCCTGCAATGAGATACCACTTAGCCCTGCAAAGATGGCTCTTCTGGTGTTAGAATGAAAGAAGTCCCAGATATAGTGTTAATTTAAAAACAGAGTTGGAGGACAGTATGTTAAGAAGGATCCCATTTTCTCAGTCTCCCTGTAAGCCTCACGCCTGGGTGCACAGTGCTGGGTAGCACCCCCATGACACCTTCGTGTGTCTGGATAGGTGACTTGCTGTCACACAGGGCCAGGGGTGACCTCAGAGCTGGCCTGAGCAATGGTTCATTGTCCAGATGCAGTCAAGCAGTGACCAGCCAGGACCCTCCCCTCCCCGGGGCAGGTTAAGTACAGGTGGAGCAGTCCTTGGGGAAGGGGTCTTTACCCACATTTCCCGTGGTTACGGTAACAAGTTACCACAAACTCAGTAGCTTCAAACAACCAAATTCATTCTCTCATAGTTCTGGATGCCAGGAGTCTGAAATCAAGATGTCAGCAGAGCCATCCATATTCCCTGCAAAGCCTCCCTGGGAGAATTCTTCCTTGCTTCTTCCAGCTTCTGGCGACTGCCTTAGTATTCCTGAGCTGTGGCCACATCAGTCCAATCTGCTACCACCTTCATGGGACCTTCTCCTCTGTGTAGGTCTGTGTCAAATTCCCTCTCTTATAAAGGATCCACTCAGACAACCCAGGATATGCTCCTCCTCACAAGATCACTAACTTACTTAATCACATCTTTTCCCATATAGGGTGATATTCACAGGTCCTGGGGTTTAGGGCGTGGACATATCTTTCGGGGCCACCATTCACCCCACTACACACACCCACGCTATTCATGGAGCTGGAACAGATGCCAGATGTTAGATATTGAAAGGGTGTCAAAAGCACAGCCCACACAAATAATTCCCCCCAAATAAACAAGTCAGCAGTGAGTCATACCCAGGCAAAGTGTGTTTCTCTTTGCCAAGTGCTGAGTTGTGTAGATTCAAATCTCCCACACCACCCTTATCCTTGTGTGTGTCTGCTAGGCCAATTCAAAACTCTGTGTACTAGGTCTGGCCCCGGGGATTCCTTGGGCCAAAGGGCAGCAGCCGTATTTGGGGGGGTGCATGGGTGTGAGGGCATGGCTGTGTGATGCAGAAACACTGGGCTCAGGTCCTGGCTCCTCCACTTACTAGCCCTCTGTCCTGGGACAAGACATGTAGCTTTTTTAAAGAAGGACAAAAATAATCTCTATGTTTTATGATTTTGCAAGAATTAAATGGTAAAATGTACATATATTAAAGCTAAACTCTTAACACGTTCAGGGGATTGAGCAGGCGGGCACCAGGAGAGGAATGTGGTGGGCAGGCTAGTCATCCTGGCACCTGCTGTAAGTGGAACAATCTGAGGCAAGTCCTCACCCTCCACTCTGTTTCCCAGTGGGTTCAGGAAGCCCCAGAGACTCAGTGGGCACTCCCTACCTTCCTCCATCTAGTCTGAGAAAGTGGCAATGATCATAGGTCAATGCATTTACATAGGGAGAGAAACTCTCTTCCGACAGAAGACAGTCGCCCCATGATGCAAGATGATTTCCTCCTCCTGTTTCCTGGGTCTCACATACATAAAGATATTTAGATGCACAATAGGCAAAACAGGGCGTTGTTGAGGACTATGGTTCCCTTTCTGCACCAAGATCTAAAGGGTGGATGCACCCAGCAGGAATGGCCCCCTCTGGGCTGGGATTGGGAAATTAAAGGTATACGGTCCCTCCAGTGCATTCCCTGTCCCCCAGTCCTCTCCTCTTGGGAGGCATGACTATCATATTTGCTACCATCACCATCACCACCTGATGATAACAGGTGGGGACGCAGCCCAGGATGTGGTCCTGCTTCCCCCTGACTGAGCCCTCTGGGGCCTCCATCCTGACCACCCCTCCCCACCCCATGGCAGTCTGCTGATGCTCCCATGCCCACCCACCCAGCCCCACACAGGTACCTGCCACGGCTAAAATGAAGAGAATACAAACTGTGAGCTGCTCTCAATAGGCAAAGCCTTCAGAGATTTTTACTAAATCCAGCCAGTATCTGTGGCTTATTTATAAACTCATATGGCTTTTGGACTTCTCTGACTTTTGCCAGATTGCTGACATGTTCTTAAATTATCTAGTTTTTTTTTTTTATTCTTCTCTGTTTCTTGGGAAGATAAAGCCTCAAGCATGTGGCCCCTGTCTGTTCATAACAATGATGGTTTTCTGGGCGGCTGTCCCCCACCCAGACCACCATTCACTGCAGTTACCATTTTAACCCAGACTTCAGAAGCCTCAGAGGTATTTAGCCCTTAGGAACACAGAAAACAAAGGATTAAGGGGGAGAAACTACAATGCATAGGTTTTTTTTTTTTCATCTATGTAGCCATATAGTAAGAAATTCTGTTATTAAAAATAAAAATTCGTAATTCAAAAATCCTCAGGCAGCATACATGTTTCTATTGCGTGATCTCTAACGGTCCAAGCAAATTCAGAAAACTTCCAATGGGTTCAAGGACTGACATGAAGGCAGGCTTCAAGGAATGACATGATGGCAAGCGTCAAAGACTACCTCATCCAAAGCCATGAGTTATTTTATAGCAGAGAAATGCAATATAGCTTTGGAGACAGTTGACTTTGTCCTGCTGAAAGAGTCCCAGAAGGTTTTGCCTGTGAGCTGTCATTTGAACTCTTCTCTAGTCCTAACCCTGTCCCATCTGGGAAAGGTGCTGTACTAACACTCCCCAAATTCAGCAAGGTTCAGACTGGGGCTGATTAACACACTGTAACTTTCAAATTAAAGACAGGAACTCTCCATCCTCATCCCAATTCTGCACAATTACTCCATAGATTGCTCATCAGGGAACATCAAAATGGAAAAAAATAAGCACCAACCTCCCACATCACAGCTGGGATTGTCATTTCCTAAAAGAAAACTCTCGCTTGCCTTACCCAAGCCTGTAAAGACCCCCATGAGTTCACTCAGGATGTTAAAAGCATTGGCCAGTGTTCACCTCTGTGTTGGGTGTATCAACATGCCCCCACTTGCACTCACTGTGAGTCTACAGTGGTTTGAAATATGTCCACAAAATCTTGGGCACTCCCTTCAAATAGCAAACCCCTCCCCTGAGTATGTGGACTCAGTGCCTCCTGGCAAGTAGAGAGAAGGCAGAAGTGCTGGGGTGCAATTTCAGAGAAAAAGTGTATTCGTTTTTTATTGTTGCATAACAAATTACCATGAACTTGTCTTAATGTACATTTATTTTCTCACAGTTCTAGAGATCAGAAGTCCTGGTACAGTGTGACGGAGTCTTCTGCTCAGAGGCTCACAAGGCTAAAATCAGGGGTGGCCAGGACTGAGATCTCATCTGAGACTCAGGGTCCTCTTCCGAGCTCATGCAAGTTGTTGGCAGAATTCAGTTCCATGTGGTTGTAGGGACTGAGGTCCCCATAATCTTGCTGACTGTGGGCTGGAGACCACTCTCAGCTCCTAGAGGCTGCTCTTGGGGTCTTGACACATGGGTCCCTCCACAATAAGGCAATTCACTCCTTCAAATCCCTGGTTGAACATCTCATTAGATCAGGCCTACCCAGGATAATCTCCCTTCTGATTAACTCAGTCAACTTGTTAGGGATCTTATTCACAATATTCCTGCTGCCATATAATCATCATGGGAGTGAGATACCATCATATTTATAAGCCCTGATTCCATTCAAAAGGAGGGTATTACACATGTGCATCAGGGGACAGAATCTAAGGGGCCATTACGGAATTCTGCCTGACACGCTGAGTGATAAAAAGCCCTGTGGATTCCTGCTTGTATTTCTTCCTCTCTCTCTGGGATCTCCCACTTTGGAGAAAGTCCACTGCCATACAGTGACTTGCCAAAAGGCCAAGCAGCTTTTTGGAAAAGTCACCAGGTAGAAATGAGGTCTTCTGTTAGCAGTCAGCAAGGAACCAAGTCCTGCATCCCATACCCATGGTTGGTGGGTGGGCAGTGGGGACAATCTTAGAAGCAGATCCACCAGCCCCAGTCCAGCCTTCAGATGACAGCGGCCCTGATCAATGTCTTAACTCCAATCCTTCAGCAGATCCTGAGCCAAAACCACCCAACTGAGCTGCTTCCAGATTCCTGACCCTCAAAACATGCGTTATACACATACAACACTAGTTTGCTGTTTGGAGATTCTCTATTTTAAGGTAACTTATTACACAGCTATAAATAACTAATACACAGCCTTTATTCACTAAAAGAGAAATTAAAAACAGTGGGAAAATGTTGCATTGAAAAATGAGAAAAAAAAATATCCCAGCCAAACTGCTTTCTATTCTCAAAGACAGAGCTCTCATCCCGGCCTTTGTCACTCCAGCCAAAGGCTCACAATTACACTGCGCTCACCACTGGATGCCTCCCCTCTTCTACAGGGGGGTGAAAAGCCACATTGCCAAACCACAGGTTCCATTTCCCAGGGTTCTGCTGTTTCCAAGGTTCTCCCCAGTATTCTCCTTAGTTTGGATTAATATTTTGTTTCACTCTGAGTACCAGGCTCACCAACCCATGTGCCCTTCCTCTGGACTCCTTGCTTTCCTCTCGGTGGCCTTTTCCCTGCATGTAGCTTCCAGCCTTGGCATTGAGCTGGGGCTGTGTGAAAGCAGAGTTCCTCCAAAGTGGGTGCATCTGGGGCTACCCAGCCCCTGGCTTAAAGCCATGGCTTGATTTAAGCCATTTCACGGTGGGAAGCCAGGCTCTTAAATCTAGGTTGTCTTCCTCCCAAACTGTGAACTTAGATGACAAATCACAGCATATCTTCTTCCTGACTGCCCGGCTGCCCTCATGAGCTGCACCACTCTGGGCCGTGATGCAGAATCCAAGGGTCCATGGGAGGCACGCCCAGCCTGCATCTCATGCTCTGACGAATGAATAGGGCAGGGTGGGCTGCAGTCCCTCCCCTCTTTGTCACCCATGGGAATCCGCCGCCTGCCCTGTCTGGAGAGAGGTGGGGAAGAGGGTCCTGAGTGCCCCGTTCTCCATGGTAAACAGGGAGAGAATAAGCCATCTGCCTGGGCCGCAGCAGATCAAGCTAAGTTCCAGTTCCAGGTGAAACAAAGCCAGGGCCATGACTTGTATAATTTCAGGTCAGTTCACCTTGAGCTCAAGGAACAGTCAGTCTCCAGAAGGCTCGGCTTGACACAGTGCAGACCCCTCACCCCTCACTGCTGTCAGTGAGTAATTGGCACTAAACATGGGATGTGTCTGGATTTAATCTAACCTGAACTCAATTACTGGACTCGCCTGATGGAAAATTGTCCGGCCTCCAGTGTTTAAATGAAGAGACGGCTCTAAAATCTTCTGGTCCCTGCAGCCCACGTTCTGTTCTTCCTGCCCTCATAGGTAGGCAGAGGGATGCACACGCTCTGGGCCCTGCCGCCAGTTCCCTGGGTACTCCCTCGACCACTACCTCATCTGATCCCCAGGACAGAGTGGGGTGCTGGGAGGGATATGTGCTGATGCTGCATCCCTGTCACTCGGGTGAGAAGATATGTCAAAGTCACAAGCCCAAGGGGCTAGGCAGTAGTAGCTAAGAGGAGAGAGAAAGCCTGGTTGTCCCTTCCTACATCAATGCAATGGAGCATGGCTCAGCTTCCAGCACCCAGAGAGAGGATGCCTCTAGCCAGGAGAGGCCCACTGGGAGTACCTGAGCCTTGAGCCTCTAGCCAGGAGAGGCCCACTGGGAGTACCTGGCTCTGAGCACGGCACCCCACTTTCTGCATTCAATTTTCTGAGGCCAGCCTGCGTCTCTCAGCTGGAATCACAATTGCCCTTAGAACTCTCCTCCCACTGCACACAGACACCTAGGCAGGATTTGAGAGGTCCAAATCCCAGCCCCACTGGCCTCTTTCCTCTCCTCCAGGCTCTGCACTGCATCAGGCCCACTTCTAGCCCAGGCCTTGGAGGTTTCTCCGCTCTGTCCAGCCCATGCCTTCGAGAAGATGTCTCTGCTCTATCCAGCCTGCCTGTGAACGTGGCAGCTCTTGCCGTGGAAGCCTCTCCCTGGGCACATCCAGGCGCTGTTGGATGTGCGGGCTTCCGGGTCGGCCATCTCTTCCTCTCGAGCGCCACTCTGTGTCCCATAGGATGCGGAGGGTGAGCAGAGTTCTCTTCCTCAGTCTCAGAGAAGCACACGACCCCACTGTGCTGCAGCCACGGGCCTCACCTGCAACTCAGCCTGGTCCCCGCTGGGCCTGGGGCAAGTGGGAGAGTCCTGGGGAGAACTCTCAGGCAGGAGGTGAGAAACTTTCAACTAGAACCTGCTTCTGTTTGCTTCTGGGCCAAGTAGACACACGCAGGGAGCAATCAGGCTGCTACCTTGGAATCCTGCCCTGAATTCCAAACAACGTCATGCCTCTCCCGCACGGGGCTGCCCTCAGGACCCCTGCCCTGAGTTGGAGAGAATCAAAATGACATGCAATTGGAGGGCAATACAATTCTCTGTCTCATTTACTTTTCTCTTAAAGCTTTGACTCATAGGCTAAGATGCTGTCAGTGGGAGCAAGAAAAAGTGTATATTTTAGACATAATTTTGAAAAAAATTTCAAAGCAATCGGTAACCATTAAAAGGCCATACCACAATTGGTTAATGTAATTTGGGCCAAAGTTCAATTCACTGGGTTTGAAACCTGTTTCCATCATTAATTACCTGTGTAATTTGGGGTAATATGCTTAACTTCTCTCTGCCTCAGTTTCCTCATCTGCAAAATGTGGACTGTGTCAGCACTTGCCCGGCTGGGATGCCATGAAGATTGAGTGAACATATGGAAATAGCTTAGAACAGAGCCTGGTCCCCACTGCGTTCTCAGTGCATGTAAATAAACTAGGATCAGTGTTAGATGGGAGCGAGGAAGGATGTGGAGTCAGAGACCAAGGGCAAGTTTCAAGATGATGGACCAGGAGATGGTGCCCAGAGTCAGGACCCTGCTTTGGGAAGAGGAAGGAGAAAAGGTTGGCCTGGTACCTGTGCTCCAGAGACGACTGGGAGGAAGCTCTAGGCCTGCAGAGCATGGAGCCAAAGACGTTTCATGGGTCCAGCCTGAAGGCCGGCAGCTGCTCAGACCATCCTGTCATCGTGATGATGTCAGAAGAAGAAAGAGAACACAGGCCTAAGCCCTAGCAGGAAGCTGCTAGCCCAGGATCGAGGGAGAGGACTAGCTGACAGGGAAGCCAAGGTGTTCTTGGGTCCCAGGGCCCAGTTACAAACACTGCAGGGGGCCTGATGATTTAGGCCAGGGGTGGGATGCATGGAGCGTTCTCTGCAGAAATGGCAAAATTTAGCAGTATTTTTTCTAGGGGAAATGCTAGCTTCGCATTTGGAATTGAGTGTCCCTGCTTAGGTGCGCAGGTGGCATCTCTGTTCTGAATTTTCTCTTCCTGGGATAGAGTTGCCTAATGTTGACTCAGGAGCTGGGCTCACTGCCACCGACCTCTTTATACCCCAAGGCTCCTTTTAAATGGGCAGATTCATGGGTCCCTCTCCAGAAATCCCAGCCAGCAGCTCTGGAGGAGTAAGTGCAGCATGTGTGACTGTAACAAGCACCTGAGTGACCAATGTGTGGGATATGGGTCTCCATGAGCAACACAGACTAGGCCCTCAGATAGTAGTGAAAACTGGTAAGAAAGCCATTAACAGAAAAAGCAGGACTCAAAGGCCAAGCAGCACAAACCTCTTTTCTCTCAGACCTCAAATGAAAACCATTCAAGGCAAGGGGACCATGCTTTCTCTTTATTTAGAACTTTCTAGAACAGTGCTGTTCAAAGGGACTGCAGTGATGAAATGTTCTAAATCTGCAGTGCCCAATATGGAAGTCACTAGCCATTTGTGGCTATGGAACATTTGAAATTTGCCTAGTGTGACTAAGTTTTTAATTTTATGCTGTTAACTAATTCAAAGTTAAATATTTGTAGCCACATGTGGCTAGTGGCTGCCATATTGGGTGGTGGAATTCTGGAGGAATGTGGACTACAATCTCTATTGGACATGGGGTCAGTGTGACTCAGGTCCACATCCATATGCAGACATCTAACAAAGATAATCACATCCAAAGAGCCCACAAGTGAAACAGCTCTGCTTGGAAATTGGTCTAGTGGAAAGGAGAGAGCCATCCAGGGCATCTATGTCACTGCCTTGCACGGTGACAGCTTATCTCTCAAAAAATAACAAGGGAAAGAAACCTGCTTCTCCTTGTAGCCTCCTGGCATTCCTCTATGTCACTGAACTACAATGAGACAGCTGTGCTTTGCCATCATCCCACAGAGTCAGGTAACAAAGCAAGCTGCAGATCAGGTGTTGGAAGGTCACAGATATGGCTGGTGACCAGAATACAATACTAGGAGATTCCGAAAGGTCATGAGCTAGCAGAAGGTGTGACTAAAGCAAAACTGACACCAGGGAAGCCATCAGTGAACTTGTGGCAGAAGTAAGAGCTGAATGACCTAGCTGAATGACCTGGCAGGTGGTATCTTCTTCACCCACAGCCACTTTGGGCCCCAAGTGAGTGTGATTCTTGTTCCAAAGAGTCTGTTTGTTTCCAAAGAGTTTTAAAGGCACCACTAGACAGTTTGAGGCAGGAATGAGCATCTCTAAATTAAGTGACTTGGACTGGATTGGATACCCCATGGGCGAGTGTTCGCAGACCTGACAAGGGCCTCACCCAAGTGAAGGATGATTCTTTTAACTCCTCCATGGGTTGGTAGGTGTGAAAAGTAACTCACATCTGGGTCTTGGACTGTGGCAGCAATGTCACTTTCTGGCATTTTCCCTGAGATTTAGAGATCCTTGAAGGCATTTGTGAAAACCAAATGTCTGACACCTTTGCAGGACCTGTGAAGCCAGGGACGGAGGTTTCTGGCATGTTTCCCTGTTGTAGAAGTGCCAAGCCTGGGATATGCTGGTGAAGGCGTCTGGACATCACAATGGGTCTGTGAGGCACAAGGGGCCAGCTGAGCATTGGGATCTGAGCATCAAGGCGCTGGGGCTCTGGGAACAGTTCTCCCAAATCCACATTGAAGAGGTCCAGGGAGAACGTTCCATCACCCAGGCCTATTTCCCTGCACCTCCTCCTCTGAGGTCTCTGGGCTCAGTTTGGTGGGGAAGACTTGGGTCGATGGGAAATGCATACAAGTGAAGCCATCTGCCACCAGGAACAAACAACCACTGGCTGGTCCTTCTCTCCCATGAGTGGTTGATCCAAAGTAACCTGTGATTTTGGCAACATGTGCTCCATGAGTCTTCATAATATCCTGTGAGCGGGTTGGGTCTGAGGCTCAAAAGCTATCTGCTGAGACAGGGTGGCCCCCTGAGCCGCCTGGCCCACAGAGTGAGTGCCCACTGAGCCCCGAGCTCTGTGCAGGGATGCAGCCCTTCTCCCCTCTCCAGAGGCATGGGCACAGCCTGGGAAGTTCTATGACTTTCCCCCAAACAAAGGACAGAATGTAGCACAGCAAAGACTCTAACAGGGGAATCTGCAGAAAAACCTGTTTCCTCTCTCATCCGTGCCCTCTTTGCTGGTTGATGTTGAGGGGTAGGCAGGCTTCTCCCACTCCGATGCTTCCTCTTGGGGGAAGGAGAGGAAATGTCATTTGCTGACACTGTTTGTATGATTACAGTCACACTCAGTACCTCCCACGTCTCACATCTGCTCTGGCACACACCTTGCTAAGATGGGAATGGTTATGAAAGAGTTCCACAAGGGACCCTTGTGGTGAAGAAACTGCTCGGTACTTTGTGGTGGTGGTCACATGATTCCACATGTGAAAATTTGCATAGAACTAAACACAAAGAGATACACACACAAATGAGTGCGTGTGAAGCTGGTGAAACCTGAGTGAGGTCACTGGTTGGATCGATGACCATTTTCTCGTTGTGACATAGTACTACATTTATGTAAGATGACACCAGTGGGGGAAACCGGGGGATCTCTCAGTATTGTTTCCCACAACTGCATGTGAACCTAACAATTATCTTAAAGTAAAAATTAACAATATATATCGAAAAAAATCTCATGGTGTGAAGTGTGTTTACTTTAAGCTACTTTGAGAAACAGGCAGCTGAAGTCTAGGATGGGCTCCTCCTTCACTGCTTCTGGCCCTTCTAGGTCTCAGGATTCTCACTTACCTGCCTGTCCCTCTCTCCAGCACCAGGAACGAGGGAGGCCACTGAGGACAGTGACCACCTGTGGCCTCAAGGTGAGTTCTGGGATCAGCATTTCCACAAGGCAGGTGACGGGGTGAGGGTGAGTCTGTGGGGGAGCTCTCCAGAGGCCAAGGGATGTGCACGGGGCACCCTCTCACAGTGGGGCAGGTGGCCTGGCTTCTGTGTGCTGCAGGGAAACAAGATGGACCAGGGTCCCTCTTGTCTGTTCCCAGACTTACACTGTGTGGACTACCTCTCAGGATCTGGGAGAAGAAGATTTAGAGCAGGGATAAGGGAATATTATACTTATTAAATCAACCCCCCAGAAAGTATATCATGAAAGAATATTTTTAATTGATGTGCTTTTTTGGTTTTATTATAGAATCCAAAAAATTACAAATTTGTTCTCCTATTTTAAGGTAAGCATGATCTTGTTAATCCTTATTAGTGTACATTATAATTTTAGGAGCATCTCATGGGTGGATACTTTTGGTACATACTGACAGAGCTAGCCCAGCAGCACCTCCGGGAGAGGCTCTAGGTGATGTTTGGGCTCTTTGTATGTCAATTATATCTCAATAAAAATAAAACAATACAAGAATCCTCCAAGTTTTCCATGCCCCAAGGCCGCTTGCCCCTTCCCAGTTCTCAGAGCTCTCTGCATTTGCTCTTGTGTGGCAGGGCCATGATTATTGCAATAGTACTGAGCTGGGTCCATGGATGTAAGCAAATCTTAGCTCTCACACCTCAGTCTTGGGAGGGCAAGAGAGACGATGATTGAAAAATTGGGTGGTGTCTGGTCTGAGGTTCAGAAATCCTCCTTTTTGAAGCATGGCATTCCCTTGTGGAAGCTGTTGGTACTGGGGTGTGTGTGTGTGTGTGTGTGTGTGTGTATACACATTTTGTTTTATTCGAGATTATAAAATTTCCTCTGTGTACCCTTTAAGAAAAGCAGAAATTGGCAAGATCAGATACCATTCCCTTCTTTAAGGGTTAGCCAGGCTTGATTCCTTCCTTGAAGCCATGTCCTTTCTCCCTTGCTTAGGGGAAACGTCTCAGATCCAGTGTTCCTTGGTTGATGGAAGATATAAATGGAATGCAAACGGGAACAGAAATCTTGGTTTGAATGTATTACCTTATTTGCATAACCACTATCAATTAAAAACTTAAAATATTTCCCAGATGTTCTTATGTGATCATATTACAAGACAGCAATTTAAAATTGCCCCAAGGTCAACATCCTAAGCAAAAGCAACTAATCTAAGAAATACAGAGTAACATATACTAGAAACGCGTGCCACGTGAGGGCTATGGAGAGGCCTGGAGCACAAACAGACTGGTGGGTAATTAGAAGGAAAATTGCCTACAGGGAACTTGAGGGCTATTAGGTTGCAGTTTATGTTCATTAAATTTAAACACCTGGTTTGATAGTCATGTGGTTTCCTAGGCCTTGATATTGGCTCCAAGCAGCTATTTCTGCATAATCTGGACCGTGGTTTTTTTTTTTTTTTATTTTTTTATTTTTTGCTTTATAACAAATTAAATCAGTTATACATATACCTATGTTCCCATATCCCCTCCCTTTTGCATCTCCCTCCCACCCTCCCTATCCCACCCCTCCAGGTGGTCACAAAGCACCGAGCTGATCTCCCTGTGCTATGCGGCTGCTTCCCACTAGCTATCTACCTTACGTTTGGTAGTGTATATATGTCCATGCCGCTCTTTCACTTTGTCACAGCTTACCCTTCCCCCTCCCCATATCCTCAAGTCCATTCTCTAGTAGGTCTGTGTCTTTATTCCTGTCTTACCCCTAGGTTCTTCATGACATTTTTTTTTCTTAAATTCCATATATATGTGTCAGCATACAGTATTTGTCTTTCTCTTTCTGACTTACTTCATTCTGTATGACAGACTCTAGGTCCATCCACCTCATTACAAATAGCTCAATTTCGTTTCTTTTTATGGCTGAGTAATATTCCATTGTATATATGTGCCACATCTTCTTTACCCATTCATCCGATGATGGACACTTAGGTTGTTTCCATCTCCGGGCTATTGTAAATAGGGCTGCTATGAACATTTTGGTACATGTCTCTTTTTGAATTATGGTTTTCTCAGGGTATATGCCCAGTAGTGGGATTGCTGGGTTACATGGTAGTTCTATTTGTAGTTTTTTAAGGAACCTCCATACCGTTCTCCATAGTGGCTGTACCAATTCACATTCCCACCAGCAGTGCAAGAGTGTTCCCTTTTTTCCACACCCTCTCCAGCATTTATTGTTTCTAGATTTTTTGATGATGGCCATTCTGACTGGGGTGAGATGATATCTCATTGTAGTTTTGATTTGCATTTCTCTGATGAGTAAAGATGTTGAGCATCCTTTCATGTGTTTGTTGGCAGTCTGTATATCTTCTGTGGAGAAATGTCTATTTAGGTCTTCTGCCCATTTTTGGATTGGGTTGTTTGTTTTTTTGTTATTGAGCTGCATGAGCTGCTTATAAATTTTGGAGATTAATCCTTTGTCAGTTGCTTCATTTGCAAATATTTTCTCCCATTCTGAGGGTTGTCTTTTGGTCTTGTTTATGGTTTCCTTTGCTGTGCAAAAGCTTTTAAGTTTCATTAGGTCCCATGTGTTTATTTTTGTCTTTATTTCCATTTCTCTAGCAGGTGGGTCAAAAAGGATCTTGCTGTGATTTATGTCATAGAGTGTTCTGCCTATGTTTTCCTCTAAGAGTTTGATAGTGTCTGGCCTTACATTTAGGTCTTTAATCCATTTTGAGCTTATTTTTCTGTATGGTGTTAGGGAGTGATCTAATCTCATACTTTTACATGTCCCTATCCAGTTTTCCCAGCACCACTTATTGAAGAGACTGTCCTTTCTCCACTGTACATTCCTGCCTCCTTTATCAAAGATAAGGTGACCATATGTGTGTGGGTTTATCTCTGGGCTTTCTATCCTGTTCCATTGATCTATCTTTCTGTTTTTGTGCCAGTACCATACTGTCTTGATTACTGTAGCTTTGTAGTATAGTCTGAAGTCAGGGAGCCTCATTCCTCCAGCTCCATTTTTTATTCTCAAGATTGCTTTGGCTATTCGGGGTCTTTTGTGTTTCCATACAAATTGTGAAATTTTTTGCTCTAGTTCTGTGAAAAATGCCAGTGGTAGTTTGATAGGGATTGCATTGAATCTGTAGATTGCTTTGGGTAGTAGAGTCATTTTCACAATGTTGATTCTTCCAATCCAAGAGCATGGTACATCTCTCCATCTACTTGTATCATCTTTAATTTCTTTCATCAGTGTCTTATAATTTTCTGCATACAGGTCTTTTGTCTCCTTAGGTAGGTTTATACCTAGATATTTTATTCTTTTTGTTGCAGTGGTAAATGGGAGTGTTTCCTTGATTTCACTTTCAGATTTTTCATCATTAGTATATAGGAATGCCAGAGATTTCTGTGCATTGATTTTGTATCCTGCAACTTTACCAAATTCATTGATTAGCTCTAGTAGTTTTCTGGTAGCATCTTTAGGATTCTCTATGTATAGGATCATGTCATCTGCAAACAGTGACAGCTTTACTTCTTCTTTTCCGATTTGGATTCCTTTTATTTCCTTTTCTTCTCTGATTGCTGTGGCTAAAACTTCCAAAACTAGGTTGAATAAGAGTGGTGAGAGTGGGCAACCTTGTCTTGTTCCTGATCTTAGTGGAAATGGTTTCAGTTTTTCACCATTGAAGATGATGCTGGCTGTGGGTTTGTCATATATGGCCTTTATTATGTTGAGAAAAGTTCCCTCTATGCCTACTTTCTGGAGGGTTTTTATCATAAATGGGTGTTGAATTTTGTCGAAAGCTTTCTCTGCATCTATTGAGATGATCATATGGTTTTTCTCCTTCAATTTGTTAATATGGTGTATCACGTTGATTGATTTGTGTATATTGAAGAATCCTTGCATTCCTGGAATAAACCCCACTTGATCATGGTGTATGATCCTTTTAATGTGCTGTTGGATTCTGTTTGCTAGTATTTTGTTGAGGATTTTTGCATGTATGTTCATCAGTGATATTGGCCTGTAGTTTTCTTTCTTTGTGACATTCTTGTCTGGTTTTGGTATCAAGGTGATGGTGGTCTCGTAGAATGAGTTTGGGAGTGTTCCCCCCTCTGCTATATTTTGGAAGAGTTTGAGAAGCATAGGTGTTAGCTCTTCTCTAAATGCTTGATAGAATTCGCCTGTGAAGCCATCTGGTCCTGGGCTTTTGTTTGTTGGAAGATTTTCTATCTCAGTTTCAATTTCAGTGCTTGTGATTGGTCTGTTCATATTTTCTATTTCTTCCTGATTCAGTCTTGGCAGGTTGTGCATTTCTAAGAATTTGTCCATTTCTTCCAGGTTGTCCATTTTATTGGCATAGAGTTGCTTGCAGTAATCTCTCATGATCTTTTGTATTTCTGCAGTGTCATTTGTTACTTCTCCTTTTTCATTTCTAATTCTATTGATTTGAGTCTTCTCCCTTTTTTTCTTGATGAGTCTGGCTAATGGTTTATCAATTTTGTTTATCTTCTCAAAGAACCAGCCTTTAGTTTTATTGATCTTTGCTATCGTTTCCTTCATTTCTTTTTCATTTATTTCTGATCTGATTTTTATGATTTCTTTCCTTCTGCTAACTTTGGGATGTTTTTGTTCTTCTTTCTCTAATTGCTTTAGGTGCAAGTTTAGGTTGTTTATTCGAGATGTTTCCTGTTTCTTAAGGTAGGATTGTATTGCTATAAACTTCCCTCTTAGAACTGCTTTTGCTGCATCCCATAGGTTTTGGGTCGTCGTGTCTCCATTGTCATTTGTTTCTAGGCATTTTTTAATTTCCTCTTTGATTTCTTCAGTAATCACTTTGTTATTAAGTAGTGTATTGTTTAGCCTCCATGTGTTTGTATTTTTTACAGCTCTTTTCCTGTCATTGATATCTAGTTTCATAGCATTGTGGTCAGAAAAGATACTTGATACAATTTCAATTTTCTTAAATTTACCTAGGCTTGATTTGTGACCCAAGATATGATCTATCCTGGAGAATGTTCCATGAGCACTTGAGAAAAATGTGTATTCTGTTGTTTTTGGATGGAATGTCCTATAAATATCAATTAAGTCCATCTTGTTTAATGTATCATTTAAAGCTTGTGTTTCCTCATTTCTTTTCATTTTGGATGATCTGTCCATTGGTGAAAGTGGGGTGTTAAAGTCCCCTACTATGATTGTGTTACTGTCGATTTCTCCTTTTATGGCTGTTAGTATTTGCCTTATGTATTGAGGTGCTCCTATGTTGGGTGCATAAATATTTACAATTGTTATATCTTCTTCTTGGATCGATCCCTTGATCATTAGGTAGTGTCCTTCTTTGTCTCTTCTAGTAGTCTTTATTTTAAAGTCTATTTTGTCTGATATGAGAATTGCTACTCCAGCTTTCTTTTGGTTTCCATTTGCATGGAATATCTTTTTCTATCCCTTTACTTTCAGTCTGTATGTGTCTCTAGGTCTGAAGTGGGTCTCTTGTAGACAGCATATATATGGGTCTTGTTTTTGTATCCATTCAGCCAATCTGTGTCTTTTGGTGGGAGCATTTAGTCCATTTACATTTAAGGTAATTATCTATATGTACGTTCCTATTCCCATTTTCTTAATTGTTTTGGGTTCGTTATTGTAGGTCTTTTCCTTCTGTTGTGTTTCTTGCCTAGAGAAGTTCCTTTAGCATTTGTTGTAAAGCTGGTTTGGTGGTGCTGAACTCTCTCAGCTTTTGCTTGTCTGTAAACGTTTTAATTTCTCCATCAAATCTGAATGAGATCCTTGCTGGGTAGAGTAATCTTGGTTGCAGGTTTTTCTCTTTCATCACTTTAATTATGTCCTGCCACTCCCTTCTGGCTTGTAGAGTTTCTGCTGAGAGATCAGCTGTTATCCTGATGGGGATTCCCTTGTGTGTTTGTTGTTTTTTTTCCTTGCTGCTTTTAATATGATTTCTTTGTGTTTAATTTTTGACAGTTTGATTAATATGTGTCTTGGCGTATTTCTCCTTGGATTTATTCTGTATGGGACTCTCTGTGCCTCCTGGACTTGATTAACTATTTCCTTTCCCATATTAGGGAAGTTTTCAACTATAATCTCTTCAAATATTTTCTCAGTCCCTTTCTTTTTCTCTTCTTCTTCTGGAACCCCTATAATTCGAATGTTGGTGCGTTTAATGTTGTCCCAGAGGTCTCTGAGACTGTCCTCTGTTCTTTTCATTCTTTTTTCTTTATTTTGCTCTGCAGCAGTTATTTCCACTATTTTATCTTCCACCTCACTTATCCGTTCTTCTGCCTCAGTTATTCTGCTATTGATCCCATCTAGAGTATTTTTCATTTCATTTATTGTGTTTTTAATCGATGCTTGATTCATCTTTAGTTCTTCTAGGTCCTTGTTAACTGTTTCTTGCAATTTGTCTATTCTATTTCCAAGATTTTGGATCTTGGAAATAGAATCTTGGATCATCTTTACCATCATTATTCTGAATTCTTTTTCAGGTAGCCTGCCTATTACCTCTTCATTTGTTAGGTCTGGTGGGTTTTTATCTTGCTCCTTCTCCTGCTGTGTGTTTTTCTGTCTTCTCATTTTGCTTATGTTACTGTGTTTGGGGTCTCCTTTTTGCAGGCTGCAGGTTCGTAGTTCCCGTTGTTTTTGGTGTCTGTCCCCAGTGGCTAAGGTTGGTTTAGTGGGTTGTGTAGGCTTCCTGGTGGAGGGGACTAGTGCCTGTGTTCTGGTGGATGAGGCTGGATCTTGTCTTTCTGGGGGGCAGGTCCACGTCTGGTGGTGTGTTTTGGGGTGTCTGCGGACTTTTTATGATTTTAGGCCACCTGTCTGCTAATGGGTGGCGTTGTGTTCCTGTCTTGCTAGTTGTTTGGCATAGGGTGTCCAGCACTGTAGCTTGCTGGTCGTTGAGTGAAGCTGGGTGCTGGTGTTGAGATGGAGATCTCTGGAAGATTTTCGCCGTTTGATATTATGTGGAGCTGGGAGGTCTCTTGTGGACCAGTGTCCTGAAGTTGGCTCTCCCACCTCAGAGGCACAGCACTGACTCCTGGCTCCTCAATTTGGGATGATTTGTTGTCTATTCATGTATTCCACAGATGCAGGGTACATCAAGTTGATTGTGGAGCTTTAATCCGCTGCTTCTGAGGCTGCTGGGAGAGGTTTCCCTTTCTCTTCTTTGTTCTCACAGTTCCTGGGTCTCAGCTTTGGATTTGGCCCCGCCTCTGCGTGTAGGTCGCCGGAGGGCGTGTGTTCTTCGCTCAGATAGGACAGGGTTAAAGGAGCAGCCTCTTCGGGGACTCTGGCTCACTCAGGCCGGGCGGGAGGGAGGGGCACGGAGTGCGGGGCGAGCCTGCAGCGGCAGAGGTCGGCGTGACGTTGCACCAGCCCGAGGCGCGCCGTGCGTTCTCCCAGGGAAGCCGCCCCTGGATCCCGGGACCCCGGCAGTGGCGGGCTGCACAGGCTCCCGGAAGGGCGGTGTGGGCAGTGACCTGCGCTCGCACACAGGCTTCTTGGCGGCGGCAGCAGCAGCCCCAGCGTCCCACGCCCGTCACTGGGCTCCGCGCTTTCAGCCGCGACTCGTGCCCGTCTGTGGAGCTCCTTTAAGCAGCGCTCTTAATCCCCTCTCCTCGCGCACCAGGAAACCAAGAGGGAAGAAAAAGTCTCTTGCCTCTTCGGCAGCTCCAGAGTTTTCCCGGACTCCCTGCCGGCTAGCTGTGGCACATTAGCCCCCTTCAGGCTGAGTTCTCGCCGCCAGCCCCAGTCCTCTCCCTGCGCTCTGACCGAAGCCTGAGCCTCAGCTTCCAGCGCCGCCCGCCCTGGCGGGCAAGCAGACAAGCCTCTCGGGCTGGTGAGTGCCGGTCGGCACCGATCCTCTGTGCGGGAATCTCTCCGCTTTGCCCTACCCAGGTATGTGGGGAGTTTCTTGCCTTTTGGGAGGTCTGGGGTCTTCTGCCAGCATTCAGTAGGTGTTCTGTAGGAGTTGTTCCACGTGTAGCTGTATTTCTGGTGTATCCGTGGGGAGGAAGGTGATCTCCGTGTCTTGGACCGTGTTTTTCTTACGGTCACCTGATCCATCAGTTCCCTGTGAGCAGCACTCGTTGTGCCCACTTATCATTGTGGGGACCTAAAAGCGGGTCCTGAAACTCCAAGGTGAGGACTCTGGACAGGAGACTTGTAAAAAGATCCGTGGCTGCCAGGGGTTGGGGCTGGGGAGAATAAATAGGCAGAGCACAGAGGATTTTTAGGGCAGTGAAAACTTCTGTGTGATACAGTAATGATGGATGCATATCATTATACAGTTTTCCAAACCCATAAAATATATAGGACCAAGAGTGAATCCTACCTAAACTATGGACTTTGGGTGATTACTACATATCAACGTAGATTCATCAGTGGTAAGAAATGTACCACTCTGGGGAGGGATGCTGACACTGGGAGAGGCTATGCATGTGGGGGGTGTGTATATAGATGGGAAATATCTGTACTTTTCTTTCGGTTTTGCTGTGAAGCTATAACTGCTCTAAAAACACTAAAGTCTTTTGTAAAATGTCCATGAACTCCTAGTGGTTTCAGTTTTGGCGTTGGAGGACCATGAAGTCGACATCTCCTTGAGCCACCCCAAGGCCTCAGGCACCATCCACTAAAAGGCCCTAATTTGGACGTTTAATCAGCCATTACTCTGTGATTGCCAGTTCTTGCCTTTCTCATAAATTTCCAGACCATCTTATTCCCCATCAGTGATCTATTTATTATTCACAATCTTCTCCCCTCCTTGTTCTGGCCCATGGCAACCTTTCTATCTTGGCTTATGTTACCCCAGCAACCTAAACATTAAACTTGCCATTTTGCCTACTTGGAATGTTCTCTGTCCAGTTCTCCGAGAGCTTCTTCTGCAATTATGTCTTCAGAAGGTTTTCTCTTAACACTATCCAAAGGATCCTTTCCCCACATCCCACCTCCAGCCACTCTATACCACATTAAACTATTTTATTGTCTTCATAGCATTTCTCTCTCTCAGACTTATTATATTGTTTTCTTGCTTGTTTACTCTCTTCCCGTTTCCTTTTTTAAACATAGATTCTTCCAGAGTAAAGGTTTTATGTCTGTGTTGTTTCTGCTACATCTTGATATCTAGAATAGTCCTTGGCATGCAGCATTTGTTGGCTGATTGGATAAATAAATGGATAGATGAATGAATGACTTCAAGGATACGTGTATATCCTGGAGTCCAAATGACTGCCTTGTAAAGACTTTTCATTAAAAATATAGAATTATTAATAAATACAGTATAACATCATATTGAGTTTAAAAAATGCATTCCCTCGAGTTAGGTACTTTCATAGTTTGGATTGTAGCTTTGCAGACTTTTAATGCATGCTCAGTCATTATATCTATCTATATCTATCCATCTATCTTCCTATCTACATAATATATATGCTGCTCTGTAATTTGCTCTTTGAAACAACATACTTTCAAATAAAACAGTCATACATTCAATAAAAAAGTTGAGGATTACACAGACTGATAACATAGCCATGAGTCCTAAATTCAAGAATCTCTGAGCCAACAAAATCTCCCGTGGACTAAGTACCATAGAAGAAATAGCATGTCGATGGGCCCAGCATGCCAGCCCCAACAAGCATTGGCCTGGCCATTCTCCGAATAGCTGCCAGGTATGACACAGTTGAAGCTTTGCACAACCTGTGTTTTCTCACAGTAGAACCTTCACACCAAGCATCTAAGTATGCCTGAAATGTAGCTGACCCAATGCAAATAAAACAAAAATAAAGAAAGCTAAAACTAAATCTAATCAGTTGAGAATAGCAATGATGTCATAACACGTAGTTTTAGTTCTCAGTGATGCCATTGCACGTGTGAATTTGACATTGTGATAATACTTATCAAAAAAAAAATAGAAGAAACTTGAGGACACTGTGCTAAGTTAAATAAGCCCAGTCACAAAAATTAATAATACTGTATGATGTCAGGTACCCAGAGTAGCCAAATTCATAGAGACAGAAGGTAGAACGGTGGTTCCCTGGGGCTGAGGGAGGGAGGAATGGGGAGTTGCTGTTTCATGGGTTTGCAGTTTCAGTTTTGCAAGATGAAACAAGTTTTGGAGATTGTATGCCCCAAAATGTAAATGTATTTAACACTACTGAACTGTACACTTAACTATGGCTAAGATGGTAAATTTTATGTTATGTATGGTTTACCACAAAATGTTTCAATTAAAACAAAAAGAAAAAGTGGAAGAGAAATAAATATTCTTCACATGTTATGATTCCTTGTATTTTCACTTTCCCATAATTAGAATTACCATTTACCCCAGTTTGCGTAGGACAGTCCTGGTTCACTGTTGTCCTTGTGCAATTATTCACAGATCTCCCTTTCATTCTTAAAAGTGTGTGGGTGATAATTATTATGCTCCTCTTATCCAATATGCTTTTGGTAGCAGAGGATGGCCAGAGAACTTAAAACTAGAAAGCTAGCATCTCCATTCATTCATTTACTCCATCATTCACTCACCTCAAAAGGACCTCTGTACCTTCTGCCTGTTATCACACCAGCCGCTACGTTTGTGTTCAGGTGACTGTCTTCCTAGATAGACTGTGGGTTCCTCAAAGACAGGACTTATATCTAATTCATCCAGCATCCCTAGATCCCAGCCCAATACCTGACACGCATCAGGTTCCCAGCAGATGTTTGATGAATTGCAAGATGTCCTAGTTCCAGCTGAAAGACAGCCGTGAAGAGGACTGGCCCTCATTAGTGCTGAACGCCCCAAATAGTCTTTCTTCTGTGCCCATGGGGGTGGTCCTGCAGGGTCTTCTTGGCTGGGTAGACAAGGGGAGGGCAAGGGCCCTGAAAGTTTCTCTCTCACATGTTGCGCACTTCCAAGTGCCTTGCTAGGGTCTTTATATTTCCTGATAATGCTTGTTTGCTTGCTTGCTTTCTCTCTTTCTTTTTTTTTTTTTAACAAACTAAGAAGCATCTCCATTAGTCCTGAAATAAATGCTCACAGAAAGCTAATAAATGCTCCATAAAGCTTGCACATGTCTCTGTAATGTAAGTTATTTATTTATAAAGCCAACCTTTGAAATTCTGCTGCAATGGCTCAGCAAGTTGGGTTAACTCTCTCAGCTCAGTGGCAGGCTTTATAAAGCTGCTCTTGGTTTCTTCTTTCAAAGGCAGTGCTGTCCTCAAGGTGAGTTTCAGCCAGTCACCTCCTCAAATGCTACACATTTGTCTCCAAGGGTGGGGTGGAGTTACTCTCCTTGCTTGAGTTTTGTTTGGCTCTTCTCTGATCTCTAATGACCTGTGGTCCTTTAGGGACTCAGGAATGGCATCTCTATCTTCCAAGTTGCTGAAGGTCTCTGATTCCAGGAGCTTCATGTGCTCCACTCCTTCTACAATTTCCTCCTCCTCCTCCTCCTCCTCCTCAGCACACTGGATTTGGGGGCCTAAGACCCTAGTGCAGTGGGAGGAGAGGTCTGCACAGGAGTGCTAAGTAAATGTTAATGAATCAGCAGGTTCAGACTGGAATGTTTTCATAAATTAAGCCCAACATCTGGATGGCATTTGGCTTAAGAAACACCAAGAGCTTCCCACTTATCCCTTGATCAATCTTTCCCAAAGTGCATCATTTTTATTAGTCTTTTCCAAACAACTTTGATTTCATTATCCTCTGTAGCATAATTTTTTCTGTTTTATTAGTTGCTCTTCTTCTTTCATTATTTCCTCCCTTCTACAAATGGTTCTAACTTCTTAATATGGATCCTAGTTCATTAAATTACAACTTTCTGGGACAAATTTTTTCTTTCTTGGTGATTGTCAGATTCATTAGTGTCTTTTTTTTTTGACACACATGGATGTGTCTTGTGTGTAATTGGCTGATGACTTAAAGATGAGATAATTAACCCCTGGTCTCAAGAGGGTTCTATTTAAGGAAGGAGATAAGACAGTACATGTTAAGGGTTAAATTAATATCACAGTAGAACCAACTATAGGATTTCAGAGTAATGCTTATCAGTAACAGTTCTGAGGAGGAAGGGGGAACAAAGTCAGACCCTGCAGGGTAGGCTGGACCTGGAGTGGCTCAGAGGAGGGCCAGCAGGGACAACTTCATAAGCCCACCATGACCTGGAGAAAGACCACTCCCAAGGCAAGGAGACTGTGAGGTAAAAGGCCAGAGAAAGGAGCCAGGACCACAGTGCAGAGGAGCCTGGATGTGTTGACACCCTAGAGCATTGTCTGTGTGAAGTGACGCATCCTTGATTGTCTCAGCAGCAACATCATGAACAGAGAGAACTTAGTGATAGATGGTTTGACGGGGAGACACTAGAAGCAGGGGGACTGGAGGAGGGAGGAACGGTGGGCAGTGACAGGACAAGAGAACTTTCCACCTGAGTTTCTGGCTGTGGGAGGGGCAGGGGGCATGAGCATGTTCCATTTGTGAAGCTCCTCCAAGTCAGGCACAGAGAGACCCATAGAGCAAAGAACACCTTCTGGACAAAGCGATGAGTCCCATTCTAGATGGGGGATGGAGGTGAGGCCTTGCTGGAGCTGTGGGCCTGAAACAGGCCTCCTGGAGGTCTATGCTTGTCCTAGCACCTGCCACCTCCTTTCAGGACCATCAGGCAGTAGCAGGTAATGTGATAGTTGGGGCCCACTTGGGTGGCGGGGTTGGACTTCCTCCTCCCAGGTGTTTCCAAGCCTGGCATGACCCTAAGTAGGTGGGTATGGTCCCCATGAAAGCAGATCCCAGGAGCAGTGTCCAAGGGTCACATCATTATGCTCAGCCTCCCCCCTTCTAAGGAAAACTTCTCACGTGCCAGCCCTGGGAGACACAGTGTCCTTTCTCCATGTTCCACAGCACTACAAGCCTGCAAACTCAGCACAGGCTTTTAAATGCAACATACGTAAAATTTTAAGTCCTGGAAGGGTCTTCAGATTCAGCGTCTCCCCACCTGTAGCTGGGCAGGTGCACATTACCTGAGGAGAGGACAGCGCCCTCTTGCGCTGAAGGGGGGATTTACCAGGCTCCGATCCCGCGAGGAGGAAGAGGACCCTTGCCCAGGATGAGCCTTTAGGTCCAGCCCAGTCAGTGACCCCACCCTTGCACAGCCGACCCCCAGCCCTCAAGCAGGCTGGGCCAAGGGCTCCCACCTCTGAGACTGGGCCCTTCCGGAAGTTTTCTAGTCCCAAGGAAATGATGGCTCTTCCAGGATGTAAATGCTCCAGAAACTGATCCACCGAGAAGGCACTTGCCTGAACCTCCCACAAACACATCTGGCCCCTAATTTTCTCATCAACAAGCCCTGAGGTTTTCACACAGGTCAATGCCTCCTTCAGTATTCACTCCAGCCCACAGAGCTCATCTCCACCAAAATTAGAATTTCTCTCAAGCCAAACCAGGCATCTTGCCAGGAATTCACTCACTCATTCATTCACTCATTCATTCGTTCATTCATTCACTCACAAAGGACATATTCCATTTGCACTGAACACCACAGAGGGAACGAACATCCGAAATCATTAACTCATCTCCTTCCTCACTCTTCAAGCAGACCCCATGAGCCTTCAAGGGTCCAACTGTCCCTTCCTTGGTTCCTCAGCAGATCCACTCCAGCTGGGGACCAATCATGTGGACCTTTGTCATAGGGATTCTCTCCAGGGCCCCATCTCTGCTTAGGGAGCACTATGCTGTCATTGGGTCTTTTTAGCCCCCAAGACTATCTTTCAGATAAAATTGTCATGCCTTCTCCCAGTCAGTGTCTGAGCTTTAAGATGTTTTTGAAGGCCTTACTGATTTGGGGAGCTAGAGAGTCATTAAAGATAAGTCAATATGTTCTACTGTTTGTATTATATAGGCTCCTCCTCATTATTACTGAGTTCCGTTTGACTATTATAGTATTTACTTTGCCTTAGAAAATAAATCTGCTTGGTTGTCATGGTAAGTATTATTGGTAAGAGGACCCCAGGTCCTTAGCCAGCACGTATTGTAACTGTCAGCTCTTAGGGTCAGAACGTGGCTTTGGTGGATCTGAACAAGGCAGACTGTGCAGCCCAGAGAAAGCTCCAAGCCAGCAGGAGCATCTGGGTTGATCCTTGGAACTTGGTCTCCTGGAGACCTTCTCTGAAAACCCAGTCTTAAATAGTTCCTTCACCCAGACCACTTTTGACCATATCACCTTATTTCCTTCAGAGAAATTATCATGAACTGAAAGTATTTTATTTGCCCACTAGTTTGCTGTCTGTCTCTCTCAACTGCAAGGTGACCTACCCAAGTTCTCCTCTGAATCTCCAGTGCCACAATATAATAATGTGCCTGGGATAGAAGGGGCTTGACACATTTATAGAAAGGAATAGACATAACTTTACCCTCAGCATCTTCATCTGTCACTTAGGAACCAGGGTGTCATTCTCAAGGGACGCCTGCATGCTTTTGAGACATGGCACTGTGAAGTGGAAAGGTAAACCCATACTACAGTCAGCCTCATGTGGATTCTAACACGGCTTCCTAGCACTGTGGGAATATTTCTCTTTTCAAAAAAATACTGAGTGAATAAAACTCCTGTTAGCTGAGGGTTCTGGGTACTAAGCCTTTCCCTTTTTGGAATAGTTTAGAAGTTAAAAATGTCTATTTGTTACCAGCTGTGCATTGGTCCAGTATCACTCTAACATGGGCAGACCCAGGCATATGCTGGCATCCTGTGCAGCCACGGACCACTAGAACAAATGACACCATCCAGGCCCAATTCCAGCCCCGGCACTCTTGGTGTGTGACTTTCGGGACATTATCTAACCTCTCTAGGCCTGAGTCTCTTATCTGAAAATCTGGGGAATATTAGCGCCTGCCTCAAAATATTGTTTAAATGACTGAATAAGATAATCCATGCAAAATGCCTAACATGCAATGAGTGCTCAGTAAGTACCAGTTCTTCCTCTTCTACCTCTCCTTCCCCTTTATCTCTGCCTTCTTCTCCTCTTTCTTCTTTCCTCTTTTTCTCCTTCTTCCTCTCCTCCTCCGCCTCCTTCTTCTTCTATCCTTCTATTCCTCCTCCTTCTTAGTGAGAGTCTAAATAATAAACACACATCCTCTTACAATTAAGACATTTTTATTGGCCATAGGAAAGCCACAGTGTATGAGCCAAGAAGTAGTGGGCACAGGATATGGGATCATTTTTTATATTAACCCATCCCTTTGAGCCACCTAATGCCCAAGATGTTCTTAGGCCAAGCTTCAGATTTTACACCCTTCCTAAAGTGTGGGTACCAGAACTAAAGCATCTAGGTGTGTCTATCCAGAGCAGAAAAGACAACAGCATCACCCACCTGCCCAGGACCTACACTAGGTTTCCTGTAGAGTAGCCCCAAATAGCATGGGTTGGGGGGTCACAAGATCACTGGTTGACTCATACTGAGCATATTGAAAAACTATGCAATAATATGAATTATCCCAAAATACCAAGCAGAGATCACGGCTACAGAGGTTGAGTTGTGCTAGCAAACCACCTACATGACAAGGGGAAGGTCAAAAGCAGTTCCTATGGCAAATATTTGCCTGATTTGCACTGTTACCTCAAATCTTGCTTGATTTATCTGGAGGTCTCGAAGCCTTTCAAGTTCCCATTTGATGAGCGCCTGGAGGCCCAGGTGGGCGACCACACAGCTTGGCAGGTGTTAGGAATCTGGGCTGAGACATGTTAGTTAGAGTGTCCGAGTGGACTCCCCAGAGCCAGGGTCTGGAAAAGAAGCAGACAAACTGCCTTTGAGACTCCATCCTTCTCTGCCCAGTCCTTGAGGAGCAGCCCATCATCACCCACTGTGACCACACCGTGGTTGCCTTCTCCACATGAAGGTCACGTCACTGACCACCCGTAAGACAGCAGGGCCCAGAACTATTTTGCTGGTAAGTGGGTTCAGTTTTCTGAGTCAGCATCATCACTGAAACAATATTTTGCAATATTTCTGGGACAAGGATGTAGCCTTGACCGCATGTGCCATGTGTTTTAAGTCCTGGTACTTATTAACTCCAAGTCTGAGTGTTACCTCTCTATGATAGGAAAGGCTTCCCACAGCCTGTGGAATAACTTTAAATCTCCTGAGAAGCACCACAATTTTGTCTGGTGGAGGTGAGACCTCATGATAGTTTAACTCTTCAGAGAGTAGTCTTTCTAAGGAATATGGGGAATATGAAGAGAAGGAGGGAAGGGAAGCAAGTAGCAACTTGACCTTGACCAATGTAAAGCTCAGTTTCCTTGTTTATAATTTGGGGATAATAACACAGATGCAATACAAAGGATTCTAAAGTTGAAATAGCTGATCTCTCTATGCAGCACCCAGCATGTGGTGGATAACCCTAGCCCTGCCCCCTAAAATTGTCCTCTATTCTGAACTCACCAGCCCAGTAGACTCCAGGTCTAGCAGTGGGGATAAGAACAGTGAGTTACACTTAAGGGGCAAGAACAGCGAAGAGGGAACAGGTGTCAGGATGGAGCACTCACTAGCAATGGGTCTGAGGGTGGTAAGGGTCAGACCTGGAGCTGGGATGCCAGGGCCTGGTCTTTCTTTGACAGCAGGTGTTGGACATGACAAAGCAGAGTCAAAGCCAATTGAAATCAGACCAAACATAGGCCATCACCAAACCTGGACCCTGGAAGAAGAGCTGCTCCTATCCTGGCCCTGTGACATTTGCACACATAAGGCCCCTTCTCAACGCAGGGACTCGGGGGTCTCAAGACGCTGCCCACTAACAAGGATGAGTAAGGCCTCCACAGGAATAATAACACTGGGCTAAGCCTCCTGAAGCCACAGTTACAGTTTTGAATTAATTTTGTTCCTTCCTTCCTTCCTCCCTCCCTCCCATCCTTCCTTCCTTCCTTTCTTTCTCTTTAAATCAGTTTAAATCTGTGTAAGGGTAACCATCATGGAAGTCAAATATATCATCACTGGATAATACTTCTCATTAAATCCTTTGCACTTAGTTCTGTGTTTTTACGTCTCTTTATAACATTGTTTAGAAAAATGAGACTGAGGCCGTTAGGCTGTCAAATTCAATTTGGTTCAGTTTGTAATGTGCTCACAAGTCTTTTGAACTTCAGTATTTTCTAATTTCAATCAGAGCTTGCCACGAAACAAATGAAGTCTGGGCATTTGTGTCTGATGTGATGACAATGCTATGATTGGCATATAATCCTATGTATTGTCCTTTCTTTCCTCTTTAATCAATGCTCACTCTCAGATGAACCCCAGCCAGGTATGATTGTGAAGTATTTTAGACACTTATGATTTTAGATGTGTTGTGTTTATGCTGAAAATGTCCTAATCATTTAGGCTTACTTCCCCTTCTAGTGCATGTTCTGTATTATCACTCATAAATAAATTAGAGTAGACATGGAAATAGAAGTAGGCACTGTACGAACACTTTTAGGTATTAAACCCTTTGAATTTTCACAACAGTGAAGTGGGTACTTTTATTTTTCCAATTTTACAGATGATAAAACAGACAATGAAGTTAAGTAACTTGTCCAAGTTCACAAGTTGTAAATGACTGAAACAAACCCCAAGGCCAGAGTCAAGTTCCAGATCTTGAACACTTAAACCATTACAGATTAGGGAAAAATTTAGCTGCTATTTCTTCAAATAATTTTTCTGGGCCTTTCTCTCTCTTCTCCTTCTGGGACCCCTATAATGCAAATGCTCTCATGCTTGATGTTGTCCCAAAGGTTCCTCAAGCTATCTCCACTTCTAAAAATTCTTTCATTTTGCTGCTGTCTGGGTGAGTTCCATTGTTTTGTCTTCCAGCTTACTGATTAATTCTTCTACCTCATCCAGTCTGCTTTTGAACCCCTCTAGTGATTTTACAGTTCAGTTATAACATCTGTCTCTTTGTTGATGTTCTCACTGTGTTTATTCATTCTTCTCCTGAGTTCAGTGAGTATCTTTATGACCATTACCTTGAACTCTTTATCAGGTAGATTTTTATCTCTGTTTTGTTTGGCTCTTTTTTTTTTTTGAAGTTTTGTTATATCTATTGGAACATAATTCTGTTTCTCCTCATTTTGCCAAATTCTCTGTATTTTTTTTTTGTTATGTGTTAGGTAAATCAGCTATCTCTTCCATCCTGAAGGTGTGCCCATATTTAGGACATGTTCTGTGCAGCTCAAGGCACCATCCCACATGGCCACCAGAGCCAGGCGCTCAAGGGATGACCCCTATGTGGGCTGTGTGGACTCCGCTGTTGTGACAGGGCTGTGGCTGTTACTGCAGCATACAAGCCAGTGGGGCTGGTCCCTGGACTGGCTTCAGGGCCCACCCACAACTGCTGTTCATGCTTGTGGGCAAGGCTATCGCTCTGCCAGTTGTGAGGCCCAACCAAGGTGCAGGGACGGGCAGGGCTCTCAGCAGTGCATACCCTCTGACCCTAATAGGTTAGAAGGGAGTTTCAAAAATGGCACCTTCCAACACTGGCATTAGCAAGGGAATAGCACCAACCAGTGTCTCAGTCCCCAGGGAGCATCCCAAGTGGTTCCTGCCTCCATGACAGATGCTTCAAGATTAGTAAGTGGGTTCCCTTCACCTATGGTCCATGCTCTTTTTTTTTTCCTTTTTTTAAAACATCTTTATTGGATTATAACTGCTTTACAACGCTGTGTTAGTTTCTGCTGTATAACAAAGTCAATCAGCTATATGTGTACATATAGCCCCATATCTCCTCCCGCTTGCATCTCCCTCCCACACTCTCTATCCCACCCCTCTGGGTGGTCACAAAGCACCAAGCTGATCTCCCTGTGCTATGCAGCTGCTTCCCACTAGCTATCGATTTTACGTTTGATAGTGTATATATGTCCATGCCACTCTCTCACTTCGTCCCAGCTGACCCTTCCCCCTCCCCATGTCCTCAAGTCCATTCTCTAAGTCTGCATCTTTATTCCTGTCCTGCCCCTAGGTTCTTCAGAAACTTTTTTTTTTTTTACTTTCCATATATATGTGTTAGCATACGGTAGTTGTTTTTCTCTTTCCGACTTACTTCACTCTGTATGACATTCTCTAAGTACATCAACCTCACTACAATAATTCAATTTCATTTCTTTATATGGCTGAGAAATATTCCATTGCATATATGGGTCACATCTGCTTTATCCATTCATCTGTCGATGGACACTTAGGTTGCTTCCATGTCCTGGCTACTAAAAATAGAGCTGCAATGAACATTGTGGTAAATGACTCTTTGAATTATGGTTTTCTCAGGGTATATGTCCAGTGGTGGGATTGCTGGGTCATGTAGTAGTTCTATTTTTAGTTTTTTAAGGAACCTCCATACTGTTCTCCATAGTGGCTGTATCAATTTACATTCCCACGAACAGTGCAAGAGGGTTCCCTTTTCTCCACACCCTCTACAGAATTTATTGTTTGTAGATTTTTTTGATCATGGCCATTCTGACAGGTGTGAGGTGATACCTCACTGTAGTTTCGATTTGCATTTCTCTGATGATTAGTGATGTTGAGCATCCTTTCATGTGTTTGTTGGCAGTCTGTATACCTTCTTTGGAGAAATGTCTATTTAGGTCTTCTGCCCATTTTTGGATTCGGTTGTTTGTTTTTTTAATATTGACCTGCATGAGCTGCTTGTACATTTTGAAGATTAATCCTTTGTTAGTTGCTTCATTTGCAAATATTTTCTCCCAATCTGAGGGTTGTCTTTTGGTCTTGTTTATGGTTTCCTTTACTGTGCAAAAGCTTTTAAGTTTCATTAGGTCCTATTTGTTTATTTTTGTTTATATTTCCATTTCTCTAGGAGGTGGGTCAAAAAGGATCTTGCTGTGATTTATGTCATAGAGTGTTCTGCCTAAGTTTTCCTCTAAGAGTTTGATAGTGTCTGGCCTTACATTTAGGTCTTTAATCCATTTTGAGTTTACTTTTGTGTATGGTGTTAGGGAGTGTTCTAATTTCATTCTTTTACATGTAGCTGTCCAGTTTTCCCAGCACTACTTATTGAAGAGGCTGTGTTTTCTCCACTGTATATTCTTGCATTCTTTATCAAAAATATGGTGACCCTATGAGAGTGGGTAAATCTCTGGACTTTCTATCCTGTCCCATTGATGTATATTTCTGTTTTTGTGCCAGTACCATACTGTCTTGATTACTGAAGCTTTGTAGTATAGTCTGAAATCAGGGAGCCTGATTCCTCCAGCTCCGTTTTGCTTTCTCAGTATTGCTTTGGCTATTCAGGGTCTTCTGTGTTTCCATACAAATTGTGAAATTTTCTGTTCTAGTTCTGTGAAAAAATGTCATTGGTAGTTTGATAGGGATTGCATTGAATCTGTAGACTGTGTTGGGTAGTATAGCCATTTTCACAATGTTGATTCTTCCATCCAAGAATGTGGTATATCTCTCCATCTGTTTGTATCATCTTTAATTTCTTTCATCAGTATCTTATAGTTTTCTGCATACAGCTCTTTTGTCTCCTTAGGTAGATTTATTCCTAGGTAATTTATTCTTTTTGTTGCAATGGTAAATGGGAGTGTTTCCTTAATTTCTCTTTCAGATTTTTTATTATTAGTATATAGGAATGGAAGAGACTTCTGTGTATTAATTTTTTTTTTTTTTTTTGCGGTATGCGGGCCTCTCACTGTTGTGGCCTCCCCCGTTGCGGAGCACAGGCTCCGGATGCGCAGGCCCAGCGGCCATGGCTCACGGGCCCAGCCGCTCCGCGGCATATGGGATCCTCCCAGACCGGGGCACGAACCCGTATCCCCTGCATCGGCAGGCGGACTCTCAACCACTGCGCCACCAGGGAGGCCCCCTGTGTATTAATTTTGTATGCTGCTATTTTACCAAATTCATTGATTAGCTCTAGTATTTTTCTGATAGCATCTTTAGGATTCTCTATGTATAATACCATGTAATCTGCAAACAGTGACAATTTTACTTCTTTTCCGATTTGGATTCCTTTTATTTTTCTTCTCTGATTTCTGTGGCTAAAACTTCCAAAACTATGTTGAATAATAGTGGTGAGAGTGGACACCCTTGTCTTGTTCCTGATCTTAGTGGAAATGGTTTCAGTTTTTCACCATTGAGAACGATGTTGGCTGTGGGTTTGTCATATATGGCCTTTATTATGTTGAGGTAAGTTCCCTCTATGCCTACTTTCTGGAGGGTTTTTATCATAAATGGGTGTTGAATTTTGTCAACAAAATTCAACATTGCATCTATTGAGATGATCATATGGTTTTTACTCTTCAATTCATTAATATGGCTTATTATATTGACTGATTTGTACATATTGAAGAATCCTTGCATTCCTGGGATAAACCCTACTTGATCATGGTGTATGATCCTTTTAATGTGCTGTTGGATTCTGTTTGCTAGTACTGTGTTGAGGATTTTTGCATCTATGTTCATCATTGATATTGGCCTGTAGTTTACTTTTTTTGTGACAACTTTGTCTGGTTTTGGTATCAGGTTGATCGTGGCCTCATAGAATGAGTTTGGGAGTGTTCCTCTCTCTGCTATGTTTTGGAAGAGTTTGAGTAGGATAAGTGTTAGCTCTTCTCTAAATGTTTGATAGAATTCCCCTGTGAAGCCAACTGGTCCTGGGCTTTTGTTTGTTGGAAGATTTTTAATCACGGTCTCAATTTCAGTGCTTGTGATTGGTCTGTTTATATTTTCTATTTCTTCCTGGTTCAGTCTCAGAAGGTTGTGCTTTTCTAACAATTTGTCTATTTCTTCCAGGTTGTCCATTTTATTGGCATATAGTTACTTGTAGTAATCTCTCACGATCCTTTGTATTTCTGCAGTCAGTTGTTCATTCTCCTTTTTCATTTATAATTCTATTGATTTGAGTCTTCTCCCTTTTATTCTTGATGAGTCTGGCTAGTGGTTTATCAATTTTGTTTATCTTCTCAAAGAACCAGCTTTTAGTTTTATTGATCTTTACTACTCTTTCTTTCATTTCTTTCTGATCTGATTTTTATGATTTCTTTCCTTCTGCTAACTTTGGGGATTTTTTTGTTCTTCTTTCTCTAATTGCTTTAGGTGTAAGGTTTGGTTGTTTATTTGAGATGTTTCTTGTTTCTTGAGGTAGGATTGTATTGCTATAAACTTCCCTCTTACAACTGCTTTTGCTGCATCCCATAGGTTTTGGGTCATCGTGTTTTTCATTGTCATTTGTTTCTAGGTATTTTTTGATTTCCTCTTTGATTTCTTCAGTGATCTCTTGGTTGCTTAGTAGTGTATTGTATGTCCTCCATGTTTTTTTTTTTGGTTTTTTTTTTTTGTTTTTTTTTTTCTAGTACACGGGCCTCTCACTGTTGTGGTCTCTCCCTTTGCGGAGCACAGGTTCCGGACGCGCAGGCTCAGCGGCCATGGCTCACGGGCCCAGCGGCTCCGCAGCATGTGGGATCTTCCCAGACCGGGGCACGAACCATGTCCCCTGCATCAGCAGGTGGAATCTCAACCACTGCACCACCAGGGAAGCCCTGTTTGTATTTTTTACAGACTTTTTCCTGTAATTGATATCTAGTCTTATAGAGTTGTGGTCGGAAAAGATACTTGATACGATTTCAATTTTCTTAAATTTATCAAGGCTTGATTTGTGACCCAAGATATGATCTATCCTGGAGAATGTTCCATGAGCACTTGAGAAGAAAGTGTGTTCTGTTGTTTTTGGATGGAATGTCCTATAAATATCAATTAGGTCCATCTTGTTTAATGTATCATTTAAAGCTTGTGTTTCCTTATTTATTATCATTTTGGATGATCTGTCCATTGGTGAAAGTGAGGTTTTACAGTTCCCTACTATGATTGTGGTAATGTCGATATCCCCTTTTATGGCTGTTAGTATTTGCCTCATGCATTGAGGTGCTCCTATGTTGGGTGCATAAATATTTACAATTGTTATATCTTCTTCTTGGATTGATCCCTTGAACATTATGTAGTGTCCTTCCTTGTCTCTTGTAATAGTCTTTGTTTTAAAGTCTATTTTGTCTGATACGAGAATTGCTACTCCAGCGTTCTTTTGATTTCCATTTGCATGGAATATCATTTTCCATCCCTTCACTCTCAGTCTGTGTGTGTCCCTAGGTTTGAAGTGGGTCTCTTGTAGACAGCATATATACAGGTCTTGTTTCTGTAACCATTCGGCCAGTCTATGTCTTTTGGTTGGAGCATTTACTCCTTTTACATTTAAGGTAATTATCTTAAATGTAAGGTATGTTCCTATTACCATTTTCTTAATTGTTTTGGGTTTGTTATTGTAGGTCTTTTCCTTCTTTTGTGTTTCCTGCCTAGAGAAGTTCATTTAGCATTTGTTGTAAAGCTGGTTTGGTGGTGCTGAATTCTCTTAGCTTTTGCTTGTCTGTAAAGGTTTTAATTTCTCCATCAAATCTGAATGAGATCCTTGCTGGGTAGAATAATCTTGGTTGTAGGTTTTTCCCTTTCATCACTTTAAATATGTCTTGCCACACCCTTCTGGCTTGCAGAGTTTCTGCTGAGAAATCAGCTGTTAACATTAACCTTATGGGGATTCCCTTGTATGTTATTCGTTGCTTTTCCCTTGCTGTTTTTAATATTTTGTCTTTGTATTTAATTTTTGATAGTTTGATTAAAAGGTGTCTTGGCATGTTTCTCCTTGGATTTATCTTGTATGGGACTCTCTGAGCTTCCTGGACTTGATTGACTTTTCCCTTTTCCCTATTAGGGACGTTTTCAACTATAATCTCTTCAAATATTTTCTCAGTCCCTTTCTTTTTTTCTTCTTCTTATGGGATCCCTATAATTCAAATGTTGGTGCGTTTAATGTTGTCCCAGAGGTCTCTGAGACTGTCCTCAATTCTTTTCATTCTTTTTTCTTTATTCTGCTCTGTCGTAGTTATTTCCACTATCTTATCTTCCAAGTCATTTATCCGTTCTTCTGCCTCAGTTATTCTGCTACTAATTCCTTCTAGAGAATTTTTAATTTTATTTATTGTGTTGTTCATCATTGTTTGTTTGCTCTTTAGTTCTTCTATGTCCTTCTTAAATGCTTCTTGCATTTTCTCCATTCTATTTCCAAGATTTTGGATCATCTTTACCATCATTATTCTGAATTCTTTTTCAGGTAGACTGCCTATTTCCTCTTCATTTGTTTGCTCTGGTGGGTTTTAACCTTGCTCCTTCATCTGCTGTGTATTTCTCTGTCTTTTCATTTTGCTTAACTTACTGTGTTTGGGGTCTCCTTTTCACATGCTGCAGGTTTGTAGTTCCCATTGTTTTTGGCATCTGCCCCCAGTGGGTAAGGTTGTTTGAGGGGGTTGTGTAGGCTTCCTGGTTGAGGGGACTGGTGTCTGTGTTCTGGTGGATGAGGCTGGATCTTGTCTTTCTCGTGGGCAGGACCACGTCTGGTGGTGCGTTTTGGGGTGTCTGTGAACTTATTTTGATTTTAGGCAGCCTCTCTTCTAATGGGTGGGGTTGTGTTCCTGTCTTCCTAGTTGTTTGGTATGGGGTGTCCAGCATTGTTGCCTGCTGATCATTGAGTGGAGCTGGTCTTAGTGTTGAGTTGGAGATTGCTGGGAGAGCTTTTGCTGTTTGATATTACATGGGGCCTGGTGGTCTCTGGTGGTCCAATGTCCTGAACTCATTTCTCTCACTTAACGTGGTTCAATGTCCTGAACTCAGTTCTCTCACTTAACAGGCTCAGGCCTGACACCTAGCTGGAGCACCAAGACCCTGTCAGCCACATCTCTAGAAGAAAAGGGATTAAAAAAAAAAAAAAGAAGGAAAGAAAATATAAATAAATAAAATAAAGTTATTAGAATAAAAAAATTTTTTAAAGTAAAAAACAAAAGAAAGAAGAGAGTAACAAAACCACTAAAGAAATCCACCAACGATAACAGCGCTGAAAACTATACTAAAAAAAAAAAAAAAAAAAAAAAGACAGACAGAACCCTAGGACAAATGGTAAAAGCAAAGCTACACAGACAAAATCACACAAAGAAGCATACACATACACACTCACAAAAATAGAAAAAGGAAAAAATAAATATATATTTTAAAAAAAGGAAGAGAGCAACCAAAGCAATAAACAAATCTACCAATGATAATAAGCTCTATATACTAAACTAAGATAAACATAAAACCAGAAACAAATTAGATGCAGAAAGCAAACCCCAAGTCTGCAGTCGCTCCCAAAGTGCACCACCTCAATTTTGGGATTATTCATTGTCTATTCAGGTATTCCACAGATGCAGGGTACATTAAGGTGATTGTGGAGATTTAATCCACTGTTCCTGAGGCTTCTGGGAGAGATTTCCCTTTCTTTTCTTTGTTCACATAGCCCCTGGCTTTCAGCTTTGGATATGGCCTTGCTTCTGCATGTTGGTCGCCTGAGGGCACCTCTTCTTCGCTCAGACAGGATGGGGTTAAAGTAGCAGATGATTAGGGGCATCTGGCTCACTCAGGCCAGGGGAGAGAGGGGTATGGAATGCGGGGCGAGCCTATGATGGTAGAGGTCGATGTGACGTTGCAGCAGCCTGAGGCACACCATGTGTTCTCCCAGGGAATTTGTCCCTGGATCATGGGACCCTGGCAGTGGCGGGCTGCACAGGCTCCTGGGAGGGGAGGTGTGGATAGTGATCTGTGCTTGCACACAGGCTTCTTGGTGGCTGCAGCAGCAGCCTTAGCGTCTCATGCCCGTCTCTGGGGTCCGTGCTGATAGCCGTGGCTCGCACCTGTCTCTGGAGCTCCTTTAAGCAGCACTCTTAATCCCCTCTCCTCGCACACCCCAAAACAATTGTCTCTTGCCTTTTAGGCAGGTCCAGACTTTTTCTAGGACTCCCTTCTGGCTAGCTGTGACCCACTAGCCCCCTGCAGACTGTGTTCACGCAGCCAACCCCAGTCCTCTCCCTGGGATCTAAGCTCCGAAGCCCGAGCCTCAGCTCCCAGCCCCCACCTGCCCTGGTGGGTGAGCAGACAAGCCTCTCAGGCTGGTGAGTGCTGGTCAGCACTGATCCTCTGTGAGGGAATCCCTCTGCTTTGCCCTCTGTACCCATTGTTGGGCTCTCCTCTGTGGCTCCAAAGCTCCCCCCCTCCCCACCCACCCCCCGTCTCTGCCACTGAAGGGGCTTCCTAGTGTGTGGAAACTTTTCCTCCTTCCCAGCTCCCTCCCAGAGGTGCAGGTCTCATCCCTATTCTTCTGTCTCTGTTTTTTCTTTTTTCTTTTGCCCTACCCAGGTACAAGGGGTACGTGACTTCTTGCCTTTCAGGAAGTCTGAGGTCTTCTGGCAGTGTTCAGTAGGTGTTCTGTAGGAGTTGCTCCACTTGTAGATGTATTTCTGATGTATTTGTGGTGAGGAAGGTGATCTCCACATCTTACTCCTCTGCCATCTTGAAGGTCCTCCCTGGTCCATGCCCTTTTTAATCTGGTGTTTTTGCATTGGTTTTCAGGTTGAATGAGACTATATGTGGACCCTTTAAGAGTGGCCATGGGTGGTGACTTATTTTTCCTCTGGTTTCTTCCAAGAATTTTTTCCTTATCTTTGATTTTCTGTAGTTTGAAAATGATATGCCTAGGTGGAGTTTTTGTTTGTTTGTTTGTTTGTTTGTTTTTAGTGTTTATCTTGCTTGGTGTTCTATGAGATTCCTAGAGCTGTAGTTTGGTGTCTGACATTAATTTGGGGAAATCTCATTCATTATTGTTTCCAACATGTCCTCTATTTTTTTCTGAACAAGGGACTCCCATTTTTATTTTTCCCTGGGCCCTACAAATTATGTAGCCAACCCTTAGGACAGGACTTGAGAGAAGGCAGAATATTTTAAATCTAAAAACATGCAGAGCGAGCAGTGAGGGATTCAGACAATAATATGAAAATACAGAGTGATTTGGCAGAGGTTGGATGGAAATTAAGGAAGAGACGTAAGAATTGGGTGTACCTCTGTGAATTTCCCAAGGGTTTTTCAGTTTTACACCTTGGTTGGGACAAGATGGCTGGAGTGGGCTGGAGTTGGGTATTTACCTTCCCCAGGTTAGTTAGTTCTTGATAATACCTCAGCAGGTTAAGCTCTGGTTAACTAGTTTCCCCTGAGGTGAGGCTTTGTTAAGAAGAACAAAGTGTTCTGGTGTATTCCAAAAATAGTTCCCTTTCCCTTTCTTCTGCCAGAAGCATGAGCAGATTTTTCTCTGGTATTTACTGTGGGAACCTGGTCAAGCTCCTGGAGGTTGTGGGGGCCTTCCTATGTCTGGGTTCTCCTGGAGTTTTTAGCTCTCAGATTTGTCTGCACTGAGCCTCTAGCAATTCATCAATTACAGTTCACATTTTCCTATCCCACCACTGATTCCCAAGGCTGTTTCCTTGTGTGAGTCTCTGCTTTGATAAGCTGTGACTCTGTATTCGCCTGTCTGTCTCCTCAATCCTAGGACCAGTGGTTTGCCCTGTGTCCTTCCCTCTTTTATGGATCAAGAAGAGTTGTTGATTTTTCAGTCTATTCAGCCTTTCCCCCCCTCTATAATTGATTTTGGCAACTACTTTGAGGGAAAACCACCAAGTGTTGAGCTTATTTTATGTGGTTTACTTCTCTCAGGCATTCTTGCCACTTAATTCCTAGCTACGTTGGTATCTCGTCAATGCTTTCAATAGCTATTTATTTTGCATTTTATCTGGATTTTAAAATTTTTCTTGGCAGAAGAGTTGGTCTACTTCAAGCTACTCTATTTTTGTCATACTTAGAAACCCCTTTAAATTTTTATTTTATGAGAAACAGAGTAACATACAGCCACAACTCTAGAAGTAGGAAGATCTGTGATCCATTTTTGGCTCTGTCACTCACTAACGTTGAGAACTTGAACCTGTTTCTTAACCCCTTAGTGAACAAATTTACAAAGTCATATGGTTATTGGAGCAGACATTTTAATGGAGAAAACATAATAAGAATAAATATATTACAATACATGATTAATGGTATTAATAAATTATAATTATATATCCTTGCCATATAGATATTATTTAATGATATGGGAATGGATAGCATATTTTATGGAAACAGGACAAAGAAGAGAAGATATTCCAAAATAAAGTTCTGAGTAATTATATCAACATGTTAAAATTGGGTACAGAAAGAAAGTTGAGAATAGTAGGTGAAAAATTGTGGGAATGTGGCATTACAGTAGATGGGAAAGGAGAATGTTGCCAGAACAAAGAGGTAGACAGCTCTATCAAATGCTCCTATGATATGAAGTAAGAAGAGGGCAAAATATTGAGCACTGAATTTGACATATGAAAATTGTTGGAAACTTTGACAAGAGCTATTTCAGTAGATTTTTGTGGACAAAACCAGAAAGAGATGAGTTGAAAAGTGAATCAGAGATTTAAACAAGGGAGACAGCCTGTTTAGACAATGTTGTCAAGAAGTTTAGCCTTGAAGAGAGGGCAGGAAGTGGAGTTATGCTTGCTAAATCTCAGTAGAGTGCTTCTCAATATCTACCCCTCTCCACCTCATAAACTGAAGAGCTCCCCAACCTCAGTACTGATTTTGACTTTCCCTCAACTTTTTCAATGAGCCCTTCCTTTTGTTGCCCATTCATATGGTTACTCTTTCTCCTTTCCTTTGCTTGGTGGTAAAACAAATATTATCTTGGGTTAGCCTTTTGTTTTTAACTGAGGGTGAGTTATTTTTCATATTTTTAAATACTATTTCAGATTATGGTTACTTTAGATAAATTAGTTGGTAGTTAATATCTTGTATTTATTTAAACTTTTCAAAATAGCAGAATCATTTGTCCTAAAACAGTAATTGTTACATTGCAGAGTTCCTATAGCAAATTTAAAAGATAGATTGCAGGCAAAGCAGTAGGGTAGAGTACAATATCCACGGGATTCTGAGCCAGAAAATCCTGAGTTCAAGTCCAACTTCTGTGTGTCAGCTGTGGGACAATTTATTAATCTTAATTTTATAGATTTTCTATATGGAGAGATTTATATAGATTTATCTATATAGAGAGACTATATATAAATTATATATATATTTATATATAAGATCATTTAAGTATATCTTTAATTATGTATCTATATACTATATGTATGTGCACACCTATGTGTATATCTATATCTATTTATATCTCTCTTTAGAGATCTAGTGAGATGCCTCAATGAGATATTCAAATACTGGCCATACAACAAACAGTAGTTCCTCTTTTCCTTTTTCCTCAGCTCTTCATCCTATTAGCTAACCAGCAATACAGCTTTTAAAAAAATATATCCTTCTTTCTTCCTTTTCCAAGTTTCTCTTCTTATTTATTGACAGTATCCCTTGCTATTGGCCACTCATCTTTCCCATCTCCTAGGCATCATTCATTCCAGTGCAATCAATTCAAAAAATTTATTTTGCAACATCCTGGGTCACACACTAGACTATTTTTGGCACTCATTATCTCCTTTCATTTCATAGGCTATTTACTCAGCCTGCAGTTCCGAAAACTGTTTCTTTCTCTATCACTACTGCTAAAATTATGTCAAGAGCCATTTAATAGAACCAGCCTTCCCTTTCCACACTCACCCAATTCTTACGTCTCTTCCCTAATTTCCATCCAACCTCTGCCAAATCACTCTGTATTTTCATATTATTGTCTGAATCCCTCACTGCTCGCTCTGCATGTTTTTAGATTTAAAATATTCTGCCTTCTCTCAAGTCCTGTCCTAAGGGTTGGCTACATAATTTGTAGGGCCCAGGGAAAAATAAAAATGGGAGTCCCTTGTTCAGCAAACAGGAAAAGGAGTACAGTTAAAAATGAAAAACTATAAGGTTTTCCTTTAAATATATTTTATTACTCAGAGAATGTAATGGGGCAATAGTGACATTATTTACTCTCAAAATGGCATGACATAACATAGCCTAAAAGGAACAGTGAAGCCTCCAGGCAGTGTCTTCATTCTCTCCTGAAACCATGGCCACTCTAGCCAGTGCTGTTGCTTTTGCTGCAGCCACCACTGTCAGTCTAGGCCCAGGTCCCCAGAAATAACAACCCCCTTAGGGCCCTGCAGTGTCCCACACTGCTCCAGGCAGTGCTGAGCAGCCAAGCTGGTGGCTGGGCATGCAAGGTGTCTGCTGCCCACAGTGCACACTGGCTTGGCAGGTGCGTGTGCACGTGGGCCCGCCCAGTGCAGGGTCCTCTACTCAGGCATGTGCTCCAGTGTCACATCAGACTTCATTTACAAAACGCAAGTCCAAAGATGAAATTATTAAGGATTTCAAGATGGCCACAGAAGAACATTAAACCAAGTGTGGGGTTCTTCTGAGAAGGAGGCTCAGGTGATGGTACTGCTTGCATGCCCATGAAGCTAGTCCTGCCTGGGGTGTCTGTCCCTCTGTTGTGGGCTCCCCTGAGAGCAGGGAGAATCTAGCCATTGTGTGTCTAGGATGGACACGGTCTCAACTAGTATACCTTACTTTCTTTCTGACTTCCAAATTACAGTTAAGAGAGGCTCAGAACCTAAGTATTCAAAGTTTACACCAGCATAGACTCTTTTTAGCAATGTGAACTGCCAACATTGTTTACCTTATATTGTCAACAATATAATTTGAGAGAAAAAATTAATTTAGTAACTTATATAGTTACTGATTTTAAGAATAGATTTTTTTAACACTTAAGAAGTTCCCAAGTGATATTTACTAGTAAAGTTATATATTTTTCTAAATGACCCTGGTTATGTTTTTCTTTTTTTTAATTGAGATATAGTTGATGTACATTAGTGGTCCCCAACCTTTTTGGCACCAGGGACTGGTTTCATGGAAGATAATTTTTCCACGGACAGGGGTGTGGGGGTGGGGGGGGTGAGGATGGTTCAGGCATTAATGTGAGCGATGGGGAGCGATGGGGAGTGGCAGATGAAGCTTTGCTCATTTGCCTGTCACTCACCTCCTGCTGTGTGGCCCAGTTCCTAACAGGCCGTGGACCAGTCCTCAGCTTGGGGATTGGGGAACCCTGATATACAATATTATATAACTTTCAGGTGTACAACATAGTGATTCACAACTTTTAAAAGTTATAGTCCATTTATAGTTATAATATATTGGCTATATTCCCTGTGTTGTATTATATGTCCTTGTAGCTTATTTATTTATACATAGTAGATTGCCCCTCCCCCCTTCCCTCTGTGTACTGGTAACCACTAGTTTGTTCTCCATATCTGTGAGTCTGTTTCTTTTTTGTTATATTCACTAGTATGTTTTATTTTTTAGATTCCACATATATGTGACATCACACTGTATTTGTCTTTCTCTGTCTGACTTATTTCACTTAACATAATACCTTCCAAATCCATCCATGTTGTTGCAAATGGCAAAATTTCAATTGCTGAATAGTATTCCATTTTGTGTGTGTGATTGTGTATGTATGTGTGTGTGTGTGTGTGTGTGTGTGTGTGTGTATATCACCTTCTTTATCCATTCATGCATCAGTGGACACTTAGGTTGGTTCCATATTTGGCAATTGTAACCAATGCTGCTGTGAATATAGGGGTGCACTATGTTTTCAAGTTAGTATTTTCTTTTCTTTTCTTTTTTTGGATAAATACCCAGGAGTGGAATTGCTGGGTCTTACAGTAGTTCTATTTTTAGCTTTTTGAGAAACCTCCATACTGTTTTCCATAGTGGCTGTACCAATATACATTCCCGCCAACAGTGTATGCGGGTTCCCTTTTCTCCACATCCTCATCATTTGTTGTTTGAACTTCAGAGTACCTTCTGCACACACACAACTTTTCCAATATCAGCATCGGTTTGTTTCTAGCCTTGGATACTTCATGCCCTCAAATGTTTTTCCCTTTTGCCTCTCAAAGTAACCAGCACTTCGGAGCTTAAACTCAGGGACAGAGGTGAAAACTGAAAAGGAGGCTCATCAATTGGCCAAGGCCCATTGGAGTGTTTCTCTGAAGTATCAGCCTCCAGAAAGACAAAGGCTACTGATGATGACTGTGCTCTTTCTGGTCCCCCTGCCCTGTACCCTATAGGCAGTCCACCCAGCTAGGGGTTTCTAAAGAAAAGTGGTGGAATCTCCCAAGGCTCTGTGTTTGGGCTTTGGGAGACACCTTGTCACTGTAAATATACAAGACTTGGTGTGTTCTCTGCAATCCCTGTCTGACTGACTATATGCCAAATCCTCTCCCCTGTGAGTGATCATCTGGGAGATCTGGTTCTGCTTGAAATGAAGATTCCTTGGGCTAATAATCATGTGCAGCAGCCTCTAGATCCCAGAAGGAATGACAATTCCTTCTCACCCTGCCAGGTGGAAAGCAGGAGAATTCATTTTGCAAGCCTTCATTGAAGAGTGTGAAGAAAAGAGGATGTGCTTTGGAGTCACACTAACTCAGGAGCCACCACTTATTAATTATGACTTTGGCCAAAACTTTCAACTTCTTTAAGCCATGTTTTTTTTTTATCATTTGTAAGATGCGAATAATAATATTTTCCTTTTGGCATCATATAAAGGTTAAGTTTAATGCATGTAGGAATTCCTAGCAGAGAGGCTGGCACATGGATGAAAATTGATAAATATTAGTTACTATTTTTTATGCAAAGAAATAAACAAGTGATCATAAAGAATGTTAAGAATCACATTGTCTAATCTTCACACTTTATTTTTTTCCCTCACGCAAGGACACTGAGTCCTATAATCTCTATACATTCTAATTACTGAAGACATTTTGTTTGTTTTCTTCTTATTGTAGGAATTGAATGCTTTTTTTTCCTTAGAGAGCTCCAACCTTGTAGCCTAAATCACGTTTGTTCCTCATTTCAGGCATAACGGGGTAGACCTGCTGAGGCCATTTTGTATATTTCCATTTCAAGAGGATGGAGAGTAGGAATGTGGTAACTTGGAGCAAGTATGATGGTCCAGTGTGGCCCAGAGAGGTGGTTCTGTGTACAGTAGGGTGGACTCTCTCTAGATTGGCCTGTACTACATGAACTAAAGAGACAGAAGTTCAAAAAATAAGGAGACATATTTCACTAAAAACCATGTGAGAACTGGAGATTGAGGAGGAACCCTCCTTGGAGTCCAGTACAATAGTGTTTCATGAGTAGTGGTCAGAAGTACTTTTGCCAAATCAGTTATTGGGGCATGCTGAAATGTCAGAGAGAAGTGTGAAAGAGTTTGAAATGGAAACTAGAAAGGATTATTAATTGCCCTGTCCACTGAGCCCTCTGGTTTACCTCTACCTTTCACTGCCTTTTAGCTGTTTTACAATTGTGAAAAACTGATAATAATGCAAATGATTCTTGTCTGTAGAAATACAAATTAACTATGCTCAGTGGAATTCAATTATTGCCCTATGGATATTCCCGTTTTGCATCCAAGTTAATTTTAACATCTCTTGTCTTCCTATGAATGAGTGGTACTTTAAATTCACCTTTGAACCAGTTGAAAGAAACATCTAACACATACTCATTGCATTATTATTATTCCAACATTATTATACTTATATTATTAATAAGCAAAAATATAATACTTGACAAATGTTCTTTTAATAAATATCTGTATGAGAGACTTGGTTATAGCCTCTTTAAAATAATCTTTTAACAGTTTGGGACATCCTTCACTGAGATGCCCAGTGGATTCACCTGACAGAGGCAGGTACAATGTCTTTGGGGTGCCCCTGGTTTGAATCCTGTTCCCATTCAGTGGCCACAGAGTGTCCTCAATGCTACTTGGAGGCATGTAAGGATTTCTTGCTCAAGTGTGAAAACAGAAGGTCTCCCTTCCCCTCCCAGCTCTGCTAAGACTTTCCTCTGCCCTTCCTGTCCTCTGGCATCCTACTTGTCAGGGGAGCAAGAGAAGAGAAAAACTAATGCTGTACATCCCTCAGTTCACCTGGGTCTCTGATGTCCACCAGGAACTAACCAAGGTCATTGCACACACATTCATGAGATGTTCCGTGTCACTCACTGAAGCCCGCTTGCACATTCACTGGGGTGAGATAGATGGAAGACAGGTCAATGAGACTGAAGAACACTTTCTTTGGAGAAGGGGTAAACAAGGCCCCCACAGCCTAACACACATCCCCACTGACTGCTCTCAAGGATGTGCAAGGGGGCAGACTGATCTCCAGCACCATTAATACCGAGCTCAGAGGGAAGAACAGAGCCATGTCCCCAGCCTTCCTCAGCAAGAGAATGGGGTCATGGAGGCCAGTGGCTGCTGTTCCCCCACTAAGAGATCCAGGGCCAGGGACTGCTCCCCTGCTTCTGAACTCAGGGCCTAGCTACCTCCCAACCTTCACATTCTACCTTTTTTGCCATACAAAGCTACTTGTCTCTTCCCTTTCCTGCAGAAAAAGTGGGAAATTTCTTACCATGTTAGGTCTGTTGAACATCCCCCCCCAAGCCCCAGACTCCCACACACAGCTGTATAAAGTTCAAAACAGTGAGGGAACAGTGGGGCAGACTGACTGAACCAGGTCCCAGGGTTGGGACTTTATTTCTCACTTAGACAAGCTGTTGAATATTTTCATAGTGGTTTTCCTATCATTTTTCCCCAGTGAAAGTTTTTGAAAAATCTTAGGTATTTCAAAAAGAAGTTAGTTTAGAGGGTGGAGATGAAGGAGGCTTGAATGATGGGGGGCTTGTGAAACCCCTCTCAACCTCCCTCCAGCAACCAGGGAATGCTCTGGAAGCCTAAGCAAGCACTCTCTGCAGCCTGAGGCTGACCTCTTCCTTCTCGGAGCCTGAGTTCCTGGCACACCCTGAGCCTGGACCTCACCATGGCACGGACAGAGGACGCCTCTCTCTGGCACTCTCCTATTAGAAGAAACAAATGCATTTGGAAAGAATGAATTTCCTTGGTAACGAGAAGTAGAGACCATTTTCTGAAGAGGATGTTTAATATGAGGACTAATGGAGCTTCTGAGACTGGATAGAAACATTTCTTTGAGTGAAATTTCCTTCATGGGGGGGATGGAGGGGGACTTTATGGTTGCTATTGAGACACATGCCCAAAGAGAGAGCCAGGGGCAGCAGGGAAGTCCCCTGCCTCCCCAGCTCCCGTGTTGCCCCCTGGCAGATCCTGGAGGGGTCCCAAGCCCCCAGGATGTGGAAGGAGGATTCCTCACCCACAGCTGTTGATTCTGGGCTCTCACAGTTTTCCTGGCCTGTCTGTCTCTGTCTTTTATCTGCCTCTTTCTGCTTTCCAAAAATACAAGCATTGGAGCCTGCGTGAGTGTGGCACTTACCTTTTCTTGGCTCAGGGGTGAGCCAGCTACAGGATTTTTCATGTGGGAGACCCAGAAGTCACATGATTAACACCAGGCCTCAGGAAAAAAAACCACAGGAAGGGAGAGAGGAGGCAGCAGCTGTGCTTATTCCACTTAAGCGCCAAGCCCCAGACACCGCGCTTGCCCCACCCCTCCTTTTCATCACAGCTCATCCTGTGGCCATTCATTACCACAGCTTACCCAGAACCACGAGGCAGGCAAGGCAACACCTCCTACATCAGACAGTCACAAGTTCTTGGTTTTCCTCGCTTTGGGAAGAGTCCAGTTAGTCTGCACCATAAGCCAAGGGAATAGTGATGATGCACTTGAACGGAAGGTTGATATCCTATCATGGAGGCTGTGATTGCCCAGAACAGCTCAGCCCATCACTGGGGTCTCCTCAACTGCTCTTCTGGGCAAGTTGCATCTGCACTTTCTGTCACTCACACTTAATTTCACGTTGTTAAGGTTAACGTTCATTTTCTCAGTTTATTTATTTATACTTGACATTGTGTCCTGATGTCTGTGTGCCTAGTGCTATTCTAAGCAGTTTGGAAATATTAACTCAATGAATTCCTCTCTACCCGTTTGACACAGGTGCTATCTATGTACCGCTGGACTGAGTACCAGTCACACAACTGGCTCCCATGGCCTGTGCTCTCATGAGCCCTGCTGGGCCCCCCTCCTCTCTGTCTCCAGCCCAGCTCTGTGAGCCCTCACTCATCCCCCTTGGGATGCACTCTTCTCTCATTGCCCAGAGCTCCACTAATTCCTTTGATTCATTGTGTGAATGACGGTCCAGTGCCAGGCCCTGTGTTCAAGCTGGAGACCCCACCTTGAGCTGTTCTGACATGGTTGATGCCTGATGAGCTCACAGTCCAGAGAAAAAAACAGATGAGTATTCAGCTATCACCATCCCCTGAGGTACACTCAGCCCCATAGGTAACCCATGGACACCTTCATTAGAATTAGAACAAGATGCCCCTTGCCCATTGTTGCAAACTGTTTTTGTTTTTGTTTTTTTGCTATTGAGTTGTATAAGTTCTTAATATATTTTGGATATTAACCCCTTATCAGATATATGATTTGCAAATATTTTCTCCCTTTCTGTAAGTTGCCTTTTCATTTTGTTCAACCTCGCCTTTGCTGTGCAGAAAGAAGCCTTTTAGTTTGATGCAGTCCCACTTGTTTATTTTTTTATTTTGTTGTTTGTACTTTAGGTGTCATATCCAAAAGCTCATTAAGACCCATGTCAAGGAGCTTTTTCCCTTATGTTTTCTTCTAGGAGTTTTATGGTTTCAGGTCTTACATTTTAGTCTTTAATCCATTTTAAGTTAATTTTTATGAAAAGATATTTTTCCAGAGAAGATATTCAAATGGCCAACAGGTACATAAAAAGGTGCTCCACATTACTGATCATCAGGAAAAAACAAATCTAAACCACTAAACCACAATAAGATATCACCTCACACCTGTTAGAATGGCTATTATCAAAAAGACAAGAGATAAATACTGGTGAGGATGTGAAGAAAAGGATGTGGAGAATCCTTGTGCACTGTTGCTGGGAATGTAAACTGGTGCAGCCACAATGGAAAACAGTATGAAGGCTCCTCAAAAGATTAAAAATAGAACTACCATATGATCCAACAATTCCACTTCTGGATATATATCTGATGGAAATGAAATCACTATGTTGAAGAGATATCTGCAACCCTATGTTCATTGCAGCATTATTTACAATAGCCAAGACATGGAAACAATGTAAATATCCATTGACAGAATGGATAAAGCCATAAAAAAAGAAGGAAATCCTGCCATTTGCAACAACACAGACAGACCTAGAGGACATTATGCTAAGTGAAGTAAGCCAGACAGAGACAAATACCGTATGATCTCACTTACATGTGGAATCTAAAAAAAGGCTAAACTCATAGAAGGAGAGATTAGATTTGCGGTTGCCAGAGGCGGGGGATAGGAGGTGGGGGAATCAGATGAAGTTGGTGGAAAGGCACAAACTTTCAGTTATAAGATAAGTAAATACTGGGGATATAACTTAAAACATGATGAGTACAGTTTACACCACTGTATGGTGTATTTAAAAGTTGCAAAGAGAACAGATCCTAAAAGTTCTCATTACAAGGGAAAAAGAATTTTTTGTAACTCTGTGGGTAATGGATGTTAACTAAATTATTGTGGTAATCATTTTGTAATATATGTAAGTCAAGTCATTATGCTGCCCACCTTCAACTTATATAGTGCTGTGTGTCAATCATATCTCAATAAAACTGGGGGGGGGAACCACCACCAACAACAAGATGCCCCTTGCTACAGACATGTAACTACCATCCATGGAAAATGAGTTGTATTACAATATGTATCTATAATGACTCTGAATGTGAATTGTGTTCTGTGCACAGTCTCCACAGCTAGATGTGGAGACCCCAGGAAGGGACATGGGGTCAGAGGGGCTCATTCAAGCTGGCAGAAGGGTCAGCAAGGCTTCTCACTGGAGGTTGAGACTTGAAGGTGGAACGAGCAAGGGAGAAGGAGAGTTATGGGGAGAGTCTCCCCTGCAGAGGGAACAGTATGTGAGAAGAGGGGAGAGGGCTCTGCATGGTGCAACCTACCCATTCCTTCATCTTAACCATGACTGAGTGTTCTATGCTCTGTCTACACATGAGCTTGAAGAGACAAAAATCAATAAGGAGCATTTGTGTGAATATGATCACGTAAATACCATACATGACGGAATACATAGGGTTCGGGGCAAAGGTTTCAATCCCTGGGCCACTATGAAGAGGATGTTTCTAGAGTTGGACCTGAAATTGGAAGGAGAGGCCTATCTGCCTCCAAAATCACCAAGTTATTCTGCCTTCCAGTCCTCCAGGATGTGCTGGTTTCAAAAGTAAATACATAAGAATCTTTAAAAAAACATTTTTTTTAACAACGTTAGATATTTCTTGTCCCAAAATGCTTACCACCACCATCCTTCACCGCATGCCTGACATTCCTAGACATCTGGCTAGGATGACTCAGAGAACCCCAAAAAGAGCTGCCCACAGCCAGGAGCCTGCAGCCCTGAGTACCCCAGGAGCATCCCCCAGCAGTCAGAGGAAAACATCTCTCTCATGTTGACAGGGGCATGTGCAAGATTGGAGGGAAGAACGGAGAGGACCCAGCCCCTCCTGGGTGGCCACTTTCTTCTCTGGCCACTGTGGATCTCAAATAACTTTTCTTGGTCCTTTCAGGACGTGGATACACAAACTAGTGCTGCTCCCCTCTTCCCTTCACTCACTTTCCCTCTCTCTAAGCCCATTTCACACTGGCTCCCATGCCTTGCAGGACACTTAAAAATATGGGCATTTTTCACCTCCCACCCTCTCTGACTCCCTCTTCATCTCTCCCACGTGATAGGGAAAAGTAGGTAGCAAACTCATTCCCTTCTTTACTCTGATCCCCTTTCATGACACATGCATGCAAGAAAAGTGGAGGGAGGATTCCAACACCTACACAGATAATTCAGGTCTGAAACTGTTGGTTAGTTTTCTAATGGAAAGACACAAGAATCTAATTGCTCAAGCTCTTATTTCGTGTTGCCCAAAAGTCCGAAAGTCTAGAGCTGTAAAAGATACACAAGATTACCTATTATACTCCCCCCAACCCCCATGTTACAGATGAAGAGATTAAATTGAGAAGAAAGAGAGAAAGGACACCTTTAATTGCCCCATTCTGGGCTGAATTGTGTTTCTCCCTCCAAAATTCATGTTGAAGTCCTAAACCCCCAGAACTTCAGAATGTAACCTTATTTGGAGATAGGGTCTTTATAGAGATGAATAAGTTAAAATGAGGTCATTAGGGTGGGCCTTAGTCCAGTATGACTGATGTTCTCATAAAAAGGTGAAATTTGGACACTGACAGCACAGAGGGAAGACCATGTGAAGATACAGGGAGAAGACCTCCACCTACAAGCCAAGGAGAGAGGCCTCAGAAGAAACTAAACCTGCCGACTCCTTGATCTCAGATTTCCAGCTTCCAAGAATGTGAGAAAATAAAGTTCTGCTGTTTAAGTCTCCCAGTCTGTGCCTTTTGTTAGAGCAGCCCTATCTAACCAAGGCACCCGATATTACACAGCAGGAGGTGGCCGGTGGGGAAGCTCTGGCCTGTCTCAGTTCTCTGCTCTGCCCACTGTCTGAGGCTTCTGCCCACTCAGTCTCATTCTCACCTTGATGCATTTCTCTCCTCTTCCAGGAGAGCACCTGGCTTTGGATGTTTGGATCCTGAAACATTAGTCTGTAATTACTCAGGTAGAGAAAGGGAGTAAGAAAATATGTAAAGGAAAGAAAAAGACACCAGCCACACTGTGGGGGAACTGCCAGCCTGGTGGTGGGGTCATTAGGAGCAGCTGGAAGAGGCCTAAGGAAAACTCAGGGAGGGTCTAGAGATCAGGGTTGGGCCCTAGAGCATCTGGTCTCTCAGGTAAGGATCTCCCACTTTATCCTATGAACAGAGGATGCCCTGAGAGACTTTAGACAGGGAGTGACAAGGCCAGATTTAGTCTAGACAGTTTGTTCTGGCAACAGAGGAGACCTGGACTATTGGATGGAGACCAAAAGCAGAAAAACCACAAGAGGACTGCGCCGATGGTCCCCGGGAAGGATGTTGGTGTTCTGCAGGCCTGGGCATACCATGTGAAGGTGAGTGAGCTGGGATGACTGCCTGTGGCCCTTCCCACTTCTCTGCTGCCCCCAGAGGTCCATGGGGAGGGGTCCAAGGGAGGGCAGGTGTGTTCTGTAGCCACTAGGGGTAGGAGGGGGAGCCCAGCCTCAGAACTATTTTCTAACTCTCAAATCTAAAAGAGCAAAGCAGTTTGCAAAGTTTAAAGAGCATATGACCCAGCAACCCCACTTCTGGGTATACACCGAAAGAAAATGAAAACAGGATATTGAAAGGATATCTGCACTCCTATGTTTATTGCAGCAATATTTACAATAGTCAAGATATAGAAACAACCTAAGTAGCCACTGATGGATGAATGGATAAAGAAGATGTGAGACTATATATTCATACATACATATATATATATAATCTATTGAAGGCATTTTGCTAAGTGAGATAATCATACAGAGAAAGACAAATAATGTATAATATCACCTATATGTGGAATCTAAAAAAGCTAAACTCATAGAAACAGAGAGCAGAAATGTGCTTACCAGGGGCTGGGGGGTGAATATTGGAGAGATGTTGTTTAAGGATACAAATTTGCAACTAGAAGATAATTACCTCCTGGAGATGTACTGCACAGCATAGTGATTATAGAAAACAAAATACTGTATTATACATTTTAAGTTGCTAAGAGACTAGATCTTAATTGTTCTCACCACAAAAAAGAAATGATAAATATGTGACATGACAGAGCTGTTAGCTAACACTACAGTGTTAATCATATTACAATGTATAAATGTATCAAATCAACACACTGTATAACTTAAACCTACAATGTAATATGTCAATTATATCTCAATAAAAAGACAAAAGTTTTAGATTTTTTTTTTTTGATATTGAGCTCCATGAGCTGTTTGTGTATTTTGGAGATTAATCCTTTGTTGTTTCATTTGCAAATATTTTCTCCCATTCTGAGGGTTGGCTTTTTGTCTTGTTTATGGTTTCTTTGCTGTGCAAAAGCTTTAAGTTTAATTAAGTCCCATTTGTTTATTTTTGGTTTTATTTCCGGTACTCTAGGAGGTGGGTCAAAAAAGATCTTGCTGTGGTTTATGTCAAAGAGTGTTTTTCCTATGTTTTCCTCTAAGAGATTTTTAGTATCTTGTCTTACATTTAAGTCTTTAATCCATTTGGAGTTTATCTTTGCGTATGGTGTTATGTAGTGTTCTAATTTCATTCTTTTACATGTAGCTGTCCAGTTTTCCCAGCACCACTTATTGAAGAGGCTGTCTTTTCTTGACTGTATGTTCTTTCCTCCTTTGTCATAAATTAGGTGCCCATATGTGCATGGGTTTATCTCTGGGCATTCTATTCTGTATCACTGATCCATATTTCTGTTTTGTGCCAGTACCATACTGTCTTGATTACTGTAGCTTTGTGGTATAGTTTGAAGTCAGGGAGCCTGATTCCTCCAATTCTGTTTTTCTTTCTCAAGATTGTTTTGGCTATTCGGGGTCTTTTGTGTTTCCATACGAATTGTAAAATTTTTTGTTCTAATTCTGTGAAAAATGCCATTGGTAGTTTGATAGGGATTGCACTGAATCTGTAGATTGCTTTGGTCATGTACCACAGTGTTCACTGCAGCTCTATTTACAATAGCCAGGACATGGAAGCAACCTAAGTGTCCATCGACAGATGAATGGATAAAGAAGATGTGGCACATATAGACAATGGAATATTACTGAACCATAAAAAGAAATGAAATTGAATTATTTGTAATGAGATGGATGGACCTAGAGTCTGTCATACAGAGTGAAGTAAGTCAGAAAGAGAAAAACAAATACCATATTCTAACACATGTATATGGAATCAAAAAAAAATGGTACTGATGAACCTAGTTGCAGGGCAGGAATAAGATGAAGACATAGAGAATGGACTTGAGGACACGGGGTGAGAGGGTGAAGCTGGGGTGAAGTGAGAGTAGCATCGACATATATACACTACTGAATGTAAAATAGTTAGCTAGTGGGAAGCAGCAGCATAGCACAGGGAGATCAGCTTTGTGCTCTGTGATGGCCTAGAGGGGTGGGATAGGGAGGATGGGAGGGAGGCTCAAGAGGGAGGGGATATGGGGATATATGTATGCATATGGCTGATTCACTTTGGTGTACAACAGAAACTAACACAGTATTGTGAAGCAATTATACTCCAATAAAGATCTATTAAAAAAAAAAGACAAGAGTTTGAAGAGCAGTTGAGCTTTCATGCATTTGAAAGCAGTCCTGTATGAAAGACATAGAGCTCTTATAGAAACTGTAGGGAAGCAGCAGTTTCCCTGTTGATAAGAGTCCAACAAATCAATTCCACATGCTACTTACATTTGTTTGGCCCAGTGAACTGTTAGCTCCCTATTGACATCGAGATAGAGAAATAATCTGGTAGTGATGTGATTTCATTTGGAGCATGTTCCATGTTCTCAAGCTAAGAGGTGACTTTGGGAAAGGTCTAGAAGGAGGTATTAAGGGTCTGGAAGGATGAAGATGGGAGAGGCAGCAGATAGAAGCTCATTCACAGCAAGATTACAAAACGGGAGGGCTTTCCTACTTCTCAATAATGTGATAACATAACTATAAATGTAATGCATTGCCAGACTCCCAGCAAAGCTGGGAAGCTGAGCTGTGGGTTTTCGAGAAGAACCCACAAGCTCCAGCCGGGAATTGTGTTGAGTTTGTGTTTCATGGTTGAGGTCACTGTTCTCAGATTTCAAAACTGTAATGTAGTGGGCAGCAACCCAGTTACTAACCCTGTGAATCAAGAAGGAATCTAGAGAATTTCCACAACCCCAAATCCAAAACTGTGCAGAAGCAGGTAATGTTCTATGAGTTTCGTGTTTGTTGAAGTGACATTGTCACGGGAGAGTGGCTGGACCTGGTGTGCAGGGCTGTAGGGAGCAGGAGATGGCAGGCCCTGCAGTTGGTGTTTGCTTTCATTCACAGACATAAATGGAACTGGGGAGTCGTTTTGCAAATGAGATGAAGTGGAAAGAGCAAACCTCATCTTTTATTTTATTAAGGCAACACTATGATTCCAAATTAGTATTGGATGGGAAACTGGAGTTTGTGGCCAATGTAAAGGATCAAATCTAGTCTGGCGGAGGGAGGAGGAAGGCCTCCTGAGTTAGTAACATTAACTTTAGACCTACAGATCTAGACAGATTTGGGAGTGTGGGAGAGCTTATTCCAGGCATAAGAACTGCATGTACAAAGGTCCTGAGGCAGAAAAGGAGCTTGGCTGGTTTCAAAAGAGAGAAGCCTGTCATGGCTAAAGCTTAGTGAGTGAGAGCATTGAGGCAGAAGCTGAAAACTGGGCTAGAGCCTCACAATTCAGGGCTTTGTAAACCATGCTAAGAACTAAAAGAAGGTTCTCTGCCATGATGTGGGCATGTCACGGAGAGTAGTATGGATGGAATGTCTCTTTAGAGGTCATGAAATGTTGGAAAAGCCCTGGCAGGCTAAGGGATGGGGCCATTGGAAATGAAAGATCTCTCCTCTTTAAGGCTCAACCTACTTCCCATCAGTGATATATGTGGTGCTGAAATGAACACAGTGGACCTCATTGTACGGACTGGGTGGAAGATTCCCAGTCACCAACTCACCACCGTCCAGCCCAGATCCACTCTAAGCCCAGAGAAAATACTTTCTTCACATTTTTTCCCTTCCTCCTTTCTTTCTCCCTTTGTTTTTCTCTTCCTTTTGTCTCTCTGTTTCAATTTCTCCTTCTTTTCTTCCTTCCTTCTTCTATTTTTAATACATTTATTGAGGTATGATTCACATACAATAAACTGCACATATTGATCTCTACATACACTCATGAACACATCACTACAGTGAGGACGGTGAACATATCCATCACCCCCAAAAGGTTCCTCCAGCCCATTTGTAACCCATCCCCCTACTCTGACCCATGCCCCAGCAATTCACCTGATGTTCTTCTCACTAATGATTAGCTTGCCTTTCCTAGATTTTATAAGAATGAAACACTACACTGTGTATCATTTTTGGTCTGCCTTCTGTCATTCAGTGTAATTATTTTGAGATTCATCCATGTTGCATGTATGATACCTTTTTCCTTTTTACTGCTGAGTAGTCTTACTGTACGGATACACCACCATTTGTTTAATCCATCGACGTGTTGATGGACACGAGGATTGTTTTCAGGTTTTGCCTATTACAAATAAGGCTGTATGAACATTCATGTACCAAGTCTTTGTGTGGACATAGGCTTTCATTTCTTCTGGGCAAATACCTAGGAATGAAATGGCCGGATCATTTGGTAGGTGTATAGTTAACTTTTTAAAGAAACTGACAAACTGTTTTCCAAAGTGATTGAACCATTTCATTTCCCCTTTCCTGCAACATTTGAAAGTTCCAGTTTCTCCACAGCTTCACCAGCACTTGGTATGGGCACTCTTTTCATATGAGCCATTCTAACAGATGTGAAGTGGTATCTCATCATAATTTTAATTTGCACTTTTCAAATAACAAATGATATTGAGCATCTTTTCATGTGTTATCTGCTCTTTGGTTAAGTGTCTGTTCAAATATTTTACTTTTTCTTTTACTGAGTTGTTGGTTTTTTCATTATTAACTTTTGAGAGTCCATTATATACCAGATACAAGTCCACCAGATATCTGCTCTGCAATTATTTTCACCCAGTTATGGTTTGTCTTTTTATTCTTGTCACAGTGTCTTTCAAAGAACTGTTTGTAATATTTATGAAATCCAATTCATTATTTTTTTAAAATAAAATAGACTGCCCTTTTGGTGTCATAGCTAAGAAATATTTGCCTAACACAAGATCACAAAGATTTTCTCCTATGTTTTCATATAGAAGTTTTATTATTTTAGACTGTACACTTAGATCTATGATCCATTTTGAATTAGTTTTTGCATATGGGTCAAAATTCATTATTTTTGCATATAGAGATACAATTATTCCAGCGCCAGTTGTTTAAAAGGCTCTCTTTCTCCACTAAATTGCCTCTGCACTTTTGTCAAAAATTTGTTGTCCCGCATGTGCATCAGTCTATATCTGGACTCTATTCTGTTATACTCACGTACTTTTCTATCTTTATGCCAATACCACACTGTTTTGATTACCATAACTTTATGTCTTAAAATTACTTTTGTTAGCCCTCTAACTTTGCTCTTCTTTTTCAATGGTATTTTGGCAATTCTAGCTTCTCTGTATTTCCATATGAATTATTATAACCAGCTTGTAAATTTCAATTAAGACAGCCTGCTGGGATTTTGACCAGGATTACATTGAATCTATAGATAAATTTTGGGAGAATTGACACCATAACAATACTGAATCTTCTGATCCACAAACAAGGTATAACTATCCACTTATTTAGTTCTATTTAAATTTCACTCAGCAATATATTTTTAAAAATTTTTAGTGTACAGGCATTTCATATCTTTTGTCAGATTGGTCACTGAGTAGTAGTTAATATTTTTGATATTATAAATCCTGCTGTTTTTTTAATTTTTAACATTTTATTGTTCATTACTAGTATATAGAAGTACAATTGATTTTGATTTTTTATATTATCTTATCCTATAAATGTGTTTAACTGACTTATTAATACTTGTTGCTTCTTCTGTTGATTCCATCAAATTTTCTACAAAGGTAGTCATGTCATCTGCAAAGGAAAATCATTTTGCTTCTTCCTTTCCAATCTGGATGCACTGTCTAGAGCTTTCAATACAATGTTAAATAGAAGTTATGAGACTGGACATCCTTGTCTTTTTCCTGATCTCAGCAGGAAAGCATTCAGTTTTTCATTAATTGTTATGATATAAGTTGTAGGGTTTTTGTAGATGTTCTTTATTAGGTTGAAGAAGTCCCTTTCTATTCCTAGTTTGCTGAATGTTTATCAGCAATGGATGTTAGATTTTGTCAAAATGATATTAGGTTTTTCTTCTTTCTAGTTTATTAGTATGCTAATTTACACTGATAGATTTTCAAATGCTAAATCAATCCTAAATTCCTGGGGTAAACCTCATCATCCTTTTGTATACTGTTGATTTTGATTTTTTCTAAAATTTTGTTTAGAATCCTTTATCTTGTTTCATGAGGGATATTGGAATGTAGTTTGTTATTTTTTTTTTTCTTGTCATGTCTCTGTCTGAATTGGTATCAGGGTAACACTGGCCTCTAAGAATGAGTTAGGAAGTGTTCCCTCCTCTTTAATTTTCTGGAAGTGTTTGTGTCATTCCTTCTTTGGTAAATTTCACTAAGGAAGCTATCTGAAATGGAGGATTTTTATGTGTAGGTTTTTCATGACGGATTCAACTTCTTTAATAGATAGAGTAGTCTTCAGATTATCCATTTCTTCTTGAGAGAGGTTTGGCAGTTGGTGCACTATGATGCTCTATGAAAATTTGGATGTAGGGAAGAATGGATGAATGAAAAATGAAGGAACAAGCAGTTCACTTGTTGGAGAGACTGATTGCTGAATCATTCTAAGATAGAAAAAAGAAATTTCCTGGCTGCCAGTGTTCCTTGAACTAGAGAAGCTGGTGCCTACTATGGAGAAACGAAGGGGTCAGAGTTGGAAGTGTTAGAGGGGTCCCACACCACAGGGCCCTATCCCATTCCTTAGGAACCCTGCACTCAGCAGCAGACAGGGCCTCAGGATGCCCCTTAGCTATTGGGAATACTCATCTGGTGCTCAGGTCACAACAACCAAAGCTCTCATGGGAATGGCAACCCTATTTGTTGTCATTGGTCTCTTTGAGAGTGTCAGGCCTCTCCACCCTTTACACAAACCCTCTCTCTCTGGGGAGTAAATCAGCTTCCCCAACCTTGCCATCTCCCTGCTAAATTTTCCTTTCAAGATAAAGCTTCTGGTGATGGGTAATACAGGTAGAGCTGCCCCCAATAAAACAACCAATCCTTTATTTGCCTCTGGTCCTAAAGGTACCCTGCTTTCCAGACATCAAGATGGAGTGGAGTGGACGGTATGAGTGAGGGGTGTGTGTGTGTCTGTGTGTCTGGGTGTCTGGGTGTGTTGGTATGTGCACCATATTGGTATGTGTTGGTTGGGATTGTGGGGGGCGGGTTTCTCTTCCAATTCAAGGAGTTGGCAAATAACCATCGGCTTCAGCCTGTCTCTGGATGTGAAGTTCCTTGGTCCAAGGTTCTTGTAAAGGAGGGAAGTTTCCTGGCCAAGACTGCCTGAATACTGGCTCAAGTCTGTAATGCCGAGATGCACAATTGCCAAAATTATCATTGTTTAAAGAAACTACTTTGTAATGTGTTTCTGAAATGGTTACAACCAGCTTTTATTATTAAAGAAACCAAAGCCAACGGGTTTCCTTTATAACATATATAGAGGAGGGAACATTTAAAAAACAGCTCCCCACTGAGATATCACCTCAAAATAAGCTCTATTTTGTGCCCCTACACACCTGGGGAAGAGCTGGAGGAATGGATACCAATGAGGTGGTGTCCATTTCTGTGCAGCTCTGCCCTGATGACTGCATGGAGCAAATGGACTTCTGGGCTCTGACATTCTCTTTAAAAGAAGAAGCCACAGACCTGGAGCCAGGGTTTGAAATGGGAAACTCACGTAATCCTTGGAAGAGACTGGGATCTCCAGTTGGGCTTGCAGACACTTTCCTGTCTTGCAACATATAACCCTAGTTTGGCCAGAATTATTCTTTGAAAGTGTTTCTTCCCGTGGACAGAAAAAGAAGACAGTGTGTACGCTAAGGTTTCTCTCCATTTGTGTCACCAACAGTGGACATTGAATTCCAAATGTCCCGTCAGAGTTTGACATGTAATTAGTTTAACATAAGAATCAGGCCAACACCAAAAAATATACGTAAGTGAAGGCTTCAAAGCTGCAGAGTCTCTTGTGTAAATATTTCAAATGTTCTCTCTCCTTGTGCCTCCTCCCCATCCATAAATAAATAACATCACAAATGAAGGGATGAATTCAGTGGGGACTGACAATGGATGGGCTCTGTGGGGCCTCCTTCTCCCACAACTCAAATGCCCTCCTTCCCTCATTTCTATGTAAGTCAAGAGTCTTACTCATCAATGCATTTCCTGCCATGTCCAGCATAGAGCCTGACACACAGTAGGGGCTGAGCACAGGTCAAACATATTATTTTTCTATTATACCTTTTGAGGCCAACAAAACACAGAAAATAATCTCAGATGAGCTGGATTCACTGCATTCATGATAGGTACTAAATATGCTAAAGGAACCCTCTTATCCCCCCACCACAATCATTTGTTTGGGTAACAGAATTTATCTCTCTAGCACCAATTTCAACACTTTTATTCTGGTCTTCTTTCTATGCAATAGCTTCTTCTTCTGTCAAGTGGAAACCTCCCCTTTCCCCTGTGAAATGTGGAGAGAAGTGCTGAAAATGTGACTGTGCTGACATGTGGCCATGTTAGATTTATTCAGGATGAGCATTACAGAGAGAAGGGTCTGAAGGAGCATCTTCTGGTCCCTTCCATTCCATCTCAAATGTCTTCCTGGAGATGCACTCTACCTCCTCCTGGCTCCCACAGTTTAATCCTTCTTTCTTCTTCTTTCCCTCATTTCTTCTATCCTTTCTTCCTTCCTTCTTCCCTTCCTTTCCTAGTCCACTTGCTACCCAGCACATTTACCATCCTAATACCTAGCTCTGTAATGCCAGTCTCTTGCATGAATCCCTTAACAGAGTCTCCCTCTCCCCTCACCCAATTACATGACATTGAAACTTTTCAGTTGGGCATTGGAGTCCTTCCACTATGTGGTTTCAACTCATCGCCATTTAGAAGAGGGTGGGGTTGGGAGGTTGAGGTTTTTTCCATGTCAGAGCATGTAAGGAAGCCATATATAAAGTGGGGGGTTTTAAGGCCTGTTGAAGAAAGGATTCAGAAGAGAGTTAGGTGGCAAACCACACCATTTCAAGGTCTCCCTGTTCTCCTACTCCTTCCTTACCCTTCCTGGGCTCCTGCAATCCTAGCTCTCCTCATTCCTGACTGTCTCCAGCCCTTCAAGTCTTGGCCTGTATGCATCACTGCCCATGAGACTTTCTCCCCATTTCCTAGATTAAACCTTCATTCATTCACCCCTGATGGACATCCCACCAGCATTCAAGGTGCACATTGTCTCCTTCATGCAGCCTTTCCTGACCCTCTCCAAAAGGTTCAGATTTCTTCCCCTGAACCACAGTAGCATTCTCCAGTCTTTTCTGTTCCAATTCAGCAAACACAGTGGTGACCCATGCTGTGGGATGCAGGAGCGGGCTCTCATGTAGGAGAGGGATGAGATGTGGGGCACAGACCCGGAGGGCCAGGTGGTGTGGGATCAGAGGAAGGTGATATTCACAGCTCTAACCACTGCATCATTTGCCCTCCCACCTACTGTGATTTTGGAAGGGGTTGATTGGGACTGATCAGTGAATTCACATGGACGTGGAATTAATGCAGTATATTTCATAGTAGCCAAAACTATTCTATTTTATTTTTAAGAATTATATGGATTGCTTTTGCAGAACTCCTGACTAATGCCAAGGGCATTGGGTCTGACCGTAGAGACCAAGGAGAAGCAGAATCTCAGGGCAGCTCTGAGCCAGCCTGTCTGGGCTGGGGTTCAAGCTCTCCCAGGATTAGCTGATGATCTGGGCAAGCGCTTACCCCTCCTGTGCCTCAGTAAGATCACTATAACAGGTATCCCACAGATTTGTTGTGAGGATTAAGTAAGTGATTATGTAGATGTTCACGGTAATAGCTGCCGCAGAGGAGACACTTTCCAAATATTGAAAAGAGACCTAATACACTCTCTGTATTAGATCAGATCCAAAGCCATTGGCATCCAGCACAGCCACGCTGACCCCTTCAAAGCCTAATCTGAGCACTTTCCTCACGTTCTGTGAAACTCGATCAAACACAGGCGAAGCCACGTTGAGCAATAGGGCTGCTGCAAAATAGACTGTGGTGCCGACCAAGTTCACAAAAGCAATTGCTAGGGGAGTCTGTTTTCTTAACTTCTAAATAATGGCTCTGCATTGCCTGGGGGAATGTTATTTACATTCACAAATTTATGGTTTGTGAAAGAATTTCCCTAATAGAATTTGAAAATTCAGCAAGTTTTTATCTTTGTGCCCAGTTTTTTAAGTTTTAAAACTTCCTTCAACTTCATAGAAAGCTAACTCTTGTATCCAAATATTGCAAATAACTCGGTGCAGTAAATAACTTTCTGATCGTTAGATTTTTTTTTTTTTTTTTTTTTTTTTTTTTTTTTTTTTTGTGGTATGCGGGCCTCTCACTGATGTGGCCTCACCCGTTGCGGAGCACAGGCTCCGGACGTACAGGCTCAGCAGCCATGGCTCACGGGCCCAGCCGCTCCGCGGCATATGGGATCTTCCCGGACTGGGGCACGAACCCGTGTCTCCTGCATTGGCAGGCGGACTCTCAACCACTGCGCCACCAGGGAAGCCCTGATCGTTAGATCTTTAAAATCTAGCTCTGCATTTGGGAGAATCACATGAAATCTCTGTCTTGATGTTGTCAACTCAAGTGGGGAAAACGGAACTCATGATTTTTATGAATCCTAAAACACACTGAAAAAGTACATGCTATACTTGTTTTAAGATAAAAGGCTGAAAAAAATAATAGTAGACACTGTTTTGGGGGTGGGTGGATATTTACTACGTGCTATGCACCTTATATATGCCCATGAGATTTGGAACTTTCAAGAGCAGAAAACTTGAAGAAACAGAAATTTAAGCAGAAAGCCAGGTAGAAAACCTGAGGGGTGTTAAAAATGGGTTGAAGGAAAAGATACAATACAAGGATAAAGATGAAAAGTATCAAGTAGAGAACATTGAGATAAAAATTGAGAAAGTCTCGTAGATGTGTTACACACGACTTTGGCAACATTATACTGGCCTAAGGTAAATTGGCCTAAAGTAAATTGGCCCACATTCTGGTTGGAAAACAAGACTATTTGGTCAAACAACATCTGGGTCATTTTGGACACATGTTGGTGATAAGTTTTGTGAATCTTGATTTTCAGAAACTTTTTCTAATGTCTTTACATGTGATTCAATTTAAGCTTTTTAGTTCTGCCCTGTAGAACTTAAAGTAGTGAAAAGATAGAGCAAATAATGTCCAACAGTAGATTACCTGGGATAATTTCTCAGACAAGTAATAGTAAGTTACATGATTGAGTTTTCATAGAAAAGGTATGTAAAGACATACTCCAAGGTGGGGCTGAGCGGTTGTCCCAGGGTGGGTGGGACTGGGGCGGGGGTTGAGGAGGTTGTCAGAGGTGGTGTAATTTTGCTCCTCTCTGCATTTTCTAATTTTTTTAGTGACCTTGATTTCCTTTTATAATAGAAAAAAGACTAAACGTAAGAGAAAAAGATATGGAACATTCAGAGAGATTTAAAGAACATTTTCTTTAAAGAATATTTTCAGTTCATTTGAAGTCAATGTTATATGACTTCGAGGAGGAAATTCCAGAATTCAGGGCCAGGGAACTGAGATGGAAGGACTAGTAAAGGAGCAACAGACGGTGGATGGAATTTGAAAAAGAGATCAGGGCCTCTGATATGCTCCTTTCTCCCTCCTCTCCTTCCTCCTCTGTCATTTGGTGAAAATCATTGTCATTGCTGAATATTCAAAGATTTGGATTCACGTTATAGGATTTATGCACACACCTTTCCACCATTCAAACCTGAGTGCTCCCAGAGGGACACTCTTCCTCCTCTCTGGGTGCCTGTACAGCGAAAAGATGAAGGAAGGAAACTTCACAACTTTTGTATTACTTTGTGATTATCATCAATTTTTTCCAGAAACAGCAGGCAGCTAGTAGTTCCATAAGAACCATTCACAGGGAAGTACACTAACAAGATTTGAGGCTACACAAATCTCACCAAATAAAGAGAGAGCTATAAGAATCAGTTGCTGTGTATATTTGGTATGTAACACATGGCCCAGAGTCTTCATGGTGAAGCTGCTATGCATGATGTATAAACAAAGACGTCACACTCTCAATGTGTTTCTTGCTGCATCATATTTTTTCCACTCAGCTGAAATGTGGTAATTAGTCACTGATTTTGATTTGGATTACTGCAGTTTCTCTTCAAGACTTAGACTTAAGCTCTAAAGACAAATGAAGACATTCCTCCTGTAGAATGTGTTCAAGAGTAGCAGCTTCTCGATTAAATTCATTTAGTGTTTAACTCTACAAGACTCTGAACTCTTCAGTGGAGCCATGCCATAATAACTGAATTACCAAAGTGAAAACCATAGTTGAATGCAAAATGTGTATGAACTTGTAGCTCAGATGGATTTGGAAATGCTGGTATTTTCCTCTTTCTCAACTTTCCTAGCCTTTTGGCTAAAGCACTTGTGCCCTCCATCTGTTCCTCATTAGAACACTGTCTCTCATTTAGGGAGGAGTTCTTAGTGCCTTAGACAGAACTAAGAAATACTCTTTTTTCTTTCACACCATCAGTGTACCTTGCCAGAGCTGTTCAGGGAAGGCAAAGAGGGTCAGGCTCTCTGAAAAACTGATAAAATCCACTTTATGGGGTCAGGGGGAAGATAGAGCATGTGGAGTTTGACAAGACACTCACTCAAATGACTAAGTCAGATGGGCTCTTGGAAATAGAACCAACTGCACTCCAAGCATCAATTGCTTGCCATAGTATGTGCGTCATCAGAGACAAATTGCTCTGAGAAAGAATATTGAAGCACAGAAGCTAGTGTGAACTTGGAAAGGAAAAACCTGCTTCTCCCATCTTACTGGAATCACGGTTGTGGTCTCAGGCAAGCAGCAGTGATGCCATTTAACAGGTTTGTAACAGTAGTTCTGAAACTGGACTGCATCAGATCCATCAGGCAGACTTGCATTTCCTGAGATTCATAAAAGTCCCCCTAGTCTGTGCCACTGGATATCTGTGCACCAGAATGGGTCATAAAGATTCGGTCTTACCACTTGGAGCTATGCAAGTGAGGTTAAGGTCACTGGACCTCAACTGGAACACAAAAACATAGTGAGAAAAAGGATATATTAGTGTGTCAGGCTGCCATAATAAAATAGCACAGTCTTAGTGGCTTAAACAACAGAAGTTTAGTTCTCACATTTCTAGAAGCTCAAGGTCCAAGATCAAGGTGCCAGCAGGGTTGGTTTCTTCTGAGGCCTCTCTCCTTGGCTTGCAAGGGCTATCTTCTCACTGTGTATTTACGTGGTTGTCTCTTTGTGTGCACACGTGTCTGGTCTCTGTATTCTAATCTCCTCTTGTTATAGGGACACCAGTCATATTGTATTAGAGCCCACCTTAACTATTATTTTAACTTAATTATCTCTTTAAAGACCTTATTTCCAAAGACAGTCATATTTTGGGGTACTGAGGCTTATGACTTCAACTTATGAATTTGGGGGAGACGCAGTCCATCCCATAACAAAGAGTAAAGAGGAATTTGGCACCACTTGCTCTTCCTTGATGGGGAAAGGGCTAGGATTCCCAACTTCATGTCCCAGTGCTAGGTATCGTATTTGAATATAATACTAGAAAGCCATTGAGATTAATAAGGCAACCAATTCCAACATCTCTAATCTTCACTTACTTAGTAATTGCTATATTCTTTGTTTCTGTCTTCATATCTCAGTGTAGTGGCTGGGACTTCCAGAAAAATGGTAAATAATAATGGATACCCTCTCCTTGCATCTGATTTTTAAAAGTAATGCCTCAAGAATTTCACCATTGTGATTAATTGACCTCTGTTGAATCTCATTAGATATTTTTTGTCATTCTCATTGCTGATTTACCTACAGTTTTCATAAGAATATATGTTGAAATTTATCCAATGATAAATTTTTCATTTTTTAAAATGAACTTGTATCATTTCCTCTTTGGCCAATTTAAGTAGCCTCCTAATAGATGTATTTTTAACCTATCAGAAATACATTCCTGAGGAAAACTTAGACATGGTCTTTCAATATGCTGCTGAATTCTATTTGCTAGTCTTTGATTTAGAATTTTTATCTTGCTATCCATAATGAAGCTCAGCCTAGAGTTTTCTTCTTTGGTTTAGTATCTTCAGATTTAGATACCACTGTTATGCTAACATGAAAAATGATTTGGGAAAAATTTCACATTTCTATATTCTATGGAACAGTTCACCTAATGTAAAGATTATCTGAATGTTGCAAGCTTTAAAAAAAAATCAGTATTATCACCACAGAAACATTCTGCCATGTTCCTGTCACCTTTATCTTTATGACTATGACTTTATTCAAGCTTTACGTTCCTTTAGTTAATCTTGGTTATTTCTCTTTCCCTGGGAAATAATGACTTTCATAGATTTTTTAAAGCATATTAACGTGATTTTGTTCTTAATGGTGTCTTATAAAATTTGAAGTCCACACCTGTGGTTAGGCACTGTTTCTCATTCTTAGTTTTTCATATTTATACTCTCTGTTTTTTTCCCTTCATTTTTACTTGCCAAGTAGATCCATATAATTGTGGTTGATTTTTTTTTCCCCTAAAGTGTCAGCTCTTGCATCTATCTAAGTACTTATAAAGTTCTTATATGGGAGGGATGGTGAAAGAATTGTCAACATCAGTCAGGAGAGAAAGAAACAATGGGGCCATTTCTTCATGGCTAAGGCTGTGAATTCAACTTTGGAGGCTTCCTGGGGTGACGACATTGACCATCTCCATAAATAATTCTGGCACTGTTGTTTATGTCTCACACAACCCTAAATGTCAAAGAATCTGTTACTCTAAATATGGGACACATTAGGATAAAGTCATAAATTGGTGCTAATACCATGCCCATTCTAGACAATGAAGGACTTTTTTTAATTGTCCTCATCTGATGAAAATAAGAAGAGGAAATGGAAAACAATCCCCTCCACACTGAATGTGTCAGCATGAATCAAAGGAGAGAAAGAGGAAAAAAAATCATTGAGGTCAACCTTTGGGGATTTTGCTTTCAATTCTTGATGAAAAGGAAAGGCAAAAAAAAAAAAAAAACACTGAAGAAGAGTATTATAATAATAGCTGTGATATTGAGTGATTATCATCTAGTGTGTGAGTTAGACTTCCATAATGGGGAAAGACTTGAAAATGAAAATACTCTGCTTTTATTGAGAAAACACTCTGACCTAGATGTCCTGGCAATTCAGTTGCCCTGGAACTCATCTGCAATGTATTACCTCCTGGAGAATGCTATCAAGTGTCCCTCTGTGCCAGGTACTCTTTTGGAAGCTGAGGGTGTCAAGAAGCACAAACACAGGCTTGAAACATTGACTTCTCTTCACTGAGCTTCATCAACTTTGGGGGGCAAATCACTTCCTCACTGTGTGTCCCCATTTCCAATATATGTTGGCTGGACTCAGTGTCCTCAATCCATGTCTCTGTGTCAGCACTTGCCTTGCTCCTGCTCCTGGACCATTTGCCTAGTGTCTCATCTCAGCTGTTCTGTACTGTGCTCTTGACTTATCAGTCAAGTCTGCTGATCACCAAGCTAAAAGGGGACTCTTGGTCACATAATCTTGATTCTCCTCCATTTCTGTCATGTACTGGTACATGAAAATCTCTCCAAACTTCAGCTTGCTTATCTCTCTTTGGAAGTTTGGAATATATTTTACATGGTTTTATGGTGCAGTAATGTTTTAGAATGGCATACAGCCATGGCAAAATGAGTGGCTCCCTTCAACTGATGGAGTCCTGCCAGATAAGGCTCAGGATGAAATGCCCACTCAATAATGGAGCTTTCGTAAGAGCTCACTCCATTTCATGCAGACAGTATGGTTTATGGACTCAAGGGAATAGAGAATTGAGACTCATATTGATGAGGATTCTGATCATGGGAGTGTAGTTAACAATGTTTAGTGACATAGATCTGTGACTTATTTTCCAATTGGACCCGATTTAATTTATACTAGTGAAAATGTGAATGTGTTCTTTGACATGTGAAGTATCAGTGACACTGCTGGGACTACGGTTCATCTTCATATTTGTGGGTTTGGCACTTGGAGCAAGTAGACATCTATGAATGGAATAAACTGCTTATTTCAATCTGTGATACCTCTGAAGCATTTTGTCTTTAATCTCACAAATCTGGAAAAATGAGGGGACCATCTGTAAAATGAGATGGACCACACCTAGCGCACAGAGCTATTGAGAAGATCAGATGAGGAAAATGATCATGACGGTATATCCTAAATTGTTTTTAAATTGCTGAGAACATATGAGGAACATTTGTTACCTCATTTGCAGCAAAACATCCCAACTAGATGAGCGTTCCTAACCCCAAACTGATACGGACACTGAGACAATTCTCTCTGCTGTATCTGGGCTATAAATCTTTGAACTTCAGGCCTAAGTGGAATTCCATCTCTCACATTTTTTTAATGAAATAAAAATAAATACAATTACTGAACAGAAGCCAAAGATCACAGGAGGTTAGAAGTGGGGAGAGGATATGGTCAATACTGTTTGTTTGCATTCTGGCACTGTTTTCTTGGTGAATATTTCATTAATGGGAGGGCTACAAGGGGGCAGGGATGGCCCTTTCTTCCTCCTGATGGATGTCTGCTGCTGATTAAATCTGAGCTGGGGTAGCCTTGTGGTGCCTGGGAAATTTGAGACCCTAATGAGGACATAGTCCAGTAAAATGTGAGAGATTGAAACCATGAGATATTAAAATCCTCCTGAGTTGGAGCTTTTTCCAAAGATTCGGCATTTGCTCTTGAAATCATGTTCAGGAACATACTAAGATGCACTTATCTTTCCATATTCTGTCCCTGCATTCATCCTCCAGAGACCTTGAAACCCATTTTTTTCCTCTTTCACCCAAGTAAAAGTAAACATACAAATAAGTACTTATTCTTATGGAAGGTCTATTCTTTAAGTAAAAATTTGACTTACAATTAATACTCTGGTTTGTGATTAAATCTGCTATTGATTCCTCATAATGGAGCTAGAGATAATTGGTAAATGCAATATCAATATAATTGCATTTTCTGCAGAATAATCATGGCTGCTAAAATGGAAAGGAGCAAGATATCTGAGCAACACAGAAAACAAGTAATTATCCAAAGCCCATTTCAATAAATGTCAGTTTCTTAAAGAAACTGTCTGGTTAGACCACAAGTAATTTCTGCTGGTGCAAATTCCCATTCACTCTTATTAAGCCGTATTATGTACTCAGCATAAACAGTCTTAGTTTCTCCTTCCACAGGTCTCTGTCAGTGCCTGTATCCAGTTGCAGCCAGGTATAGTAAGTGCCTCAGATCACAGAGAATTTCAAAATAAGTCAAACAAATCAGATCCATGATTCTCTAATGCAAGCACACTTGTATTTCACTTACACCATGGCTCTGAGATATTTCTGAACTCTTTTTTATGCTCATCATTTCTCTTCAGAGGAGAGGATGGTGTTGCTCAAAAAGAAACAGAGTCAGTTCAGCTAATAACTTTCCTCAACAGAATTGCAAACATCAAGCTGTTGCTATCTTGCAAATTACCATTCCTCACTGCAAACGCAGACACTAACCAGTGGACAAGTGATGGATCTTGACTTGCTGTTTCCAATGAGACCAGGGTGGTCTTTCAATCTCAAAAGAAGCATAGCCACTGCCTTCTGTTTGTCTATACCTCACTTAGATTTACCTTTGGGAATATGTGTATGTGAAGGAGTCCTTCAAATGCATCTACTGTTTATATTAGTGTGTGGGCTATAGGAAAGATTGTTAAACCTCCCAGGTCATCCTGTCCAGTGTGTCCAAATAGATGCAATAGAGTGAGAAAGATACTTTTTATTGATCGCACTACTAAATCTTTTTCTTCTCTGCTTCACCAAGTGAATAGTTTCAGGCCAATTGTTGACTTAAATTGGTGTTGGGCAGGTGTGTCCAATGTCCTAGGCATATTTGTCCACTTTAGCACTCTCCACAGTCACAGAAAGATGATAAGCCAAAGCCACCAGGAGTCCAGGGTTTCCATGATGGGTTAGATTGATATTTATGGGGCGTACATCTAATTCTGGACTGGGTCCTGGGTCTCTCCATCCTTCTCTATGGGCTTTACTCACAAAGGGAAATGATTACATAGAAATACTTAGGAAACCAACTTCTAAAGTGGTCCAAAATCCCCCCCACTTTTTAAAAATTAAAACATCTTAGAGCCAACAGAAAGTTTAAATAATGCATATTGGGCTTCTGTGCAAGGAAGAATGAATGAGTAAAAGATTTTACAAAGGAGAATGCTTAGCTGGTCACTTGGTAGTACATACATTTTGAATTGGGTTCCCTCAAGCAACACATTCAGGTTAGACACCCTTCTCTTAATTAATAAAAGAATGGCTTTCTTTGAGAAATGAGGTAGCTATGTCACCAAATAACCACAATTGAGCGGCTGCATTTTCAGATGCCTTGTGTAACATTCCTACCTAAGACATAGAGGCCAGATGGTTGCCTGTGAGTAATTATGGGAGTAGTTGATGGAAGTAGAGAGTTTGGGGGCAGAAAGAACATTTAGAGCAGAGGTTATGAACTAGTTTTATTTGGCCCAACACAGTGCCTGGTGTTTAAAGAAATGTGGCTTTGCAACTAATTACTAATACTTGAACAAGAAGCTTCACATAAAAATCCAAATTTCTGCCATCTCTTGGAAGAACCCCTTGCTTTCACTCTGGTGTGGCACCAGTCAGAGACAGACTGTCCCCCTTAAATAGGCTGCATCAACCATCCTTCTACCTGTAGGCATTGAAGACTTAAATCGCACTCCTATGGATCTTTACAACCTACCCTGTTACACAATCTGGTACAGTCATGCTCATGTTGAGCATGTGCAATGAATGAAAGAAGCCTCCAAGAAGAGTATCAGAAACTTGAAAAGATATGTTCTTGGTCTAAAACCTCCCATGAGTATGAGAGTCCCCCTGAATTCTAATCCCATGTGCTTTGTATTAAAATGATCTGCTCAGATAAATACATGTCCCTCAAACTCTGAACCACCCCGAGGCAGGCACCATTTACTGTACCCCACGCAGAATGATGACTAAGTATCCAATCTAATGACCGTGTGTTTGTCAATGATGTCTTTAAAAATTCATAACACTGATCTTTCTTAACTCTTAGTTTTAACTTTTAAAAGAAACACATAGAAATTCATTCAATCCTAATGTCTGGAAAAGTCATAACAAGCTGAGAGTTGGTTTGGAATTATTTAAGCTATTCCCAGACCTCCCCGGAGAAAGGACTAAGCCTCAAAGCTCTAAAGGAGTTTGGAAACTGTGGTGATTCAAAATGTCACTTTGTCAATAATCCATTGTATTTAGGGAATAAAAAAGCTAAGTCTGGTTAACTCTTAAAATTATACCAGCACCAAAAACGAATCTGTTTTCTCAGATAGTAATCTCACATTATTAACTAACTTAAAGGTTTTCAGCCGAAGTTGTAATTATTAAATGTTATGCAATTAAGTTCTGGAAAAGACTTACCTTAGCTTATTATACTTAAAAAAAAAAGTCTTTGTCAGTGTGTGAAAGGAAGAAGAAATGGACTCTGATTGGTTCAAGATGGTGGAGTAGAAGGATGTGCGCTCATGCCCTCTTGTGAGAACACCAGAATCACAATTAACTGCTGAACAGTCATCGACAGGAAGACACTGGAACTAACCAGAAAAGATACCCCACATCCAAAGACAAAGGAGAAGCTGCAATGAGATGGTAGGAGGGGCATAATCACAATAAAATCAAATCCCATAACCACTGGGTGGGTGACTCACAAACTAGAGAACATTATACCACTGAAGTCCACCCAGTGGAGTGAAGGTTCTGAGCCACATGTCAGGCTTCCCAACCTGGGGGTCCGGCAATGGGAGGAGGAATTCCCAGAGAATCAGGCTTTGAAGGCTAGTGGGATTTGACTGCGGAACTTTGATAGGACTGGGGGAAACAAAGACTCCACCATTGGAGGGCACAGAAAAAGTAGTGTGCTCATCAGGACCCAGGGGGAAGGAGCAGTGGCCCCATAGGAGACTGAACCAGACCTATCTGCTACTATTAGAGGGTCTCCTGCAGAGGCAGTGTTGGCTGTGGCTGGCCATGGGGACAAGGACACTGGCAGCAGAAGTTCTGGGAGGTACTCCTTGGCTTGAGCCCTCCCAGAGTCCATTAGCCCCACCAAAGAGCCTGTAGCCTCCAGTGCTGGGTCACCTCAGGCCAAACAACCAACAGGGAGGGAACTCAGCTCCACCCATCAGCAGACAGGTGGATTAAAGTTTTACTGAGCTCTGCCTACCAGAGCAACACCCAGCTCTACTCACCACCAGTCCCTTCCATCAGGAAGCTTGCACAAGCCACTTAGATAGCCTCATCCACCAGAGGGCACACAGCAGAAGCAAGAAGAACTACAATCCTGCAGCCTGTGGAACGAAAACCACATTCACAGAAAGATAGCAAAATGAAAAGGCAGAGAACTATGTACCAGATGAAGGAACAAGATAAAACCACAGAAAAGCAACTAAATGAACTGGAGATAGGGAACCTTCCAGAAAAAGAATTCAGAATAATGATAGTGAAGATGATCTAGGACCTTGGAAAAAGAATGGAGGCAAAGATCGAGAAGATGCAAGAAATGTTTAACAAAGACCTAGAAGAATTAAAGAACAAACAAACAGAGATAAACAATATAATAACTGAAATGAATCATATACTAGAAGGAATCAATTACAGAATAACTGAGGCAAAAGAATGGATAAGTAACCTGGAAGACAGAATGGTGGAATTCACTGCCACAGAACAGAATAAAAAAGAAAAAGAATGAAAAGAACTGAAGACAACCTAAGAGACCTCTGGGACAACATTAAACACAACAACATTCGCATTATAGGGGTCCCAGAAGGAGAAGAGAGAGAAAGGACCCAAAAAAAACATTTGAAGAGATTATAGTTGAAAATTTCCCTAACATGGGAAAGTAAGTAGTCACCCAAGTCCAGGAAGTGCAGAGAGTCCCAGGCAGGATTAACCCAAGGAGAAACATGCTTAGACACATAGTAATGAAATTAGCAAAAATAGAGACAAAGAAAAATTATTGAAAGCAACAAGGGAAAATGACAAATAACATACAAGGGAACTCCCATAAGGTTAACAGCTGATTTCTCAGCAGAAACTCTATAAGCCAGAAGGGAGTGGCATGATATATTTAAAGTGATGAAAGGGGAGAACACACAACCAAGATTACTCTACCCAGCAAGGATCTCATTCAGATTTGATGGAGAAATCAAAAGCTTTACAGACAAGCAAAAGCTAAGAGAATTTAGCACCACCAAATCAGCTCTACAACAAATGCTAAAGGAACTTCTCTAAGTGGGAAACACAAGAGAAGAAAAGGACCTACAAAAACAAACCAAAAACAATTAAGAAAATGGGAATAGGAACATACATGTCAATAATTACCTTAAATGTGAATGGATTAAATGACCAACCAAAAGACAGAGGCTCACTGAATGGATATAAAAATAAGACCCATATATATGCTGTCTACAAGAGACCCACTTCAGACCTAGGGACACATACAGACTGAAAGTGAGGGGATGGAAAAAGATATTCCATGCAAATGGAAATCAAAAGAAAGCTGGAGCAGCAACACTCATATTAGATAAAATAGACTTTAAGAAAAACTACAGCTACACATGGAACAACTCCTACAGAACACCTACTGAACACTGGCAGAGACCTCAGACCTCCCAAAAGGCAAGAAACTCCCCACGTACCTGGGTAGGGCAAAGCGGAGAGATTCCCGCACAGACGATCAGTGCTGACCGGCACTCACCAGCCCGAGAGGCTTGTCTGCTCGCCCGCCAGGGCGGGCGGCGCTGGAAGCCGAGGCTCGGGCTTCGGTCAGAGCGCAGGGAGAGGACTGGGGCTGGTGGCGAGAACTCACCCTGAAGGGGGCTAATGCGCCACAGCGAGCCGGGAGGGAGTCCGGAAAAACTCTGGAGCTGCCGAAGAGGCAAGAGACTTTTTCTTCCCTCTTGGTTTCCTGGTGCGCGAGGAGAGGGGATTAAGAGCGCTGCTTAAAGGAGCTCCACAGACGGGCGTGAGCCGCGGCTGAAAGCGCGGAGCCCAGAGACGGGTGTGGGACGCTAGGGCTGCTGCTGCCTCTGCCATGAGGCCTGTGTGTGAGCACAGGTCACTGTCCATGCCACCCTTCCGTGAGCCTGTGCAGCCCGTCACTGCCGGGGTCCCGGGATCCAGGGGCGGCTTCCCTGGGAGAACGCACGGCGCGCTTCGGGCTGGTGCAACGTCACGCCGAACTCTGCCGCTGCAGGCTCACCCCGCACTCCATGCCCCTCCCTACCCCCGGCCAGAGTGAGCAAGAGTCCCCGAAGCAACTGCTCCTTTAACGCTGTCCTGTCTGAGCGAAGAACAGATGCCCTCCGGTGACCTACATGCAGAGGTGGGGCCAAATCCAAAGCTGAGACCCAGGAGCTGTGAGAACAAAGAAGAGAAAGGGAAATCTCTCCCAGCAGCCTCAGAAGCAGTGGATTAAAGCTCCACAATCAACTTGATGTACCCTGCATCTGTGGAATACATGAATAGACAACAAATCATCCCAAATTGAGGAGCCAGGAGTCAGTGCTGTGCCTCTGAGGTGGGAGAGCCAACTTCAGGACACTGGTCCACAAGAGACATCCCAGCTCCACATAATATCAAATGGCAAAAATCTTCCAGAGATCTCCATCTCAACACCAGCACCCAGCTTCACTCAACGACCAGCAAGCTAGAGTGCTGGACACCCTATGCCAAACAACCATCAAGACAGGAGCACAATGCCACCCATTAGCAGAGAGGCTGCCTAAAATCATAAAAAGTCCACAGACACCCCAAAACACACCACCAGACATGGACCTGCTCACCAGAAAGACAAGATCCAGCCTCATCCACCAGAACACAGGCACTAGTACCCTCCACCAGGAAGCCTACACAACCCACTAAACCAACCTTAGCCACTGGGGACAGACACCAAAAACAACGGGAACTACGAACCTGCAGCCTGCAAAAAGGAGACCCCAAACACAGTAACATAAGCAAAATGAGAAGACAGAAAAACACAGCAGGAGAAGGAGCAAGATAAAAACCCACCAGACCTAACAAATGAAGAGGTAATAGGCAGTCTATCTGAAAAAGAATTCAGAATAATGATAGTAAAGATGATCCAAGATTCTATTTCCAAGATCCAAAATCTTGGAAATAGAATAGACAAATTGCAAGAAACAGTTAACAAGGACCTAGAAGAACTAAAGATGAACCAAGCATCGATTAAAAACACAATAAATGAAATGAAAAATACTCTAGATGGGATCAATAGCAGAATAACTGAGGCAGAAGAACGGATAAGTGAGGTGGAAGATAAAATAGTGGAAATAACTGCTACAGAGCAAAATAAAGAAAAAAGAATGAAAAGAACAGAGGACAGTCTCAGAGACCTCTGGGACAACATTAAATGCACCAACATTCGAATTATAGGGGTTCCAGAAGAAGAAGAGAAAAAGAAAGGGACTGAGAAAATATTTGAAGAGATTATAGTTGAAAACTTCCCTAATATGGGAAAGGAAATAGTTAATCAAGTCAGGAGGCACAGAGAGTCCCATACAGAATAAATCCAAGGAGAAATAGGCCAAGACACATATTAATCAAACTTTCAAAAACTAAACACAAAGAATCATATTAAAAGCAGCAAGGGAAAAACAACAAATAACACACAAGGGAATCCCCATCAGGATAACACCTGATCTCTCAGCAGAAACTCTCCAAGCCAGAAGGGAGTGGCAGGACATAATTAAAGTGATGAAAGAGAAAAACCTGCAACCAAGATTACTCTACCCAGCAAGGATCTCATTCAGATTTGATGGAGAAATTAAAACGTTTACAGACAAGCAAAAGCTGAGAGAGTTCAGCACCACCAAACCAGCTTTACAACAAATGCTAAAGGAACTTCTCTAGGCAAGAAACACAAAAGAAGGAATATACCTACAATAACAAACCCAAAACAATTAAGAAAATGGGAATAGGAACATACATATCGATAATTACCTTAAATGTAAATGGACTAAATGCTCCCACCAAAAGACACAGATTGGCTGAATGGATACAAAAACAAGACCCATATATATGCTGTCTACAAGAGACCCACTTCAGACCTAGAGACACATACAGACTGAAAGTAAGGGGATGGAAAAAGATATTCCATGCAAATGGAAACCAAAAGAAAGCTGGAGTAGCAATTCTCATATCAGACAAAATAGACTTTAAAATAAAGACTACTAGAAGAGACAAAGAAGGACACTACCTAACGATCAAGGGATCGATCCAAGAAGAAGATATAACAATTGTAAATATTTATGCACCCAACATAGGAGCACCTCAATACATAAGGCAAATACTAACAGCCATAAAAGGAGAAATCGACAGTAACACAATCATAGTAGGGGACTTTAACACCCCACTTTCACCAATGGACAGATCATCCAAAATGAAAAGAAATGAGGAAACACAAGCTTTAAATGATACATTAAACAAGATGGACTTAATTGATATTTATAGGACATTCCATCCAAAAACAACAGAATACACATTTTTCTCAAGTGCTCATGGAACATTCTCCAGGATAGATCATATCTTGGGTCACAAAACAAGCCTTGGTAAATTTAAGAAAATTGAAATTGTATCAAGTATCTTTTCTGACCACAATGCTATGAGACTAGATATCAATGACAGGAAAAGAGCTGTAAAAAATACAAACACATGGAGGCTAAACAATACTCTACTTAATAATGAAGTGATCACTGAAGAAATCAAAAAGGAAATTAAAAAATGCCTAGAAACAAATGACAATGGAGACACATTGACCCAAAACCTATGGGATGCAGCAAAAGCAGTTCTAAGAGGGAAGTTTATAGCAATACAATCCTACCTTAAGAAACAGGAAACATCTCAAATAAACAACCTAAACTTGCACCTAAAGCAATTAGAGAAAGAAGAACAAAAACATCCCAAAGTTAGCAGAAGGAAAGAATCATAAAAATCACATCGGAAATAAATGAAAAAGAAATGAAGGAAATGATAGCAAAGATCAATAAAACTAAAAGCTGGTTCTTTGAGAAGGTAAACAAAATTGATAAACCATTAGCCAGACTCATCAAGAAAAAAAGGGAGAAGACTCAAATCAATAGAATTAGAAATGAAAAAGGAGAAGTAACAACTGACACTGCAGGAATACAAAAGATCATCAGAGATTACTACAAGCAACTCTATGCCAATAAAATGGACAACCTGGAAGAAATGCACAAATTCTTAGAAATGCACAACCTGCCAAGACTGAATCAGGAAGAAATAGAAAATATGAGCAGACCAATCACAAGCACTGAAATTGAAACTGTGATAAAAAAACCTTCCAACAAACAAAAGCCCAGGACCAGATGGCTTCACAGGCGAATTCTATCAAGTATATAGAGAAGAGCTAACACCTATCCTTCTCAAACTCTTCCAAAATATAGCAGAGGGAGGAACACTCCCAAACTCATTCTATGAGGCCACCATCACCTTGATACCAAAACCAGACAAGGATGTCACAAAGAAGAAAACTACAGGCCAATATCACTGATGAACATACATGCAAAAATCCTCAACAAAATACTAGCAAACAGAATCCAACAACACATTAAAAGGATCATACACCATGATCAAGTGGGGTTTATTCCAGGAATGCAAGGATTCTTCAATATACGCAAATCAATCAATGTGATACACCGTATTAACAAATTGAAGGAGAAAAACCATATGATCATCTCAATAGATGCAGAGAAAGCTTTTGAAAAAATTCAAAACCCACTTATAATAAAAACCCTGCAGAAAGTAGGCATAGAGGGAACTTTCCTCAACATAATAAAGGCCATATATGACAAACCCACAGGCAGCATCGTCCTCAATGGTGAAAAACTGAAACCATTTCCACTAAGATCAGGAACAAGACAAGGTTGCCCACTCTCACCACTCTTATTCAACCTAGTTTTGGAAGTTTTAGCCACAGCAATCAGAGAAGAAAAGGAAATAAAAGGAATCCAAATCGGAAAAGAAGAAGTAAAGCTGTCACTGTTTGCAGATGACATGATCCTATACATAGAGAATCCTAAAGATGCTACCAGAAAACTACTAGAGCTAATCAATGAATTTGGTAAAGTTGCAGGATACAAAATTAATGCACAGAAGTCTCTGGCATTCCTAAACACTAATGATGAAAAATCTGAAAGTGAAATCAAGGAAACACTCCCATTTACCATTGCAACAAAAAGAATAAAATATCTAGGAATAAACCTACCTAGGGAGACAAAAGACCTGTATGCAGAAAATTATAAGACACTGATGAAAGAAATTAAAGATGATACAAATAGATGGAGCGATGTACCATGTTCTTGGATTGGAAGAATCAACATTGTGAAAATGACTCTACTACCCAAAGCAATTTACAGATTCAATGCAATCCCTATCAAACTACCACTGGCATTTTTCACAGAACTAGAACAAAAAATTTCACAATTTGTATGGAAACACAAAAGACCCCGAATAGCCAAAGCAATCTTGAGAACGAAATATGGAGCTGGAGGAATCAGGCTCCCTGACTTCAGACTATACTACAAAGCTACAGTAATCAAGACAGTGTGGTACTGGCACAAAAACAGAAATATAGATCAATGGAACAGGATCGAAAGCCCAGAGATAAACCCACGCACATATGGTCAACTTATCTTTGATAAAGGAGGCAGGAATGTACAGTGGAGTAAGGACAGTCTCTTCAATAAGTGGTGCTGGGAAAACTGGATAGGGACATGTAAAAGTATGAGATTAGATCACTCCCTAACACCATACACAAAAATAAGCTCAAAATGGATTAAAGACCTAAGTGTAAGGCCAGACACTATCAAACTCTTAGAGGAAAACATAGGCAGAACACTCTATGACATAAATCACAGCAAGATCCTTTTGGACCCACCTCCTAGAGAAATGGAAATAAAGACAAAAATAAACACATGGGACCTAATGAAACTTCAAAGCTTTTGCACAGCAAAGGAAACCATAAACAAGACCAAAAGACAACCCTCAGAATGGGAGAAAATATTTGCAAATGAAGCAACTGACAAAGGATTAATCTCCAAAATTTATAAGCAGCTCATGCAGCTCAATAACAAAAAAACAAACAACTGAATCCAAAATTGGGCAGAAGACCTAAATAGACATTTCTCCACAGAAGATATACAGACTGCCAACAAACACATGAAAGGATGCTCAACATCTTTACTCATTAGAGAAATGCAAATCAAAACTACAATGAGATATCATCTCACACCAGTCAGAATGGCCATCATCAAAAAATCTAGAAACAATAAATGCTGGTGAGGGTGTAGAAAAAAGGGAACACTGTTGCAGTGCTGGTGGGAATGTGAATTGGTACAGCCACTATGGAGAACGGTATCGAGGTTCCTTAAAAAACTACAAATAGGACTACCATATGACCCAGCAATCCCACTACTGGGCATATACCCTGAGAAAACCATAATTCAAAAAGAGTCATGTACCAAAATGTTCATAGCAGCCCTATTTACAATAGCCCGGAGATGGAAACCACCTAAGTGTCCATCATCGGATGAATGGATAAAGAAGATGTGGCACATATATACAATGGAATATTACACAGCGATAAAAAGAAACGAAATTGAGCTCTTTGTAATGAGGTGGATGTACCTAGAGCCTGTCATACAGAGTGAAGTATGTCAGAAAGAGAAAGACAAATACTGTATGCTGACACATATATATGGAATTTAAGAAAAAAAATGTCATGAAGAACATAGGGGTAAGACAGGAATAAAGACACCGACCTACTAGAGAATGGACTTGAGGATATGGGGAGGGGGAAGGGTAAGTTGTGACAAAGTGAAAGAGCGGCATGGACATATATACACTACCAAACGTAAGGTAGATAGCTAGTGGGAAGCAGCCGCATAGCACAGGGAGATCAGCTCGGTGCTTTGTGACCACCTGGAGGGGTGGGATAGGGAGGGTGGGTGGGAGACGCAAAAGGGAGGGGATATGGGAACATATGTATATGTATAACTGATTAAATTTGTTATAAAGCAAAAAAAATAGACTTTAAATTAAAGAATGTTACAAGAGACAAGGAAGGAGACTACATAATGATCAAGGGATCAATCCAAGAAGAAGATATAACAATTATACATATATGCACCCAACATAGGAGCCCCTTAATACATAAAGCAAATGCTCACAGCTATAAAAGAGGAAATCGACAGTAACACAATAACAGTGAGGGACTTTCTCACCTACACCAATGAACAGATCATCCAGACAGTAAATTAATAAGGAAACACAAGCTTTAAATGACACAATAGACAAGATAGATTTAATTGATATTTATAGGACATTCCACCCAAAAACAGCAGATTACACTTTCTTTTCAAGAGCATGAGGAACATTCTCCAGGATAGATCACATTTTGGTTACAAATCAAACCTTGGTAAATTTAAGAAAATTGAAATCATATCAAGTGTCTTTTCCAACCACAACACTATGAGATTAGAAATCAATTACAGAGAAAAAAATGTAAAAAACAAAAACACATGGAGGCTAAACAATACATTACTAAATAACCAAGAGATCACTGAAGAAATCAAAGAGGAAATCAAAAAATACCTAGAGACAAATGACAATGAAAACACGATGATCCAAAACCTATGGGATACAGCAAAAGCAGTTCTAAGAGGGAATTTTATAGCAATACAAGCCTACTTCAAGAAACAAGAAACATCTCACATAAACAACCTAACCTTACACCTAAAGGAACTAGAGAACGAAGAACAAACAAAACCCAAAGTTAGTAGGAGGAAAGAAATCACAAAGATCAGAGCAGAAATAAATGAAATAGAAACAAAGAAAACAATAGCAAAGATCAATAAAACTAAAAGCTGGTTCTTTGAGAAGATAAACAAAATTGATAAACCTTTAGCCAGAGTCATCAAAAAGAAAGGGAGAGGACTCAAATCAATAAAATTAGATATGAAAAAGTAGAAGTTACAACAGACACCACAGAAATACAAAGCATCCTAAGAGACTACTACAAGCAACTCTATGCCAATAAAATGGACAGCTTGGAAGAAATGGACAAATTCTTAGAAAGGTATAACCTTCCAAGACTGAACCAGGAAGAAATAGAAAATATTAACAGACCTATCACAAGTAATGAAATTGAAACCCTGATTAAAACTCTTTCAACAAACAAAAATCCAGGACTGGATGGCTTCACAGGTGAATTCTATCAAACATTTAGAGAAGAGCTAACACCCATCTTTCTCAAACTCTTCCAAAAAATTGCAGAGGAAGGAACTCTCCAACTCATTCTGTGAGGCCACCATCATGCTGATATCAAAACCAGGAAAAGATATCACAAAAAAGAAAATTAAAGACCAATATCACTGATGAATATAGATGCAAAAATCCTCAACAAAATACTAGCAAACAAAATCCAACAACACATTAAAAGGATCATACACCATGATCAAGTGGGATTTATCCCAGGGATGCAAGCATTCTTCAATATATGCAAATCAATCAATGTGATACACCATATTAAAAAATTGAAGGAGAAAAACCATATGATCATCTCAATAGATGCAGAAAAAGGTTTTGACAAAATTCAACACCAATTTATGATAAAAATTCTCCAGAAAGTGGGCATAGAGGGAACCTACCTTAACATAATAAAGGCCATATATGACAAACCCACAACAAACATCAATCTCAATGGTGAAAACCTGAAAGCATTTCCTTTCAGATAAGGAAGAAGACAAGGATTCCACTCTCACCACTATTATTCAACATAGTTTTGGAAGTCCTAAACACGGCAATCAGAGAAGAAAAAGAATTAAAAGGAATACAAATTGGAAAAGAAGAAGTAAAACTGTCACTCTTTGCAGATGACATGGTACTACACATAGAGAATCCTAAAGATGCCACCAGAAAACTACTAGAGCTAATCAACGAATTTGTTAAAGTTGCATGATACAAAATTAATGCACAGAAATCTCTGGCATTCCTATACACTAATGATGAAAAATCTGAAAGAGAAATTAAGGAAACACTCCCATTTACCATTGCAAGAAAAAGAATAAAATACCTAGGAATAAACCTACCTAGGGAGAAAAAAGACCTGTATGCAGAAAAGTATAAGACACTGATGAAAGAAATTAAAAATGATACAAACAGATGGAGAGATATACCATGTTCTTGGATTGGAAGAATCAATATTGTGAAAATGACTATACTACCCAAAGCAATCTACAGATTCAATGCAATCCCTATCAAATTACCAATGGCATTTTTTACAGAACTAGAAGAAAAAATGTTAAAATTTGTATGGAGACACCAAAGACCCCGAATAGCCAAAGTGGTTTTGAGGGAAAAAAACAGAGCTGGAGGAATCAGGCTCCCTGACTTCAGACTCTACTACAAAGCTACAGTAATCAAGAAAATATGGTACTGGCACAGAAACAGAAATATAGATCAATGGAACAGGATAGAAAGCCCAAAGATAAACCCATGCACCTATTGTCAGCTAATCTATGACAAAGGACGCAACGATATACAATGGAGCAAAAACAGTCTCTTCAATAAGTGGTGCCGGGAAATCTGGACAGCTACATGTAAAAGAATGAAATTAGAACACTCCCTAACACCATACACAAAAATAAACTCAAAATGGATTAAAGATCTAAGTGTAAGACCAGACAGTATAAAACTCTTGGAGGAAAACCTAGGAAGAACACTCTTTGACATAAATCACAGCAGGATCTTTTTTGACCCACCTTCTAGAGTAATGGAAATAAAAACAAAAATAAACAAATGGGACCTAATGAAACTTAAAAGCTTTTGCACAGCAAAGGAAACTATAAACAAGATGAAAAGACAACCCTCAGAATGGGAGAAAATATTTGCAAACGAATCAACGGACCAAGGTTTAATCTCCAAAACATATAAACAGCTCATGCAGCTCAATATTAAAAAAACAAACAACCCAATCAAAAAATGGGCAGAAGATCTAAATAGACATTTCTCCAAAGAAGACATACAGATGGCCAAGAGGCACATGAAAAGCTGCTCAACATCACTAATTATTAGAGAAATGCAAATCAAAACTACAATGAGGTATCACCTCACACCAGTTAGAATGGGCATCATCAGAAAATCTACAAAGAACAAATTCTGGAGAGGGTGTGGAGAAAAGGGAACCCTTCTGCACTGTTGGTGGGAATGTAAATTGATACAGCCACTATGGAGAACAGTATGGAGGTTCCTTAAAGAACTACAAATAGAATTACCATATGACCCAGCAATCCCACTACTGGGCATATATCCAGAGAAAACCATAATTCAAAAAGACACATGCACCCCAATGTTCATTGCAGCACTATTTACAATAGCCAGGTCATGGAAGCAACCTAAATGCCCATCGAGAGATGAATGGATAAAGAAGATGTGGTACATATATACAATGGAATATTACTCGGCCATAAAAAGGAATGAAATTGGGTCATTTGTAGAGACATGGATGGGTCTAGGTCTGTCATACAGAGTGAAGTAAGTCAGAAAAGGAAAAACAAATATTGTATATTTAACGCATATATGTGGAACCTAAAAAAATAGTACAGATTAACCGGTTTGCAAGGCAGAAATAGAGACACAGATGTAGACAACAAATGTGTGGACACCAAGGGGGGAAAGTTGAGGGAGAGGGGGTGGTGGTGGTGGTGGGATGAACTGGGAGATTGGGATTGACATATATACACTAATATGTATTAAATGGATAACTAATAAGAATCTGCTGTATAAAAAAAAAAGGAAATTTTTTTTTTTTTTTTTTTTTGCGGTACGCGGGCCTCTCACTGTTGTGGCCTCTCCTGTTGTGGAGCACAGGCTCCGGACGCGCAGGCTCAGTGGCCATGGCTCACAGGCCCAGCCTCTCTGCGGCATGTGGGATCTTCCCGGACCGGGGCACGAACCCATGTCCCCTGCATCGGCAGGTGGACTCTCAACCACTGCGCCACCAGGCAAGCCCAAGGAAAATTAAAAAAAAAAACGAAATAATGGACTCTGTTTCATAATAAATGAGTCTGCACTTGGGTGCAACAACCCATCCCCCCGCAATCTCATTAATCATTAATCATCGAGGATCACTGGGTAGACAAAAGTGCAGCAATGAAATTTGATCCGCATTTCACAGATGGGTAGGTCAAGGCAGCAAAAGGTTAAGTGATTTTTAGAGACCACACAATAAGAAGATGGAGGAATGGGGCCTGGTCACTGCCCTGAGCTTCTCTGGCAGTCTCCAGGAGACCACTCATGAAGAAACAGAGGGCTTGCAAGAAGGCCTAATGGGAGCATCCATGATTCAGGTCGGGTCACAGGAGGAACCCCACAGGCCTACCTTCAAAACTTCTCTCCCAATTCACGGGCTCCGACATTGGCTAAGGTGTTTCTCTGTCTCCATTCCGTCACCTTTAAAATAGCTATAACAATACTCACAGTTATGTTTGCAGTGAGCTCCCTTAGAATTCCCACATGAAGAATCTCTAGAACATTATGAACATTCAGTAATGTCTCCCTTTGACCCTGCAACTTGCTCACAGGTAGAAAACTATTAACTCCTCCCATTTCTAGACTAAGAAGCCCTGTGTCCACCATGCTACTCATCAAGAGGACTGGGTGGGGGGTGGGGGCGGGTAAACAGGGCCAGCCTAGGCTGTCTGCTGTCCTGCAAGTGCTTAGGGGATATCAGCTATAACTTACTATCTATGGCATTAATACTCCTTTTACAATGCTGAGAAATCACTAGGATTATAAACATCATCTTCTCCAACCTCTCACCACAAATACTTGTCACTTAGAAGTGTGCTCTAGGCCTCCCCATACTTATAAGAAGTGTTTACTTCCTTTCTAAAGAGGCCTCCCTCTCTATATAGCAGATAACTGATGTAAACATTCTACTGATACTCATTTATGTAGCATTACCTTGCAAAGGTAAACACTGGTCCCAAAGTAAACATGGATTTCTTTCAAGAGCATTCATAATGGTGAATTAATAATTGTGAATCAATGATGTTTGGTGTTGGCTATTAAAAAAGGAGGCAGTGAGATAGTAAATAGTGAATAGACAGTGAAATATATTATAAAACTCATATGGCTATCAAGACCAGAAAGCTTGTATGCCCTGTGTCAGGGGACCAGGCATCCCTGTTCCCCAGCCAGACACACAGGAGTCATCCTTTATCCTTCTTCCCTCTCCAGACACCATGTCCTTCACATCACCTGTCCTTCAGCCCTTTGCAGGGCTGTCTCCTTTGATTCACTCCTCTGGTTCTGGCTGTATTCCAACCCTCAGCATCCATCTCATGCTTGAGTTGTGGTAACAATCTGCTAGCTCATGCCCTTGCTACCATTTTTATCCACTTCCTGTCCATCCTTTACACAGAGCCAGAGTATTTTATAAGGTGCAAATTTTACCCTGTCCTTGCTGTGGCTTAAAATCCTTAGTGATCTTCTTGGGCCTCCGAGGAAGGAGACCGTTCTCTCAGAGCAGCTCCTCCCTCTCTCTGCCCCTCTCCCTCTTGCCAGGACCACTTTCCAGCCTTTGCACTCACACTAACTGCCTCATTTTCCCCTGAGCCTATCAAGTTGGCCCCTGCTTCAGTGTCCCATCACCCGGCTCCATTTGGCTCCCATATCTCTCCGTCAGGCTTCTAGAGCAGCCACCGCACTTACCCTGTTTCTGACAACCCTGGAGCTTGTTCTTTCCTCTTGTGAGCCTCTCCTATTCCCGTGCTCATGGGCCCCTCCTCAGCAACTAGTCCTCAAAATGTCTGTCTCCTCCACAGGCTGGGTGATCTGCAGTGTTGTGTGGCTTGACTACCACGGTTCTTAGTGTGCATAACTCTTTCTTTATCCTACTTGGGACTTAGTTACACAATATCAACTCAAGATGTATTATGTCTGGAAAGTCCTCAGGTATTATGATTTTGATATGGCCTCCCCACATCCCCTCTCTTAATACTTTTGGAACTCCTGTCAGATGTATATTGGATCTTCTCATTCTCTGTATTTCTTAAACTTTGGTTCATATTGTCTATCTCCAGATAGTTTCTTCAGTTCAGTCACCCAAGCATTCATTCTTTTCTTCAATTAAGTTCAACCTCTTTGGTACATCACATTTTGTTTATCTCAACCACTGGATTTTTATTTCTGGAAGTTGAATTACTTAGCTTTGTCTTGCTCTTTTGTTTGTCCACCCAGAATCTATTATTTCATTTGAGTTTCTAGTCATTCTTTCATGTCTTTAAACAGGCTTATTTTTAGTCTCTTTCAGACAGCTTGATTACCTCAAATTTGTATGTCCTATTTTCATGTTTGCTGTGTCTTCTAATTCTTTCTCACAGTTGGCAGCTTTCTTGTGTAGTTCATAAGTTTTAAAATTCATCTTCCATAGGATTTATTTGTATGTAAGGACACTGGGCTCTCTGGACTGTGGAAAGCCCCTTACAGAGTGGCTTTGCCTTTGCTTCTGCAGGGCACCTGATTAGGTCCAATTTCACACTCATTTCTTGGGGATTCTCATACCATGTGGGAATATGCACTTGAACTCCATACCACCCTTGTGCCTGGCATGGGCTTCATGTTTTGATATCTCACAGGTTACTTTTTTTTCCTATCTACTCAGAGCCTCAGGTGAACAGTAGGCATCCTATTGCTTCCATGTTTTGAGTTTCCCATCTTGGGTCTGACCTCCAGCTTTCTACAGATTCCCCCACCCCATCCCCCATCCTGGTTGGGCATTCAGTCCCCATTCTCAGCCACTGGACCCATATACAGATTCCACTCCCCTGATGGCCTTAAGTATCAGACCACAAGCTTCTTATTCTAGCCTTCAGTTTCTTTTTCATTTCTGGCATGTGGGAATTTTCCTTTCTTTCTATTAAGCTCAGCTATGTAGACACAAAAGACTTTATTTTAGTTACACTTATCCAGTATTTTTCTGCTTTTATAACTCGAAAGGTAGCACACATTAGCCCTGTCCTCCTGTTTTATGAACTAGAATCCTCCCTCTGGGCTCTGCTGACCTTGAATTAGGATGTATGTTTTATTCAGCATTCAGCAAGTGCCTGCAACGTAGAAGACACTTAGACTTTTTGACTACTGAACAAATAAAACCTGAGATGAATCTCACCTTCTCCATTTAGCAACCAGATCCTAGAAAAGCCATGGAATCCCTCTAGCCTTCAGTTCCTTCATTGTCAAACCAAATGAAAATCATCTCTCCCTTACTGCCTCACACAAAGAAAGTCAGTGCAATAATATTATGAAAGAACTTTAAAAAGCCATCAGCCCTAGTTAAGAGAAAGATACCAAGGAAAAATAATACTCTATTAAGCGATCATCCATTCACTTCTTTCTCACCAAGACAGGGAGAAGTAAGGAGGATTGAGTCCCTCTGGCATCTGCTAGTTGGTGTCAAGCTCTTAAAGTAACAGAAGCAAAACAGGACAGAAAGCTCTCAGATGGTCCACACATTTTGCCACAAATACAGACCCCGTTTCTGTGGCCTTGTATTTGAATGTTTCATTATTAAAGTTGAAGTTCTCCCTTGAAACTTGTCCTGTCTTTTTCCAGTGTTGGGAGAAACATGACTGCCAATGGTGATGGCCTCCCTGGTGCAAATGGCACTAAGCTCTAGTTCTCTCTCTGACTCACCATTTATTTCCATTTATCTAATGGTTTAGTGGCAAATCCTTATTGAATGCCAATCATGTAATGATAAACATGAGAGGTGTTGTATTTTTGTTTCCCTTTGGGACTTAAAGGTATGGATCAAGTGGGAGGAAGCAGAAGTTTAATCATTTGAAGCACTTGCTGTAAGAGTCTTTTTTTCCCTCACTTCAGTCATTCTAGATCTAATCAAACACCTTTCACCATGTAGGCAGAACTTTCCTTCTAACACCCTGTCCATATTGCTAGCCTCATCTCCCACTCCTCTCCCATGCATGCCCTAGTTATCTGTTAAATTGTTCTACACACTAGATATTGAACACACTTTATGATTTCCTGACCTAATGTGTTTAGGTGCTGTTCCTTCCTGCTACAAACTCAGCTTCTCTCTTGAAGCTTCGTCTGACCCCTGGGCTGAGCTCACATACTCCATCACTGTCTGAGCTCCGCATTCTTCTTTAACTTCAGTAGGCAAGGCTGCTTGTGCCTCCCTTATGGCCCTTACCATGCTCTGGAGGACACTGCATTCAATCATCCACAGCTAGGAGGTTTTTGTGAAGTGCCTCTATGTCTTTTTTACTTACTATGGCAATCCCACAGTACAAAGCACAGTATCTCACTTAAAATTAGTGCTAGTAAATATGTACAGAAATTGGTTTAATTTGGATGAGTTTTCAATGCATGTCTAGAAGAGACATAATTTATGTTCAAAGACAAAAAGAGGCTGAACACTAAAAGATATGAAAAGATATGGCATGCAAAAAGTAACCAAAAGAGAGCTAGAGTGGCTATACTAACAACAGAAAAAATAGACTTTAAGACAAAATATACAGAGAGACAAAGAAGGACATTTTATAATGGTAAAAGTGTCAATCCATTAGGAAGATATAAACATAGGTGCATCTAATAACAGAGCCCCCAAATACTTAAAGCAAAACCTGAAAATGTGACTGGAGAAATAGACAATTCAGTAATAATAGTTAGAGACCCCAACACCACACTTTCAATAATAAATAGAATAAAAAGACAGAAGATTAAAAAGGAAATAGAAGACCTGAACAGCCCTATAAACCAACTGGATCTAATAGCTATCCATAGACTCTACCCAACAACAGTAAAGTACAAACTCTTACAAGTGCACATGGAACATTCTCCAGGATAGACAATATGTTAGGCCATAAAATAGCCTCAGTAAATGTTAAAGGATGAAATCAAGCAAAGTATGTTCCATAATCATAGTGGAATAAAATTAGAAATTAATAACAGAAGGAAATTTGGGAAATTCACAATAATGTGGAAATTAAACAACACACTCCTAAATAACAAATGGGCAAAGAAGGAATTACAAGGGAAATTAGAAAATACTTTGAGATGAATGAAAATAAAAACACAGTGTACCATCCATATCTCTGCACATGACACAATTTTGTTCCTTTTTATGGCTAGGTAATATTCCATTGTATATATGTGCCACATCTTCTTTATCCATTCATCTGTCGATGGACACTTAGGTTGCTTCCATGTCCTGGCTATTGTAAATAGAGCTGCAATGAACATTGTGGTACATGACTCTTTCTGAATTATGGTTTTCTCAGGGTATGTGCCCAGTAGTAGGATTGCTGGGTTGTACGGTAGTTCTATTTTTAGTTTTTTAAAGGAACCTCCATACTGTTCTCCATAATGGCTGTATCAATTTACATTCCCACCAACAGTGCAAGAGGGTTCCCTTTTCTTCACACCCTCTCCAGCATTTACTGTTTGTAGATTTTTTGGTGATGGCCATTCTGACTGGTGTGAGGTGATACCTCATTGTAGTTTTGATTGGCATTTCTCTAATAATTAGTGATGTTGAGCATCCTTTCATGTGTTTGCTGGTCGTCTGTATGTCCTAGAGACTGTCATACAGAATGAAGTAAGTCTGAAAGAGAAAAACAAATATCGTATATTAACACATATATGTGGAATCTAGACAATGGTATAGATGATCTTATTTGCAAAGCAGAAATAGAGACACAGACATAGAGAACAAACATATGGATATGAAGGGAGAAAGGGGAGGGTGGGATGAATTGGAAGATTGGGATTGACATATATACACTATTATGTATAAAACAGATAAGTAATGAGAACCTACTGTATATATAGCACAGGGAACTCTACTTGGTGCTCTGTGACCTAAATGGGAAGGAAATACAAAAAAGAGGGGACATATGTATACATATGGTGGATTCACTTTGCTGTACAGCAGAAACTGACACAGCAGTGTAAAACAACTATACTCCAATTAATTAATTAATTAATTAATTAATTAAAAAACCACAACATATCAAACCTGTGGGATGAAGCTGAAGCAAATCTTAGAGAGAAATGTTTACGTGTAAATTCCTATATTAAAAAAGAATAAATCTCAAATCAATAACCAAAACTTCCACCTTGAGAATGGACTTGAGGATATGGGGAGGGGGAAGGGTAAGCTGTGACAAAGCGAAAGAGAGGCATGGACATATATACAGTACCAAACGTAAGGTAGATAGCTAGTGGGAAGCAGCTGCATAGCACAGGGAGATCAGCTCGGTGCTTTGTGACCGCCTGGAGGGGTGGGATAGGGAGGGTGGGAGGGAGGGAGACGCAAGAGGGAAGGGATGTGGGAACAGATGTATATGTATGACTGATTCACTTTGTTATAAAGCAGAAACTAAAAAAAAAAAAAAAAAAAACACTTCCACCTTAAGAAATTAGAGAAAAGAAAGTAAACTAAACCCAAAGAAAGAAGAAGGGAGAAAAATAATGACTAGAATGGAAATAAATGAAATAAAGAATAGAAAAGCATTAGAGAAAATCAATGAAATCAAAAGTTCACTCTCTGAAAAGATCTCTCCTGGGTCTTTAACCTGCTGGCCACTCTGCAAGTTTTGGACTAACCAGAATCCAGAATCACATAAGCAACTTACTTATAATAAAATCTCTTTCTACACACACACACACACACACACACACACACACACACAGACACACACACTCTGGAGAACAATGGTGTGCAAAACGTAGAGAGTAGCATGCAATGATTAATGCAGGCTCAGGAGCCAGACTGCCTGCATTTGAATCATGGCTCTGTTACAGACCAACTCTCTATATGTCTTAGGGCAAGGCAGATCACTTCTCTTGCCTCAGTTTCCTCAATTGTAAGTTGGGAATGATAACAGTACTCTATTTTGTGGGGTTGCTATAAAAAGACATTAGTTAATTAATAAAAAGGCTTATTATGGTTCCCTTGGCATATAGTTGGTGTGCAAAAAATATTAGTTCTTGTGATTTTAATGGGATTTCCCCTAAAATTTTATTTTAAAAAGATTAGTCACTACTAAAAATGTATGCAAACCACTGGAATTTGTTCAGGCTGCAGTTTTGTTTTGTTTTGTTTTTGTTTTTTGCTTACTAGTAACCAATGCTGCCAGTATTCAGTGGCCAAAACAAAAGGAAGATATTGTTCTAATCACTCAGAGTCACAATTATTTCACATCTGTGAATCAACCCAGTCAGTGAATTTTAGCCACACTACTCAGAATTAGAATACAAATGCCACATATATATTATATATATATATATATATATATATATATATATATGTCATTTATATGCATATGAAGTCCAAGGCAGTCTAATATATAATATGTACATATTAGTCTAGGTTCTTACATGTTAATACTCAAAATTATTAGCATCCCTTTACAAGTCATTTTAAGAGCAATGGCTCTCCATTTGACTTAGTGCATTTGGCCTGCTATGATAGAAACTATAGACTGGGCAGCTTAAACAACATTTATTTTTCATGATTCTAGAAGTCCAAGATTAAGGAGCTTGCAGATCCATTGTCTGGTTAAGCCACTTCCTGGTTTGCAGTTATCCATCTTCTCACTGTATGTTCACATGGCTGAGAGAGAGAGATCATCTTTCTCATGTCTCTTCTTATAAAGGCACTAATCCCATTCATGAGGGCTCCACCCCAATGGACTGATTACTTTTCAAAGGCCCCAGCTCCAAAGACCATCACATTGGCGATTAGGCTTCAACATATGAATTTGCGGGTACACAAACACTCATTCCATAGCCCTAGTAACCAGAATTCCATAAAAGGAAGGGTCAAGTCATTACAATAAAACTAGCACTCCCTGTAGGCAAGTATGGATGAGCAAGAGCCAGGCTCTACTTTCTGGCTGCTTACAGTCTGAGGGCTAAGAAAACATACATCTAAGAAGCTTTGGCAGATGACAGAGTAAGATGAGACTACATAGGGCACATAGCTCTATGTGTTCCAAAATGATTGCCTGAATTAATAAATTCAACAAGTGCCTCTCATTGTGTCCCAGGCTCAAGATGAGGTAGGCCTAAAATATTAGGAAAAGCTGCAAGGGGTCTCTTCCATATGCAACCAAGAGGTAAACTTGCAATTGCTTGTAAATGGTTTCATTTTCACCTCCAAACTCACTTCAATCTGTTCTCTCTTACAGGGTCACCATGTTTCTCCTTTAAGCCTTGGCCCCCATGTCATATGGCCTGCCCTAAATTAACACAACCCATATTAATAACACCCAGTGGATTTCTCTATCCATGAAATGCTTATTTGAAAGATGTCAGCTCCATGTACCTCTTGGACTTTCTCCTTGAATGTGGCCCAATTTATCCTCTAGATTGTGACCTTCAAAAAGTCAGGGATGGAACTTCTTTAGACCTAATTTACACACACTGGGTGCTTAATGTTTGCTATGAATGTGATTAATTGATGGGCACTTTTCCTGTCCTTAGACAAAGTGTTTAATTTCTTCACCTGAGAAGGGGAGGATTTGAAATGCAAATTATATAAGAGAAAAGGTCATCTTAGAAAATATTTTATTCACAATCTCTGGTAATAAAAGCCACTCACTGTTGTGATGACATTTATCATTCACATATGGTGAAAATTCAGTCACCAGTTTTATTGAGAAGGACTTGCCACAGCAGCATTTGCACCAATTTCTATCAATCAGAAATACAGGATACAATATGGTTCTTGTGATGAGAAATTCAAATTTCTGTACACAGCTTTCATTTTCCCAGGGTACTTCTCAAGGTAGTCAAAATGAAACAGAGACCCTCAGGGATAAAATGATGCAGAGGATAATGGGCAAAGCAGAGGTGGTTCTTTCAGGGAGAAGTTTCCACTTTTCTTCAACAATGGCTGGAAGAAAATCCTCATGGGAAGCCCCTGGATCAGACACTGGATATCGTGGTCCAAGTAGCCTTGCCAATCACAAGTCTGAGTATAGGAATTTGTTCACAGGTTTCCTCAAATGCCCTTTGAGGCAAGTGGAATTTACAAGGAAATAGTGTCAATTCATCTGAATTCTATTGTTATACAAGTTCATCCAAGGACTAGAATATATGTTTTTTCCTAAAGGGAAGATGTACTTAAGAATCTAATAAGAACAAAGAACAAATTAAAGACAAAATATTCTTAATCACTCATACATGTCTACCATAAGTTGTTTTCAAACTAGTTCAGATAACTGAATATTAAAGCGTTCATTTTGGTTAACACACACACAAAATACTGATTCATCAAACCTGGAACTCCTACCATGAATGCTTCACTGAGTGAAATTACTTACCAACATACATAAGAATGCAGGCAAGAAAGTACCATTAGATAAGGAAGCTTTTAGAAAAATTCGTGGGCTAACTATGTCAAATTAAGGACATTCTATTCATTGCCATAGTTTTGTTTCTTCCTAAATTGAGAAAATATCAGTGGTGCTTGATTTCAGCCTGTCATGTTTCTGTGTTCTAGGAGATCATACATAGATCAGGTACTATGAGACACCATGATTTTGTTAATGGGAAATTCACTTTTTAAAAGAGAAGGTCCAAGAAAGAGGAGCCCAGCCAAGAATGTTTTAATTCTTACATTAATGAAAACATGGCTGTGGTTTGTTGGCTGTCAAATTTTGGAAAATTCTCAGCCATTATTATTTTGAATATTTCCTCTGCTCCATTTTCTCTTTTCCTTTTAGTATTCTCGTACTCATGTATTACACCCTTTGAAATTTTCCTACAAGTCTTGGATGCCCTGTTCTGTTTTTGTCATTGTATTTTGTCTTTGTATTTCAGTGTAGGAAGTTCTCATTGACCTATTTTCAAAGCCACTGGGTCTTTCCTCAGCCATATCCAGTCTCTGCTGAGCCCATCAAAAATATTCTTCATTTTCATTACAATATTTTAGATATCTTTTTATCATTCTTTAGAATTTCCATCTCTCTGTTTACATCACCCATCTGTTCTTGCTTGTTGTTGACCTTTTCCAGTAGAGCCCTTCATATAATAATCATGGTTATTTTAAATTCTCTGAGAATATGTTCATGTCATATCTGAGTCTGGCTTTCTTTTGCCTTTTAGTATGCTTTGTATTTTTTGTTGAAAGATGGCTATGTAGCATTGGGCAATAAGAACTGAGTTGAAGAGGCTTTTAGTGTGAGATTTTATGTTAATCTGGCTAGGAGTTGGATTGTGTCTAATGTTTGCTGTAGCTATAGGTGCCAGAGACTTCTAAATCCTCTAGCTTTCTTGCTTTGTCTTTCCTGTTGACTTTGGGCTTCCCTAAGAACTCCTCTTCAGCTAAAGTCTGTGCCTTGCAGTTTATTCAACTGTAATCCTCTGTCTTTATACTGGAGCTCTATTAACATAATAGTAAGGTATTTTTGTTGGGGGTGGCAGGAAGCATTCTATAAATGTATGATTAAATCTCAGTCTTGTTGTGAACCTGCATCGCTGGTCTGTGACTATCACAAATGTTTCTTAGCTTCCCTCCTTTCCTCCACTTAGGTGAGCCAGAAAGCCTAAAAGGAGATGGAGTTAGAGAACTGTCCTTCTCCCAAGTAGGTTAAGGCTCTGGTAAAGTCTTTTACACTGGAGAGTAGGTCTTTGTTTTGGAGAACTCTCTGGACATATTTCTAAATGATTACTCCTCCCCTTCCTCAGCCAGAGTCAGAAGAGAATTTTTTTTGGCCCTGAGAATCTGGTGAGATTAGGTGAGGTAAAGACAACAAAAATGTGGTGACCCCTCACCAAGACTATGCCCCCAGGACTTTCTCACTCTCAAGCTAGTTCACATTCAGTTTCCAGAAATTCATCAAAATCAGCACCTAAAATATTCCCCCAGTATATGGCTCCAGCAGCTTCTACTTTGGGTAAGCAGATCTCAGCTGTGACTCTCTGGATTTGCTTGTCTCTCCCAATTTGGGGGTGGCAGTTTGCCTTGTGACCTCAGTTCTTCCATAGGTCTAAAAAATGTTGTCGGTTTTCATTTTGTTTAGTTTTACTTGTTGTAAAGACCGAGGTGACAACTTCTGAACTTTTTACATGTTGGATATTCCACATGCTCTTTTTACAAACAACTATTTGCACACACACATACACACACACTTACATACCTATATTCATATAAGTAAATAAAGCCATATTAAAAGGAAGGCAAAGGGTTGATAAATACCAGATTCAGAAGGATGGTTAAATTTCATGGGTATGGGGTTGATTATCCATTTGTTAAGTACAGTAGACACAATAGTGCATAAGGCCCATGATAATGTTAGTGTTCCACAAAAATATTTTATTTTCTTTTGAAAACAGAAGAAAAATGAATATAATAATAATAAATATATAATAAGGAATCCAGCCTGGATTTTATTCATTGTTCTACCAATGTAGTTTTATATTTATATATATAAAATATTATATATATTTAATAGAGGAAGGGATCCACAAAGACAAAGTGCTTAGGGTCCACCAAAGTCAGAATGAGGTGGGTAATGGTATGGAGATGACTATAGTGTAGGTTGTTGGCAAAGTCCTAGTTTTTGTGTTGGATAGTAGCTCATGGGCGCTCATTACATTATCAAAAATATATTACTAACTAAATACATAAATATATGAATAAAAGCAGACCATACATTGGGCAATGATGATAGCATCATGAACTGAAAGTTATGTTGTTCACTTGAGGTGAGAGAGAGAGAGAAAGAGTTCAACACTGAGAAGCATTAACTTAGTGGGAGACAAAAGCTACAGATTATTATGTGAATGAAGAAGGCATTTTAATTTTCTCCCTGTCTCGTGTGGCCGAGTCCAACCTGCCATAAAGTGCGAAGAAGGCTGTCCCTGAGGACAGCCCACTCCTAGCCCAAGCTAGGGCAGACTTACCATTGGGAATCACATGCTTCATCTGTCTGTACCTAGCTTCTCATCTTGTCCTCTGGATTTCTGAGTTTATTGAGTTTAATGTCAACCTGCTCTTCCTTCCGGCTACTTCAGCTCTATGAGTGTGTGTTTCTGTTGTAGACCTGGCGTTTGTGGCTCTTACGACCATACTTTTGTCCCGGTATTCCAACTCAGCCATTCATATTTCCATTGAGTTACTTACACAGGATTGAAGCTTAACTCAGGGATACTTAGGCCCTAGAGTCCTGAGCTCCCTACTCTCAGCCCAGTCTCCTAACGGAAAGACACAAAAATGTGTTTCAATCAGAGTCTTGAGGATGAAGTGAAGGCACTAAATGCCATTTGAGATTAAACTTTTACCTATATTCCTGAGCATCATCAGAGAGACCTAACTGAAAAAGAACACTCTTCTCCAAAAACCACCACACTGCTTAGGTAGAGGCATGTGATAATCTACACAACACAGGGGCCATGGCATTAGCTGAGAGGGGCTTTGGCACATCCCAGTGGGTACTGCTTCATGGAAGGAGAGAAGTTTAGACCAGGGTTTGCATACACAAGTTCTGGAGCCAGCCCGCCCAAGTTTGAATCCTACCTCTGCCACTTACTAGCTCTGTGGCCATACCAGCAAGTTACTTGCCCTTGTGTTCCTTAGTCCCCTCGTCTAGCAGATGGTGATAATAACAACTCATACTATTGCTGTAAGAGTTACAAAGGCCATATGTTAACATACATAGCACCCTCAGATTAGCGTCTGGCAAAAATTAAGTGCTACATATGCCTTTGCAATTATAATTGCTTGTTTTGTATATTCCCACCTGTCTATGCTTCAGCAACAAGTGCGTGCTGGGTTCTGTGAATCTTTGCTGCTCTGTCAGAGCTCATCTACTGTTTTCTCAGATGTGATTGTAATTGTATCCACTGCAAGATTTGGGCAACTAGGTCTTTTGGAGAGAAGCTTTGCCCTGCCTTTGCTGCTCACTGTGCTGCCCCTTCTGAATGCTCAGTGAAAACTGGGTTCTACCCTCTTGCACTGTTAGTGTAAATCGATACAGCCACTTGGAGAACAGTATGGAGGTTCCTTAAAAAACTAAAAATAGAACTACCATACGACCCAGCAATCCCACTACTGGGCATATACCCTGAGAAAACCATAATTCAAAAAGAGTCATGTACCACAGTGTTCACTGCAGCTCTATTTACAATAACCAGGACATGGAAGCAACCTAAGTGTCCATCAACAGATGAATGGATAAAGAAGATTTGGCACATATATACAATGGAATATTACTCAGCCATAAAAGGAAACAAAATTGAGATATCTGTAGTGAGGTGGATGGACCTAGAGTCTGTCATACAGAGTGATGTAAGTCAGAAAGAGAAAGACAAATACCATATGCTAACACATATATATGGAATCTAAAAAAAAAAAAAACAGGTTCAGAAGAACCTAGGGGCAGGACAGGAATAAAGACGCAGATGTAGAGAATGGACTTGTGGACACGGGGAGGGGGAAGGGTAAGTTGGGACGAAGTGAGAGAGTGGCATGGACATATATACACTACCAAATGTAAAATAGATAGCTAGTGGGAAGCAGCCACATAGCACAGGGAGATCAGCTTGGTGCTTTGTGACCACCTAGAGGGGTGGGATAGGGAGGGTGGGAGGGAGACGCAAGAGGGAGGAGATATGGGGATATATGTATATGTATAGCTGATTCACTTTGTTATAAAGCAGAAACTAACACACCATTGTAAAGCAATTATATTCCAATAAAGATGTTAAAATAACAAAACAAAACAAAACAAACAGACAAAAAACTGGGTTCTATCCAGTCATCTAATAGCTTCTCCACTGGGCTGTCTGTGGGAGTAGCAAATGTTGGGTTCTCCCAGAGTGATGCCTGAGGTGCTTCAGAACACGCCCAACACTGACTTTGGATCAGACGTTGGAGAAATCAGATTCCAAATGTGATCTGTGATTTCACATTTGGAATCTGATACCAACCAGACCTCCCTGTTACTATCACTACATATTTCAGATAATCAGAAAACAGTCAACAATTTCAAGCATCCCTAAAGGTCTGATAAGCCTCAGCAATAGGCTAAGGAGAAATAAGACTGAGATCCATCCAGAGACAACTGGCTTAAACTCAAATAGCTCAGAGTGTTTTTTAAAACATCTTGCTCTTGACAAAGACCAGGATTTTGACAACACATCCTTACATTTTAAAACCCCTAGGTCCACTCTATGTGGTTCTGGTTCTTTTTTCCTGGGCTCCATCAGAGGTTATCTAAGGACCATGGGATTATTTTATGTCCATGAAACTTTGACTCCATCTTGCCCTCATGCCATCACGATTCTCCCAAGTGGGTTACACAGTATGGCCCAGCCCCTCTCACCCACCCCATATGGATGTGCTCAAGGTCAGTCAAACTCCTAACCAGTGTGGTTTCACAATCCATGGTGTCATGACCTTCCATGAGTACCCCGCCCCATGCTCTCTCCCTAAGAGTCTCCTGATACACTCTGGGTGCTTGGCAAATACAAAACCGCAAACAGAACTGAAGTTCATGGACACAGCCAGCTCAAAGGGGATTTCCTCAATGTGCATTCTTTTCTGAGAACCTCATTGATTGTTCTCCTGAGGCCAATTGTGGAAAAAAAAAAACAACCCTCTGAACTCATCCCATTTGGGTAGACCAAAGACCTCAGTAAGGGGAAATTAGCAATAATAAAGCTGAGATGAGGCAGGTCGGATGTCCTGCAATTGAAAGTCTTCTGGGATGGCTCTGAAGTTGCTAGGAAAGAACATATTTTAGAGAGAAAAATAGCCGAGTCACCTGGCTTCCAGAGGTAGAGTCCACAGGGAGATACAACTGGGAGCTTTGTGCTGGGTGACTGAGACCTGCAGCCAGGGTGCTTATGTTTAATTACAATTATAATTAAAGTAATGCATATACATGATCAAGAATCAAATCCCCCCCACAAATGGTTTAAAATGAAAATGTATATATATTTCTTGCCCCGGTCCCACACTCCCAGGACAAATTTGGGCTTATATAAAATGAGTGTGGAAGTGTTCCCCTCTCTTCTATTTTCTGGATGAGATTTTGTAGAATTGGTGTTATTTCTTCTTTAAATATATTCCAGAATTTGCCAGTGAACTCATCTGGACCTGGACATTTCGTTTTCAGAAGGGTTTGAACTACAGGTCAGTTTGTTTTATAAAGGTTATCTATTCAATTTTGTGTGAGTTTTGGGAATTTTTGGTTTTCAAGGAACTGGTCCATTTTGAAAGTATTTTCTATTGAGGTATAGTTGATTCATAATATTATATAAGTTTCAGGTGTACCACATAGTGATTCACAATTTTTAAAGGTTATACTCCATTTAAGTTATAAAATATTGGCTATATTCCCTGTGCTATACAATATATCCTTGTAGTTTATTCTTTTTTTTTTCTTTAAAAAATTTTTTTTTTGCTTTATAACAAATTTAATCAGTTATACATATACATATGTTCCCTTATCCCCTCCCGTTTGCGTCTCCCTCCCACCCTCCCTATCCCACCCCTCCAGGCGGTCACAAAGCACCGAGCTGATCTCCCTGTGTTATGCGGCTGCTTCCCACTAGCTATCTACCTTAACGTTTGGTAGGGTATATATGTTCATGCCACTCTTTCACTTTGTCACAGCTTACCCTTCCCCCTCCCCATATCCTCAAGTCCATTCTCTAGTAGGTCTGTGTCTTTATTCCTGTCTTACCCCTATGTTCTTCATGACATTTTTTAAAAAAAATTCCATATATATGTGTTAGTATACAGTATTTGTCTTTCTCTTTCTGACTTACTTCACTCTGTATGACAGGCTCTAGGTACATCCACCTCATTACAAATAGCTCAATTTCGTTTCTTTTTATGGTTGAGTAATATTCCATTGTAGATATGTGCCACATCTTCTTTACCCATTCATCCGATGATGGACACTTAGGTTGTTTCCATCTCTGGGCTATTGTAAATAGGGCTGCTATGAACATTTTGGTACATGTCTCTTTTTGAATTATGGTTTTCTCAGGGTATATGCCCAGTAGTGGGATTGCTGGGTCATATGGTAGTTCTATTTGTAGTTTTTTAAGGAACCTCCATACCATTCTCCATAGTGGCTGTACCAATTCACATTCCTACCAGCAGTGCAAGAGTGTTCCCTTTTATCCACACCCTCTCTAGCATTTATTGTTTCTAGATTTTTTGATGATGGCCATTCTGACTGGTGTGAGATGATATCTCATTGTAGTTTTGATTTGCATTTCTCTAATGAGTAAAGATGTTGAGCATCCTTTCATGTGTTTGTTGGCAGTCTGTATATCTTCTGTGGAGAAATGTCTATTTAGGTCTTCTGCCCAATTTTGGATTGGGTTGTTTGTTTTTTTGTTATTGAGCTGCATGAGCTGCTTATAAATTTTGGAGATTAATCCTTTGTCAGTTGCTTCATTTGCAAATATTTTCTCCCATTCTGAGGGTTGTCTTTTGGTCTTGTTTATGGTTTCCTTTGTTGTGCAAAAGCTTTTACGTTTCATTAGGTCCCATGTGTTTATTTTTGTCTTTATTTCCATTTCTCTAGGAGGTGGGTCCAAAAGGATCTTGCTGTGATTTATGTCATAGAGTGTTCTGCCTATGTTTTCCTCTAAGAGTTTGATAGTGTCTGGCCTTACATTTAGGTCTTTAATCCATTTTGAGCTTATTTTTGTGTATGGTGTTAGGGAGTGATCTAATCTCATACTTTTACATGTCCCTATCCAGTTTTCCCAGCACCACTTATTGAAGAGACTGTCCATTCTCCACTGTACATTCCTGCCTCCTTTATCAAAGATAAGGTGACCATATGTCTGTGGGTTTATCTCTGGGCTTTCTATCCTGTTCCATTGATCTATCTTTCTGTTTTTGTGCCAGTACCATACTGTCTTGATTACTGTAGCTTTGTAGTATAGTCTGAAGTCAGGGAGCCTGATTCCTCCAGCTCCATTTTTCGTTCTCAAGATTGCTTTCACTATTCGGGGTCTTTTGTGTTTCCATACAAATTGTGAAATTTTTTGTTCTAGTTCTGTGAAAAATGCCAGTGGTAGTTTGATAGGGATTGCACTGAATCTGTAGATTGCTTTGGGTAGTAGAGTCATTTTCACAATGTTGATTCTTCCAATCCAAGAACATGGTACATCGCTCCATCTATTTGTATCATCTTTAATTTCTTTCATCAGTGTCTTATAATTTTCTGCATACAGGACTTTTGTCTCCTTAGGTAGGTTTATTCCTAGATATTTTATTCTTTTTGTTGCAATGGTAAATGGGAGTGTTTCCTTGATTTCACTTTCAGATTTTTCATCATTAGTATATAGGAATGCCAGAGATTTCTGTGCATTAATTTTGTATCCTGCAACTTTACCAAATTCATTGATTAGCTCTAGTAGTTTTCTGGTAGCATCTTTAGGATTCTCTATGTATAGTATCATGTCATCTGCAAACAGTGACAGCTTTACTTCTTCTTTTCCGATTTGGATTCCTTTTATTTCCTTTTCTTCTCTGATTGCTGTGGCTAAAACTTCCAAAACTATGTTGAATAAGAGTGGTGAGAGTGGGCAGCCTTGTCTTGTTCCTGATCTTAGTGGAAATGGTTTCAGTTTTTCACCATTGAGGACGATGCTGGCTGTGGGTTTGTTTAGTATGTTGAGGAAAGTTCCCTCTATGCCTACTTTCTGCAGGCTTTTTATCATAAATGGGTGTTGAATTTTGTCGAAAGCTTTCTCTGCATCTATTGAGATGATCATATGGTTTTTCTCCTTCAATTTGTTAATGTGGTGTATCACGTTGATTGATTTGCGTATATTGAAGAATCCTTGCATTCCTGGAATAAACCCCACTTGATCATGGTGTATGATCCTTTTAATGTGCTGTTGCATTCTGTTTGCTAGTATTTTGTTGAGGATTTTTGCATCTATGTTCATCAGTGATATTGGCCTGTAGTTTTCTTTCTTTGTGACATCCTTGTCGGGTTTTGGTATCAAGGTGATGGTGGCCTCGTAGAATGAGTTTGGGAGTGTTCCTCCCTCTGCTATATTTTGGAAGAGTTTGAGAAGGATGGGTGTTAGCTCTTCTCTAAATGTTTGATAGAATTCGCCTGTGAAGCCATCTGGTCCTGGGCTTTTGTTTGTTGGAAGGTTTTTTATCACAGTTTCAATTTCAGTGCTTGTGATTGGTCTGTTCATATTTTCTATTTCTTCCTGATTCAGTCTTGGCAGTTTGTGCATTTCTAAGAATTTGTCCATTTCTTCCAGGTTGTCCATTTTATTGGCATAGAGTTACTTGTAGTAATCTCTCATGATCTTTTGTACTTTTGCAGTGTCAGTTGTTACTTCTCCTTTTTCATTTCTAATTCTATTGATTTGAGTCTTCTCCCTTTTTTTCTTGATGAGTCTGGCTAATGGTTTATCAATTTTGTTTATCTTCTTAAAGAATCAGCTTTTAATTTTATTGATCTTTGCTATCGTTTCCTTCATTTCTTTTTCATTTATTTCTGATCTGATTTTTATGATTTCTTTCCTTCTGCTAACTTTGGGATGTTTTTGTTCTTCTTTCTCTAATTGCTTTAGGTGCAAGGTTAGGTTGTTTATTCGAGATGTTTCCTGTTTCTTAAGGTGGGATTGTATTGCTATAAACTTCCCTCTTAGAACAGCTTTTGCTGCAACCCATAGGTTTTGGGTCGTCGTGTCTCCATTGTCATTTGTTTCTAGGTATTTTTTAATTTCCTCTTTGATTTCTTCAGTGATCACTTCGTTGTTAAGTAGTGTATTGTTTAGCCTCCATGTGTTTGTATTTTTTACAGCTCTTTTCCTGTCATTGCTATCTAGTCTCATAGCATTGTGGTCGGAAAAGATACTTGATACAATTTCAATTTTCTTACATTTACCAAGGCTTGATTTCTGACCCAAGATATGATCTATCCTGGAGAATGTTCCATGAGCACTTGAGAAAAACGTGTATTCTGTTGTTTTTGGATGGAATGTCCTATAAATATCAATTAAGTCCATCTTGTTTAATGTATCATTTAAAGCTTGTGTTTCCTCATTTCTTTTCATTTTGGATGATCTGTCCATTGGTGAAAGTGGGGTGTTAAAGTCCCCTACTATGATTGTGTTACTGTTGATTTCTCCTTTTATGGCTGTTAGTATTTGCCTTATGTATTGAGGTGCTCCTATGTTGGGTGCATAAATATTTACAATTGTTATATCTTCTTCTTGGATCAATCCCTTGATCGTTAGGTAGTGTCCTTCTTTGTCTCTTCTAGTAGTCTTTATTTTAAAGTCTATTTTGTCTGATATGAGAATTGCTACTCCAGCTTTCTTTTGGTTTCCATTTGCATGGAATATCTTTTTCCATCCCCTTACTTTCAGTCTGTATGTGTCTCTAGGTCTGAAGTGGGTCTCTTATAGACAGCATATATATGGGTCTTGTTTTTGTATCCATTCAGCCAATCTGTGTCTTTTGGTGGGAGCATTTAGTCCATTTACATTTAAGGTAATTATCTATATGTACGTTCCTATTCCCATTTTCTTAATTGTTTTGGGTTCGTTATTGTAGGTCTTTTCCTTCTGTTGTGTTTCTTGCCTAGAGAAGTTCCTTTAGCATTTGTTGTAAAGCTGGTTTGGTGGTGCTGAACTCTCTCAGCTTTTGCTTGTCTGTAAACGTTTTAATTTCTCCATCAAATCTGAATGAGACCCTTGCTGGGTAGAGTAATCTTGGTTGCAGGTTTTTCTCTTTCATCACTTTAATTATGTCCTGCCACTCCCTTCTGGCTTGTAGAGTTTCTGCTGAGAGATCAGGTGTTATCCTGATGGGGATTCCCTTGTGTGTTATTTGTTGTTTTTGCCTTGCTGCTTTTAATATGATTTCTTTGTGTTTAATTTTTGACAGTTTGATTAATATGTGTCTTGGCGTATTTCTCCTTGGATTTATTCTGTATGGGACTCTTTGTGCCTCCTGGACTTGATTAACTATTTCCTTTCCCATATTAGGGAAGTTTTCAACTATAATCTCTTCAAATATTTTCTCAGTCCCTTTCTTTTTCTCTTCTTCTTCCGGAACCCCTATAATTCGAGTTTATTCATTTTTATACATAGTACTTTGTATCTCTTAATCCCCTACCCCTATTCTCTCCTTTCTCTCTTCCCTCTCCCTGCTGTTAACAGTCCATTTCTTTTACATTGTCAAAATTATGAGCCAAAGTTGTCATAATAGTCTCTTATTAATTTTTAATGTCTGCAGGATCTATAGTGAGACCTCCTTCTTTTATTCCTGATATCAATAACTTGTGTCTTCTCTCATCTTTATCAGTCTTTGTAGAAGTTTATTTTTTAAAGAACCACCTTTTGGTTTTATTGATTTTTCTCCATTGTTTTTCCATTTTATAGTTCATTGATTTCTGGTCTTTTTATTATTTTCTTCCTTAGGCCTGTTTTGAAATGATTTTGCTCTTTTTTTTTCCTAGAGCATTAGGATGGATATTTAGATTATTTATTTGAAACTTTCTTCTTTTCCAACATAAACATTTAATTCTATAAATTTCACTCCTACCACTCCTTTACATGCCACAAATTTTTTGTTATGTTTTTATTTTTGCTCAGTTCAAAATATTTTCTACTTTCCTCTGAAGTGTGTATTTTGCTGCCTGCATGGACAAGTCAATAAATGTCAACTGAATCCATTTAGCTGATGGTGTTGTCCATCCTTCTGTATTCTTGCTGACTTTATTTCTGTTAGGTCTATCTATTACTGACAGAGTGTTGAAGTCTCCAGCTAAGATTGTGGGTTTGTTTATTAATCCTTTCAGATCTGCCAGCTTTTTCTTTATGCATTTTGAAGCTTTTATTTTAGGTTCTACACATTTATGATTGTTATATCTTTGGGGGGGGAACTGTCTCTTTTATCATTACATAATGTTCCTCCTTGTCCCTTGTACTTTTCCTTGCTCTGAACTTTATTTTGAGATTAATACAACCATTCCAGTATTAGTTTAGTGTTTGCATGGTATGTATTCTTCCATCATTTACTTTTTAACCTACCTGTATCATTACCATTATAGACAGCATATAGTTAGGTTATATGTTTGTTTATCCATTCTAACAATCTCTGTCTTTTAACTGGTGTGTTTAGACAATTTAGGTTTAATGTAATTACTGATATTTTTACATTTAGTTTAACAATTTATATTCAATTTCTGTTTATTACCACTATTTTCCATTTTGTTGTTTCCTCTTTCCTGCTTCCTTTTGGTATATTTGAACATTTTTTTTAGTATTCTATTTTTATTTATTTCTTGTGTTTTGAATATATCTCTCTGTATATTTTTGTTTTGTCTGTTTGTCTTAGTGATTGCTCTGGGGATTATAATAAACATATTAAACTTTAAAAATCTAGAGTCAGTGCTTTACAGCTTCAAGAGGAATGTACAGACCTCACCAATATACAGGTCCCTTTCACTTCCCCCTTTTATGTGGTAGTTATCTGAAGTATTACATCTATGCACATTGAAACCTCATTGATAACATTATAATATTTGCTTTCAATCATCCAATGTTTTAAAGAACTGAAAGGGAGAAAAGTAGTCCATTATATTTATCCAGATACGTACTATTTCTGTTGCTCTTCCTTCATCCCTGATGTTCCAAGTTTCCCTCTGATATAATTTCATGTCTATCAAAAGAACTTACTGTAGCAATTCTTTTAGAGAAGCTCTGCTGGCAAAAATTCTCTTAATTTTCCTTCATCTGTGAACATCTTTATTTTACCTTTATTCCTCAAAGATGTTTTTGCTGAACATAGTATTCTGGATTGACAGTTTTTTGCTTTCAGCCCTTTAAAAATGTTGCGCCACTTCTTTATGGTTTCCATGATTTATGATTAGAAATCTACCCTCATTCAAATATTATTTCCTATGTTTTTTGTATTGCTGCTCTCAAGATTTTTTTAAAATTTATTATTTTTTTATACAGCAGGTTCTTATTAGTTACCTATTTTATACATATTAGTGTATATATGTCAATCCCAATCTCCCAATTCATCCCACCACCACCACTCCACACCCGCCCCGCTTTCCAACTCTCAAGATTTTTTTGTCTTCAGTGTTCAGTAATTTTATTATGTTGTGTTTATCATGGATTTCTTTGGGTTTACCCAGATTGTGGTTCACTGAGCTTTTATGGGTTTATACCTTTTGTTAAGTTTGGGAAATATTCAGCATTTATTTCTAAAAATTTTCCCCCTATTCTTTCACATTTCAGACCACAGCAGCTCAAAGGCATCTAAAAATACCATGGTCATGAAACTTTTCAGTTGGAGAAGTTGTGATCACAAAACACCCATGTTGCTTTTATTTTCCTTCCTCTGTTGTCCTGCAACTTGACCCTGGATAAGGGAGCAGTTGAAAGAATTATGCATCAGAGCAGGGTAAATAAAGCCCTGTTTTCTGACTACAAGACTGATTAGGAGAGTCCTAGGAAGTTAGAAGTACCAGAAGGATTGTCATCATATCTTATTTTTTTAAAAAAAAATTAAAAATTTTTTTAAATTTTTTAAATTAAATTTTTATATTTTTATATTTTCTACTAACTCTGTTTCATGTTAGGAAACTGTGCCTTGGCACTCCTCAGGCTCATTGAAGTGAGGACCTCCCCTGCAGCAAATTTCTTTCTTTCCACTTCCTTCTCAAAATTGAGCAATATTATTCCTTCTTTGTGCCAGTCCACACCCACAATCTTCCTTAACTCTGTCCCAACCTCACTTGTGTTCAAGGTTCTGGTCTTACTTGACCTTGTATCTTATGTGTAAATTATCATATATAAAGGTATAGACAAAACTCATTATTTTAAAAAACTGTTATAAAACTATTTTAAAATTATGCTTTGTTGATATATTAAAAAGAATTAGCAGCAGGTATAATAACTCCTGTGATTTCAAAGTAGATGGGTATTTTGATATTTTTGGAAATTTTAATGTATTTGAAAATGTATAAAAATTCTATTAGTGAGAAGAAATAGATAATTCTGCAGTAATGTAATACATGATAAAGTATAATAATATTCTATATACTTTAATGCCCAACTTTCAATAATATATGAAACAACTAAGCAGAATATTAACAAGAAAATAGAAAAGTTGAACTACATTACAAACTAACTAGACTTAGATACATTCCACCCAAGAACAGAAGAATACAGATTCTTCTCAAGGGCACATGGAACATTCTCCAGAATAGATCATGTGATAAGACATAAAACAAACCTCAATTAATTTAAAAGGATTGAAATCATACAAAATCTGATATCTGACCACTGTGGAAAAAACTTAGAAATTTACAACAGAAAGAAATTTGGGGAATTCACAAATATGTTGAAATTAAACAACAAACTCCTAAATAACCAATGGGTTGAAGAAGAAATTACAAGGGAAATTAGAAAATATTTTGTGATGAATAAAAATGAAAGCATCAAATGCTAAAACTTATGAAATACAATTAAAGTAGTGCTCAGTGGGAAATACATAGCTGTAAACACCTACATTATAAAATAAGATCTTAAATCAATAACATAACTTTCTACTTTAAGACAGTAGAAAAGAACAAATTAAACTTGAAACAAGCAGAAGGAAGGAAATAATAATGATTAGAGTGGAAATTAGTAAAGTAGAGAATTTAAAAAAAATAGAGAAAATGAACAAAACCAAAATTTGGTACTTATAAAAGACAAATAAAATCGAAAAAATTTAGCTGAATTGTCAAAGAAAAAAAGGAGTGAAGACACAAATAATCAGAAACACAAATGATAGAGGGGATATTATTACCAAACTTGCAGAAATAAAAAGACTATAAAATACTCTGAACAACTGTATAATAATAAATTAGATGAAATGGACAAATTTCTACAAAGACTCAAAATATTAAAACTGACTCAAGAAGCAATGGAAGTCTGAATAGTCTTGTAACAAATAAAGAGACTGAATTTGCAAACAAAAAACTTCCTACAAAGAAAAGCCCAGTTCCAAATGGCTTTACTGGTATATTCTGCTAAACAGTTAAAGAATAATTAATAACAATTCTTCACAAAGTCATCCAAATTTTAGAAGAGTAAGGAACACTTCACAATTCATTGCATGAGGCCAATATTACCTTGATACCAAAAATAGACAAAGATACCAAAAGTAAAGAAACCTCAGACCAATATCTCTTATGAATATAAAAGCAAAACCCATCAACAAAATACTATAAAATTAAATCCAGCATCATATAAAAAGGATTACAAACCATTACTGAGATCTACCCCAAGAATGTAAGGTTGGTTTAACATTAGAAAATCAATCAATGAATACACCATATCTATAGAACAAAAGATGAAAATCACATGATCATCTCAATAGGCACAGCAGAAACATCTAATAAAATCCAATGCCCTTTATTAATGAAAATAGTCAACAAAGTAAAATAAAAGAGAAATTGTCCCACCTGATAAATGATATCTATGAAAACCCACAGTTAATATATACACAAATAACAATGAAAGACTGGATGCTTTCCCACTAAGATCAGAAGTGTGCTACCCCGCTTCTATTTAACATTGTACTGGAGATTCTAGCCAGGGCAATTAGGCAAGTAAAAGAAATAAATGGTATCCATATTGGCATGGAAAAAACTATCTTTCAAAAATAATATATGTAATAATAAGAGATAGTAAAACTATCTCTATTTGCAGATGACACAATCTTGTATACAAAAAGTCCTAAGGAATCCACCAAAAAACAATTAGAACTAATAAACTATTGCAGCAAGTTTGCAGTAAACAGTATCAACATACAGAAGTCAATTGTATACTATACACTTGCAATGAACAATCAGAAAGTTAAATTAAATTTTTTTAATTATTTACATTATTGTATTTTATTATGTTGTTATGTTATTATATTATTGGTGTGAACAAAAAGAATAAAATACCTAAGAATAAATTTTTTAAAGGTTCAAACTTACACTCTGAAAACTTCAAACATTACTGAAACAAATTAAAGAAGACCTAAATGAATGGGAAGGCATCCTAAGTTCATGGATTGCAAGATTTAATATTGTTAGGATGGTAATACTACCAAAAATGATCTGTAGATTCAATGCAACCCCTATCAAGATTCCAGCTGCCCACTTTGCAGAAACTGACAAACTTTTTCTAAAATATCAAAATGCAAGGGATCTAGAATAGCCAAAACAATCTTGAAAAAAGAGAACAGAGTTGAAGGACTCACACTTCCCAATTTTAAAACTTACTACAAAGTTACAGTAATCAAGACAGTATGGTACTAGCATAAAGGCAGACATAGAGGTCAAAGGGACAGAACTGAGAGCCAAGAAATAAACTTTCACTTTGATGGTCAATTGGTTTTCAGTGAGGGTGCTAATACAACTCAATGGAGAAAGAGTAGTATTTTCAAGAAATGGTGCTTGACAACAGGATACCCACATGCAAAATAACCCTACCTCACACCATATGCAAAAATTAACTTATAATGGAATGAAGACCTAAATGTAAGACACAATCCTATAAAATCTTAGAAAAGAATATTGTCATAAATATTTGTGACCTTTTATCAGGCAATGGTTCATTAGATAAAATAACCAAAAGCACACGTAAGAAAAGAAAAATAGGTAAATTAGACTCTGACAAAACTGAAACGCTTTTGTTTCAGAGTATCTTTAAAAAGTGAAAATGCAATCCACAGAATGGAAAAAAATTTTTTCAAATCATATATCTGATAGATGACTTTTATCTAGAATATATAAAGAACTCTTACAAATCAATAAGACAACCCAATTTTAAAATGGGGAAAGGATCTAAATAAACATTTCTCCAAGGGAGATATAGAAATGGCCAAAAAGCTTATGAAAGGATGTGCAACATCATTAACCATCAGGGAAATGTAAATCAAAACCACAGTGAGCACCACTTTACATTCATTAGGATAGCTTTGTCAAAAAGTCAGAAATAACAAAAGTCAGTCAAGGATGTGAAGAATTTGGAACCTTCATACATTGCTAGTGGGAATGAATGAAAAATGATGCAGCCACTTTGCAGAATACTCAGGCAGTTCCTCAAATGGTTAAACATAGTTACTATATGACCCAGCAATTTCATTCTTAGGAGTATACCCAAGAGAAATGAAAACATATGTCCACACAAAAATTGTACGTGAATGTTCACAGTAGCATTACTCAAAACAGCTGAAAGTAGAATTAACCCAAATGTCCATCAATTGATAAATGGATACACAAAATGTGTTATATCCATAAAATGGAACATTACTTGACAATGAAAAGTAATGAAGTACTGATATATGCTGCAATATGGATGATTCTTAAACACATTACATAAGTGGGCAAGCCAGTCACAAAATACCACATTTTCTTATTGTGGTAAAAAAAAAAAAGTTCTAAATCTGATATGGTGCTGAGTGCATAATTCTGTGAATATACTAAAAACTACTGAACACTTTAAGTGGGTGAATTTTCTGATGTGCAAATTATATCTGAATAGAGCTGATATCGATTAGTTACTATTGATGAAAAACAGGTGCTCTTAATACTACTGTGCTTTTGGGACTATATTCACAATTGAAGGAAATGCTAACTCTCACTTAAATGTTAGTGAAAATAATGGCACATATTATGTTAGTGAAAATATTTAACATTCATCTGCTATGGAAAGCTCTTCAAAGGAGACAATTCCATTCTGAAATATTGTCTTTGTCTGGCTTTCATGTCTCAAGCCCCCCCAACCCCCCACCTTTTTTTTTCTGTGAGCTTATTTTATTTAGAGGATCCTGAATATAGGCCGGCAGGATGGACAAATTAGCCAGTCAGCCTTTCCATGAAGTCAGAGAAAATTAACAACCTCCTCTAGACATTAAGAAGTATACTGGTATGATGAAGTTTCCACACTTTAGTTCACAGTTAAATGTGAACTTTCATATTCAGCCAAGACTTAAAGGATTTTTAGGCTCCACTCATCCTGCTTTGATCAAGAGAAATACACACACACACACACACACACACACACACACACAACTTGTCATTCCTAGTGACTTCAGCTAAAGAGCTTCTCTCATCAATCACACAGGTGCAGCCTGCTGTCTGGATCTCCCTCTTCTCTTCATAATCCCCCACCCCAATTCACGCATCCTAAAGCAGGAGCAATCCATAGAGGAGATGGCAGAGAGGGTTTGCATCATCCAACCCCAAAATAATAAAACAAAACAAAACAAACACAATCAGACATTTCCCTTTGCCCTTTTTGCATCTGCTCTTAACTCCAGAGCCCAAAACCATCTCCCCCCATGAGAGTCAATATTTCTTCCTTTGTCTTGCTCCTTCACCTTCCCTACTGGATTTGTCTCTGTAGGAACACCAAATTCCTCTCTCTCCCATTTATTAGGCAGAGTTTTTTTCTTCCTCGTGGAAACTAGGCACCAGCCCAAAACCCAGGTCCTGGAAGCTTGTTTTTATTCCCTCAGTAGGCTTATAAAACAAATTTCCAAAAAAAGCCAAGTCCCTTCTGAGTGAAGAATTCTTGTAATAAGCTCTAAGAAGAGAAAACATTTCTTCACTTTATGACATGCGAATTTCAGAAGAGATATTTGTTTTCAGGTTCTAGGGACATTTTACTCTAGCCCTCAATGTTTTGTCAGAAGTGAAAGCCCAGTAGAGCAAATTCCACCGCGAGTGTGGAGTTTGTTACAAGCGTTGTTTCCTCTAATAGATGTGTGAGGTTCTCTGTGGTCAGCCTTCCCTCTACTCACCAACAAGAACACACTGCACTATGTGGACTGTGCAGGGTCCCAGGCCAGCTTCTCCTTTCCCAGCTTCTCCAGTAGAACATCCTAGGGGGCAGCCAGTCCTACCCCTTTAACTGAAATGAACAACTGCAGGCTTACACAACTTCAGCCAACTCCCACACTCAACAGTTTGAAGGGTTACACCCTAAGTCACTCAATGCCAATCGGTTGAGGGTAGCAAAGCACCCATATCTCAGGTGAATTCAGCAAGTAGCCCCAGGAAAACCACGGTGGACACAGGAAGGAACTACAGCAGTGGAAATTCCCTGTGGCTTGTTGCCCTGCTCACAAGCCTTGACCCTAGAGTACTCCATTCTGTTTAAATGGCTTCCCTACTGTATTCTCAAGAGTGAATCTGACCTCCTACTCCCACCCCCAATCCCTGTGGCCCCAGCTGTCTTCAGTTTTTTCTGATTTCTTCTTCTGTTATCTTCCTGGTTCCCCAGACCATGTGAGGACTAATGTCCTGTTCCACTTTTACTGGATTAAATGGCTGAGGTGAAGTATCAACTGGGAGATTTGCCTACCCCCAGATGTTATCAAATGGTGTAAGGATTACAGTGGAGACAGGTCTCTGTGGAGGACAGGGGTGTTCAAGGCCAAGTTCATGGCGGTCTTGATTCTTGACACTACCACTGTCATTCACTTATGTCACCTATTTGTATGCTACAGTTAGCAAATAATTATTACTCTTACTACTTTACACAATTGTATTTTAGATAAATTAAAAATAAGAAAAATCAAAGACTCTATTTTACCTTTATTTATTCCTTCTCCAACACTCTTCTTTTTCTTAGTGTAGATCAGTTTCTTACCTGTATCATATTTCCTTTTACCTGAAGAATGTTTAAAACATTTATTTCAGGACAGGCCTGCCAGTGATGAATTTCCTCAGTTTTTGTTTTTCTGAGAAAGTTTGTATTTCTCCTTTCCTTTTGGAGCATGATTTTGCAGGGTACAGATGGTAGGAGGCAGGTTTTTCACCACTGGAGTGGCAGTTAACAGATAATCTAGGGAAAGAAGTCAAACTGTTCCATGCTGTAATGGATTAGAGTTGGGGAAATAGTAGTTCATGTTTAGATTAATATAGATACAGATTGTTATGTGTGTGTGTGTATATATATATGAAGTATATACATACATATGCGTATATACATACATATGCCTATATACATGCATACATACATATGGGTCAGTATATACACTTATATTTCCTTCCTCTGTCTCCTAAGAGGACCTAGAAGCAAGGACACTTGAAATATGTCTTTTAGGTCATTCCATGGAGTATAAATAAATGTTTCATTATTTCTAATAACTGTATAATGTATATAACACATATTTGCCTAAAGTTTACTTTGTTTCTGCTATTTTCAATTAAATATTGTTTGAAACACTTTTCTTGATTTGACATAGTTTTATAATTTTAGAGGTACACAAAATTTTATTGCACTGAAGTACCATAATTTATTAAACTCTAATGTTGGGTATTTAGGTTATTTCCAATTTCCCTTGGATTTAAGTGCAAATTTATGAAACACTGGGTTTGTGGATTAGATTAGGGCATTGAGCACCATCTAAAATTGGCAACAAAATAAAGTTCAAAATTTCAGATTCTAAACAAAAGGACATACTAACATCACCCAATGGTAAAGTTTCCATATACGGCTCTTTGTTAGACCCAAAACCTCAAGCCTCATGGGCAAAGAGCTGGTGTGTAATGATTTTTTTCATTTACTTCTTTATCATCTATTTATTCAATTTATCTAAATTTTTATTCCAAGTTTACTGTGTTCTATGCACTCTGCTGAGTTCCAATGATATGGGTAGAATACCTCCCCTGACCTTGTGGGACTTATAATATAGTAAGGAATACAGACAGTACAGAAGTAAAACAAACATACTTGAGAGAGAACACATATAGAGGGAGACTCTAGCTATATTTAAGTCACTTCACATGTATCTACCCTGGGAAAGTTATTTAACCTCTCTGTACTTCGGTTTCCTCATCTGTAAAATAGAGAAAATAATAGTTAACATGTGTAAAATGCTTAGAAGCATCCTTGGTACATATTAAGCACTCAACACATTTTAGCTATTATTGTTGTTTGTAGTAATTATTCATTGCTACATAACAAATTACCCCAAAGTTTAGCAGATAAAAAGCATTTATCATCTCACATAGCTTCTGATGATCAGGGATCCAGAAGCAGTTTAACTGGGTGGTTCTGATTCAGGGTCACTCACGAGCCTGCAGCCATTTGAAGGCTTGGCTGGAGGTGGAGAATATCTTCCAAGATGGCCCCTGCACATGGCTGTTGGCAGGAGGCCTCAGTTCCTCATCCTGTGGATTTCTCTATAGGGCTGCTTAAGAGTTCTTATAGTGGGACATTCAGCTTTCCCTTGAGCAAGTGATTCCAGAGAGAGGAAAAGGATGCAATGCTTTTTATGACCTAGTCTTAGAAGTCCTACACACCACCACCTCTACCCAAATCTATTTGTTAAAGGTGAGTCACCAAGTGCTGCTTTCACTTAAGGAGAATAGAAATAGAGTCCACTTTTTGAATAGGATCAAAGAGTGTGCAGACATATTCTAAAACACCACTCAGATGCAGAGGGACCACTCGGTGCCTGACCGGCAGAAGGGGTCCTTCCTCTCCATCCTTCTGTGACTCTCTCAGTACAGTGGTGTACTCAACTCAGCCAGTCCATAATGTTCACTTACTTAGAGGTGTTTTGTAAACCTTTTACTATTTCTACAAATCCAGATCATCTTCATCACCATTTACACATCATAACTCTTTTGGTTCTGATTTTATGTTAAATCAAAGCAAGTCATAGATCAGTGGCTCTTTGAAACCCAAGCGAGCTTCAATTCCTTTCAATACATCTCTCTCAAATTTATTTATTTTGGTCAGGAAGCATCTGTAATGTCCTGAGAGATAGAGAGCCAGTAAAAATCTACAGGAGCACAGGAGAGGCAACTTCCAAATATACTGGGCCAGGTCAGGCTACACTCAGAAAACTTCCTCTTAGTTCTCTCTATAGCTGCCTGGCAGGTTTCCCCCAGCCTTTGGTCTTCTAATAGACCTATTCTTTTCAATCATATTAGTCTTCCCTTGAAAGGATTTTGACCAGTCTTCCCAGATTTTTAAAAATTCATATATTTATAAGGTACCAAATCCTTAATATAAATTATCTTCAATCTTTACTTAAACTTTGAAAAACAAATATTATTAGTCCTCATTGTAAATGAGAAGCCTAAGTCTCAGAAAATCAAGGTACTTGCACAAGATCACACAATTATGGCATTAAAGTTCAAAGCTAAACTGGCTGGACCTCATATCCAGTTCTTCCTATGGATGCCGCCATTCCTTGGGGTTTTATTTCAGAGCCACAAGAATACAAAACCCTGTGGTCATTGATGTTAACCCCAGATATACCAGTTCACTGGACATTTTCCAGAAGCTTTTTCCACCCCCATCTATGACAATAAGACGTCACCCACACATCAGGTTGCCAGATAAAATATAGAATGTCCAGTTAAATGGTATTTTAGAGAAACGGTAAATAATTTTTTAGTATAAATCCATCTCATGGAATATTTCTATATCCTGGGACATACTTAAGCTGAAAAGAAATTTGCTGTTTCTCTGAAAGGCAAATTTAACTGGGCATGCAGTGACAACAGACTAAAATGCTTACAATTCTCTATCTTGCCATGCCAGATCTGTAGGTTGGAAGGGATTCTAAGGTTTCTGATTTCTCCACAAAATCAGAGTGGAATTGGAGCCTAGGTTACAGAAGCTTTCAGTTCTTCCACAGTGAAGAACAGAGCAGAATCCTGGGGAAGCTGGAGCTTCTGATAACACCAAGATGAAATGCCCTTGAATGCTCCGCCTCAAATAAATGCAAGACAATTAGATGTTTCCCCTCCGTTCAGTTAGATGTGAGTTTGAGTGTGGAGACCAGATTCTGTGAGGGTTACTTGTAACAAAGTTGTCATCACAAATTCATGTTCTTTCATCACCCATGTGCCCTTAATGGGCCTCATGCCATTTAGTTAAATAGCGACCTTGGGTGCGAGCCACAGCTGGGAAGACTCTCCAGCAACCCCAAATAAGGCAGGCTTTATGGAATTAAAATACATTCTCAAACAAAGTTGGCCAGAACAGTTGGACACCACTGTCGTCCTACCCTGTGCTTGCCCAAATCCTGGCTGACCTCTCCATCATCCTTGCATGCTGGAGAAGAGAATGTGCTGCCTCTCAGATGGTTCTGCACTCCCATATGCATGTTTTTAAGAGCAAAGGCCACCAAAAATCCCTTAGGATAATGTGCCAAAATCCTGGAGTGTGCCCCAGGTCCTGCGTGACTCTCCCTGCCCATGGTTTCCTCATTATCCCCTGCTTCCATTCACACGGGTCTATCAGATCCCCAAATGATTTCCTTTCCTGGAGTGTTCTTTTCCTTCCTTCTTCTGGAGAGTACCTAATGACAATTTAGGTAGCAGCTGAAACAGGATTTCTTAAGGGAGTCTTTGTCTCAGCCCTACCCATCTCCACAGGTGATGTTTGCCAGTCAGGTTAGCCAGTCATATGCTTTCACAGCCACCAATACTATTGGGCTTAATTAATTCTCAGTATGATAATATACTCATCTCCTGTCTTCCCTGGTAGTTTTTTTAGTTAATTAAAGACAGGTGTTACATCTCTTGTTCACCCATGTATCACCAACATGAAGAACTATATAAATGTTAACATTCTCAATAAGTATTAATGGAATTAAATGAATGTAAACTTCTGATACAGCAGCCTGGCCACTCAGAAGACCTTCCCAGTCCTCCCTGCCTTCCTTTCACCCTCTCAAGCCCCCATGTCTGTGGTTCTGGACACTGATGACTGTATCTCTTCTCTGTCTTTGTCTTATCCGATTGGAGAACAGCCTAGGGCCACCTATTTCCTGGTTAACTTTCAATACTTGGAATGCTGGCACTTCCTACTGCTCCCTATCCCTGGCCACCTTAATCGTTAGGAAAGGACATTGGACATGAGGAAAGGAGAGGGTGTCTCACTTCAAAATATCCAGCTATTCTTTTTTCTATTAGCAGTACCAAGCTCTCTTTTGTCCCCTGAATTTTCTCATGATATCTATACTCTGCACTATCTCTTCCAAACCCACCGACGCACTACATGTTATTCGCTCTCCTCTAGCACTTAAAAGCTCCAGCTAAAGCCAGTTGATCCTGGAGTGAAGCAGCTTCTAATATTAACAACATGATTATTAACAACATGATATACCAATAACACTTGATTTGCCAATATGTCTGAGTTTTGTTTTGAGGGGTTTTGTTTGTTTGCTTATTTGTCCATGAATGAGATTAGGGAGTTATGTATCAATAAATACAAACTGAATGTTTTAAAATTTCCTCCTTTTTTAAAATAAGGTCCAAATTATTTTAATATTCAGAAAGTCTTTTAGACCTGCCTGTTCAGTATGATGGACACAAGCTACACATGGCTATTTGAATTTAAATGCAAAGTAATTAAAGTGAAATACAATTAACAATTCAATCTTCCTTACTCTCTTTAGCCACATTTCACATGCTCAGTAGCCACATGTAGATACTGGCTACTGTATTAGTGCAGATATAGGACATTTCCATCAGCACAGAAGAATCTTTTTCTTTAAAAAATGATGGTAAATGAGGGCGTGCTTTGCTTTTACTTTCCAGTGCCCTGTAGGGTTGTCTCTGGTGGGGCTCTCTATTCACATGCTGTGAGTCCATCTTGAAGCTGTGTGCCCTGGCCTTCCACCTCATTTCCCCATCCTCTAGAATGTAGGTCTGATGCTTTCATTCATTGCTCTATAGATAGCCCGGGTACTGCCCTTGCGGATCCCATCTGTTCTCTTATTATAATTTCCACCAGGCAGGCCAAGCTCTTGTTTTCAATGAGTTTACTCTTTCAAATTCAAAGTATGGTAAGAGAAACAGATCCAGACAAAGATGCCTCATCAACAGTTTCCTGAAATCAAAGTTTGCTTATCCCCAGATAATAACCTCCTTCTGGAAAACAAAAGAGCCAGAAGTTGAACACAGTGATATCCATTCTTCTTACTGAATGTGCAGTGAGGCCAAAACAGAACTTCCTGAAGCTATGGGCACCTCCCATTCCCACTGTGCCTCTCACCTGGCCAAGCAGACAGAGGATTTCCTCTTGGAAGTTACCTCCTAGAGAGACTTTTCTTCCACTGTCCTCTGCTCTTTCCATAAATCAACTTCTGTTTTTCTCAAAAAGAAAATTGAAAAGCTATTTATTCTATTTATGAGGAGATAACTGCTCTGAAATCAACACATAAATTAATGAACAAATGAAATGGGCAAATCTCCAGATTCCCTTCCTTGGCAGAAATCTGCCTGCATAGTCAAGGTCCTCTCTTCCTTTAGCATATCTCAGGACAGAGGGAGTGAGAAAGCAGCAAATGTCCTGCCAATCTCCCAACCTATGAAGACAATACAAGATGAGGTGTTGTTCGGATTGCATGCATCTCTGGTCATGGATTTCTGGGGCTCAGGCTCCTACTTTGACTTTAAGACCATATGTGAAACACATCTTCCACTTTCTCTATTCCCTAATATCGTCCAAAAGAATTTGGTTAGAAGGGAGCAGGCTTGGGAACAAGTCTCAGAGCTCCGTATCTGTAGCAAGTGGACCGTCTCCACTTGTTGTGCAGCCACTTGAGCTGGCTTTAGCCCTTCCAACTTGCCATCCCTACCGGCCTTGCTTAGTCTACAACTGGAGAGCAACAGGGCCTCAGAGCAGCTCCTGACCCCATGAAAATTGCACAGGTTTGGATGTGGACAAAGGGACACTAATAGGAGATTGGGCAGAAGTTATTATTCCCATGTAAGTCATGATTTTAAAGAATGAGAAGATGAGAGGGGATGTTATCATAGGATGGGAAGGGTGGTTACCATGGTTTCAAGGGCAGCAACCATGGGTTCATTGGAAGAAGAGGGAAACCTTCCAATACAGCTGGAGGGAAGAAAGAAAAGACAAGCCAGACAGTTTTTGAGTGTTTGCCAGAGATTGAAAGGCATAAATAAGTGAGTAGGGGCACCAGTGTCTGTAGATGGGTGCTCAGAAGCCTGTGTGCAGATGTTGAGAGGAAAAGATTTGTTAGATGGGTTGAGATGTAGCAGGCTCACACATTTTAACTCACACTGCAACTCCTTGTTTTTATCTATGGCTTAACTGGCCTCCTTCATGAGCCCCAACTGCTGGTGATTGAGGAAAGCAATCGTCTATGTGTTCAAACTAATTTATTCTGATCTTTTACTTCAAACAGTCTTTATGGGATGGAGGGAAAGGCTGAGTCTCTTAGATATCCTTCCACCTCTTCATTCCCTGAAATGATATCTGGGGTAGGAGGTGTAGTGTATGCAGAGAGGATCCTTAATGAAGATAGCTTTGATCCAGGTGGCCAACACCCATATTCTCATATTTCAGGTTTCTTTGCATTTTGTTCAAAAGAACTCTCATGATTTGGTTTTTAGTTTGTTGGCTAGTGGGTAAATACTAGACAGCTTTTCATTCTGTGATAGAAGGTAGAGGAGGAATTAAAACTGTGTGTGCTGGAGAGCGGGGGCAACTAACTGCCATGGGTCCCTATAGGCAGTCAGGGTGCTGAGAGCTTAGGGGTCTCTGGGGACTTGTGAGGACGAGGGGTTTCCACCTTGGCTGCAGCCCCTTCTGTGACCATATTCTGGTTTTTGGTTTCCTCTTTTTTTCATATGCTTAGATTCTCCCATTTCCTTCCCATTGTTTCACATTTCTCTGAAATCCCACATCAGCTAGCCCAACCTAACCAAACCCATTCCATCCTCTTCACTTTAAAGGATTTGTTGTTCTCTTTTGGGTTTCATTAATTATGTGGAGAGGAAAAAACAAAAAATGTGCCCTGCCTTTCATTTTGTATTATGATTTACTAAAAGCTTTGAAAGTTGTGAAATATCCCTGGCAGTGATGTGCTGGCTCCAGCCCACAGATCTAGCTGTGTAATGCTTTAATTGTTGATCCTTCTTCAATTTCAATTTTGATTTTTGCTTTAAACCAAGAATTTGATATGAAGTTGTTTTAGTTTCTAAATGGTAAGGATTACTTTGGTTTTTATTAGTTTTTCCTGGGGATTTTTGGGAGATGAAGGGGGGAGATAGGAGTGGGTATTTTTAGTTTTTTTCTAAAGATACATAATTGTATTGAAGTCAATGGATATGGATCATTGTCTTCTGCTTTGACGATTTGTCACCCCTACCTGTCAACTGATGGAGGTACCCTCAGTGTCCTAATCATAGTTTGTTTTGTGACTGTTCCTGGGGCATCTGGAAAAAAATGTGTGCTGATCTGTATATTTTATGTGTAAAATCTTTCAAAGCTCTCCCTCTGAGGGTTCTGCTTTTGGGGTCATGTTTAGAAATTCTACCTCCTAGTCAAGATTATATAAAGACTCATCTGTATTGTTTGGGGACATAATGTTTTCAGGTTTTATATTTAAAATTGTAGTCAACTTGAATTAAATCTGGCAGGAGATAGGGGTCTACTATTTCTGAACAGAAATACTACCTATTTCTGTTCTTTACAAGAGGTTATCCAGTCAATCTTGGTTTCTAAATAACCAACCCATCTTTTACCTCTCACTCAACATCATACTAAACTCCATCGATATGCTTGTGTTGATCTCTGAACCATATAATGCTTTCACATCTGTTAGTAAAATTCTCCCCCATGACTCTTCTTATATAACAATTTATCTAGTAGAATTCATGTTTTTCTTTCTTCGCTAGCTTTTCAAAAAGTAGTCATGTGGTGTATTCGATTGGGACTGTTCTAAATGTATGAAAAAATTAGGGAAAATCAACATCCTTTAATAAGGTCTTTCCATTGAGGCATTTAATAGCAAATCCTTAATCATTAATGATTACACATAAAACTGCCCTTCAATATCTCTGAAACAAATGTGTTCTATAAGAATATTATCAAATGAGGTAATATTGGATGATATGGTAAAAGAGGAATGTGTTCTGTATTGCCTTCTCTTTAAAATTTACCTCAGCCCTTTTTAGATAAACTGTAACTATTCTTTCAGAAATTATCATAACTTTAAAGACCCACATCAGTCCACTAAACCTTGTATCTAATTTCAGTCCAAAAGAGTGAATTAAGATCTGTTTCTCTAACCTCCAAATCAGCCACCTGCCAACATTTAATTGAATCATATCTGACACTTGTGCTCTGTGGGTCAACTCTGTAGTTACCTGAATGTATACTTTTGCAACTAATTTATCCTGGAAGTTTCATTAGAAATGGCACTGCTTGAAATTAATCATTTTCTGGGTAAATTATTGGGAAGTTTTATGGTCATGGCGGGTGATTGTAAACACTTAGACCATTTTCAGAATCACTGTGGCTGCCTTTTATGGCTCAGAACTTGGAGGCCTTGGTCCTGTTTGTCCTGTGTTTCAAGCATATCAGGACTGTTTTCTTAGTGTTGTGCAAATGTGTTTCTGCTCTACCTCTGTGTGAAGACTGAATGGCCTTCTTTTCAGAAACAAGTCTTTTCAGACATTATAATTTTTCTCAAGATAAGTCAGACCCCCATTTGTGTTTTTGAACATTTGGATCTGATCTTCTTTGGGACACACATTAATTTTGCTCTATATCTTTTCTTACTATAACCTCCACCTGTTCCTCAACATTTGTCCAAAACACTGTTGTTAGACATGTTCCCTGAGCCTCAGCTATCTTCTATGACACCTTTGTGCAAATTAGACAAAGAAGACTCTCTGGATGGACATAGCACCACAGAAATATGGTTTGGAGAGAAAACTGTACATTTTTTAAAAATTGTAGTAAAATGCATAGCGTAACATTTGTTATCGTAAACCTTTTTTTTAAAGATTTATTTACTATTTATTTATTTTTGACTGTGTTGAGTCTTAGTTGCAGCACGTGGGATCTTTTGTTGTGGAGCACGGGCTTCTCTCTAGCTGTGGTGTGCTGGTTTTATCTTCTCTAGTTGTGGTGTGCAGGCTCTAGGGCGTGTGGGCTCTGTAGTTCTGGGTTCTGTGTTTTGCAGCACGTGGGCTCTAGTTGAGGTGCGCGAGCTCAGTAGTTGTGTCACACTGACTTAGTTGTCCCACGGCATGTGGGATCTTAGTTCCCTGACCAGGGATCAAACCTGCATCCCCTGCATTGCAAGGCGGATTCTTTACCACTGGACCACCAGGGAAGTCCCATCTTAAACCGTTTTTAAGTGTACAGTTCACTGATGTTAAGTATGTTTACACTGTTGTGTAACCAATTTCCAAAATTTTCTTTCTGGCAAAACTAAAACTCTGTACTACTAAACAAGTCCCCATTTCTCCATCCCCCAGCCCCTGGCAACCACCATTCTACTTTCTGTTTCTATAATTTTGATTGCTCTGGACATCTCATATAAGTGGAATTATGCAGTATTTGTCTTTCTGTGACTGGCTTATTTCACTAAGCATAATATTCTTAAGTTTCAGTCATGTTGTAGCATGTGTCAGAATTTCCTTCCTTTTTAGGAGTAAATAATAGTCCATCATATGTATATATTGCATTATGTTTTTCCACTCAATTGTAGTAAAATGCATAGCGTAAAGTTTGATCAATTCTTCCCTTTTAAGAAGCCAGATTGGCAGAGCTGTTGACTGTCACTCAGCGATTAGATACTGAAATGTACAGAGTTGCTTTGACATTGTACAGATGGGCTTACATTTCCCTTTGCTTTTCTGCAATGCCCAGTTTATGGTGAGGGGTACTATAAAGAGCCACAAACAGCATTTGTTAATTGCTCTTGTTCTCGGGGATTGATGAGGATGTGATCTCCTCACCAAGACCCATAGGAGAAACAAATATTATCCCAAGCACAGTTTATATTACATGAACACTGCAACTGGTCTTCTTTGGCTGTTTCAAGTAACACTCTTCTTCTGTTTTGATTGGCTGCTGGGAGACTTCAAAGTAAACGTACAGCCCAGCTTTAACAGCTGTGCGAGACTTTCTGGCATATATTTTTGAGTACCAACTTTAGCTCACCCTATTATATTTCTAAATGGCATTATATGCTTTGGAATGAGAAGGAGTTTATACATATACTTCGTTTCATGAAATATCTCTATCTGTTTGACCTGAGAGAACATATATATTATTAAAGCCCATGTGGTTGCATTTAACAGAAAACTGACTCAAACCACTTAAAGCAAAAAATGGAGTTTTATTGGCTTATAAAACTGGGAGGAATGGCTGGATCTTGGGCCTCAGAAGATGTTATCAGGACAGTCTCTCTCATTTCCTGTCTCTGATTCTAGCTTTTGTTTCCTCTGTGCTGGCTGCATTCTTAGTAGGTTCTTCTATCAGGTGGAAACTTGGTCCCAGAAGGTCTAACCTACAGACCACTTTCTTAGGAATCCCACTGGGCCATGAGCATCTCCTCCCCAGTGGCTTCAGCTTAAACCCCTGGAGGTTTCTCATTGGCCTTTCTTGGCCCATGTGCCCACCTGTGAGCCAATCACTGTAGCAGGAGGAGGCAGTGTTCTGGATGGCCAGGTCTGAGTCACATGGCTCCCCCGCTGCTAGGGATTGAGGCATGACAGTAAATTTCATAGACTTGAAATAAGAGTTAGAAATTGAGATGCTATTGCCAAAAAAAGTAGAAAGGGATTCTACACAGGCAAAAATGACTGATTTTCTCTACAACATACCTAAAAGGATTCCTCAAGAATAGTCACCTCATTCCCCTTCACATAGGAATCTCTTCTGTAATGTTCTTCCCAGGTATTTCACCTGGTTTCCCTTTGAACACATCCCAGAATGGAGAACTCACCACTTCCTGTTGTCTTCCATTCCAATTCCAGACAAATCTAGTTGTAAGAAAAATATTCTTTATTTTAGCCACTCTGAGTCTTCCTGTAATTTCTAAGGGATTGTCTTAGAATTGTCTTGCTACCCATTAGAACTCTGTAATTTAAAATTTTAATCTCTTCTTTCTGAAAGAGTGCTTTAAATGTTTGAGTCAAATTTCAATACTTTTAAAATATTTCATGTTCTACCTTCCCAGTACCTTTTGAAGATTCTTGATATAATCTCCATTCCGGATCAAGAATATTCTTTACAGATCCAACAGACTCCAATGATCTTTTGAACTTTACCAGCTACTAGAGGCTCCCTCCTTGTATATCTTATACCATCAAATAATTTAATGGTTCAAACGTTGGAAATAGTTTCCAAGTACTGATTAAAATCTGCTTCTAACTCTGAGAATAAGCCCCAAATGGGATATTTTTTTCCAGTCATCACAATTTTGGTTCATATTAAGCTTAATATCAGTAGCTACCATTTACTGAGTGCCAGATTTCCTACATCATTTATAATCCTTATAATAATTCTCAGAAGTAATTACTATGATTACTATCCCATTTTACAGATGAGGAAGCTGAAACTTGGTTTAAGTAGCTTCAAAAAATCTCAAAGTTGCTGAATGGTTGATTAGTATTTGAGCTCAGATATCTTTGACTCCAAAACCAAGTTTGTTTTCATCACATTCCAAGCTCATCACTTGAGGTCAACTGAGATCATCAGATCTGTTTCTTTTGTCAATCACTTCTTCCACACTTGTACATATGGACAAAGAATTTGGTGCTCATCTTAATGCAGGGCTATGCATTAAAACAGTTAACATAACAAGTCTGAGACTGCTATCTTTAACCCTGCTTTCAGGGTTAGCCCTTGACCAGCACCTGGAGTCTTGGATTTTGGGAGAGTTCCTGCCATTCCCTGATAAGAATGGCTCACTATGCCTAAACTGTTTGTGCAGACAATATAGTTTATACTGAATACATGCTTTCCTTCTGGGAGCATGGATTTTGGTACGTGTTAGACAGAGGGTGCCTACATGGCTAATTCACAATAAAAACCCTGGGCACTGATTCTCTAATGAGTTTCCCTGGTAGATGTTTAACACATGTTGTCACAGCTCATTGCTGGGAGAATTAAGCACATCCTGTGTGACTCCACTGAGAGAAGACTCTTGGAACCTTGCACCTGGTTTCCTCTGGACTTTGCTCCATGTGCCTTTTCTCTTTGCTGATTTTGTTTTGTATCCTTTCACTGTAATAAATCATAGACATGAGTACGGCAATATGCTGAGTGCTCTGAGCTTCCCTAGCAAATCACCAAACCTGAGGGTGGTCTTAGGGACCCCTGGCATAGAGTCTTTATATTTGTTCCCGTTAAATGTAATCCTGATAAGGTAATTTTGAATCCTGATCCTCTCATTCTTTTTTGTTGTTGTTAATGTTTAACTCCATATACATTCCTTCTAGGTTTTCATTCCAGTCCTTGATAAAAATTTTAAATGAGAGGGTCAAAACACAGTATTGTGATTGTTTCCTGAACCCTTCCTCTGTGTTAAGATTAAGCTATTAATCAAAATGTTAGGGCAGAGCTAAGGCAATGGAAACAAAAGCAAAAATAAACAACTAGGACCTAATTAAACTTAAAAGCTTTTGCACAGCAAAGGAAATCATCAACTAAACAGAAAGACAGCCTACTGAATGAGAAAAAATATTTGCAAATGATATGGCTGATAAGGGGTTAATATCCAAAATATATAAACAGCCCCTACAGCTCAATATCAAAAAAACAAACAACCCAGTTAGAAAATGGGCAGAAGACCTGAATAGACATTTTTCCAAAGAAGACATAAAGATGGCCAACAGGCACATGAAATACGCTCAAAAATCACTAATCATCAGAGAAATGCAAATCAAAACCACAATGAGATATCACCTCACACCTGTCAGAATGGTTATCATCAAGAAGACCACGAACAGCAAATGTTGGTGAGGAAATGGAGTGAAGGGAACCCTTGCACACCATTGGTGGGAATGTAAATTGGTGCAGCCACTGTGGAAAATAGTATGGATGTTCCTCAAAAAATTAAAAATAGAACTATTATATGATCCAGCAATTCCACTCCTGGGCATTTATCAGAAGAAAATGAAAATGCTAATTTGAAAAGATACATGAATCCCAATGTTCACAGCAGCATTATTTACAATTGCCAAGATATAGAAGCAACTTAAGTGTCCATCAACAGATGAATGGCAATACTCAGCCATAAAAAGGAATGAAAGTTTCCCATTTGCAACAACATGGATGGACCTGGAGGGTATTATGTCGACACAGAGAAAAGCAAACATTGTAGGTTATCACTTACCTGTGGAATCTAAAAAATAAATGAACGAATAAAACAAAACAGAAACAGACTCACAGATCTAGAAAACAAACTAGTGGCTACCAGTGGCGAGTGGGAAGAAGGGAGGGGCATGGTTGGATAGGGGATTAAGAGATACAAACTACTATGTATAAAATACATAAGCTACAAGGATATATTGTACAGCACAGGGAATATAGCCAGTATTTTATAATAACTTTAAATGGAGTTTAATCTATAAAAATTTTGAATCACTATGTTGTACACCTGAAACTAATATAATACTGTAAATCAACTATACCTCAGTAAAAGAAAATGTTAGGGCAGAGTTGCTAAACCAGTTATACATTTTTTACAAGTGGTATTGAAAAGAACATACTTCATTATATTATTCTGTAAAATTTCCTAGGAGATTTTGTCATTTTCAAAATTAAGACATATAGTCCAAGGTGTCCTCATTCTTTTCTTATGTAGTTACAGTGTATTTAAAAAATAACTGGAGCTATTCTGACATTATTCACTCTTCCTGAACCTATATTCCTCCCTTATAATTATCACATTCTTATTACAGTTGATAAATAACAATTTGTTTAATTGTATCCTGAGGATTTTTAGATTTTATCAATGACAATATTTGCATCTTATAGTTTTTAGAGTGTATTGATTTTTCCTGTTTAAATATCAGACCATTTCCCTATTTCTTGTCTTCTGCATTCTTTTATGGAATTGATCCATTTCATCTAAGCTATCAAATTTGTGGACATATAGTTGTTCATAATATTCCCTTTTTATTCCCTTTTTATCCTTTTTATGTCCCTGGGGTTAGTAGTGATTGCTCATCTTTCATTTCTCATCCTAGGATTCTGTGTCTCTCACTTTTCCTTGGTTAGCCTGGCTAGAAGTTTATCAATTTTACTGATTTTTTTCAAAGAATTAGATTTTGTTGATTTTATCAATTGTTTCTGTTACCAATTTCATTGATTTCCGCTCTAATTTTTATTTCTTTTCTGCTTGCTTTAGGTTTATATTGCTCTTCTTTTTCTAGTTTCCTATGGTAGAAGCTTAGATTATTGATTTTAGATCTTTCTTTTCTAGTATACACATTCAATACTATAAATTTCCCTCTAAGCACTCCTTTTGCTGCATCCCATATATTTTAAGTTATGTTTTTATTTTCATTTAAACAAAATATTTTAAATGTCTCTTGAGATTTCTTCTTTGACTCACATGTTATTTTAAAGTATTTTGTCAAATCTCCAAATATTTTGGGATTTTCCAGCTATCTTTCTGTTATTGTTTTCTAGTTAATTTTATTGTCATCTGAGAGCATACTTTGTATGATTTCTATTCCTTTAAATTTGTTCAATGTGCTTTATAGCCCAGAATGCGGCCTATCTTGGTGAATGTTTCTAATGAGCTTGAGAGGAATGTGTGTTTTGCTGTTGTTAGATGAAGTAATCCATAGATGTCAATTAGATCCAGATGGTGTGGTCTAATTAAACTATGTTCTTACTGATTTTCTGCCTACTGGATCTGTCAATACTGATAAAGAGGTGTGGAATAATCCACTAGTATAGTGGATTCATCTATTTTTCCTTGCAGTTATACCACCTTTTTTCTCATATATTTTGACATTCTGTTGTACGGTGCACATATTAAGTATTGTGTCTTCTTGGAGAATTGGCCCTTTGTTGTTATGTTAATGTCCCTCCTCATCCCTGATGATTTTCCTTACTTTGAAGTCACCTTTGCCTGAAATGAATACAGCTGCTCCAATTTTCTTTCGGTTTTTGTTAGCAAAGTATATCTTTATCTATCCCTTTACTTTTAACCTATCTGTGTCTGTTTTTAAAGTGGGTTTCTTATAGAAACATAGAGCTTGGTCTTTTTAAAAAATCCATTCTGTCAGTTGCTGCCTTCTAAGTGGTATATTTAGATCACTGATGTTTAAAATGATATAGCTGGGGGGACTTCCCTGGCGGTCCAGAGGTTAAGACTCCATGCTTCCAATGCAGGGGGGGCAGGTTTGATCCCTGGTAAGGGAACTAAGATCTCACATGCCATGTGGCATGGCCAAAATACATAAATAAAATAAAATAATAAAATAAAATGATATAGTTGGATTACTATCTACCCTATTTGTTTCTGTTCTCTATTCATTATATTTTATAAGCTATAATCACCCAATGCATTGCTGTTATGAATATTTTGTGCAATTATTTATTAGAACTAAAAATTTTAAAAATAAAAGTTTTTATTTTAACTTCACTTATTCCTTCTCCAATGATCTTCCTTTCTTTATGTAGATCGGAGTTTCTATATCATTGTCCTCCTCTCTGAAAAACTTCTTTTAGCATTAATGCAAGGCAAGTCTACTAGGGACAAATTCCTTCAATTTTTGTTTGTCTGAAATAGTCTTTACTTCACTATTGAATGATAATTTTGCTGGTTACAGAATTCTAGGCAGAATTTCTTAACACTTAAATATTTCATTCTGAATAAAAACAAGAATAATTTCTGAAAAGAAGTCTAATGTAATTCTTATCTTTGCTCCCTTATAGGTAATGTATTTTTTCTTCTGGCTTTTTTCAAGATTTTCTCTTTGTCTTTGGTTTTCTGCAGTTTGAATACAGTATGCCTAGCTGTAAAATTTTTGGTAATTATCCTGCTTGATGTTTTCTAATTTCCTGGATCTGTGGTTTGGAGTCTGTCATTAATTTTGGAAAATTCTCAGCCATTATTACTTCAAATATTTCCTTCACTTTCTTCTCTGGTATTCCCATTATGCATATGCTGCACCTGTTGTAGTTGTCTCCCAGTTCTTGGATGTTCTTTTCCTCTTTAATTATTTTTCTTTTTTCCCTTTGCATTTCAGGTTGGGAAATTTCTGTTGACATATCTCTAGCTCACTGATTCTCTCCTCAACCATGTCCAGTCTACTGGTGAGCCTATCAAAGGAATTCTTCTTTCTGCTAGAGTATATTTGACTTCTAGAATTTCCTATGAATTCTTTCTTAGAGTTTCTATCCCTCTGATTACATTACCCTCTTGTTCTTGCATGTTGTCCAGTTCTTCCATGAAAACCATTAGCATATTAATCATTGTTATTTTAAGTTCCTGCTCTGATAATTCCAAAATCTGTGTCATACTTGAGTCTGGTTCTGTTGCTTCTTCTGTTGATTCTTCATACTGTGTTCTTTCCTTCCTTCAGCATGCCTTGTAATTTTTATTGAAAGCCAGGCAATATACATTGGATAATAGAAATTGAGGTCAATAGGTCTTTAATGTGAGGGTTTATTTTCATCTGATTAGAATTGTGCTGTGTTTGTCCTTTGCTATAGCTGTAGATGTCTAAGGCTTCAATTTCTTCCATTGTGCTTGTTTTTGTCCCCCCTGTTATCTTTGGTTTTCCCTAGAAACTCCTTCTTAAATTATTTTAGCTGTAATCCTCCTGTTATTATACAGGATCCCTGTTCCTGACTCTGGCAGCTTCTACTTCAAGTTATTCTCTGTATTCCACTCTTTCTCCAATTTTGGAGGCATCATTTTGCCCTGTGTCCTCAATTTTCTGAAAGGTCTAAGAAAAGATGTTGTTTTTGTTTCTTCTGCTTTTTGCTTGTTATGAGGATGGTATTGATGAGGTTTTTACATGTCAGAGCAGAAACTGGAAACTGTCCCATTCTTTATGATTCCTCAGTGATAATAGACAAGACTTTGCTCTAAGATCATGCCTGTGGTTTTTTCTACACTTTCAAGATATAAAAACCTGGACCTGAATATATAAATTCATGCAAATAGCTATATATTCTCTTTCTAAGTTCTTGCCATAGGCTGACGTGTTCTATCATTTCCAACGTGGCAGAGAGCCCACAGGTGGAAACTTGGGGAACAAATGATAGAAAAACAAGTCATAGGATAAGTAATGTGGTGATAGTGATAGATTCTAGTGGGATCATTTACTTAGTGCCTGTCACCCCTAGTGACCTACAGAGTTACCTATAAAACCCAAGCCCACCCACTTCTACCCCACTCCAAACTTTAATACCTATGCCTTAAACAATGTTTTTAAAACGGGAAACCCACTAATTCCGCCAAGTTCGTCCATGTTGTTGCAAATGCCAAAATTTCATTCTTTTTTATGGCTGAGTAGTATTCCATTAAGTGAAATAAGTCAGACAGAAAAAGACAAGTATGTATGATATTTCTTTTATGTGGAATCTAAAAAATACAACAAACTAGTGAATATAAGAAAAAGAAGCAAACTCACAGATATAGAGAACAAATTATTGGTTACCAGTGGGGAGAGAGAAGGGGGATGGGAAATATAGGGGTAGGGGAGTAAGAGGTATGAACTATTAGGTATAAAATAAGCTACAAGGATATATTGTACAATACAGGGAATATAGCTAATATTTTATAATAACTATAAATGGAGTATAACCTTAAAAAATAAAATAAAACTGGAAACCCATATAGGGAGTCCCTTGATAATTTTGGATGAGTTTTGGTATCTAAGACTGTGCTATTGGCAATAATTCCTATTCATTAGTTAGAATACTTTTCTAATAAAGATGTTTAGATTTCCCTGATGTCCAACAAGAGCCTGGAGAAAATTCCTGGACATAATGCCAGCTGAAGGGATTGGGCCAACATGATGGGAAGTCCAGCACTGCCTGGGCATGTTTTATTCTTCCTGACTCCTTTCCCAGACTGTGGGAGCGCCAAGTGTTGGATGTGAGCTTCAGCAGGGATGGAAGCTGAGCCTGTACTCAACTTAAGGACAGAAGTTGATGTCATGGCTAATCAGATCATAAAGCAATCAATTAGCACATCTGGCTATTAGTTGAAAGGATGGACTCCATCCAAGGGTGAGAATTTAGCTTTTCCTCCTCTGACATTTGCATTGGCTTTCCTCGCCTCTGTCCCTTGGCCTCTGCTGTTCTCTCCACTTGGAACAATTAGTCCTTATTCCCTCCCTCAGGTTATCTCCTCCTTATTCTCCAAGACTCTGCCCAGCATTTGTTTACCTGTGTGAAGCCCTTCCTGGTCACTCAAGCCTGATGCTGATCTTCCTGAGGAGAAAAGAGGTGAGCATCTGGTCCAATATCATTTCTCCTGTGTCTAAAATGATGCTCACCTTTCATAGTTGTGTGGATGAACTAATGAAATACATACCTCCAAGTTTATGTTCCTGGCAAGAACTAGTCTGCATTTGCCCATCTGCCCCATTAGATCACAAGCTCTTTGAAAACAAGAACTGAGTCTCTTATCTTGGTTCTCACAGCCTAGTCTAGAATCTGGCATGTAGTGGAGGCTCAATAAATATTTGTGAAATAAATACAAAGTGAATGAATGAGATAGTGCCTGGCTACTTTGAGGTACCTCATATCATAGATGGTTCAGTGCTTCCCTGCCCTTCCTACCTCTTCAACGGGACTAGGTAGCAGCTTTCCTCGGCTGCTATCCTGGGGTTCTAAGAGATATTATTTGCAGTGAAGGGCTAGTAGCCAAGATTAGTTTCCCATTAGCCTGAGGTGAACATGAAGTCATTGCTATTGGTTTGGCCTCCTTAACTAGGCCTCCTCACTAAGACAGGGAGTATCTCTATTTCAGCTAAGCAGGGAGGAAGAGAGACCAAGCCCAGAGCAGCCTATAAACCATACACAGCCTCTTCTCTGTCAGACACCACCTCGCCACACCTGGGCAGCTCACACCTGCTGATGCACAGTGATACTCTGTGGGAGCACTATCTTTTGAACTTCCCCATGAGAACTTGCATGTAAGTGTCCAGACCAGAGTTGTGCATTCCAGGGCCCTGAGCAGACATGCATGCAGGGCCAAAACCTGCTAATGCTTCTTTTTCCCTGAGCAATTATTAATAGTACCCACTTAACCTTCAAGTATTCTAGCTTTTATGATAAATGATATGTCCACCCTATATGCCTCCCACACATTTTGTTTACTACCTCCGTTACATACTGGAATATTCTCAAGCAAATCCAAGATATCATATTTTATCAAAAACTACTTCTGTTTTTAACCTCTAACAGGTAAGGACACAATAAATAATTGCAGTGTCTTTATCTTACTTAACAAAATTATCCATAATTCCTTCATATCATCAAATGTTTAAATTTCTCGGATTGTCTCCAAAAAGTGTCTTTTGACAGTTGACTTATTGAGTTAGAATCTAAAGAATATCACACACTGCATTGCTCAATGTATCCTTTAAGTCTCACTTCCTTCCCCCCTCCTTATATTTTACTTCACCTCTTTTTTTCTTACTGTTTATTTATTAAAGAAAGCAGGTCAATTGTCCTGTAAGTTTTCCCACATTCCAGATTTGACATTCTAGTGGTGCCATTCAACAGATTATTCTATCCTCTGACTTCCTACAAATGGTAGCTAGATCAAAGACTTAATCATGTACCAGTTCAAGTTGTTTGGAAAGGATATTTCATGTGTACCTCTTATTATATCATATCAGGAGACATTAAACATCTGACTGCCTTTCTTTTTGGATGTTACAATTGATCAGTAGGTCAGATGTTGTCACCCTTATCCCTCTATTATAACATTCCTCATCAAAATCTCACTTAAAGGTTTTGGCAGCCATGGATAATCACTGTCCAAATCTATCGTCCATTAGGGGTTACAAAGTCATAATTTTCTGTTTCTATCATTTCTTCTATTTACATTAACCAGAATCATCTATAAAGAAGCAATTATTTGTTATAATTTATATAGGAAGGGGAGGGTAAATGTTTTATTCTTTTCCTTTAATTATAAATTTTAAGAATGATGAATTAGTAATCTAGCAATATTGAAACTTTACCAATGAGCATTTTGCTCTTTTAAAAACATGTATTAGAACTCATAAACATTTTAAACATAAATATTGGATTTCAATCCATTTCAGCATTATTACATTTGTGCTCAAATCATCCCATCTCACACCAGTAGGAGTCCTTCAACTTGAAAGCACATAAACGTTCATCTTTTACATTTCCCGTTCCAAACTTGGAACCAGCAATTTCTGCAAGAAGCCGTGAATTGCTTTAGTGGAAAATTGTGTTTAAGGCCCACAAGCTGGATCCTATGGGTACTAATTGTGATAGGGTTGTCATTGCTTTTAGATGTCTTCAGTGGACAGAGCTAGAAAATGTCTCTTCTTTTAAGAGAAAAAAAAATATGTCATATGTTCTTATTGGTATTTCTTACAAATTTAAAATCACAGGGTTTTTATTTAACTTTGGTTTTCAAATACATTTCAAAAGTAAAAATGGATAAACCATAAAATGGAGTCTATCATAAGATTCTAATATACATATTACCTGTTAACACTTAGAAAAGTGAATGAACCTGGACAATAAGCTAGAATGAACTAATTTCCTTTACTTTAAACCTGATTATTGGATTTTGGTTCAGATAATGTAAAACATTATCGTATAATATTTTATTAAGTTTCAGTTATATCCTGGTGAAAGGATGAAAGCTGTATGGAGTGAAAGAACTTGTAGATGATTAACACCAAGTTGTACAATAAGCAGTGTAAAGTCTGATATCTATTGTTAAAAAATAACTATACAGGGCCTCCCTGGTGGCGCAGTGGTTGAGAGTCCGCCTGCCGATGCAGGGGATACGGGTTCGTGCCCCGGTCTGGGAGGATCCCATATGCCGCGGAGCGGCTGGGCCCGTGAGCCATGGCCGCTGGGCCTGCGCATCCGGAGCCTGTGCTCCGCAACGGGAGAGGCCACAACAGTGAGAGGCCCACATACCGCAAAAAAAAAAAAAAAAAAAAAAAAAAAAAAAATAACTATACAAACAGCGTGGGCAAAGTTTAGCTTAACAGTTGTTTATGTCCAAAAAACTTGGGATTATTTTTAGTCTCTGCTAACATCAGTGAAAGTAGGAAGATGAGGGACTCAATCAGAGGCAAATCTACATGAATGAGGTAGACACTTGGTGCAATGGAAGCTGAGACCATCCCTTACAAGAAATGAGAGGGAATCATTTAAAATATGTACACAGCCAATGCCCACTTATGATAAAATATCTCCACAAACTAGGAATTAAAAGGAAGTCTTTCAATCAAATAAAAAGCATGGATGAAAAACCTCCACCTACCATCACACTTTTGATGAAATATTGAATACTGTCTCTCCAGGATAAGAAAGAAGATGAGAATTTCCACTCTTAACTCCTATCCAACATTATTACACTGGAAGTCCTAGCAAGAGCAAGAAAAGGAAATGAGAGACACAAAGATTAGAAAGGAAGATGTAAACTGTCATTATTTACAGATGACAATTGTGTAAATAGAAAGCCTTATGGAATCTACCCAAAAAAAGGAAACTTCTGGAATCTGTGAGTAAATTCCATGAAGTCACAAGATTCAGGATCAATACACAAAAATATCTATATTTCTATATACCATCAGCAAACAATTTTTAAAATGAAATACAAATATTATTTTAAACTGATGAGGATGATTATAATTTTTGTGACTTTCCATTTGAATAAAAAAATAATCCCACAAGGACTCAGAGGCAAAAAATATACAAATCAATTTTCACTGCAAAGTAAAGGAGCTGTTACAGTGGAGGATTACTGGACTGAATGTCAATATTATGACATAGTATGAGTGTGTTTTGTGTTTGGTAATTGCAGTCATTGTTGCTTTTGTTGTGGTCAACCATTTACAATGCTTGGTGTCAGTTTATTTATCTCTTGTAAAAATAAAATACAGTTTGTGTGTGTGTGTGTGTGTGTGTGTGTGAAAATAAATAAATTAATTAATTAATTTTAAAAAACATCAAATAGGTATTAATAAATCTAATATGTGTAAGATCTCTACAGTGAAAACTAAAAATTATTGTTTAGGGAAATAAAAGAAGACCTAAGAGAATGGAGAAACACATCATGCTCATGCTCATGAATTGAAAGACAATATGGTGTGTGTGTGTGTGTGCATATATATTCACAAATATGCACAAACTACTGATACAGGCAGCAGCAACATGGGTGGATAACTGACACATGATGCTGAGTAAGTCAAACTACAAAATAGTACATATTGCATAATTCCATGTATTAGAAACCATATAGTGGGTAAAACAAATCTATGGAGCTTGAAATCAGAAAGTGGCTGCCTATAAATAAATTGGAAAGGGGCATGAGAGAAACTTAGGGCAATAGAGATGTTCTCTATCATATTTTAAGTGGTGGTTACGTGGATATACAAATAACTGTTGAACTTCATTGCACTGAAAACTTTAGATATATCCATTTTGATCGTAAATTGTACATCAATAACCACCACTACAACAAAATAAGAGGTCAAAAAAGGGCCATCCATGGGATATATACTGCTGTTTTGTAATATCATGACGCATGGATATGACAAGGGACTTGAAATTTTGCTTTCAGAAATAAACTGTAATGAATAATAGTAAAATTATTTGAGAAATAAGTTATGAAAATTATTTAATGGCTAGAAATTCTTAGTCATTGATAGACAAATGTAATATTGATGTAACTGTGATACATCTTACTCACATGAATTCCCTGTTAAGTATATTACATAAATTAAAAGGATGTTATTTCAAATTCCCTAAAACACCTGTCCACAATAACAAATTTTTGAGGTATCTTTGTCTGGTTTTGGTTTCAGGGTGATGGTGGCCTCATAGAATGAATGTGGGAGTGTTCCTTCCTCTGCAATTTTTTGGAATAGTTTCAGAAGGATAAGTGTTAACTCTTTTCTAAATGTTTGATAGAATTTGCCTGTGAAGCCATCTGATTCTGGACTTTTGTTTGTTGGGAGTTATTTAATCACAGATTCAATTTCAGTACCTGTGCTTGGTCTATTTATATTTTCTATTTCTTCTGGTTCAGCCTTGGGAGATTGTACCTTTCTAAGAATTTGTCCATTTCTTCTAGGTTGTCCATTTTATTGGTATATAGTTGCTTGTAGTAGTCTCTTAGGATGCTTTGTATTTCTGTGGTGCCATTTGTTAACTTCTCCTTTTTCATTTCTAATTTTACTGATTTGAGCCCTCTCCCTTTTTTTCTTGATGGGTCTGGCTAGAGGTTTATCAGTTTTGTTTATCTTTTCAAAGAACCAGCTTTTAGTTTCATTGATCTTTTCTATTGTTTTCTTCATCTCTATTTCATTTATTTCTGCTCTGATACATGCACCCCAATGTTCATTGCAGCACTATTTACAATAGACAGGACATGGAAGCAACCTAAATGTCCACTGACAGATGAATGGATAAAGAAGATGTGGTACATATATACAATGGAATATTACTCAGCCATGAAAAAAGAATGAAATAATGCATTTGCAGCAACATGGATGGACCTAGAGATTATCATACTAAGTGAAGTAAGTCAGACAGAGAAAGACAAATATCATATGATATCACTTATATGTGGAATCTAAAAAAATGATACAAATGAACTTATTTACAAAACAGAAACAAACTCAGACTTAGGAAACAAACTTATGGTTACCAAAGAGGAAGGGTGGGGGGGTAGGGATAAATTAGGAGTTTGGGATTAATGTAATCACACTACTATATATAAAATAGATAATCAACAAGGACCTACTGTATAACACAGGGAACTATACTCAATATTCTGTAATAACCTAAATGAGAAAAGAATCTGAAAAAGATTAGATATGTATATGTATAACTGAATCACTTTGCTGTACAACTAAAACTAAGACAACATTGTAAATCAACTATACTCTAATAGAAAATAAAAATTTAAAAATATATGTATTTAAAAAATAACAAATTTAACCTCTAATGCAATTAATAATTTAACTTCTGATATCAGTACTCCAAAGCTGTGTGAGTGTGTGTGTGTGTGTGTGTGTGTGTGTGAATGAGAGAGGAAGACGGAGGAAGGAAGGGAGGGAAGAGGGGAGGAAGGAGGCAGAGAAGGAGGCGGACACAGAGAAATGAAGAGACACAAAGAGAAACACAGTATTCTGGCAAATTCAAAGAATTTTAAGGGTTGGTTTCTCTCCTACATCACCATCCACACAAAACCACACATACGTCTTGATTTTGTGTTCTCAAAACCATGTATGTGTACAAATACATGTGTAAATCCTCCTTTTTCCCTTTCTGTTTTTACATCATTTCATTCAATTTTATAGATGCAAAGCCTTGAAATATTGCCCAGAATCAAATACAGACTTGGTATCAGAGCTCGAGTTCACACCGGGTCTTCACACCCTTAGCCTTTAGCCTATAAGCCCTCTGATCCATGTTGGGGGCAGAGGGGTGGGGGGAATGGACTTGACTCAGGTTACAAGGAAGCCAGAGGCTTGGTGCTTGCTGTTTCTAGCAATGCGAGATTATGAGGCACAGATATTAGCTAAAATCCTCACGTGTTGATAAGGCAGAAACACAGGGACTACTGATTAAACATACGACTTGTATTGTTTGTGAACAAGATATAGTTCCTGTTTATAGAAACCTAAGAAAATAGGGAGAAACATCTAATTTCAAAAACTAAAATGCCAAAGCAATTTCTCAAAGCCTTCACTGAAGACAGAGAGAAAATACTTATAAAATTCTGATAGGTGAAAATTGCAGATCTAAACTCCAGAAGGTATCTCTCCTCTACATTTGCAATCAGTTAAATTAGTAAACATACCAAAAGGCATTTGCACTTTGCAGCATATTCTGCCAGTGACAGCAGAAAAGGTGAAGAACACCAAGGGATTAATCAGAGACAGATGGAATTAAAACCAGAAGGGCTAAAATGGCCCATGGGTCAAAGGGAATTAAAATCTGGGCAAAATTTCCACATAAATGAAAATAATGCAATATATTCTATTGGGACATTTAACTGAAAATCTATTGCAGTTACCAAGCAGGTTTCAGCTAACCTCTTCAGTCTGCAAACCTTGGAGAAGTTTGTAAGTGAACTTGGCAGCACACAGTGTGCTTCAGACGGCCCAGTGTGCAAAAGTCTTCATTGAGACTGGAAGTCTTTTCTTAGTTCGTAAAAATAAACTTCCTAGGAAAAAGACATGCACGTCTGTATTTATTTCTGTATTTGTTCTACATAGCACTTTATAAACTTGACTCAATGCTTTGTGGTCACTTCAATTCAGTATCCCTTGCCACATGCCGAGGAGATAAGCAGTGACTGTGCCCACTTTGCAAATGATAAGGATGAGATTACACACGTCATTTTTCTGGATTGCTCAGCATGAGAACAGTGGCCTGGGAATGCTGTGTGTGCCTCCCTGCCACACTGCCCATCTCCTCGCTTTGGAGATGCTCTCTGAGAACCCTGCTTTTCTCTCCACCCAGGTTCCTAAACCTCGTGTCCTATGGCTGGTCACCCTCTGCATGTATGAGAACACTTTCTGACAGCCAATAAAATATCTGCTTTCTACCTCTTCTCCCAGGTCCCCATGTCACAGCCCATGATGGGCAGGTCTGCCGAGTAGAAAGAGCCCAGCTCAGGACCTGGGACAGACCCCTGGGTCCAACAGTTCACCAGCCCATCCTTTAACTGCTCTGACCTTCAGTCTTCTCCATCATGGTATTGGGGTAATTCTTCCTCTTCTGATTGTTCTGAGGATCATGGAAAAGACAAATGCCAAGTGGGAGGGGACTGTCATTGCCAGGGATTAGTTTCCTCCTGCACCCATTTTACGCACACACCCTAAACACACACACACACACACACACAGCTGCCATAGGTTCCTGGGAGTGCAGGGTGCTCTACATTTCTAAGCCAGTTTTCACTTTTTAAAACATTTCACATAGTTGACTACAGTGGTCTGGAAGACAGGCAGCTACCTCTAGCTCTCCACCCCTCACATCTGCCTGCATCCTCCTAGAATCTACAGCTGGTATATTGCCAGGCACCTGGCCATTCTGGAGGAAGAGCCCATTCAGAACGCAGTTCCACCAGTCCAGGTCCTGCTGCATAACTGGAGTGTGATGTCCAAGGGAGACCCTCCCAGGGGAGGTGCGCAAGTGAGGAGAAGTAAAGCAAAACCTGAGGACCCCTCTTCCCCCTGTCCTTGAAAGAGCATTGATCCTGCCCCACCAATTGGGAGTATTTTCCTGGATACCTGTACTGACTTGCTGCTCACTTGGGCCTTTCTCAGAGGAGGGAGGGCAGTAGAATGGTCGAAGGGAGGCACTGGTGGGCCGGCTTGCCAGGCCAGCAGCCCAGGGGAAGCTGCATCTGCATTAGCTCAGCTTGAGCCTAAGGGCTAGTCAAGCCCACTGACCAGGCATCAGGGCTTCCACACTAAGCTGGACCGTCACTCAGACAGCACATGCTCTGGCTCCCGCCGTCCCCCCGCTGGAGGCTGGGAGGTTTGAGGCCTTGTCAAAAGTCCTTCACTGAGTGAGTGCTAGACGCGGGGCCAGCAAGGGCAGTGGGCATAAATCTCATCTGAGCCACAATATGCGAAATCTTAACTACACGAAAACCCAGCTCATGTATTCTGGAAGACCTCACCTGGGTCTGATGCAGCTGGCAGGAAAGCTAATTCTATTAATGCCACTACATATGTTATGGTCCTGGAGGCCTTGGCAACAAAACTCATAGTGTGTTGCCTGTTTTTTCCATGTGGGGTGTTCTGTTCCCACATTTAGCATCTCAATATACACTCAATCTTTTTAACATGAAGTTTCATTTCTCACAACATGAAAATTCCCAAACAGAATTGGATGAAGTGGTTCTCAAACAAAATTCTCTTATTTGAACTTGGGAAAGACAGCAAGGGGGTGAACAAGTGTGTATAAAAATAGACAAAGAGGAGGTTCCTCTGAGCACGTAAGCAATCCCTGAGAGGTTTTTAAAGTGCCCTGCATCATCTTTGATCAGCGTTGGTGGAATGCGGTACTGTGGCGCTGGGAGCTGCACGGGTACCAGCCAGGCCGCCCAACCACACAAACCTGCCAGCAGAGGGTGGACAGGGGCTTGGGCAAAGGAAACGCTAGAGGGTACAAAGGGATGCATACAAGACAAAGGTTCTGTTCCTAGGAGAAGGGGATCCCTGAGCAAAGCCCTGTGGGGCTGCCTCCACGGTAACAGGGAGTTTAAGGACCCCACATCCACCAAGGAAGGCTCCAGCATCGTATGAAATGAGACTCTCCAAAAGGCCCAGTCCTTCAAATGCCCCCATGTGAAGCCACATTCCATCTGTAGTCACTCCACGCATCAGGATCATGGCTCCAAAGGCCACCAACCATGATTCTCAAGCTAATACCCCCAGCCTGGATCTGTCTTCCAAACCCCATTCACATGTATCAACAGTTGGTTGCATGTCTCCCTGAGGAATTTAAGTGGCATCATGACTTGGCATGTGCCAGCCCCAGCTGCTCATGTGGCTGTCCGTCAGCCAGCCTTTGATGTTACCCCACATCCAGTGTCAGCAAATCCCATTGGCTCCGTCTCAAAAATGTATCCAGAATTTGACCACTTATGATTGTTCCCACTGTCCCCGGCAGGGCCAAGCACCCTCTCTAGTATGTGTTATACCCTCTCTAGTATGTGTTAGTGAACAAGCCTTCACTTTGCTCTGCTCTCTCCTGCCCCTGTCTCTCTCCAGTCTGTTCATAATGCAGCAGCAGACTGACCATTTAAAAATGTTCCGGACACCCACCCCTGCTCTCAGTCAGCGGAGGCTTTCTGGTTTGCTCAGGGCATGATCATGCTGCACCCCACCCCTCTGGTCTCCTACTGGCCGCCCTGTATTTCTTTGACCCCACCAAGGACACTCCCACTTCAGGCCTTTGCACCTGCTTTTCCTTTGGTCTGAAATGCTGGTTCCCTCACTTCCTTCTGTCCTTTATTCAAAAGTCCTCCTCTGAATGAGGCCTTCCCTGGCCACTCTGCTAGAAACCCCCTTCCCCTCAATACGTTATAGCCTCTTCCCCTGATTTATTTCTTGGTGTTAGCATTTATTAATGGCTCTAGCCATCTCTACTCTGTGGTTTTAAAAATGCACGCTGGAAATTATCTTAGCCTTGATAAGGAAAACAACTGTGTCTTAGTTTTTTTAGGTACCCCTACATACCTATTAGAACAGCTAAAGTGAAAAATCGTGACAATACGAAATGCAGGCAAGGATGTGGATAAACTGGGTCACTCATCCACTGCTGATGGGAATACAAAATCTCACAATCACTCTGAAAAACAGTTTGGTGGTTTCTTTAAAGATTAAACATTGACTTGTTAAATGACACATGACTGCACTCCTGATCATTTGTCCCAGAGAATGAAAACATGCAAAAACCTGTACATAACATTCATAGCAGCTCTGTTTGTAATAGCTAAAACCTAGCCTCCCAAACTGTGGTATCATAGAACATTATTCAGCAATAAAAAGGAATTATTGGGGCTTCCCTGGTGGCACAGTGGTTGAGAGTCCACCTGCCGATGCAGGGGACACGGGTTCGTGCCCCAGTCCGGGAAGATCCCACGTGCCGCGGAGTGGCTGGGCCTGTGAGCCATGGCCGCTGAGCCTGCGCGTCTGGAGCCTGTGCTCCGCAACGGGAGAGGCCACAACAGTGAGAGGTCCGCGTACCGCAAAAAAAAAAAAAAAAAAAAAAAAAAAGGAATTACTGATACATGCAACTTGGATGGATCTTAAGGGCTTTATGAGTGAAAAAAAAACATCTCAAAAGATCACATACTCTATGATCCCACGTAGAGAATGTCTTTAAACTGACAAAATTATAGGACTGGAGATCAGGTTAGTGGTTGCCAGGGGGTAGAGATGGTGGGTGAGGAGTGGATATGACCACAGAGAGATTTTTGTGGTTATGGAACAGTTCTCTGTCTTGATTGCTGCGATGGTAATATGACCTACACGTGATAAAATGACACACTCTGGACAAATGTCAAATGCCTGGTTTTGATGTTATACTGTATCATGTAAGATGTCACCACTGGGAGAAACCAGGTGAAGGCTACACAGAACCTCTCTGCACCATCTTTGCAACCTCCTGTAACCTATATTTATTATCCTGTTTAATGTTGGTGGAAAAGCTTTGGTTTTTGTCTGAGAGATGTTATGTGGAATAGTCAAAGGATCAGGGTATTTAATTATGAGCTCTAGCTATGCCCTATTTGAAGAAAGTTTGAACATACCAAAAAGTAGAAATAAAACTAAATAGGGGCTAGTTGTGCAGAAGAAAAAAGACACTTTTCGCCTCCCTGAGTGTTTCAAAGAGCCAGCTGCTCAAGGATAGCCCCAACTGCACATAGCATAGCCAGCGCCAGGTCCAGGGTCACAGCTGTGAACTGCAAATGGAGCCCCTATCCTGGAAGTTAGGGGACCTGCAGTGGGGTCCCCTCTGACCAAACCCCCTGTGCCTGTGCAAACATCTTAGGACTGCCGGCCTCAGCTCTCATCTCTGTACATGGAGGCGATGGAGCACCAAGGCCCCGCCTTGCCTTCACCCGTGTCTGCCTTCCAGGTCTCACCAAACAGCATGGGGAGGGCCCCGCACATGCCGACTGTGCCAAGGAGGGGATGCCCAACCTGCTGCAGAAAATAAATGTGGTCATCAACAATGGCTGGGCTGGAAGGCAGGGTGTGTGGCATCGCAGAATTTGTCTTGTTAAATGCAAGGCCTCTGCCTGGCAGCCCCACGCCACACAGGAGTAAGAGAAATCCCCAGGCCTGCCAGCGAGGGCCTTCAAAGTCATCTCAGAGGTACGAGCCAGCCGCCTCTCCCGTGGGCAGAGTCCACGTGTCCACGGAGGATTCTCCAGAGGCAGCAAACGGAGCTTTATCAGCACAGGTGGCTGACAATGAAGGTTAAGGCCAGCTGGCAGGGGCTGCCGATGAGAGGGGAGAAGGTGAGCCAGGCAAGAGGGTGGCGGCGGAAATGCCTTTCACAAGCAAACAGAATGGTGCTCCTTGGAGTGAACACCCAGGACACCTTTTCAAATTGCGGTAAAATATACATAACATAAAATTTACCATCTTAACCATTTTTAAGTGCACACTTCAGTGGCATTAAGTACGTTCGCATTGTTGTGTGGCCATCACCACCATCCACCTCCAGAAATTGTTCACCTTCCCAGACTGAAACTGTCCCCATTAAACACTAACTCCTCGTTCCCCTCTCCCCTCAGCAACCACGATTCTACTTTCTGTCTCTATGCGTTTGACTATTCTAGGCACCTCATATAGGTAGAATCATGCAATATTTGTCCTTTTCTGTTTAGCTTATTTCACTCAGCGTGTTTTCAAGGTTCATACATATTATAGCATGTGTCAGAATTTCATTTCTTTCTTTTTTTTTTTTTTTTTTTTTGGTACGTGGGCCTCTCACTGCTGTGGCCTCTCCCGTTGTGGAGCACAGGCTCCGGACGCGCAGGCTCAGCGGCCATGGCTCACAGGCCCAGCCACTCCACAGCCTGTGGGATCTTCCCGGACTGGGGCACGAACCCGTGTCCCCTGCATCGGCAGGTGGACTCTCAACCACTGCACCACCAGGGAAGCCCTCATTCCTTTTTTAAGGCTGAATAATATTTCATTGTGTGGATATATCACATTTTGTTTATCTGCTGATCCCTTAATGAACATTTGAGTTGCTTCCAACTTTTTGGCTCTTGTGAATAGTGCTGCTATGAACACGGGTGTACAAATATCTGTTCGAGTTCCTGCTTTCAGTGTCCAGGACACTATTAACAGTGCTTATGCTCTGGCTACATCTGGTTTCCCAGCCCAAGGTTACTTCCAAAGAGGTTATGGGAACTTGCTTCCTTAATCTGTCTGAGCCTCATGATCTAACCTCTAAAGTGGAAATCATGCCATAGCAGATGTACATAGTAGAGACAGGAGTAAGGCTGCGTTTTGGTTTGCTGAGAACTCTCATTTTTCAAACCAATGGAGGCTCATTCAATTCACCCCTGTATCCCCAACAGAAAGCAGCCAATGTGTGTGTGTAGGTACCAAATGGGTCTGTGCAGGAGGAGTGGTGAGGACATACTGAATCACCTAAAGTGAAATCCAGAAGATTGTAGGAGGCCACATAAGGCAAAAACCCAAAAGCAAAGTCCTGGGAATATTTCCCCAGATCGTGGCCTAAGCTACAAAGAAGGGGGGAAGGAAAAGATCATATTCCACTTTTACCCCTCTGGAAATTGCTTGATTGATCAAAAGCCTGCCCACCATGTTGTTATACAGTGTCGAGCTGCAATATCCCTAGAAAAAGTCACATTCTAGGATGTTCGAAGTAACCCTCGGCTTTCTATAGCTCCACTTGAGGCCGCTGACTTTTTCTTTTCTTCCTTATCATAAAGGAAGCCCAGAGTAACCATTAAAATCTATAATAATAGCTTGATACTTCCATGCAGCTTACCATGTGACAGGGCATATTCTAAGTGCTCTGTGGGTGTCAATTTCTTAAAGCCTCACAAGGTCCCTATGATGCAGATATTATTATTACCCCACTTCACAGATGAAACTACTGAGGCACACCCAGGTGAGTGACTTGCACAGTCACGCAGGTGCCACATGGCAGAGCTCAACCCGGCTCCAGCCTCCACCTTCATAAGCAACTTTGCTCTCTTGCCTCCTTGTTTGGGTGGTTCCCAGATAAGCACTTCAACAAGTCCCTGGGTGCTGGGCCCACACAGCATTGGTACTAGGAAAGTATACTGGGGCCAGTTCCCGAGGTGGAAGAATGTATGCCTCTTATTTCTTTTTCTTGCCTTGTTGTACCGGCTGGAACCTCCAGGATGATGTTGAGTAGTAGTGGTGAGAGGGGACATCCTTGCTTCATTCCCAGTGTTAGGAGGACAGCATTCAGTCTTTCACCATTAAGTATCATGCTACCAGAAGGTTTTTTGCTGATACTCTTTATCAAGTTGGAGAAGTTCCCATCTACTCCTAGTTTTCTGAAAATTTTTATAATAAATGGGAGTTGAGCTCTGTCAAATGCTTTTTCTGCATCCATTGATATTACCATGTGATTTTTTCTTTTCATTCATTAATATGTTGGATTACATGGATAAATTTCTCAATATTAAACTACACTTGCATTTTTGGAATAAGCCCCACTTGGTCATGGCGTATGTTCTTTTATATATTGCTGAATTCTCTTTCCTAATACTTGAAGGATTTTTGCAATGATGAAAGAAGAAAAGGAGAACTCAGAATGGGGACCTTCAACTGAGTTGTGGGCGAACCCTGGCTGTCTGGGCCTCATCCTGGAGATGAGGAATCCCGCTGTGCCACTGTGCCAGCAGGGCTGGGCTACACCGTGAGTGAAAACACAGAACGAGGGGACAAGTCTGGGTGTTCTCATCTGGGCCATTCCAGTCTTGCAAAAACAAACAAACAAAAATGTCCAAGGCTTTGTGTGGTTCTCAAGGGAAGGTGTCAACCACAGTGCACTGGGACTGCATTCCATGGTGGTTGCCAATCAAGATTCAAAGAAAAACCAAAGGCGTCAACTTTCCTACCCTTTTAGTAGCAAGATAAAAATTTTCAACAATTTTCATTGAACAGAGATGAAACACTTTGTAGGAAAGCAATCCCCTCAGCTGTCAACACTTGCTCCCACCCCATTCAACCCACCACAACCACTGTTGAGAGGGTCAAGTGTGCTCATTCCAGGAGGGCCCTCCTTCCATCTCAGCCAGGGCATTTTTCCTGCCTTCCTGGTGACATAGACCTTGCTGTGTACCTTTGACCTAATTACCTGTGCAGACCCCTGCATTGGTAACCTCCCTAATACCTAGAGTGACCATATAATTTATCTTTCAAACCAAGAATGGGGCACTTTTGAAAGTGATTAAGCCATAACAGCAAGCCTATACTGGAATTGCTTTGGGCAAATGGGGACATACAGTTGACTTCATACTTCAGGTACTCTGAAACCTGGGCTCTGGATTGTTCATGTCAGACCCTGCTCGCCACCATGGTGGGCCCTCAAGTTCTGCTTGAACCCTGAGCACCTTCTTTCCTCTCCCAGAAGCCCATGCTGCTGTCTTGACCTGGAATCTCTAACAATTAATTATCTGACCCTTGGATCCCACCAAGGAATTCCGAAGGCCCATAGAGACCTCCATTTGGGCAGGACTGTGACTCACCTGGGTGTGCCTCAGTAGTTTCATCTGTGAAGTGGGGTAATAATAATATCTGCATCATAGGGACCTTGTGAGGCTTTAAGAAATTGACACCCACGGAGCACTTAGAATATGCCCTGTCACATGGTAAGCTGCATGGAAGTATCAAGCTATTATTATAGATTTTAATGGTTACTCTGGGCTTCCTTTATGATAAGGAAGAAAAGAAAAAGTCAGCGGCCTCAAGTGGAGCTATAGAAAGCCGAGGGTTACTTCGAACATCCTAGAATGTGACTTTTTCTAGGGATATTGCAGCTCGACACTGTATAACAACATGGTGGGCAGGCTTTTGATCAATCAAGCAATTTCCAGAGGGGTAAAAGTGGAATATGATCTTTTCCTTCCCCCCTTCTTTGTAGCTTAGGCCACGATCTGGGGAAATATTCCCAGTCCTCATCCCTACTTTCTTGTTCTCCACCAAACAGATTTTTCCTTCTGGTCTGAAATGCCTTTATTTCCCCCCTCCATTCATTCCTCTCTCTCAGGTCTCTCCTAGACTCTCTTCCCACATGCCTATCATCCTGACTTTCCACACTAAAACCTCCTTGTAACTGACATAGACCCCTGTGAAACTTCCAGGCAATTAATCTAATTCAGCAGAGCTTTGGAGACCTCAGTTTAAAAAAAAAAAAAAAAGGCCACAAGCTCATGTTTCTCTCACATACCATTTAAGTGGAACCTACAGAGATCCATGTTGGACTAAGAAGTGAATAAAGCCACCTTTTATTTTTTTATTTAAGGAAGAAATTAAAAATTCAGCTCACACAGTTTGGAAACAAACACTTTCTATCCTTAAACCTTTCACCATGTTTACTGCCCACTATAAATTGGGGAGGGGCGGAAAGCAACCAATGCAGTAAAATCACCACAACAAAGCTGGAACAAAAATGCAAGCCTCGGCAGAGGCCAGATTTACGGTCAGAAATATGGAGTGCGTCTCAGCAGGGGCAGGTCATGAAATAGTATGAGCTAATTTCAGGGGTGTGAAAACAGGCATTGTTGTTTAGTTAACTAAAATCATACAATTAAGCGATTCTCAAAAATCAATTAGCCATATGTTATAACCAAGATGACATGTTTTTATAACTTCTCTCCCAATGTTTTATTGCCAGAGGATGCTCATGTGGGCACTAGAACAAAAAAATAAAACACCAACCCAAGAGTAAAAGTGCAGAAATCCAGCCAAGGTTAATTAAAAGAGTCCAACCTGGAAATGACAGAGTCACTGAGCAGGCCACATGGCTTTGGAAAGATTCCTTCCCAGGGCCTCCATTCCGTTGCAAAAAGTCATGGGTCATTTTTTTCTTTCTCTTTGTTTTTCTGTCCTTTTTAATTTAGCACAGATACAGCTGTAAAAACTGAATATTCCATTTGAACTCCCATATTTATGCTTATAACTGATGGTCCCAAGGAAACATTACTTTAAAAGCTTTCCATGGAAAATGAAAAACCTACTCCTCAGGGGGAAACCCTGGTGGCATGCTGTTGTTAATGGCAGATTTTGTTTTACTGACTTCCACAAAGGGAACAAAAAGTGAGGGCAGAGCTGTACCCCTTCCTCTTTGTTACTTGGGAGCTAGGTATGAAATAGACCTAAAGAGGATTTACAGAGACTATAATATAGAACACACAGTAGGGTCCATTTTTAAGTAGCCAAAGTTTCCTCCCCTTCCTGTATCCACCATCCAGGAGTGGGATGTATTTTTCCACCCCTTGGATCTTGGCTGGTCTAATGCTTCAGTCAGGAGAACATGGCACAGGTGATGTATGTCGGTTCCTCACCAGCCCAAGCACATGGTGCAAGGTTCCACTCTTCCTTCTGGAACCTGCAGCAGCTGTGTGAACAAGCCCAATTACCTGCTGAATTATGAGACACCCACGGCTCACTCTCCCCTCTTCCTCAACCAACAGGAAGACAACCACCAGACAAGCAGCTGAGGCCACCCAAACCGGCAGGCCCCACCCAACCTGTCAGCTGATCACAGCGATGAGCCAGCCCTGCTCCATCAGCTGAGCTTGCTCTGAGCAGCAGAGCTGCCCGACTGACCTATAGACTGGTGAGCACTAATAAATAGTTGGTTAAGTCACTAAACTGTGGGGCAGTTCCTTACAAGGCAAAAGCTGATGGATGCAGTCAAGATACCCAGAGGGCAGTGTTAGCTGTGACAATTCCAAGCACACGGTCCGGCAGTATTATCCCCCTTCACACACACTACTGCACATCACCAGTCCTGCAGCTCTGCAGTTCCCTCAATTTATGTACAGACAGTCCCCAACTTCAAATGGTTCAACTTAATGATTTTTCTGTATTATGAAGGTGCAAAAGCAATTGCATTCAGTAGAAAAGGCAGTACTTTTTTGAATTTTGATCTTTTCCTGGGCAAGTGATATGCAGTTCAATACTCTGGTGATGCTGAGCGGTGGCAGCTGCAGCTCCCAGTCAACATGCGATCATGAGGGTAAAGAACTGCTACACTGACAACCACTCTGTACCCAGACAATCATTCTGTTTTTCACTTTCAATACAATATTCAATAAATTACATGAGATATTCAACACTCTACTAAAAACAGGCTTTGTGTTAGATGATTTAGCCCAACTGTAGGCTAATGTAAGTGTTCCAGCATATTTAAGGTAGGCTAAGCTAAGCTACGATGTTTGGTAGGTTAGGTGTATTAAATGCATTTCCAAAAAGAGCTCCACTCCTGGGTGTATCTCCAACAGAAAGGAGTGCTTGTGTCCACCAAAGACATGTCAAACATGTTCCTGGCAACTTTATTTATAATAGTCAAAAACTGGGGAGAACCAGAAGTCCAAATTCAAATTTTCTTCCCAAAGTGGTTGTACCAGTTCACCCTCCCACTAGGAGCAGACAAGAAGTCGTCACCCTGCATCCTCCCCAGCACTTAAGTTTATCACTCCTTTTTTTAAATCAGTGTAATACTATCTCCATGTGTGTTTTTAATTTGAATTTCCCTAATGAGTTACAAACAACTGGTTTTTGAAATCAGGTCTATTTAATTGCAAACCCAACCCTTTCCACTGCTCCGCTAGGTAAGATTACAGCTTGATATAACCTCGTCCTTTGCATAGCTCCTATAGCCATCCTCAATGGAGGGTCACTTCCTTCAGAGAAGTGATGTTCTGCCCAGTGCTGGGGGCTGGTCATCACCCCCGCATCTGGGTACTGGGCATTGTGGGAGAGGGCAGGCTATCGATCCTGGCACCCATAGCATAGAGCCCATGCTGAGAAGAACCCCTCTGTGATTCGGAGTTTGTCTATAACTAGTTCAAGGTTAATTGCTAATTGTGGTCCATAAAACCTAAAGGAGCTCCAGACAAGTGAGACACATGTGGCTGCATCATGAGAACAGGCTTCTCAGAGGTGAAGTTGGAGCCAAGGCTCTGAGGATGGGTGAGACCTAACAGAGGAAAACCTGGGAATAAGAATGAGTATCACATCCAAGGAAGCCAGGGAGGCAGAGAGAGGTGTGACCGAAAGAGTTTGTGCTGGCTTTGGTGAAACCAAATCCATGCTTCTGAAACGCTTTCACCGTCTCGGTCATTGACGTTCCAGATTCCTACAGGGCAGAGACTTTGCTTTCTTCTTGATAAAAGGGAAACAGTGAGGTTTGCCCTTAGGTCTCTATAAAAGTGAACTTAGAGACATTTTAATCCAGGTGACACAGGTGAGCAGGAAGCCAGGCTGTGGCCTGGGCATTGGGAGACATATTTCAGAGGTGGGGAGGGCTTGCGTCTGTGACTGCACTAATGGGGGCGCCGGCGCCCCAGCTATCCTACTGAGAGAGACCTCAGGCAGGGTCAGTAAGGATCAAACCTCCTTTTAGGAACGTCCCGCGTGTCAATGTCCCAGACAGAGTCAAGGCCAGATGGACTTTTTAAAAAATATTTTGAAGAATGTGAGTTACGTGGAGAACTTCACTGTTTTGTTGTTTGTCCAGTTGCTACATGCTTTTTAAAAAAATACCATCAGAGAGTGGGTCCAGTAAAGGTGGGACAAGTTTGAAGTGAGATTTGTAGAAGAAAACTGCACCTGGAACACCTATGAGGACCATATTAAGAAAGGATTTCTAAAAGAAAAAAAGAGAGGATGAATTAAGAATGAAAGGATGCATGACAAACTCGGGATCTAACCTGAGCTTAGTGGCTTTTAGGATGGAGAGGCACTGCCACCCCTCAGCCACGTAACTTTGGTTCTATCCAACTCTACGTGGCCTTGGCTCTCAAATCTTTACAGTGATGTGTGTAGCTATAAAACTAAATGTAAAATAGATAGCTAGTGGGAAGCAGCCACATAGCACAGGGAGATCAGCTCGGTGCTTTGTGACCACCTAGAGGGGTGGGATAGGGAGGGTGGGAGGGAGGGAGACGCAAGAGGGACGAGATACGGGAACATATGTGTATGTATAACTGATTCACTTTGTTATAAAGCAGAAACTAACACACCATTATAAAGCAATTATACTCCAATAAAGATGTTAAAAAAAAAACAGAAAAAAACATCAATTCCATTTCAATTTCCCTGCTTCAGAGCATCCTACTGCTCCCTACCGCCTGCAATAGCAAATCCTGTCTTCATTGGGGTGGATAAAACTCCATGTTCTGGGCCCATCCTACAGTCCCATCCCTGCCCCACTGCTCCCTACCCTCCAGGCACTGAGATGTTGCACATCTTGTTGGTTCTGCTGGAAACACGCTCCCTCCTTCCCAGCCTGAGGAACTTCTACAAAGTCACCACTCTCTCTCTCTGCATCCAAGAGAGCTCCCTGCTCTGGCTGTTACCACCTTAAGGTGTAACTATGTGTCTATATGTCTCTCCCACTAAACTGTGAACTTCCCAGGAGTAGCAATGAAACATTACTCTTTTATATAGCCTTTCCTCCTTCTGCCATTTAGTACCCGGCACATAGTAAGTGCTTAGTAAATAGTGGTTGAAGATTTTAAGTATTTTCTTTTTGAAATAATGAGCAGAATTCTAAGTCCCACTGCCCCACCACTTCCCCTTTGCTTTCTGAGCCAGCAAGGGGGCATTGAGCCAGTACAGCTGAAGACATAACCTTAAGCACATTCCACAAATTGCTATATTCATCCCTATTTGCATTTGGGTGGGTTTGGCAAGCCTTTAATTGCATGCATGCACTTTCTGGGTAGAGAATAAGGTCCTGGGATTTCCCTCTCTGCAGTGGTCTGCTGCCGTGATCCCTGCTCCCCTCACTCTGAGGACACAGAGACCTCCGTCTGTACAGAGGCACATGGGATCATTAATCGCTTTCACTACCTGATTAAAGCAATTCTCCACAGCGGGGGATGGGGTGTGTGTGCAGAACTATGCTATAAAAAGACTTTGAATTATATAGAGTCCCTCTGCACCAATATTTCCAAAGAGTCCCTCTGCACCAGTATTTCTAAATCAGTCAATTTGCTGCAAACAACCAAAATCTCATTCTCAGGCCATTAACTAAAATAGGAAAATATCATCTTAAATTCTAAGAATTACAAGGGACACATTGTAATAGGTTTCCAGTTCTGGACAAGTGGATGGGTGCTTAGCATGATGGAAACCTCAAGAACTGGGAACATGACTTTTTCTTTCCCAAACCCTCTGACTTGGAGGCTGCACTCTCAAGTAGGCCTCCAGCGCTCTTGACCATGACTTCTGTCCCTCATCTTTCAGATTTCATAGCTACAATGCCGCCCAGTAATCAGGGTCAGGAGCCAAGCCAGGAAACAAAATCCTTTTTTATTTAAATTAAATAAATAAATGGACTTGGTATTTATAAGGGGTCTGCTGAAGGCTCCTTCTTGTGTGTTGTTGTTGTCTAGTCTGTTTTGTTTTTGTGGGAAACTGAAGAGAGTCATACATGAGCAGGAGAGACTGGATCCTGTTGAACCATAAGAAACGGTCCTGCCCTCACTCCTGAAACTCTCTCCTCGAGACCCACTGATGGGTCTTTAGTGCCAAAGCCAGAGGCCCTCTCTGCCTTTAGTCTGGGCCTGGCTTGGCCTTGACCTGTTAGCTAGAAGGCAGCAGGGACATCCGGGTCTGGGTATCTGTTCCAGGAGTCACCAGATCAGGAGAGCAGGGTGTGACCTGGACTTGAATGAATGGGAACCGACACCTTGCAGCCCTGACACTGGATACATCTGAGGTGGAAGGCTTAGGGAGGTGGGGTGTCCCACCATCCTCAGGTATGGGGCCTCCCTGGGGGTCTGAGGGCCCGGCCCCACTTTCCATGAACTCCCTGGGGGCCTGTACCCACCACCATTGTGAAAATCCCTAGCAAGCCCTCTGACTGTTGTGTACCCACAGCCGACCACAGTTCTGCCTCCCTTCTCTCCTCTTCCCTCTGGGGTTCCCCAAGGACACGGTCTGTTCTCTGGGGAACTGAAGCCCTCTCCTCTCAGAAGTGACCTCTGAATTCCTTCATCTATGAACCCTACCAAGGCCCTTCAGTTCAGTGGGTGGTAGAGCTAAAAACTTAGGGAGCAATTGATCAAATGTGTCTGAGGAATAAGTGGGTGATGGGCTCTCTGGGACAGGTCCTTCTTCACAGACGTGGCTGGAGTGGCGGGGAAAGTTTGCTATTTGGAGGAGACAGGGGGCTCCGGGGTCTTCTCCCTGAGGCCCACGGGGAAAGCCTTCTCTGGAGAGGGAATAATTGAAGGCAAAAGTTATATTATGATCCTCCTCTCACCAGGCCCCTGAAGGAGTGAGTCCTGTTCCCTCCCTTCAGCCTCTGGCTTCTACTACATCACAAGCTTTGTGAGTGCAGGGCTGGCCTGACCTGTCAGTTCACCATGGTCAGTAAATCTCACAGTTTCATTGATTCAGCGCTGAGGCTGGGCTGCTGGCTCCCATCCACTCTCCTTCCTGAAGAGGAGAGCGGGGTGTGGGGAAGGGCAGGGAGAAAGCCTGGGCTGAGGCCCACCTCTTTGGCAGCCTGAGCCCTGGAGTCCCCTGTCAAATTCATTCCCTCCAGAGTTCTTTCTGAGCGCAAGCTCAGTCACATCATCCTCGCTTAAAGGCTTTGTTTTAATGACAACTCATTATTTTCAGGATAGAACCCAAATGCATTATCTTTCCAAGGTTCTGGTGATTTCCCTGCTGGGGCCTCTCTAATATCACCTCCCAGCAACCCTTGCCACTGCGTTGCGCTCTAGCACAGCAAACAACAATAGCTCTCATTCACCCATTGCCTCTCTGTCTTCCCAAGTTCTCTTCGGGAAGCCTCCTGGCACTCTAGCAGCCAGGCTAACTCATCCCTGCTCCAGGACCACTTGTCCCAGCCCTGCTGCAGCTCTGCATGGGCTCGGCGGCTGCCATGGGCCCGTGGCAATGCCTTCCCGGGCTACTGTCCAGCATCCATTTCATCTTATCAAGTTTCCCTGTGACACCAAGGCATAGACCCTGCTCAGTGCCCATGACTGTGTCACCTGGTGGTACAGGGGAGTCAATATCCGGTGGAGAAACACTTTAACCAATGGGAGAGCAGAGATTGAGAATATATTGTCCCCCTTTATCCTTTGCCTCTCAATGGACCATGACTCTATGTGTGAAGCTTCTCCGAGAATGGTACCCACTCAACTGAGCCATCCGTTGCACTTAGCTGTGGCCATATTGATAAAGCACCCATCCTCTCACATGTTCTCTCTCCTTCTAATCCCCACTCACTCCTGCTTCCTGTGATGCATTTCTGTATTAGTTTGCTAAGCTTGCCATGGCAAAGGTACCACACACCAGGGGGCTTAAACAACAGAAATTTATTTTCTTACAATTCTAGAGGCCAGAAGTCCAAGATCAAGGTGTCAACAGGGTTGGTTTCCTCTGAGGCCTCTCTCCTTGCCTTGTAGGTGGGCACCTTCTCTCTATGTATTCACAGGGTCTTCCCTGTGTGCGTGTGTCCTAATTTCTTCTTATAAGGACATCAGTCATATTAGACTAGGGCCTTCCCTAAAGACTTCATTTTACCTTAATTATCTCTATAAATACCCTATCCCCAAATATAGTCATATTCTGAGGTACTAGGACTTCAACATATGAATTTGGGGGGGCACACAATTCAGCCCATGACAATTCCCTAATTCAATAATAGCCCACAAATCCTCTGCTTTCTAGGAAACTAAGGCTAATACCTTGTCAGTTTGCTCCGCAAAACTAAAAAACATTGGAGAACAGGAATCATGCCCCCCTTCATATTGGAATCCTTAATGCATTAGTAGGGCATGAAGTAGGCACTAAATAAAAACATCCAGAGGAATGAGTGATGTTACATGATGTAATTCATGAACACCCAGAGTTTCCCCATTCAGATATGTCTTCTTTGGGGATGGATTGTTTTCAGTGTGTGTAAAATGTTCGCCCCCAACAAACTCCAATATAGAATAGTGTTTATTACTTTCTAAAAAGATGTCATACGCATTATTTTATTTAGTCTATTGCAATCACACCCTAAGAAACAGGTGGCTGAGATAGGAAGCTGAGTATAGAGGGGACCAGCCCAAAGTACACCCAACAGAAGTGGCTGACAGTGCCTGCTTGGGTCTGGAATCAACCAGGCCCCTTCCCCAGCTGAGACCTGGGTTTGCTGAGTGCCTTTGGCTCAGGCCTGAATGTCAAACCTTCTGCCATGCATTCCAGTCCACAGGGCCACTGATAAGGCACCACAGAAAAATCCAGAACAGGGAGAAAAGCCTTTGGGGCTCAGGACCCTCCAAGGTGCTACCTTGGCAAGATTCCTGCAGCCAACAGTGCTGTAGCTTACTGTAACTCATGGAGGCATTGCAGAGTATCTGACACAGATGCTCCAAATAGACCACAGATGGGCACCCAAACAAATGTTCATATGGCATCTTGAAAACCTAGTCAACGGCATCATCACATCATCATCATCACCATCATCTTCATCATCATGTCCCAGCCCCGCCACACATGCATGCACATGCACATACATACACACACATCTCTGAGATCCTCCCAGACCATTTTGAACCTACAGCCATCACCCATCTCTTTCAGCCTGACCCACACTGGGCTCCTATGACTATCTTCAGGCCTCCCCTTTTGGATACTTATTCAAGCCAGTCTGAGCACTTTCTTTCGGGAATGATGTTGATAATCACTTTTTGGCCCCAAACACTGCAGTGCAGGGGCCAGACAACAAAAACAAAGCAAGTGCACTTGCTTCTCAGATAAATGGTTTTATTGCTAATACTTTCCAAATGAAATAGCAAACATGAGCAAGGGTTGAACATTAATTTGGAACTTCTGACAGAAAAGACAATGATAAATGAACAAAAGGATTTGCTAAACTTTGTGGTCCTCATAATGAAGTAGAAGATGGTTAGATCTTAGAGGGCTGTTTCAATCATCCCAGCAATCTTTTCAACCAACGGATTATGGATTGATTGAACTATCTGTCTGTCTGTCTGTCTGTCCGTCTGTCCAGGGGGACTGCTTGAGTCATAATAACCTGCCAGCTTCACTCTAAAGCAGAAACTAAAGAAGCCACGTGTTCTGGGACTTTTAATAGGAAATGTTTTCTCTTCCTTATTTTCTGCTTTTAAGAGAAGATGCCCAAGACAAGGCAGTGAGGGACCAAATCAGTAACAGCCAAGGCAAAGGGGCTTTGGTCTAAGTGCAACCAAGAGCGGTAGCAAACATAGAAAGAAGAGCTGCTGAAACTTATTTGGGTTTTATGACCCTGAGCACACCTGGTCGCACTGTTTCCCTTCCCATTAAACTCCCCCTTTCTGAGCTCACAGACATGGTCTTTGGTGGTCCTGGGATAATGGGCGTGATTTGGACTAGGCAGGCCCCTCTTTCCCACGCCATGGGGGAGGGCTCCCCAAGCTGGCTTAGAATGCTGAAGGCCTCTGAGCAGCCTGCTCTGTGGCCCCTTGCTCAGGAGGGGTCATGCAGGCAGGCTGGGCTTTGAAAATGCAGGGGACTGTCTGCCCCTAGAAGGTGGGTTTAGCCACCAGGGAGACAAGCCAACTGAAAGGATTTCCCCAAACTCACACCAGTGCATTTTCTCCCGGGTCCTCTTAAAACTCAGACTGCAAAAAGATGGTGGTGGTCTGACTCCTGCTGCACATTCAGGACAAACATTTATCACACTGAAGGGCCAGCGAGGCCATTGTTTTGATCTCTTGTTTACATAGTCCTGGTCTCTGCAGCATTCCAAGGAATCTGTGTCCCCTGCAGCCTCAGGGCCCTCCTGGGGCCCGCATCACCTCCTTGTGCCTGTTTCCCGCCACATGTGTTTTTGCAGCTTTCACTGCCTCCGCTCACGTGACTTGGTGGCCCTGGCTGGCCCTCACTGGGTAGCAAGTGCACTTGCCCAGGGAGTGGGCCCCTCCACATCTGTGCCCAGCAGGGAGCCGGGGCTGCTCATCTGAGTTTGACTTCCACTATTCTAAACAGCGCTCTGGGGTGGTGTTTTTTCTCTTTCTTTCTTTCAAATTTCAAAGCATTTAGTGTCATGTTATCTCCCCAGATGGAGCAAGCCAAAGTTAAATTATAAAATAATAGCCAAACTCGATTGAGTGGTAAGTCAAAGGCACAGTCCTAAATGCTTGGCATGCAGTATCTCAATAAACCCACATTTGACAAAGAACCAGTCAGCTTCCTGAGGTCACACAAGGGCCAGTGAGTGGAGTCACCAGAATTACAGTGCAGGTCTGATTCTGATTCCCAACCTTCCCCCCTAACGACAACGTTATCCCATGTTTCAAACGATCATCTCCGGCTCCTGTCGGATCCACTTTCCCCGGCTTTGCATCTCCACTTGCTCCATTTCACTGGTTCTGAGAGGCCCGAGTGGGCTGCAGAGTTCTCCACGTGTGGGGCCTCAGAGACAAAGCTCCAGTGTCTTTTCTACGGCCACAGGGCTTAGCTGGTCTCCCGTTGTGGGAACAGCCAGACCTGCAGACAAGCTTAGTATTTCCTCCTTCAGATGGCGTCCTGCCCTAAGCCCAGTGCTCAGAACCCACACAATCAAAAGCAGATGTGCTATCCTGGAATCTGAAGCTCTGGGGTTAGATATGACTTTACGATCACATCAAGTTCATCCCTGAGGGCCCTGCTCCAGGCTGTTCGGTGAAACCTCCCCCATCTATTCACCCAGACAAGTTTTAAATATCTGGATTACAGACATTTCTACTCCAGTCCAGAAATGAGGAAATGCTCTTATTCCCTTAAGAGTCTGATCACTTACCATCTTCAACCTGATTTCTCTGTCTCTTTGAACTTTAATATTCCCTCTGCACCAGAGCAGTCTATGTATTTAGGAACACCATTAAAAGCTGAATGCTGGTGAAATTTGAAAAGATTCAGTATTTTTCTGAAGCACATGAGTCCTAGTTCTTGAAAATATAACTCTTATATTACTTATCATCTTTGTTAACAGCAAACATTTATTCAGCATCTACTATATATTCATTAGAGTTAACCGTGGGTGGACAGAGTGGTACAAATATACAAATATGTGTAAAAAAATCGTATGTGATGTCAAGGAGCACATGAGATAGAGAAGGACCTGAACACTCCTAGCACTGATGTGAAGCAAAACCCGAGTGTGATGAGCTATGACACAGGCAATGATTTCCACTAGGGTGGAAATACTTCATGGAGAAAGAGGCCTTTGACATTTTGATTGAAGATAAGTGAAACTTTGTTGGGTAGAAAAATTACCTATGGAGGATGCTTCCCAAACGAGGAAAGGACACAATACACGGAGCACCAAGGAGTCAGAAACACTCTGCCATAACCAGGAATTAGAAAGTGTGACTGTGACTGGGGGAGGTCATGAGGGGAGATGATGGGGCAGCTGAGTCATAGCCAGACTGTGGAGGGGCTTATGGTTCAGGGAGCTGGATATGCATCCATTGCTTTCAGTCTCCACATGGTGGCCTGTCCAAAATGTGAAAACCATGGGAAGAAATGGTCAGGTTGCCTTGGCAGCAATGTGGAAGCCACAGCTTTCCTGGCTACACATTCCTTGAGGTGAAGAAAGAAGCCATTCTAGGCACCATTCCATCTGATCACCTTCTGTGCCTCCATTAAGGCAGGTAAAACGTGGTCTTTCCAAATCTCCACACCTTCCCCTTCCACCAAGCCCAGTAACAAGTTTCTTTCTCTCTACTCTCACAAACACCCTGTATATGTTTCTACGAAGACATTTAATCCATCTATCAGGATGATTTATGGGCCTACTGGCCCGCTCACTGAAAAGAGAACTTGTAAGAGAGGGATGGTTTCTTACTCTTCACACCTCACAGGGTCACTCGGGACAGTGTTAGAGAGACTTGTTTGTTCAGAATCACTTAGTGAGTGCACAGGAAGCACAAAACAAATGTCTGTATGTGAGCAGGGGATGGAGGCTGGGTGGGTGAAGGGCACACCATTTTCTATTTCCAAGGGGGTGTCAAGGCCATAAACAATGTGAGAAGCTGCTGGAGTCTCAGGGAGACAAATAACTGACAGGAAAAGGCTATTAAATGGGGTTCTGGCCCTCCTTCCATGGGGCCAGGCCCCCAAAGCACATATGACCACTGTTCCCAAATCAGAGATAAACATGGTGGAGTGAATGCCTGGAAACTCAGCTTTAGGGTGGCCTCGGTGGCTCTGGGTGGATTACAAACTTTCATTAAGTAGTTTCTAGGGACAAAACAGTCAACTGGCTGCCATGAAGGATGGGAGATGAATAGATCGAGCTCAGATGAGATAAAGTTTCAAAGTCCCTAAGAGGACAGATAGAGCCCTAGGCAGTACCAAGGAGGAAGAGCTTGCCTACAGCTTGGGAGAAAGAGTTGGGCCCTAATCTCTGGCAGAGTGTGCCCGAGTATTTCTAAACCGTTCTCCTCTTATACCATGACATTATTATATTAGCTGGGAAACGTCTCTGCAAAGCATGAGAGAATTAATCTCAAGTCAAGGTCGTAGAATTAATAGCTATAAATGAAAACTGGCATTGTATACTGATTTAAACATTTACAAACTCTTAAACCAGGGTTTCTTAACCTCTGCACTATTGATATTCTGGTCTGGGTGATGCCTTGTTACAGGGAGCCATCCTAAACATTGCAGGGTGTTTAGTAGTATCCCTGGCCTCTACTTGGGAGATGCCAGAAGCAGCCCCCACCCCAACTGTGAAAACCAAGACAGACATTGCCAAATGTCCCCTGGGGATATCAAATCACCCTGGGTTGAGAACCACTGCCTTAAGCCCCAGGCAGATAGCATGCCCACCTCTCCAGATGCCTCCCATTCCTTTCAGATGCCAACTGCACATCCTCACCTGCTATCCACCCTGGCTCAGATGATACCCAATCACAGCAGATGCTGTCCCCATTCACTCTGCAGGCACCATAACCTCTCAGATGTCTCCCCACTCAGTCATGACAAACAGCGTGGCCCTTTGCTCACTCAGGCCTCAGTTCCCATCCCGTGGACAACATCCGTGCACGTCCCGACATCACCACTCCACTCAGAGGTCACTCACTTTCATCATTGCCCTGCCCCCCACCATGCTCACTCCTGTGCCACAATGCCCATTTAGAGGTGGCCTCCTGGACTGATTCTGTTTTATCTTAGAAAGAAATGTATTCCATAAATCAACTATACTCCAGTATAAAATTAAAAATTAAAATAAATGCATTCCAGGTCTCAAGTTCTCTCATCTATAAAAGAACAATAAGAAAGATCTTATTAAACTCCCAAAGTGTTTCCTGGCTCTAAAGGTTGCAAGGGAGGAAAGAGGGCAAGCATGCTGTCTCCAGACCAGATGGTTCCCTGCAGTGGCAGCTCTGAACAATTGAGCTCCCTGGGAAGAGGAGTTCTGGGTGGCCCTTCACACAGAGAGGAGTCCTTAAACTCAGTCTGCTATTTCAGGGCACCCGAAGATTCCACACAACTGTTAGATGCTTAGATTTGAAAATCACACCAGTTTTCATGCTAATATATTACATATTAACATATGTAATATTATTGTGTATATTGTGTATATATAATATGATATGATTCCTGGTGAAGCCTCCAGCTGGTGTGCATACATCATGCATTTGCTCTATCAAGCCTCCCAAACAAGAGAAGCCATGCCTTCCTGTCATACTTTGACATTTCAATGGGGCATGGAGATTGAAAAGCCCTCAATGCATTTGCCAAGGGCAGAGATTTATTTCACAGATCTTAAGGGGCCATGAAGAGAACACTCAATAACTCTTAAAAGTTCCACACAGTGTGAGATGAAGTCTACGGTGCTCTTAGAATTGAGTCACTGGTGCTTACTCAGCTGAAATGAGTTCAGCACCGTGACTGCCAATAATAACAAAGAATGTGCCATCTTCTAAAAAATCCCCACTCTCTCCCATCCCTCCAGGTAGACAGCTACCAGGAGTCACACACCCTAATCTCCAAAGCTGAGGCGGCCTCTCTTTCTGGGAGCCCTGATGTTTCCAAATGTGGCCACCATCAAGGTAAAGGTACACCCCAGGACAAGAAGAAGCAATGGCCCAGGCCACATTCAGTGTCAGGTAGTCCTCGTTCAGTCCTGGGTGTTGGGAGTGATGAGAGCAATAGTCAAAGGCATCATTTCTAAGCAAATGATGCTACGTGGGTCTCAAGTACCTCGTTCAAGGCCCTTGTTGCAAAAGTAACTCTTCAAACCTTGGATTCATCATCTGGGAAGTGGGGTTATGCTGCTGGTAATAATAACTCCTGCATTACAGAGCTGTGCAATGATTAAATGTGACATTGCATGTGTGATGTGTTTAAAACTCCAGAAGTATCAGTGCTTGTGTATTTAGTACATGCATAAATTTTTTTATTGAAGTATAGTTGATTTATGTTATGTTAGTTTCAGGTGTATAGCCAATTGATTCAGTTATGTGGGTGTGTGTGTGTATACTTGCATATATATGTGTATATATACATATACTTGTGTGTATATATATATATTCTTTTTCAGATTCTTTTCCATTATAGGTTATTACAAAATACTGAATATAGTTCCCTGTGTTACACAGGAGGTCCTTGTTGTTTATCTGTCTTATATATAGTAGTTTCTATCTGTTAACCCCAAAAGTACATGCATAATGTTTTCAGGTGAATGATAGCCTTAAACCTTCTGATATCATTCATGCTCTAGTTTGGGACTGAGTCGAAGAATTCTCCAAGCAGAAAGAGCAGCTCCTCAAATCTGTGGGGCACATGCACTCCTGGGCCTGCGGGCTCAGCCCAGTGGGCTCCTCTCACCAGAGCAAACTCTCCAGATGCTTCCACCACAGTACAGAAACCCTTTCTCCTCTCCTTTTGCTTTTGCTTTAGGTCATCACTAAACAAAAACAAAATAGAAACTATCACTGTTTATTGTTTCAAGTTGGGAGTTGTAATGACCCAGTTCAAGACTGGAAATTGAATCCGATTCCACTTCCCAGAGGAAAGACCCAGATACTATTAGAGTTTTGTTTTTCCCTCACCCTGACTTGAGAAAATTGCCTGAACGCTTTGTGCCTGTGTGCCTTTATCTACAGAATGGAATTTAAAGTCTTGGCTATTTTCATTAGAAAACTGGGGAATTTGTTTGGAGGGGAGTACCCCAAGTTCTGGACTAAAATGTTATGTGCCCTTTATGGGTAATTTCATTACAGTATTGAGGCAAAACTCCCCAAAATAAAGTCCTCTCTCTTTCTCTCTCTCTGGAACAGCTGCTGGAACTGCCCTTTCTTCACAGAACTTTACTGACCTACACTGAATAAACAATTGGGGAAGCATTCAGAGAACCACAGAGATGACAAAAGGATTAGAGATACTGATAGAGTGAGAATTCATGAAACGCAACCATGACAGTTTGCCTGAGAAGAAACACATTCCCAGGGTGGATGATATTAGCATCAAGAAGGAAGATGGTGTTTCAGGATGACCCATGCAGGTGCAAGTAGAAAGGAGGAAATTAAAAGGAAAGCTAAGCAGTCAGGCGCTGGATAACCAAGAGGACAAGGGGCCAACCTCGTCCTCTGCATTGGCTGGTCACAAGTAATGCCGAGGGGTGACAATGGATTTGATGACCGAGAACCCGACTGCCAGGCTTGTAGCTCTGCTGGGTGGGATGAGGGAGGGAAGAAGTCCAAAAAAAGGCAGTCAGTTTCATTGGTTAGAGGCTAAAATCCAAAGATGAGTTGTTAGAATGACCGAGCTACACTGGGACGTGTACAGGAGTACCTTTTGAGTAGACCGTGAGGATAGAGCTACTGCAGTGTTGGTGCCAGTGGGCCCGGCTGAAGGAGGTATTGGAGGTGCTGGGTGCCCAGCAAGGGCATGAACACTCATTTGGAGTTAGTGGATTCGTTTATTCCACATGGCAATCCCCACTCACATCCCTGACCAGAAGGATAGCCACAAGGCTGCTCTTTCTCTCTCTCCATCACTGACATCTCTCATGCTGAGGTATGCAAACAGCCCCTGCTTGCCTCTCCTTGGAGCCCATGGAGACACCTGGGATCTAGGACTTCAGGAGAGTTGAAGTTATTTTATACCTTGGAGGGACAGATGCTGGGCATAACCCCAGATTTCCAGCTAGACCTGACTTGAGCTAAAACATCAGAACAGAAAGGTTCCTACAAGTGTCCCTGTTCTCAAAACATGTTTTATTTGAAATAATAATAACAACAAGGTCTTTGGAGAATATTACAAGGATGTGGTTCAACAACAAAAGAGTTGAATCCCATAGAACTTCAAAAATCAAGAGGCACTGGATAGAAACATTAATGCTCTCATGTAGTTTGTCTATCTTCCTTTTTAATAATAATTCTCCAAACTGAACATTAAAATGTAGGAGGGATAAAAATACGGTTTAAAAAGTCAGTTGCCGGGCTTCCCTGGTGGCGCAGTGGTTGAGAGTCCGCCCGCCGGTGCAGGGGATGTGTGTTCGTGCCCCGGTCCGGGAAGATCCCACATGCCACGGAGCGGCTGGGCCCGTGAGCCGTGGCCGCTGAGCCTGCACGTCCAGAGCCTGTGCTCCACAGCGGGAGAGGCCACAACAGTGAGAGGCCCACGTAGCGCAAAAAAAAAAAAAAAAATCAGTTGCCAAAGAGCACATCGTGTTGGATACGGCATAAGGTCAGCAGCAGTCCAGGGACTTATAAGCGACTGGACCTTAGGAAATGTGCTATGTTCGCTCTAGGAACGTTGTTGAGAGTTCTGTCATGTAGTGGCTTCTGTCAGGACTATGGGGAATATTTACCTTAGGTCCCAGTACCAGGAATAGCTATAACTGTCCCGAGCCACTGACTAATGTTTCCTTTATGTGCTTCAACACATAAATGATTATGCTACCATCTTTCCCCTTGTTGCTAGGAAACTCAGAGCCAAATGCATAGCCTGCTTCTAGCACGGTTACAGGATCTCCAGGAATGCAGTTTACCTGCCATTATAACTTTTGGCTTTCTCTATTTTTGCCATTTATACTATCCCTTTGCTAGTTTCTTCAATTAATATTTTTACATATGGCTGTATTATATTTTGAAAAGTCATTTTAAATCTTTTTAGGAATAAGAAAGCCAAGAAATCAATAGTTGAATAAATAAATATAAATAATGGTTTATGTTTACAAAACCACAAACAAAAGAGGACCTAAGAATGTGTAAGTTTGATGTGTATACACAACATGAGTCCGATGGTGCCAGAAATCTTTAATGATACTGATCAGATCTCTGTCTGGCACCTTGGGGTCCATTCCAAACACAATGTTTTAAGAGTGATGACCGACAACGTTGAACACATTGGAAGAAGAAAAGATAGACAGTATGGTACTGGCACAAAAACAGAAATATAGATCAATGGGACAGGATAGAAAGCCCAGAGATAAACCCACGCACATACGGTCACCTTATCTTTGATAAAGGAGGCAAGAATATACAGTGGAGAAAAGACAGCCTCTTCAATAAGTGGTGCTGGGAAAACTGAACAGCTACATGTAAAAGAGTGAAATTAGAATACTCCCTAACACCATACACAAAAATAAACTCAAAATGGATTAAAGACCTATATGTAAGGCCAGACACTATCAAACTCTTAGAGGAAGACATAGGCAGAATACTCTATGACATAAATCATACACAAAAATAAACTCAAAATGGATTAAAGACCTATATGTAAGGCCAGACACTATCAAACTCTTAGAGGAAGACATAGGCAGAATACTCTATGACATAAATCATACACAAAAATAAACTCAAAATGGATTAAAGACCTATATGTAAGGCCAGACACTATCAAACTCTTAGAGGAAGACATAGGCAGAATACTCTATGACATAAATCATACACAAAAATAAACTCAAAATGGATTAAAGACCTATATGTAAGGCCAGACACTATCAAACTCTTAGAGGAAGACATAGGCAGAATACTCTATGACATAAATCACAGCAAGATCCTTTTTGACCCACCTCCTAGAGAAATGGAAATAAAAACAAAGATAAACAAATGGGACCTAATGAAACTTAAAAGCTTTTGCACAGCAAAGGAAACCATAAACAAGACCAAAAGACAACCCTCAGAATGGGAGAAAATATTTGCAAATGAAGCAACTGCCAAAGGATTAATCTCCAAGATTTACAAGCAGCCCATGCAGCTCATGCAGCTCAATAACAAAAAAACAAACAACCCAATCCAAAAATGGGAGAAGACCTAAATAGACATTTCTCCAAAGAAGATATACAGATTGCCAACAAACACATGAAAGAATGCTCAACATCATTAATCATTATAGAAATGCAAATCAAAACTCCAACAAGATACCATCTCACACCAATCAGAATGGCCATCATCAAAAAATCTACAAACAATAAATGCTGGAGAGGGTGTGGAGGAAAGGGTACACTCTTGCACTGTTGGTGGGAATGTAAATTGATACAGCCACTATGGAGAACAGTATTCAGGTTCCTTAAAAAACTAAAAATAGAGCTACCATACGACGCAGCAATCCCACTACTGGGCATATACCCTGAGAAAACCATAATTCAAAAAGAGTCATGTACCAAAAATGTTCATTGCAGCTCTATTTACAATAGCCAGGACATGGAAGCAACCTAAGTGTCCATCATTGGATGAATGGATAAAGAAGATGTGGCACATATATACAATGGAATATTACTCAGCCATAAAAATAAATGAAATTGAGATATTTGTAGTGAGGTGGATGGACCTAGAGTCTGTCATACAGAGTGAAGTAAGTCAGAAAGAGAAAAACAAATACTGTATGCTAACATATATATATATATATGGAATCTAAGCGAAAAAAAAGTAGGTCATGAAGAACCTAAGGGTAAGATGGGAATAAAGTCACAGACCTACTAGAGCATGGACTTGAGGATATGGGGAGGGGGAAGGGTAAGCTGGGACAAAGTGAGAGAGTGGCATGGACAAATATACAGTACCAAATGTAAAATAGATAGCTAGTGGGAAACAGCCACATAGCACAGGGAGATCAGCTCGGTGCTTTGTGACCACCTAGAGGGGTGGGAGGGAGGGAGACACAAGAGGGAAGAGATATGGGAACATATGTATATGTATAACTGATTCACTTTGTTATAAAGAAGAAACTAACACACCATTGTAAAGCAATTATACTCCAATAAAGATGTTAAAAAAATTCATGTAAAAAACCAATACTTTAATGAAGACAGTGTTATTTTCATTAAAAAATTATCTTACAAAAAAAAAAGAAAAGATAGAAGTGTCTGGAAAGTTTGAAGAAATGTGGTTAACCTGGAAAAATGAAGACTTGGAGAATATTCTAAAAGCCTTCAGATTTTTGAAGAACCAACACATGGAAGAAAGAATGCACTTATTCTATTTCAATTCAGGCAACAGAATTAGAACCAGTGATTGGAAGCAAAAGATCAACTGGGGCAGATTTGAGATTTGGTTGTAAAGAGAAGTTCCAACCAGGATGTCTGTGGAACAAAGGCATCACTGCCTGCTGGGAGGATGAGGAAGCAGAGCCTGCACTGCAGAGAAGGGGCTTCCACAGTGCCTGGGTTCCCTTTCCAGTGGGAAGTCCAGACTCCATCACCCTTCCAGCTCGGTGACCCTGGGCAAATCGCTTTCCTTTCTGGGTCTCATTGTCCTCACACCAAAAGGCAGGTTGGTGACTTTGAAGGCTTGACATACTAGGTGTCCCTTATTCGCAGATAACTTTCTCTTATGTGATGCACCATTTTCCAAAGCAAACATTTAGCAAGGAGTGAAGCGCTACTGTGAGAACTAGACCTTCCTCTGACAGAGTGATTGATGTGTGTTTGATAGGCCAGTTGTGCCGTCCGCTGCTCAGCCCTGTCCCCTCCACTCCACCAGGAGAAGGAAAAAAAAAAAAAAACACATCCCTCCGTGCCACACTGCAGACGAAGGCAAGGTTCACTTGTAATTGCAGCGGGACCGATGTGGTACAGGATGGACTGGGGGAATTAACGAAAACAAACCAAGGAAAGACTTGGGTAGCACTCTGATGAAGAAACCAAGAGGAAATGAAGTCAGCAAGGGTTCCTGCGTGTTTATTTCAGAGTTGACAGAGCATAGACCTAACCGGACGGAGTTCCTGATTTATAAAGTATTTTTATTTTATTACCTATTTTACATTATATTGGAGGCTCTGCTCTTTGAGCCAGAAAAATAAACAGCAGTCCCACAGGAGCCTTTGGTCTAGATAGAAGAATATAAACTCTTATAACCTTCCCGCTTTGAACCAAGATTTCTGCCAAAAATTGTTCTGGGGTTTTTGAACTTCTGGAATTGGCTTGTGTATTGGGAAGGTAAAGTCCACACAGAATATAAATGTTTCTATTCTATAAGTTTTCAAAAGGTTTAAGGGCTTAAGATTTGTTTGACAAAAACCAACAAAAACACTGCTTCCTGCTGCTATAGAAAATGTGTGTTTCCTATTTTGTCTGTGTAACGGCTAAACAACTCCACTTTGGCATAGCCAATTCCACAAGTGGACAAGATTTTATCAGCCAACGTAACCCCAGGACTGTTGGCCCTTCTTTGGGAACTGCAGCCTGACAGAGGCATCAGGAAGGCAGGTCTGCCTTCCATTCCTCACGTGTGTTTTCTTTTTTCAAAGAAGCAATTCTTTGACTTGAGCAGATGCCATTTCCAACAGAAAGCTCGCCTGGGGCTTTTCTGGCTCCAGAAAGCTGAACTGAGTCATTGTTAGCAGACATTTAAGCAAGGTTTATGCTAAACATGTGTTACCAACTTGGAGCACGCCCCCCCCTTGGTGCATACCTGGAAGCATTGCTGTGTGCATGCTCTGAGTCGGCGCCACTGTGGAGAGGTGCCCAGGACCCCGCTGGCTATTCAGCCATGCTACCCCCAGAGCAGGAGCAGGGATGCAGGTGAAGTAGCAATGATGTTCATCTGCAGGTCTCCTCCCAGCAACCTATGTGCACACATGCTTTCCACTCTTCAACCTCATCTAGTAAAGTCCTATTTATCTTCCATGAGCAGATTAAAAGCTCAAAGTCAGAATGTTTACAGCCTTTAATGGGATGAGTGCCTGTCAAGATTCAACATTCCTTACAGCCTGGGACCTAGGTATTTCCCTAACATAGTGCTGGCCCTAAACTGTTCCCAGTGAAAGCTTGTTAATGATGAAGGAAAGAATGGGCAAGTGAAAAAAACAAAAGCATTACTGATTCAACTGCTTAACGATAGGCAGCTCATACTAAAGCCAGAACAAGTAACAATCTAACCAAGCTCCACTTCCTGTCATAGTGATGCATGCCCTTTATTTTAGGCCAGAATCGTGAATTAATATTCCTGATGTGAGCCAGCAATCCCACTAATGGGCATATACCCAGAAAAAACCATAATTCAAAAAGACACATGCACCCTAATGTTCATTGCAGTACTATTTACAATAGCCAGGTCATGGAAGCAACCTAAATGCCCACCAACAGACTAATGGATAAAGAAGATGTGATACATATATATAATGGAATATTACTCAGCCATAAAAAGGAACGAAATTGGGTCATTTGTAGGAATGCAGATGGACCTAGAGTCGGTCATACACAATGAAGTAAGTCAGAAAGAGAAAAACAAATATCATATATTAACACATATATGTGGAATCTAGAAAAGTGGTACAGATGAACTGGTTTGCAAGGCAGAAATAGAGAAACAGATGTAGAGAACAAACATATGGACATCAAGTGGGGAGAGACTGGGGGTAGTGATGGTGGTGGTGGGATGAACTGGGAGATTGGGATTGACATGTATACATTGATATGTATAAAATAGATAACTAATAAGAGCCTGCTGTGTAAAAATAAATAAATAAAATTCAAACAAACAGACAAAATATTCCTGATGAATGAAGACTTACAGTGTCAACATCACCATGGGGAAGAAGACGGAGGCAGGAGATTCCTCCACACTACAGAGCTAGAGATTCAGAAAGCCTAGTGGCATTTTCCCCACCTCTCAGTAAAACAGGGTCTGGCTGTGCTGAACCCCCCCCCTCTTTTTTTAAATTGTGGTAAAATACATATAACGTACCATTTTTAAACACACGGTTAAGTAGTGGTCAGTGCATTCATACTGTTGTGCAACCATCACCTCCCTCCATCTCCAGAACTCTTTTCATCTTGCCAAAATGAGGCTCTGTACCCATCAAACATTAACTCCCCTCTCCCCTACCCCACCTCTAGCAACCACCATTCTAGTTGCTATCTCTACGATTTTAGCTACTCTAAGTGCTTTATATAAGTGAAATCATACAGTATTTGTCCTTTTTGTGACTGGCTTATTTCACCCAGCATAATGTCCTTAAAGTTCATTCATATTGTATGAACCCCACACCACCACCACCCCCACTTCTTTTCTACGCAGGATGGAAACAGTGCCTCGCTCTCCAGGGCCTCAATCTTCTTCTACCATCCTCATCTCAAACTGGAAGGAAGCCTGGCTGGCTTTTTTGGTTGGCTGAATGGTGCCTCATTATACTGTAAGCTAAACTATGCTTATAAAAATGGGATTTTGTTATATAACTAAGGAAAATACAAGCTTAAGCAAAGAGGCATTTCCTCATTCATGTTAGAAGGTCAAGTTGGTTAAAAGGAAAAAGGCTGGGGCAGATCAGCCGGAGGCCCAATGAGAAAGCTCAGAGATGTTTGCTCTCCCAAATGAGGAAAAGCAGCAGCTGAAGCTGTGTGTAGCCTGAGGGTCTGGGAACAATGCACTGGCCATCTGGACTTGCCTCTAATGGAAGATGGAACGGTTTAGTCCCTGAAGCCCCAGGATTGAGGAGATTCACAGAGGAAATGTGTATTTCAACAGTCTCTAGGGCCCCACCATGGTCCATCCAGCCGCTTGGGGCCTGGGTGGGAATGACAGCAGATGATGGGTAAGACCAGAAGCCTCCTAATTACATTCCTGAATATGACCTCTCTTCTCTCTTTTCTACTTTGGGGGAGCCCTTTGATTTCTGCCAGCTGAGGTGGTAAAAGCACCCACCCTTGCACATACCTTTACTCTGCTATGGCCTCTGAGCTGTGGACCAAAGGCAGCATCACTAAGGGCTGAGCACAGATGGATGAGCTGATGGAGAAAAGCCCATTCAACCACAGCATGCTGTGGACTCCAAGTGGCCAGACCAGCCACCCCTGGATCTCTGAGTATCACAGCATTCAAACCCCAGGGTGGATGGCCATGAGTCTATGGAATTGGCAAGCTCCTGTGCAATGGTCTGACCCAGCATGGTCCCTGGGCTCACCCCATTCTCTATGATTGACTCACAGGGGAGATGCACCTGGAGCAGAGGCCCCTGAGATGCAGGGCCCTGTTTCCCACCTGGTTTAAGCTTGGAGTGAGATGCTGACAGGAGCAAATGCCAGGTGGAGATGTGAGGCAGGAAAATACCTGGGAAGACCTCCTAGGCCTCTGCTCAGCTGGCAAAAAGGCTAGGCAGGATGTGGAGGAAAGACCAGAGCCCAGGTACCTCTCTGCCCAAGTCTCTCTCTACTGAACCAAGCTGGGCCTCCGTCGATGCTCTCATCAACCAAACCCACAAATTAAATCAGGCTGAACTAATATCCCTCATCAACAAAAATTAGGTTGTTGTTTGAAAATCTTTCCCCCAAGGGAGTGGGTGTGTTTTAAAGTGCTTCATAAATTATCTAAAAGGAAATCTGAATCTTTCTAGTTCTTCGAAGAGACCTACAAAGACAGCGGGACACATACGGTCTCACACTGCGTCCGTGTGTGTGTATGTCTATGGAAGCTTCACCCCCGGCCGCAGTCCAGTTGGTCAGCATTTCAGGAGGAAACCTGACCCTCCCCGTGGCCATTCCCTTCTCCTCCTCCCCACAATGAAATTTTCACCGGGCAAATTCGCAGGATCTTTTTTCTATGATTGTTTTCTTGATAAACAGTCCATGCATAGTGTTTGAATTTTCTATTAGTTTCATTGCTTCATAGTTCCTGGGAAAACAATGCCATAGGGGGAGCCTGAAAAATGAAGCTGGAAATAACTGGGGAGTGAATAAGGAGTCAGTTTCATTCTTACGCCTTGAATTCCAGGAAAGCGGGGACATGGCACAGGCCTGTGCACAGGGAGTACGTGGCAGACCGCCAAGCACACAATGGGTCCACCACGATAGGGTCACCAGCTCCCTTCGCAAGAAGGACAATGGGAAGCTGCAGCCATGCAGGCCCTGAGGAGAGCTGAGCCACAGAGAGCCAGCAAGACAGGTACAGGTTCCTGTTATTTTACCCAGAATAAGGACTCAAATAGGATCTGAGGAGAAGGGCCAAACTGAAGGCCATGTTTTCATCAGGGGATTTGCCAAACCACCTCCTGAGAGTGCTTTGCTCCCCTTTTCAGAATGGGTCTTGGGCCTGGGAAGGGAAGTCACATCATCCAGGAGCCCCAGGGCACGCTGGGGAAAGGGGGAGGACAAGGACGCAGGAGGCAGGAGGCTGGGCTTGGACCTGCCTCTGTCTCTTATCAGATGTGTCACTGGGCCCCAAGGTCCTCCTGTTTGACCCAGTTCCTCATCTGATAACAGAAGAAACAATGTCTATCTTTGGGAGCATGCAGGCAGTCATGGAGGAAATGTGTTAACCATGAAAACTCAGAACTGAACAGCTGGATGGACAAGGTACTGAGTCAGGATGGAGGAATGGCCCCTGCCCAGGGCTCCCTGATACTAAGTCCTCCCTACGAAGTCAGACACACTCTGAGTTGTAGGGTGCAGACGGGTCACCTAATACAAGCCCAAACATCCTTTCTTTGGCTATACCAAAGTCCCCCAGATGTGGGCACACCTCATCACTGGCCTATGTTTTATTTCATGCACATTTCCTCCATTTATACCTTCAAAGACCCACCGAGTACTTTACGAGGAGCCTGGGATGCGCAGATTGGGTCCAAGCCATCCCAGTCACAGAGAATCGAACTAGAGTGGGAACAAATACGGCAGGGAGGAGGCTTCTAGCAGTGGAACTCCAGTGACGGGACACAGGAGCAATGCAACGCAGCCAGTGTCCACACAGGGCTGAGCGCTGCAACCTCACCAGCTGCTATTGGAATCACTACAACCATATCTTTGTGAAGGTCATAGAGGTGATATGGAAACAAAATTGCCCAGGAAATACCTTGGATGCCTAACCTAGTAGGTAGGCAGACAGGGACTCCATAACGTTTGAATCAGATAGAAATTGCCATCTCTTCCACCACCTGGCAGTCTATGATTCAGTGACTTAGAGCCACTACTGAAGTTGGATATATTCCCAGCAACAACTGTTTTCATAGTAAAATCGCACCATTGGATCACAATGCACATGAAGTAAACAGATGCACCTACCTCTGCATTTAAGCTTCATATAGGGACCAAAAGTGAAGCAATCTTAAGGCAATGCACTTGGGTTTGAAATATATTTGTTTCTGGCTGATTGACTCTTTGAGGCTTTCTTTAGGAAGAACAAGAAAATGTTATTCTAATATCTCTTAGGACAATACAATCACACACCAGCTCTAGGCCCTGTTGGTTACCTTGGCAAGCTTCTGATATTTCCTTTGGCATTTCCATGACTGAATTAGGGGTGGACAAATTGAGATCCACATTTGGATCAAGCCATATTTGGTTCAATGAAGGCTTAGGAGAATTAAAATGGAATCAATCCAGGTGGAGCAATAAATGATGGGACTTGAACTAAGCATACAATCTCTTCTAACAAAATTCTACTTTGCATTGCTTTAGTTAATAAGTAGGTTAAGCTAAATTGTATTTTTCCTAATGTGTGTTTATCATTTGTACTTTAAATAAAACTTCTTGTTATATTCTTTAACCTTTCATCCATTTATGACTTCTTAGAGTTTTACGGATTTAGATAAAAATTTAACTGATTTTTGTCTGTCAGAGCTATCATAACCCTGTTTTTTTTTTTAGTTTGAATTTTGTTAGTGTTTGTGGAACAGAATTTTTTTAATTCCTCATATTCTCAAATTTATTGAACTTTTAAATAATTTCTGTTGCCTTGTTAGGAAATTCTCTTTTCTATACTCTTAGAATAAAATGTGTTTTCTAATTTATTTATTTTATTTTTTATTTTATCCAGAGTGACTTTATTTTTGTTGTGTAATATGAAGTATGAATCTAAATTACTTTTCTCCGTATTATTACAAATTACCCTGACTCATTTTTTTAAATATTCTGCATTGTTTATGAGAGTTATTTATCTATTAAATTTATATCTAAAGAGAGTCAATGTTTTAGATCCTTTGTTTGTTCCACTGGTCCATATCTAATTTCCTAAAAGTATATTCTAATGTCAGATAAATTTGGTCAAACATTTTTTATCATTTAAATTTCCGAATATCATTTGAAATCCTCACAAACTTATTTCCCATACCACTTTTACTATAATTTTATTAACCTTAAACAAACATCACTACATTTGAATTAGTTAATTTGAGTAACTACTTATGTTCAAAGATATTTATAATAGTGTCTTTTAACCAGATAAAATTTACCTAAATATTAAATAGCAGTTGTAAAATTTGTACCCTAATATTAAGTATCATAGCATCATTAAAATATTATAGAATAACATGTAATAGCATGGACAAAGTTCTTAATATAAGCTTAAATAAAATTGGCAGAATACATTGTTCTTTATATACAATGATCCCAATTATAAAATAGGTGCTTAATATACACTACCAAATCTAAAATAGATAGCTAGTGGGAAGCACCTGCATAGCACAGGGAGATCAGCTTGGTGCTTTGTGACCACCTAGAGGGGTGGGATAGGGAGGGTGGGAGGGAGACGCAAGAGGGAGGGATATGGGGATATGTGTATATGTATAGCTGATTCACTTTGTTATACAGCAGAAACTAATACACCATCGTAAAGCAATTATACTCCAATAAAGATGTTAAAAAATTAATAAAATAAAATAAATAAATACATAAATTAATTAAATTAAATAGGCACTTATACCCATTCAATCATTTAATAGTTATTTATGAAACATCTACTATGGGCCAAGTACTATTTGGAGTGTTGAGGTTACAGCAGTTAACAAAGCATTCACACAAACCCCTGCCTTCATGGTGCACCCTCGTGTGACTTCCCAGTGTGGGGAGCTGAAGCTGGCTCAAACCAATTCAAACATATTGTGAAATTTTCAGGAATTTGCAAGCCAATTGTTAAACACAACCATACTTGCAATTGACCACAGTGGGAGTATGCACTATGTGCATAGTGGGAGTATGCACAGGCCTCCTGCACTACCAGGAGGCCCTGATGTGCAGGGAGTAACACTGCACATCAGGGCCTCCACCCCACACAACCCTGCCCTGCAGAGCCAGTTATTAAACATTTACCAGAGCACCACTGGGGGAGTCAAACAATGATGTAGATGACTAAGTCAAAGATACATATGGTAAGTTGGATAGTAGGGTGTACTAAAGGGAAAATTAAAGGAATGAAGTGGGATAAGGAGTGTTCAGAGTTAGAGGAAGTATGGAGTTTTGGATAAGGTGACCAGCGCTCGCTGAGAACGCGGCATTTAAGTAAAGACCTGAGGGGAAGGAGGGAGGAGGCTTGGTTAATCTTGAAACCCGTGGGCAGGTAGTTCCAAAACAGAGTTTAGAAGAGCAGCTAAGCTAAGCATGCCCACTGATCCATCAGACAGATCACTTCCAATCCCTTAGGGAAGGGTAAGTAAGATGTGGAAAGGAAGGAAGAGAGTTGCCTAATTATCCAAAGAATGAAGCAGTCATTTTCTGAACAGACAGACATGGGGGTTGGGGAAAGTCTGGTTCCTCCACTATAATTAGGGAGAGTCACTCAGGCAGAAGGGATTTCCAGAAGCAGAGGGTTCTGCTGGCTTCCCTGGAGAGCCCTTGATGTCCCCTAGTAGTGCAGCCAGGAGTCTTCTCACCTGGCCCTTGAGCACTGCTGCTTCCAAGCCATAACCTTTCCAGCGGATGGAAGTCATTCCCTGCATTCTAGCTGCGGTTCAGCCTCAGAAATGTGGGAGTTTCTCAAGATGCTCTGCTTTGCTTTGAGTTTCCTTTAAGTTGCAAAATACTTTATTGGGCCCATGGGTTCTGTGCTATGCTTTGGGCTTATTTTGTTTGTTTTTCAAGTTGTTGTTCTTAGGTTTCCTCTCTTTTCTTTTCTGTTTTTGCAGTGCTTTTTTTGGTGTCTCCTGAAAGTCTCTCCTTTGACATGTGACCTCTTGCTTTGAGTCTCTGGGTGATGTGGATTTCTCATGCATGATGCCAGTAAAGACATGAACTAACATGAAAACCATTCTGTGTTTTAATCTTTGTAGAGTTCCACTTTATAATATTGGGAGAAGCACTTAAAATTAAAATGCAATGATGAATGTTAGAGTGACTCACTTACAGCAGGCACTCAATACATATTTGCAGAATGTGAGAGTGTTTTGTAAACTTCGAGATGCCTTTAAAATCTTGGCTATTAATACCCCTTCTACAGTCCATAGCATGCCTCACCTCTGTGGGTAGCTACTGATGTGCTTACCTATCTCCCCCAGTGAATGGGGAGTGCCTGGGCCATCAGAGGCAGGAACCCAGCCCTTTCTCCTCATGGAATCCCCTACAGTCACCACTACGTCAAGAAGGAACAATAAAAGTAGCAACATCTATATATTAAAAGATCAGTAAATTACAGTCCTTGAGAGAATCCATAACATCTCAGCCATGAAACTGAGTTAATATTTCCCTGAGTAGCTCAACATTTTTTATTTTCTTTTGCCTAGCGAGGCATTTATGGCCTGGCCTTCATGGAGCATTGCCACTGAGATTTTCACTTAGGGATCTTATTTCCAAGGGGAAAAAAATATAAACATCCCAAAGTGAAAATATCTAGTTGTATTTTATGAATTTGCATAACGGTCCATTTCCAGAACCTGGTAGGTTGATTACCAAAGGAATGCACCAAAAGGGAATAAGTGCCATTTGGATTTGTTTGTACAATATTCAACGGCAAATCTGTCTTACCCAGCGGCTATAAAATTATCCCATTTTCTATAGAAACTTATTTTTCTAGCCACCATAATAATCACTTTTTCTAAATCAAATCATTGTATTTATTCAGACAAACCACTCTGGTTATTGAAATGACATAAAACATTCTGAACAACATTGAAACCCTGGCATAGAGTGAGCTACAGGAAATTGAGGAGAGTAATTGGCTCCAAAGTTTACTTGTCTTGCAAATATTTTTTCTTCCTCCATCACTTAACATTTTCTCCTTGACACTACTTGATTGAACTCAAGCAGATTCTATTCCTCTAAGGAGACAATTCACTTGGGCAGTGTGAACTCTGAAAGGTCACATCTTTTGGAGTTATCTGCCGCCAAAAAGAATGGCTTCCATTTATTTTCCAAGTTGAAAAAGTTTATTTTTTTCCTGTTCATGAAACTCAAAAATGCCCAGAGTAATTTAACTCAGACTGACCAAACAGAAAAAGCACGTTTAAGCTGTGACAGGACCTGGAGTGTCTGAGTCTGGAAGGAGAATTATTTGGAATTTTCTTTCAAAAGCCAGGCTTCCAAATGATGGATTTTGTCTCAAAACCTGAGCTTCTCTTTTCTATTGCAATTTCTAAGGCAAGAACCTTAAGATAGAAAGACCAGAATTCTCTTAGAATGGATAACTAAGGTAAGCTGCATAAAGATGAGACCAGTGGTTTCCATACCTTTCTGATTGGACACTCCTATCAGTCTAATAAAAAAAGATAGGAACCATTACTTCTATTCACAGGTAGCTGGATGTCATCGTTGCAGTTCTTAAGTTAATGATGGGTATGATATTGCAAACCAAATACCACCACCAGAATTTACAAAAGAAATTTCTGGGAAGTGGCTCTATTCTGCACCTAAGAGCCTGACCAAGAATCAAAGGACTCAGAAAGTGGGGAAGAGGACAGCAAGCTGGGTGCACGTCTTTGCGGAGAGCTGGGGACCCCACGTGGAGAGGGGCAGATGGTGCTGCTCCTTCCCTCCAGCCTTGAAATGCTTCCCAAAGTCCAAAGTAGGAGGCAAGAGGTGTGCACGATGGATGAAGCTAGGGGAGGGCCAGCCCATTCCTGAGGATTTCTAGGGCCAGAAGCCATGATGCTTCCTACAGACCAGATGTGGGTCACTGAAGAGAAAGAGACAGGGTGGCAGGAGTGGGGTTCTGTCCAAAGGGCGACCAAGAATCTACTGAATCCTAGGTGCTAAGGAGGGAGGTCCAAGCAACCACCTGGAATAAAGGTGCATCTGTCTTGATTAGAAAGAGACTTTTCCAGCCAGGACTCTCTGAGGAGCTCTCAGTGGTGTCACCAAAAGAAAAATCCACTTTACCACCTTCTAGACTCAGAAAGAACAAAGCCCCTGGCTATGTAGCAGCTGCCTTACCCCTGATCTATCCTTGGTCCTTGTCCCTCTCTCCTCCAAAACAGCACCTAGAAAATGGGAGAGATGGGGCAGAAGCTAACCACACTGTCTCCCTAAAACAAGTCCCAACATGCAAAGGGGTCAGAAATCTTGACTTCTAATATTATTAGAATATTAGAATATACTGAGTATATTCTAATATATATATATATATACTAAGATATACTGATATATACTAGTATCTACTATTATATACTCAGTATATTAGAATATACTGAGGATATTTGGAATAATACCCTCAGTTGAAGGAGTTCTGAATTGAGCTGTGTTTTCGGATTGGAGCCTCAGGAGTCCTCTCTGCTACCTAAAGCAGGGCTGGTGCTCGGTGGACGTACATTGGCACAACCATTCAGGCTGGTAAAAGCTGCTATCCCCACCCCAGATGACCTAGCTTCCTCCAAGACCCCAGGTTTAGACCATCTAATCTGTACATCCTTAAGCAGGTACAAAGAAACAGCCAAATCCTGATGTGCTGGAAGCAATGAAATGATTAAATAAGCAGCTGTCACCCCGCATGCTGGAAGCTCCCTTTCAGGCATTTGTGACACTACATCTTTAACTGAAGGACCCACATATTAAATGTTATCCAGGCCTAATGTTTTCCTTTACATGAAGGCAATACAGATTGCTAGGTTATCCTGAGCACCCCTGGGTGCATGCAGCACCACACTGGAGACCACTGAACCCCACCCTAGATGTTAGCAACCACACTGTGACCCAGCAGAGCCTATCACAGCCTGGCACTTGTCTTCAGGCTGAGCCTCCAAATTATCCCAGCCCCTCCTGCAGCTCTGCACACCTGGAGCACTACATGGACCTGAACTTCACAGGTTCCAAGATCATCTCCGACAGGGTTCCCTGCCATTTTAGGGCTCCCTACACCTAATCAGGCCAAAGCAGTCATTTATTCCACAGATGCACACTCCGTCCCCTACCCCCCCCCTCAGGCCCTCTTTGCCCTATTCCTTTTTAAGTTAGTAAATATAAAATTAATCACTATTTTTGCCTACCTTCTGAATAATACAAGGATATTGCAACACATCACTTCTGATTTCTACCTTTCTATCTACCATGTTATTGGTTTTTAGTATTTTAATTGCACCTTATTTTTAAGACTTTCCAGAATTTGTCTTTTTGGTTTTTATCAATGCTCTTTTTTATTTCCCAATATATTTGCCACCATTTTTTAGTCACTATTATTCCTGGCAACTGACTTCTACCTCAGGTTCAATTTTCACCTTATTACTGTCTATCTTTTAGTAGCTACTTCTTGGTGACTTTCTAAGGGAAAAAAGTTCTTAGTCCCTGTTTTTCTGAAAATGTCACCATCGCTTTGTTTTGGCATTAATTGTTGTGATGAAGAATCTTCTGTTAATATACTGTTTTTGTGAGAAAGGTTTTGATTCTTTTCTTTCATGTTCTCCAGTCTTAATGGATCGAGTATGGTTAGTTCTATTTACAAACATTCTTCTCAGAACTCCTGTGGTTCTTAGAAATGAAAACTTATTTTTCTTGAAAGCTGAAGGATTCTCAGTCATTATCTCTTTAAATATTGCCAGTCCTTCATTTCATTTATTTACTCCCTCTTTCTGGGACCCACATTTCAAGGAATCAGCTCCTTATATCCTCCCTGTCTCTTAGCTGATGGTTCTATACCTCTTCCTTTCTCTGCTGCATTTTATTTGACTTCTTCAGAACTACCTTCCAATTTGCTAATTCTTCTTCTGGATGCCTACTCTGTGCTTTATCCTGCCCGTTGAGTTCTTACGTTCAATGACTATATTTTTCACCTAAAGAACTTCTACATGGCTGTCTTAAATCACTGTCCACACTGGTCCTTTTATTATGGTTTTCATTCATTCCCTTATCTCTTTAATATTTTGAAATATACTTATACCATTGATTTTTCAGATTAATGTACTTTTTCCAGTTTGGAAGGTGCTGATTCTATTTCACGTGTTGACGCTCGCTCATTTTGGTTCTTGGGTGGTTAGTTTATAATTCTGATTGTCAGCTCATCTTCAAAGAGGCTGTTTTTTCTGTGGGAGTCCCATGACCCCTGGGTTGTGAAAGTTTCCCCAGCAATAATTTCACAATTGCTTCTGCTGAAAATATAGGGCTTTAGTGGTCCTGAACGGTTATTTTAATTTCTCCACTTGGAATTCCCACTCCAGGCTTGTAGTACAAATTTGGATTGCACATCTGTGTGTGCACAGAGCTGGCATTTCAGGTTTTCATGGGTGACTTCCTTCTCTCCCTCCTCCAGACTGCAAAATTTTTTTTCACAGAATTCTCGAGGATGTTAGTTTCTATTAAAAGGAAGGGACAGCTCTTTGAGGCTCAAGGCTTTATGCAGGGGCTCATTTCTAGCTGCCTCCCTCCAGGATATTCCAATCCCATCTCCCAATATACACAAGGGTGAGACCCCCAGCCTCCCCCTCAAAGGTTTCAGACCATTAAGCTTCTTCATTGGACACATGAAGATTTCACTTTTTCCTTTTTTTCCTAAGGTTAGCTAAGTGTCAAAATTAGTTTTAGTTCTATGACACAAATGAACTTATCTACAAAATAGCAACAGACTCACAGACATAGAGAACAGACTTGTGGTTGCCAAGGGGGATTGGGGGGAGGGAAGGGAAGGGAAGGACTGGGAGTTTGGGATTCGCAGATGCAAACTACTATATATAGAATAGATACACACCAAGGTCCTACTGTACAGCACAGGGAACTATATTCAATATCCTGTGATAAACCATAATGGAAAAGAATATGAAAAAGAATGTATATATATGTATAACTGAGTCACTTTGCTGTAAAGCAGAAATTAAACACAACATTGTAAACTGACTATACTTCAATAAAAAATTTTTAAATTAGTTTTAGTTCTATCTTATGAGACATAGAGTACGCTTCTCCATTTTCTTACCATATATCCTACACACACACACACACACACACACTGCCTGCTGCCTGACTAATTCCTGCTGCCCTCCAGGCCCTAGTTGAGATGCATGTTCTCCAGGAAGCTTTCTCTGACCTCCCCTCCTCTAGACAGCAGGAAGAATCCTTGCCATGTGCCCCCAGGCCTCAATACTCTTACCTATCAGACCATTTGTCACCAATTCCTAGGACTCTAAGACCCTTGAGGCCAGGATTGAGTCTTCTTCCCCATTTAAGCCCAGCAGCTAGGCCAGAGCTTAGCTAGAACTAGACACTCTACACCTGCTGTGATCACGTCCTACGTACTGGATACTGTCCTGGAGGATGAAGGTAGGCAGCACAGTTATACAGAACCCAGGGTCTTAATGAGAGAGCAGACCCTCCTCATGTCCCCGTGTGACCCAATCTTGACCCCAGGTAGTACACTTCCTACAATAATTTGCTTCCAGGACTTTCCCCCATGGATTGTGAGTTAGTTGTGTGTAGATAAGAGAAATGGCCAACATTTGTTGAGTATTTCTCATGTTCCTGGTACTAGTCTAGGGATTTTTATATTTTACTCTCACCAATCCTTACAAAAACCCTATGAAGTAGGTCTACTGACCCATTTTTCAGAAGACAAAACTAAGTCTCTAAGTGGTTAAGACTCTCACATAAGGTCACAGAACTAATGAGGGTCCTTCAGTCCAGGTCTAATGGTTCTGACCCCTACATACTCTTCTCACTTCCCTCAGTCTCTTGCCTCCTATTCCTCTGTGTCCCTGATGCTCAACTCAGTGCCTGGAGCAACCAGGAGCTGAAAGTGCCTGTGGGGCAGAGGATGAGGTGAGGGATGCAGATGCTGCTAAGAATGAGCACAGGGACAGTGTCTGGATATTCAGTTGTGAACCTCCAGCAGCACCAGCATCTCCTGGGAGCTGGTTGGAAATGCAAGTTCATGGGCCATACCCAAACCTACTCAATCAGAATCTGCATTTTTACAAAACCCCTGTGTGAGTCACATCACATTTCAGTTTGAGAAGCACTGACCTGGAGGTAATCTAGACTTTGTACCTGAGAAATTTGGAGTCAGTTGGGTGTGTGGTTGAGAGGGTGGTAGGTCTGGGAGCAGAACTTGAGGTGACCCTTCTCTCTTCCCCCATAACCGCCTCTCATGGACAAGAAAGGTTCCCCTCTCAAGGGATCCACAGGCCAAATGTTAATTAACCCTGTCTGTTCCCTGTCATAAGGACCCCCCTGCCCCAAGCTGAGCACTCCTGAGGCCACTGAGGCCTTTCTTTATGTCCCTGGCAAAGACAGGCTTGTTCCCCGCTCTGCCCAGACACCCACTACAGGCAGAGAATCTTCTGAGGAGAGTGCTGGGTTACAGACCCCCTCCCTGGCCTTCCTGGGCCTGGATTTCCCTTCCTATGTTGCACTGGGTCCCAAGGCCCCTCCTGTGGCTCTGCATTTGAGAAGAGAGCTGGGCCATGAGGAGGGGCCCCATGTTAGGCAACTCGGGCTGCCATAACAAAGTACACAGACATTCATTTCTCACAGCTCCTGGAGGCTAGAAATCTAAGATCAAGGTGTCGGCAAGTTTGGCTTCCCCCGATTGCCATTTCCTTGGCGTGTAGACAGCATCCTCTTGCCCTGTCCTCTCCCAGCCCTTTCTCTGTGCCTGAGCATCCCTGGTGGCTCTTCCTCTTCTTATAAGGACTGGGCCCATCCTGATGGCCTCATTTAACCTTAATCACCTCTTTCAAGGCCCTATCTCCAAATACAGTCACATTCTAGGGTACTGGGGATAGGGCTTTAACATAGGAAATGGGGGACCCAATTCATCCTATAGCAGGTCTCCTGCTTGCCACAGAGGTAGGGAGTCTGAAAAGTCATTTATCTTCTATGTGCTGGGCTCCACAGTGACAATTCTTCCCAATGTTTTACCTGCTCTAGCCTTGCAGGGCTTGGTCAGAGGGAAGTGAGATGGGTGAGGAATGTGGAGAAGAGAGGAAAATTCATGAGCATATAAATGTGTTTTCTCTTCTGTCATACCCAGAGTTTTTCACTGAGAAAGTCCCTGGTAGCCTGACTCTCCTTCTCGGGTGTGTGTTTGCAGCTGCTGCCGCCACAGAACAAGACCTCCTCTTTAGCTCAGGGCAAAACTCAGCCCTTTTTGTTGTTTTTAAGCTAGAATGCTTATTCTGACCCCATGTGCAGTCCACCAGCTGGAGTTCAAACTCCCAGGAAAAATTGTCTCAAACACACGTTTTTAAAACCCACTGTCCGTAAGTCCCCAGAGAGGACCTGTGACCACTCTGGAAATTCCTCAGTCTACTAGGCTCGCAATTTGCCTTGAATGTGGGAGGAAGGGGTAATAATTTATTTTTGAAAAGATTTTGAAGTCTTCAGATACGGCCCCTGGCTAGTGGAAAGTCTGAAAAGAAATCTCATTTGCATTTCCTTAAAGCTCAAAGATCTGATGATTAGGAGAGGCTTTTATCAAGATTTTTGTTTTGGTTTCTCCCCATTTTCTATGCTCTTTATTAGCAACTCACAGTTAGAATGTACAGTGACCCAGAGGAGATTCAAAATGACTGAAGTTAAACCCTGAAGCAAATTAACATAGATACAGATAAGCTGAGGAGATTAGAGGTTTAAAAAAAAAAAGTGTAACTGTATCTGGAGAGAAGCGAAGACCTGACATAGCCTTCTGGCTTAAGGAAACACCTTCACTACTTGAGCTGCCCCAGTGACATCTGTGAATCTCCAAGAACGAAATCAAGACAATCACATGAAGTCATTCCCCAGGCAAGCAGAAGGCAGTGGAGATGAAGGCCCACCTTGGCCCAAGACTTGTCTCTGAGGATGTGAAAAGGGGCCAGGCCGCTGTTCTGATAGGAATTTTCTCCCTCACGCAAAGGCAGACCTTCTCAGTAAGTTACCCCCCTTCTGTCTCTAACGTAATTGTAGGATTTGATCAGACATGTATAGAAAAGGAGGGAAATACCATCAGATTGTGTCAGACTTTACAAGCAAGCAGAGAACAGTGTCAGGACATACCCCACCCGCCCCGGGGACATGCCGGGAGAGCTCACTTCTCCTCCGCATGGTTTTCCTTGTTCATTAGAAAGCTACCCCACCTTTTTTTTTCTTTTACCTCTTCCTTTGATGAGGTGACTGACTGCTATGCTCCCGGACAACTCTACTCTTAAAATGGGCTGCTGGAGGAATGACCTTCCATCAACAGCTTGCTGTGCTGAATCAAACCTAAATTGGGAATCCATGGACACTCTCTCCTTAGTCACTGGGAAAGCTAAGCGCCCAGCCTAATCAGGGTCTCCAATTCCAAACAGAGTGTTCTGGTCACACTTGGAGGTCAAGGCTTGTGTGCATTTGCCAGAGGAATCAGATTATGGTGCTTTCCCCAGGATCTATGTACTTCCATGAATTTAGAAAGGTACAGAGGGGGTTTGGAGGAGGGAAAGACCTGGGAAAATGAGCTCTTTTCCCCCTTCACTGAGGATCAGAAATATAAAAACGGAGCTGGTGCATGGAGATGCCCACCCAAGGTCAGGCTGCTGGAACGAACACGGGAAATTACCTTATGAACGAGGACATTGAGGGCAGTGTCGTAACATCCAGCCTATAAGGGATCCCATTTGACACAACACATTGGCAGTACGTGTGTGCCTAGAGGGAAAAAATATGTCTTATGGTTAAAAAAAAATAGTAACACTAACCTTTCAGAGTTCAGGCAGATTGCCTTTGAGACACCCCTTAATGATGGATCCAAAGTGATGGCATTGAAGGACATGAGCCTGCACTGCCAAAGAAAGAGGGAAGTCCGAGTGTCTTTGGGGAAAAGGTGCAGTGTCTTTGCTGTATTTTTAATGGAGACAGCAGAGTTGTGCGGTAATTTGATCACAACAGCTGCTGCAGAGTTGGGATAAGCTCGCTTCATGTACAGGTCTGAATCCCCAACACCCACACCAGATAAGCTATGAGGACAGCCTGGCCTGACACCAAAGTCAAGGGTATGCTCCCACTTGGAATTCCTGAGAACGTCTGTGGAGAGGAGTCCCAGGGCAACACTAGAACTCTTGCAGCAAAGGGGGTTAGGAGGAGGGGAGCATGCCATTGTAAAGAAATCCAGTGTTTATGGGATAGAAATGTAAATGGAACCACCTTTGTCCTTTGGAGCTGATAAAGTGTGAGATTTGTTGGTTCGGTTACATAGATATTGTTCTCACCAGGCCTTGTTACTCTTCTGTCCTTAGTGATATGGCCCTGAATCTGTGGATGCCAGTGTTAAGGCAATGAATGTTGAGCCTATTGTATTAAGTTCTAATATGGCTATCATGGGGATGCCTGATAGGTCAGGTGCTTACATAAGGTTTTCCCTAAAGGGGGTGCCAGTGGCTGGCAGTCCTGATATCAATAATTGGGAGAAAGAGTTTATCAGAAAGGAAATAGGAACTTCCTGTCTCTACTAAGACAGACCGATAAGGGACCTCTGCATCTCACTGAGCTCACTGCATTCTGGACTTGGGAGCGTTAAAGACTACATGTGGGCTTCTGGTTGGAAAGCAGAGACAGAGCCCACCATTTAGAGGAAAACAGAAGCTTACATGCAGAGGTTCTCTGAGCATCCAGAACTGGGAAGCCAGACCACCCAACTTCATGCTACTCTTCCTATCTGTCTTCCCTACATTATCCCTGACACCAGCAAAGCCTTGTCTAAATGGCATGGCCTTGCCTCAGCTTTGCTGCTAGGGAAGGGGCATATGTCTCCACTTAAGCTTGTGTCGTTCAGGGGCATGGAGTCCTCTCAAAGAAACCCAAAGGCAAAGGAGAATCTCAGTGATCAGGGCATGGACTGTTGCCTCCTGATTCTCCCTCCATGGTCAACTTTGGAGGAGCTTTGTTTGACCTCAAGGAAACTTCAATCTCCCTTCAACCAAGACTAGAACTAACAAGATGAGAGGCAAGAGAAAGAATTGAAAGCACCTTTAGTGGTGGTGGGGAAGCCGGGTACTTGGGTTTGCTGTTCAGGTTGACAACAGTATAGCCAACTTAGACATCCCGAGAAGCTGGATGCTGGAGAGGAGCTCCAGGAGCTCCAGTTCATCAAGCTAGCCATACGGGAAACATACCTAGCGTGTTGTCTGGATAATCTCATATTTGATTTCTTGAGTGGAATTCTTTTGGGACCACTGTTGGGAGTGTGGGCTTGAGAATTTGAGGAATAAACAGTGAAGCTAAGTATTTCAGCAGAATTTCTCAGAGGCACCAAAAAATGTAATAGAGTTCAGGAACTGAAAATATACTTAAGCTATATCACTGTACACAGGGTTTTCTGTCACTGGGGAGCATAGAACATAGAGTGAGAGGGGATGCAGGATGCAAATCAATAGAACATACATTTTGTATTCTTTTTTTGTCTGGTTTATTTCACTCAGTATAATAGTTTTTAGATTCACACATGTTGCGTGTATCAATTGTTTGTTTTTATTGCTAAGCGTAACCCACTGTATGTATATACTACAGATTGTTTACCCATTAACCTGCTGATGGGCACTTAGATGTTTCCAATTTGGGGCTACTACAAATAAAGTTTCTATAAACATTTACATACAAATTTTTGTATGAAAGTTTGCTTTCATTTCTCTTGGGTAAATATACAGGAGTGGAATGAATGGATTACATTAGAAGTATATATTTAACTTTTTAAGAAACTGCCAAACTACTTTCCAAAGTGTAGAAGAGTTCCATTTCCTCCATATTCCTGCCAACACTTGGTCTATTCAGTCTTTGTCATTTTAGTCATTCAAATAGGTATGAAGCTGTATCTCTTTGTGGTTTTAATTTGCATTTCCCCAAGATGTTAAGCATCTTCTAATGTGCTTATTTGCCATTCTTATACCTTTTGTGGTGAAGTGTCTGTTCAAATCTTTTGCCCATTGAGGTATTGGGTTTTTTCCTTATTATTGATTTCTAAGAGTTATTTACATATTCAGGATGTAAGTCTTTTTTTTGATATTTGATTTGCAAATATTTTCTCTCAGACTGTAGTTTGTCTTTTCATCCCATTAACAATGCCTTTTTAAGATCAGAAGTTTTAATTTTCAGAAGTTGAATTCATCCATTTTTTCCTTTATGGATTGGTATGGTACCTTAATTTTTTGTTGTTGTTGTTTTACTCTATTCTTAAAGAATTTCTCCTATGTTTTTGACTAGAAGATTTAGAGTTTTAGATTTCATGTTTAGGTCTATGATCCATTTTGGTTCAAGTTTTTTTATATGATACAAGACATGAATCAAAATTCATTTTATTTTGCATATGGATATACCTTGTTCCAGCACCATTTGTTGAAAAGACTATACTTTCCCTACTGAAATGCCTTTGTCCCTTTCTTGAAAATCAATTGTACATTCATGTGTGTGCCTATTTCTTGACTCTTAATTCTGTTCTATTGACCTATTTGTCTATCTTGATGCCACTATCACACTGTTTTGATTACTGAAGCTTTATAAAAAGTCTTTAAATCAGATACTATTGGTTCTCCAACTTTGTTCCTTTTTTTTCAAAGTTGTTTTGGATATTCCAGGTATTTTCAGTTTTTACTTGAATTTTACAATCAACTTATCAATTTCCTCAAAAAAAGCCTGCTGAGATTTTTATCAGGATTCCATTGACTATAGATTAATTTGAGGAGAACTGACATCTAAATAAAATATTGAGCCTTCTGATTCATAAACAATTTATATCACTCAATTTATTTAGGTTGTATCCAGTTTTTCTAAACAACATTTTTTTTCTTAGTGTAGATAGTGGTCTTTCACAATTTTTGGCAGATTTATCTCTGTTTCATAATTTGTAAGTGGTATTGTTTTTTAATTTTTTTTCGGCATGCGGACCTCTTACTGTTGTGGCCTCTCCCATTGCGGAGCACAGGCTCTGGACGCACAGGCTCAGCAGCCATGGCTCACGGGCCCAGCCTCTCTGCAACATGTGGGATCTTCCCGGACTGGGGCACGAACCCGTGTCCCCTTCATCGGCAGGCAGACTCTCAACCACTGCACCACCAGGGAAGCCCCTGTTTTTTTAATTTTAACTGCTGATTTTTGTTTGTATATAGAAATAAAATAGATTTTTGTATATTGATCTTGTGTCCTGCAACCTTGCTAAACTCATATTAGTTCTAATAGCTTTTTTGTAGATTCCATGAGATTTTCTACATAGGCAATCATGATGTCCTAAAATAAAGACAGTTTTGCTTTTTTTCTTTCATATATGGATAACTTTTATTCCTGTTTCCTGCTTTATTTCATTGGCTAGAACTTCAAGTACAATGAATAAAATGGTGATGGTGAGAGAAGATGTCTTTGTATTTTTTTTTTTTAGAGGAAAGGGGGCACTTTGTAAGTCTTGAAACCAACAAAAATCACTGCCTGTGATGGTTAATTTTTGGGACTGATTACTTAATTTCAGAGACAGAATTTAGGGAAGGTTGGGTTCTCTCCAGCACCACTGAAGGCTAGGAGACTATAGGTTACACAACCTGGGGTCATTATACAATGACCTAAGATTTATGTACTTGCTATGATCCAGCCAGAAAGCTGAGGGCCACAGTTGGATAAGACATGGGTTCAGGTGAGCACCTGTAACTGCCGGATTCTCACTTTAAACACATTCCTATGCCTTACAATCTCATGGTGAGATTGGTGTTTCTTTTGGTCCTAAGCAAACATGTGAGGAAGATCTGTCTTATCAGAGTAAGGTTTTCTTTCTCCTAAAAATCTCTTCCTTAAACTCATTTAGCTTTCGGGTACTTCCACATCTTGTGATGTCTTTTCTCAGCCAATCTCACAAAGAGATTAATCTACTCCTCTTTCTAGTTCTTCCTCTCCAGCTCACTATGCAACACAATATAGCCTGGCTACAAAAGGAGACTACCCCCTCTGCCCCTGCAACCATGTCCATCCACAGTTCAGGACACAGCCCTTACCTGCAGGTTGAGATCTATCCCAGCACTGAGACCAAGCCTGGTCTAAAACAAGAAACATTCCCAATCCAGTCTCCAGAGGGTTCAGCCTCAGATCTTACTCACAGTACCATTGCCCTGACCCTGAAGTCTTGCTTCATTCTTTGTGTTTGGACCTCTGTCTCATTCATCTCTAGGATGCTCATGGCTTGTAACTGCCACATGTCTGGAAGGTGGAGTGAGAGGAACGAGGAATACTAATAGAGCTCAGGGCTTGAAAACCCATGCCCAATAGAGAAAGGAGAGAAGGAGAGAAAGAAAAGAAGGCTAGCATTTCTTTAGTATAGTATATCATACTAACTACAAAAGAGGCCCTGGAGTCCCATCACATGAGTTCCAATCCTGGCTCCACTAAGTACTACCAGCTTGATCATGAGAAAGTTACTCACCTCTCTTAGAATCTTACAGATTCCTCATCTGTAAAATGGGGGCAATCATAGTTTTGAGTATTAACTGAAATTATTATGTTAAGTGTTAAGCAGAATTATTTGCACATAGTAAGTACCTAATAGACCTTCACTATTGTTGTTATCATCATCATTACTGCATTCACAACAACTTGCCCATCCTTGTCCTAGTTGCTTGGTCTTCATTATCTCATAAGCCCTCACAGGTCTGTGAGACAGGGGTCACAGTCAGGCCTGTCTCCTTCAGTACCACAAGCCTGACCTTGGTGCAGGCTGCAGTCAGCAGAAGGTGCATCTCTGCCTGCAGGGGGAGATTGAAAGAGAAGAGAGAGCCCAGAAGCTGAAGAACCCAGAGCCAAGGGGTCATCTGAGAAGAGAGACACATGGCAAAAGCCATAATCTGGGGGAGACAGTTAAGAGCTTGAGAGAGGGGCCAGGTTGTGTAAAGGTGCATCCCAGGGCAAACGAGCTGCCACACTGAAGCTGGACTCCATCCCTCCTGAATCCCCCACTCCTTGACATCATACCCAATAACCTGCCTGGCGCCAAGAGTCATCACGGCAAGTGTCCTGGCTACGCCTCACTTTATATGTGGTGTTGCTATGGCTGTTGCCCAGCCTTTTTCTTTTTAGCTTCAATGTCCCATGCATTCTCTTACCCAACACCCTCTCATTCAATAGCCACGTGTTAAAGCCATATGAGACAACAGCCATGAGTTAAAGTCATGCCTGAGCTAGGCATGCAGGATGCAAAAATTAAAAATAAGCAAATAGACACAAAGATTTAAGCAAATAAGCAAATAAACACAAGCTCCTACTTTTGTGGACCTCAGAGTCTAGTGAGGGAGACAAACACAGGTAAAATGATGAAACAATGGGATTAACTACATAGGAGAGGGATATAGAAAGTCCTATGAAATTAATAATAGCACCACTAACTCTACCTGAGCGAGTTAAAAATTGGCCCTTTAACTATATTCCCTATTAGATAGTAAGTTCTTTAGGGAAAGGGGAAGTTGAAGGGTGAGCAGGTCCTGGCTCCATTTATTTCTGAATTCTCCATAGCTAACTCAGGACCTGGCACAGAGCCACAGTTAAAGATGGATTTGAAACTGACCTTGACTTTTCCATTTTCTCCAGTCTTATCTATTCTGTATACTGCTGCCATGTTTTTCCCAAAGCATAGGGCAAATACCATGCAATTCTCCCACAGTGAGCTTTCAACTGCGTCTTCAGAATTAAGAGCATTTTCCTTAGTTCTGTGGATCGCTTCGGTATTTTTGACGGCCAGCAACAGAAGACAACCATGGATCATGAAAGCAGAAATGTTTTGCACTAGAAGGCTATGGGCGAAAAGACAACCCTCAGAATGGGAGAAAATATTTGCAAACGAAGCAACAGACAAAGGATTAATCTCCAAAATATACAAACAGCTCATGGAGCTCAATATCGAAAAAACAAACAACCCAATTAAAAAATGGGCAGAAGACCTAAATAGACATTGCACCAAAGAAGACATACAGATGGCCAAGAGGCACATGAAAAGATGCTCAACATCACTAATTATTAGAGAAATGTAAGTCAGAACTACAATGAGGCATCACCTCACGCCGGTCAGAATGGCCATCATCAAAAAATCTAGAAACAATAAATGCTGGAGAGGGTGTGGAGAAAAGGGAACCCTTCTGCACTGTTGGTGGGAATGTAAATTGATACAGCTACTATGGAGAACAGTATGGAGGTTCCTTAAAGAACTAAAAATAGAACTACCATACGACCCAGCAATCCCACTACTGGGCACATACCCTGCAAAAACCATAATTCAAAAGGACACGTGTACCCCAATGTTCATTGCAGCTCTATTTACAATAGCCAAGACATGGAAACAGCCTAACTGTCCAACGACAGATGAATGAATAATGATGTGGTGCATATATACAATGGAATACTACTCAGCCATAAAAAGAAACGAAATTGGGTCATTTGTAGTGAGGTGGATGGACCTAGAGTCTGTGATACAGAGTGAAGTAAGCCAGAAAGAGAAAAACAAATATCATATATTAACGCATATATGTGGAATCTAGAAAAATGATACAGATGAACCTATTCGCAGGGCAGGAATAGAGACATAGATGTAGAGAACGGACATGTGGATGCTGTGGGGGAAGGGGAGGGTGGAACGAATCGGGAGATTAGGATTGACATATATACACTGCCATGTGTAAAATAGCTAGCTAGCGGGAACATGCTATAAAGCACAGGAAGCTCAGCTCGTTGCTCTGTGATGATCTAGATGGGTAGGATGGGAGGGAGGTCCAAGAGAGAGGGGATATAGGTATACATATAGCTGATTCACTTCACTGTAGAGCAGAAACTAACACAACATTGTAAAGCAATTATACTACAATAAAAAAAAAGGTTATGAAAAGATCAGAGAATAGAAATAGACGTTGAAGGACCAGACTTTCAAATGGATGGGACTCAGGATGGTTCTGGGATGTGGAGAGCATGAATTGGTAGCCTGTGCCTTCAGAGTGCAGCCCTTGGGGTGAATGAAAGGCCAATGACTTATACTTCCAGTTTATTCACACATCAAAAGTTCTAGGAGAGAACATTAGATCAGCCTGGCATGGGTACCTCCTCCTTCATTGGTCAGCAGAGATGGGGTGGGTCAGGACACCTTGAATATCAGTCCCCCTAGAAAGCTACCCAATGGAGAGAGAGACAGCTGTAAACCCAAAACTGAGGCACTGGTACCAGAAGAAAAGATGGATGCCAGGTAGGCAAAGCCAAAAACAAACAAAAATCAAACTGAACAATGAAAACAAGTGAAAAAGTAATCACTTTTGGCCACTAACGGGGTAAAAAAAATCTCCAAAAGTAGATACAAGTGACTTTTCCCAGATACTTCCCTCTTCCATATACCGTGTGCTCCCATCAAACAGGCTCCTTTCCAATACAGGAACCACCAGACTCACATATGTGCAAACATGTAGTTTCTACTCCCTGGATCTTTGCATGCCTGGCAGCTTCTGGTCACTCACAGTCAGCCAGCTCAAATGTCACCCCTGCACGGCCTGTCTAAAGCACTCTGGTCATTCTGCAGCCAGACATCCTGACTGCCTGCTAGGGAACTGTTGGACCTTCCACTCCACAGGGCAGCAAGGGCTCCTTCTTCATCTCTACACCCTGGTTCCTAACCTGGGCTCCGCAACTGCATTTAAGCTCAGAGAGAGCTGAGCTAACACCACCTCCTGGCACAGCAAATAGAGTGACATTCCGAACCCAGGATGGTCTCCTCAAGGAAAGCAGGCACAGCTTCTCCCACTTCCCTCCACCCTGCAACCCTGAGAAGGGAAGGTGGACAGGATCACTTCCAAACCACAAAGCAAGTGTTTTCCATTTTTGCTCATTTGTGCCTCATTCAGCTTTATAAACTCACTTGAAAATGACCAGCGTCTAAAACTAATAGCACTCATTTCTGTAGGTAATCTTACATTCTTCAATAGCTCAATGTTACATATAAATACATTATTTTTAAATAATTCTAATCATTTATCTAAATTCTGGTGCCAAGAGCAAGTACTATGGCCAGGGTGCATGACAGAACAATGTGTGCAAGGCAGCCCAGGTCAGGGAATTTCCCATATGCCATCAGACCAGAGCTGGGGACTTCGCTTCCAAGGTCTGCTTTGATGCTGACTCCTTGTGTGACCTAGAACCTCCCTGAGGCTCCACTCTTCCCAGGACAGAATGAGGGTCTCTCACCAAGAAGACTCCTTGGCAGGAGGACAGAGGGCTTGGAGCCAGCTACACCTGAGCGTAAATCATGGCTCTCCCCTCTACCAGCTTTGTGACCCGAATAATTACCTAATTCAGTCCTTCCCAGACTCCACTGATCATCAGAAACTCCTGGTGAACTCTTGGAAACTAAAGATATTTTGACCCCAGAAATGTTGATTCAGGATATCTGGAAAGAAACCCAGATATCCATATTTTCCAAAAGCTTCCAGGTGACGCTGATGATCAGCTGGGTTTGGTAATCATTCTCTCAGTTACTATGAACTTCTGTTTCCTCATCTGTAAAATGGGGATAGGAACTGTGCCTCCCTTGTAGACTTGGTAAGAGGGCTCATGAGATAACGTGTGCACATTTCTTGGCACACAACAGTGCACTCCTGCAGCCAGTCAGTCAGTGGGGGTGACTGAGCATCTGTCCTGTGCCAGATACCAAGTCAGGCACTGGACACAGAGTGTGAGCATGATGAGTGTGTTCTTGGCCCCATGGAGGCCGTGTGCTGGGGCAGGGAGACAGCAGCACACAAGGAAACCCCACCTGGTGACCATCACCATGGGGGTGGCCAGAGTGTAGAGGCCCCCGGACATACGTGAATCTAGAGAACAGGTGGAGCTGGAGGGGCAGAGAAAAGACCTCGTTCTGAGTGGAGATCTAGCCTGATGCTGATGCTGCTGGAGATGAAAAGGGTCAAGTGCCTGGTGGGGAAGCAGGGGCTGTGTGGGAAGAATTCACTTGGAGTGTCCAGATAATAGGGAAGTTGGGATGTCAGATGTGGTATCTTGAGGGCAAGAAAAATGGACCCAGGCCCTCCATTCTACTGTCATTCCCCACATTGAGTGAGTCGAGCTCTGGTGAGGGAAGAAGCTCCTCTGGGATCACTTTTGGTCACAGACAGAGCAATGGAGTGGGATGACTCAGGATAGGCTTCCAGCTCTACTGGGAACCCTCCACTTCCTGGAAAAGCCAACCCATTGTGTACTTCATTCTTCATGAGTGTGTAATAGGAGAGAGGGGCACAGACTTGGGATGGGGGCTTAAAGCTTAATTGGTAAAGTTTAGAAAAATTTAAAGAATAAAGAGCTCCTAAAGGGTGAAAATGAGCTATGAAAGGATAATAATTAAAGGATGTTTATTTGTTCATTTTTAAAAGCAGGATGGAGCTATAGGGTTGCTCTATTTTGAAAACAAAATATCAATGCCTAGGCCCAAGGCCAATAGATCAGAAACCAGTTCTAGGTGACAAATTCTGCAGACCCAGGTAGCAAGATGAACCAGCAAAAGGTCAACTGTCCCTAAAATGCAAAAAAGCTTAGAGAAGGAGCTGGGACCAATTTGAGAGGCTGCAAAGGGTCACGTGCACCTGTAGCAGCCTGCGATGAGCAAAGACACCTTGTGTTACGTTGGCAAGGGTGACAGGTTCCAGCTCGGGACCTGAAGGCTTTAAGGAAGACTTGACAAGTAATTCACATTTAGCATGCTGGTATCTTTGAGCACTTGTAGGTTCAGTGAGCTGTCTGGGGCACATAGAATTGAAGGACACACATGCTGTAATGAAAGAATGAAAGAAGAATGTTGGGGTGGGTGACACCCCTGATCAGTGTTGACTCATCTGTACTGGCGCCTCAAGTCAGTTTCATCACTCAGGGACAATGCTGTCATGGATAGCCAGACTAATCGCTCCACATCATTTCGTAAGGCATGAACTAGAATGCCTTTCCACTGCCCCCATCTTAAAGATGGAGAGTGGCAGGCTAAGGTGTGGGTTCAAGCCCCAGTGAAGACTGAGGTGCGATTCCAAAGCTTCCATCCTAGGTCCTGTGTGCTGCACCCCTGTACATATCAGAGGGGCTCATGCACCTGCAGCAGCCCTGTGTCATCTGACGAGCCCGTGTCAATGGAAGGGCCATAACAGCACTGCAGGGGACCACCCTTCTAGATGAACATGAGGGCCTGGGGAGAGGGGTCAAGTTCAGGCATTTCCTCACTCTTCCAGACAGCAAACCTCGCTCTGATCAGAATGATTCCCTGTAGGAGAGAATGTTTACCCTAATTCATGATTTGCAAACAACTAGGCTTTAATAAAATGCATTTAAAGCTAGAAGTGTCCAGAACAGAATCGAGTGTGTCTTTGAAGAAATTTTTGGATTTCGGCAGATCCTTAGTTCATCCTTGTCATCCTCACCCCTCCACCGGCAGACTTCTGAAGCTCCACACTCCCTACAGTCGAGGGAAGTGGCAGCAGCCCAAGCAGGGAGCATAGGACAACTTCATGATAGTCCAAGCCCAGGCAAGACACTTTTCTGAACAGATTCCTCTTGCTGGCTAAGTCTATAGGAAGACTTTTTTTTTCTTTCCTAAAAACTTGAAGACTATTTTAGATGTCAGTTTCCTGGTTGACTTGCTTCCAGAAAAGCAAATAAAATTGACTATACTATGGGGATAACTCTAGATGTAGCCAAGCCTAGGGCTCATTGGCTGAAGAATGAAGACAGATGCAGAGATGCACAGAGAGGCTGAGTGGTAAAACATGGATGAAAGAGCACAGACCTGGAACCATGGTGCCTGGCACATTGCTTACTTATCCTGAGTCTTGGCGCAAGTTATTTAGTCTCTTCCTGCCTCAGTTTCCACATACAGGAAACAGGATAATAAAAGTACCTCTTGGGGCTTCCTTGGTGGCACAGTGATTAAGAATCCTCCTGTCAATGCAGGGGACATGGGTTCGAGCCCTGGTCCGGGAAGATCCCACATGCTGCGGAGCAACTAAGCCCGTGTGCCACAACTACTGAGTCTGTGCTATAGAGCCCAAAAGCCACAACTACCGAGCCCATGTGCCACAACTACTGAAGCCTGGGTGCCTAGAGCCCGTGCTCCGCAACAAGAGAAGCCAGTTCAAGGAGAAGCCCGCGCACTGCAAGAAGAGTAGCCGCAACTAGAGAAAGCCCGCGGGAAGCAATGGAGACCCAACACGGCCAAAAATAAATAATAAAATAAATTAATTTTTAAAAAAAGTACCGCTTCATGCGTTTGATGTGAAAAATAAATGGATTAACACATGTAAGTGCTTAGAACAAAGAGCCTGGCGCGTAGTAACACTGTGTGGAGTAGTTACTCATATCATTCTGCAAAACTCTGAACCCCAGGCACCCTTTTTCACTATTGACCTTCAGAGGGAAACTGACTTCAGAAAAGATGCCAATTATCAATTTCCATGATCTTCCGCCCTTGAGCTTGTGAATCAGAGCTCAGAAATGACTCAGGCACTCAGCCTGAACTCAGACCATTTCTGGCAGAACTTTTCCACTCCAAGGAGTCATCAACTAATTATACTGAATGAGCCTTGCTCTGAGCCAGAAATGTGATAACAAATTCCCTTAGAGGGATGGACTAGGAGGCCTGAAGTCAAAACACCAGGGAAGCTGATAAAACATTCAATGCACTGCCTCCATGTAGAAGGGGAGAAAGCGGAGGAAAGGGAAAAAAATAAGGAGCAAGAAAAAGAACACAAATATTAAAGAGGACTTCAGATTCATGTCATCTTCACCCTGAGGTAGAAGTACACATCCAGACCTGCCTCCCCACTTGTACTCCCTTCCTGGTCCTCTGTGGCTGTGGCCAAGCAGAGGCTGGACATCAGGATTTACCTCTTCTGTTTGCTCTTCACCCACATCTGATAGGTCATTAAGTGCTGCCGATTTTGTCAGACCCTATATAAGTCCCAGATTTCATTTCCAACCAATGCCTCACTTTAGGAAATTTCACTGCAGTGGTTAGGATCTCCCAGGCCAAAGGAGTGGAGATGGACTCGAGTTATCAAGCAATGTCAGCTAATCCTATCAGGGAAGTAGGGAGGAAAGAAGAAAATTTAGCATCCACCAACCAAAAGAGTCCAAAATACAGCCCAGCTGCAGTGAGGCATCCTTCACCCATCTGCAGCAGACGGCCACTGTGCCCTGCTGCTGCATCTCTTACATGGCAATTCTGTCTCTTTATCTTTTCTGTTGCTGTCAATCAAATCACTGGCTCTGCTGTCTGAGAGCTTCTGCTTATACACCCTCTCTCTGTGAGTCATCTGGCATGCACTATTCCAATGTCTGCATCCCTGTGTGTCTCATTTTCAAAATCCAGAAGAAAGAGGATTTAACTGAGTCGGTATGGTGCCACATGGAGCAACCCTGCTGGGCAGAGCTGTTATAACAGGCCACTGCACAGAAAACCTAAAGGTAGATGCTTTGGGGCAGGCTCAGATCCACAGTCCCATCATTTGTGGCAAGATCATGTAAAAGTAAAAATCTTTGTTGATTTTCAGTGGTCAACACGTTCATTTATACTTCTAGATTTTTTGCATGAGCTGTGACTTCAGTGGGTATTGGCATGTAAGGAATACCTAATTACATGGAACGTTTTGTAAGTGATATCAGAAAGATGCGAGCAAGGCAAAGAACAACCATTTCACGAACAAAGTTTGGGATATTGCAGGAATATTAAAGCTCTTTTGGCGTCATTTTGCATTTCATGAATCCAGAACTATGAGCAAGCAGAACAAGTTTGTCATATTAGCTATTTACAAATGGTTTCTTTTAAAACATCCTTTCTGATTAGCAGTTCATAGGAAGAGCTTTCTACCCCAATGACTAGGGCAGCCCCTCATGTGAAGTCAGCATTTAAACATTCAGCCAGGATGTGTCAGACCACCCAGGCTCTCCCAACCTCCCAGCCTGGCTGCCACGCTGGCTGTCCCTGTGCTGACTGGAGTTCTGGGATCTGGGCCGCAAAGACGCTTCAAGATTTCTGACTTTACCGCCATGGTAACTGATTGCATCATTATCTATAATACATCTGGAGGGAGAAGCACATATTGAGGTGAGTGAGAGAGGGAGGTGATTTGAGAAAAATTTCCAGATCTTGTTATAATCTTTTGTGGTCTTGGGAATCTTATTTAACCTTCAGCTTCCTGTCCATAAAAAGGAGATGTAGATGTGCACATCATATGCACATGGATTTCAATGGAGATTGATAATAGCAACCACTTATAAATAAAATGTCTGAGGAGGGTAATTTGGCAAGGGGAGACTTCAGTTTCTCAAATTGGCTTCAGTTTTAGTAATGATAGAAAGCAAGTGAGATCATCACTACAGCCTGACAAACCCCTTCAATAGATCCCATTATTCTATTTAGCTCTTTATTTTTAAACAAGATATAGCTAAAATTGTGACTTTCACGGAGTTACTCAGGGGCTAATATTATTGTATGGGTCACTCCATTTCCTTCCTGGGGTAGTAAATACTTGTACTTTTATGGTGCGGACTTTTGCTGGTTGTAATGAGTTTCTCTGTGTTCCTCTGGGCTGAAAGCAACCATGGTGGCCACTCATGACTCAGCTTCCTGTGCACCTGGTCTTGAGTCTGGTCTCTAGGGCAGGTGGCCCAGGGAAATAGCTCCCCCTTCATGAGATCAGCCTGGCTTCCCCCGACCTTGCTGGGCAGGCTCCAAGGCCCTGCTCAGCCACAATGGCATGTGAGTCCAGTCTGCCCTGTGCTCACAGAGGGCTGCTCTCAACTAGATAAGCCAACCTCACAATCTCATCTTGGCTGCCCTTGGCACACAGACCGGCCTTCTCACACCAGAGACCGAAGGCTGCCGCCAATAGCATGGGGCCAGCTGCTCTCACTCTGCAACAGAGAGGAAGGGTGTCTTTTCCAGCCCCATGGAGGCAGGTGAGCACTTGCTGGGAGCCTTAGTAGATATCTGAGTGCCCAAGGACCTGCAGGAGCTCATAGTCTAGATCACTCCAAGAGGGAAACCAAAATACTCCAGAAGACCCAACTGAAACGGCGCTTGAGGGAACAGGCCAAAGTCTACTTACAACAACCTAGGCATTCACATCCAAAATGTATCCATAATTTAATAAATGGCTAAAAGCATTCATATGCAATATCAACTTGATCTCATGCTCCCTTGAATAAAATCAAGATCAGAGTGTCTTAGAGCAGAGGGGAAAATCTGAATGGGCTGGATAGATACAGATGTGATCAGCCTGGGATTTGGCAGAACTTGGTAAGATCAATTGCACACAATGCATTGAAAATGCTCAACTATGGAGTGGAACTGCCTTATATCAGAACATATGATGATGAGGGCTCACAATTATCTGAAAGAAAAGCCCCCAGAAATAAGATGTCAATAACCTCATTTTTGTAGCCCATATTGATGACAGTGAAAAATTCTTTGGCATCAATGAAACTTGAGTGATTGCCTTTTCCAGTTGTCCCAAATGAGAAGCAGACCCAAACAGGCATGTTTCTGCCAAGGGAGAGTTCTCTTAATTATCCCTGAACCTCATTTGCTACAGGCCTAGTAAACAATTGGAGCCTTGCCTCTCTCTACATGACCCCATATACACACACATTCTCATGTGAACATCCTTCTGCACACACATGTATAAAATACACACCTATGAAGATAAACTAGCAGGGCCAGGCTGACTGGAAAAAACAACTATTGGACTTGTTACGTAAAAATATGGGCAGTGCACAGAACAGATAAAATCTTTGCCAAAAGCTTTATCGCATGGGGCTAGTTTGCTAAAACATCCGTCAGCCTTTGTGTTTGGATAAATAAGGGTTTAAATTACTCAGAGTGACTTGCCTTCTAAAACCACACAGAATTCTTTTTGCACTAAAACCTCAAGACTCCTAAATCTCATAGAAGTAAAAAAAAGCCATGTCCCTCAGGACTAAAATAGGAAGAGAAGGAGGCAGCAGCCAAGAACATTCTTTCCAGCATACAGGGGACCACCTCCTTGTTCACATACCCATGATGATTTGTAAAGAAGGTTAAGGGTCCAGCTTACACCACCAAGATTAAAAACTTGAGGCCAAGAGGTGGCTGCCCAGAGCTGGGATGAGCAAGGCTAAGAAGAGCTTACATCTTTTCTGAACCACGCCAAGGATGCCATTCCCTTGGCGCTGAAATTCAAGAAGCCAAAGATAATTTTCCAAAAGACTGTATTTTCTAAGGCCAGAAGTTGAAGGGAACAAATGATGCTTCATCTCCCTGAGGATGTTGAAGATTATTAGATTACCAGTTCAAGACAGGAACATTCTGACATGATGTAGTATTTGGACTAAAGAGTGGAAGCCTGAATCAAAAGGAATTCTGTTGAGTTTGGATGTTGGGGAAGCTATTTCTCTTTGCCCAACTTCACTATTTTCTTCTTGTATTGATTCATTACATCTACAAACCCTAGCACTTTTACCACATGACTTCTATTACTCTCTTTGTCTCCCAAATCCCCTTTTGGGGATCAACTGTTGGTCAAACATGTTAATGTGCCACGACAGGGACAATCTCAGGCTGTGACCGAAAGCCAGTACTCACTGGTCCTTTTCCCCAACCGCATGCTTTTCTCCTTTGTCCTCACTCTCTCATGGCATTGGCATCAAATGAACCTGTGTAAGCTTCTGCCCCTCTCTAACTAGTGCTGAAGGCTTAAGCAAGAACGACTTTCTGAACTTTTTTTCTCATATGTGAAATAAAACCCTCCAGTGAGGATTAAATGATGTGATTAATAAGGTTAATGAGAGCATCAGAGTGGTGCTATCCTAATCACAAGAGCCCTTTAAATAAGCAGAGAGTTTTCTCTGGTTCCCTGTGGTGTGTCAGCCTGTGAGCTCCAAGGGACTCATTTCATCAAACTTCACCACAAAGCTCTACAGAAAAGGCACAGGAGAGGCCCCTGCTCCCTCTGAGAGAGTTGGTCAAGACCACTGGACAGCAGTCTTTCCAAATAAGTAAAAATATGGAACAGGCTGGCATATGTTTGTTGAAAATCTGACCCATGTTTTTAAGATTGCCATTGTTTTCTTAAATTCACTATCCTTCCTTTGCATCCTGTACCTAAAGAAAGTTCATACTCACATACTCAAAACACGTCACTACACAGAATGAGCATGATGTCATCCCATGAGGACCTCTGTGCAGGGGAATTCCAAGTTACAAGCCACGTGTCCATTAGAAGCCATCACTAATCTTAAACCACTTTCTAGCCCATTATCAGGGAGACCAGCCCCACCATCCTCAGCAAGTGCACACATGGGTCTGAATGACGGAGGAAGCTGTACTGGCAGAGAAGGAAGAAAAGGGAGCAACAGAAGGATCTCTCCACTGATGGGCTTTCCAGATGGCAATTTAAATAGTTCTTTTAAAATAAATAAATAAATAAATAAATAAATAAATAAATAAATAAATAGTTCCGGATTGTCTGAGATAACATTGGTCCTATGTGTTTATCTTTTTCTTACAGACTTTTAAATTATAATAAATAAAAGGCTTTTAAATGGTTTTCCATAAAGGTATAAAATTACCTCTGGAAAGAGAAAAAGCATTAATGCATGCAAATAAATATATTCTGTTTATAATTTTTGGATTGAAGGAAAGGCCAGGGATACTTGTTTTCCTTGTGTACTCTTATCCCTTCCGTTTAGAATGAATTCCTCATCTTCTTTATCCATTTTCTTCTGCTACCTACCCATCTTTGTGTTCAAATATCACCTCTTTAGTGAAGATGTTCTCTCCACTCCTTTCCCTCCCAATAATATAATAATATAGTTATTCTCTATTGATGGCTTTGTTACTCCTTTCATTTACCATGGCTACAGCATGGATTATCCTCTAGTTATCTCTGTAAAACTGGAATCACTCAAGTACTTCATGAAGACCTATAATGTTGATATCATAGGAGGGCTGCTGGCCCTGGAGGAAAACAATGAATTTGAAAATTGCACAACAGGAAAAACTCTGGACTCTGTAGAGTGGGCTAGTCATAGTATGGGTTGATCAAGTCATTGAGGTGAATGAATCTTCCTTAAGAGAGTACGTTGAGTGATTGGAAAGAAAAGGCAGATGATCTGTTGAATTTTAGGTATGCGTGTAGGTCCCTCGGGTGGATGAGTCATATTCATTCCCGTATCACAAAGGCCAGGGATAACCAAAAGCCCACTTCTCAGCCTGGTTCGCTTCATGGATGTTTGTACTATCCTTTCCATGACGGCAGAGCTATAGCAGGAAGGGAAAGACTGGTTCCAAGAGTCTCCCTCCTTTCCTGAGAAGGAACTTGATAGAGAGGTAGTTTCTCCAGGGCTGACTTAAAAAATCTGAACTGCAGTGGTCTCTTCACCCATCCAACCAACCAGCATTTAGTAATTACCTACTGTAGGTTAGGGGCGATGCTAGATTCTAGGAATAGAGTACAAATTCCCCAATTATTGCTGCATACAATCTTCTAAAGGAAGATAAAAAAGGTCTTGTTTAAAAGTTTTTTCATATCCAAGGAGGATAGAACAGCCAAAACAAGTGAGACAGGGGTGAGAGGGAGAGGACCCCCCCAGCGGTAAGTCTGAGTGTTCAAGGAAGGTGAGAGCAAGAAGAGAGGTCTCCCCAGAAAGCCCAGGGCAGGGTCCCTCTGGTGATGGTCCCAGGGACTACAGATGGAAAACGATCACCTTGGGGGGTTAACCCTGAATGTAGTAGCCCCAGTGCTGTGACTCAATAGGTAGAGCCAAGGCCACTAAAGTGTGACATTCCTACACAGTCACCATTGAGGGGCTGTCTAGGCAGAGAGGTGCCTTAGCTGGAAGCTGCTTTCATCAGTCCACAAAAACACACACAGTTGAGAAAGAATTCCCTACCAGTTTTTGAGACACTGAAGCCGAAACATTAACTTTACACAAAATGAATGTATTAGGAAGCCACAGGAAAGGGAGACATTAGGGACACAGGGAGGGAGAAATCAATTCTACTCCATTTGGGGAGGAAAGAAGAGAGGTTTCAGAGAGGAAGTAAACATGTAGCTAAAGCTGGAAGAATATATATGCATTTGCCACGTAAAATGGGATGGGGTAAGAGAAATCTTGGCAGAGAAAACTGTATTAACAAAAACATGGCAGGATGAAGTGTGACCAGAGCATGGGCTTTGAGAAGAGACACTGTAAGAAATAAGATGAGGGCCAGACCTCAGGGGCCTTGTAGGACATACTGGGAAGTTTGTATTTCATTGGAAATTCAAACTGTTAAAGAGAATGATCTCATACCCCCTAAGGGTCTTAGGTCATAGCCCAAAGGGAGCCCTGTGCACATAATTTACATAAAATATCTTAAAATATTCCAATTGTATCTTCTACTTTGTAATAAATTGATACTTGTTTTAATATTTTAAAATAGTTCTAACCTTCTAGTAAAATTGTTACTCCAGAATAATAGACCACATCTCTCAAAAGTTTCAAGTGCCTTGGAATACAAAGAAGTACCCCCCAGAGGTCCATGTAATTCAGTTTGAGAGGAATAGTTGTATGTAACTGGAAGTCCTCAAAGCATTTTAAGAAGTGGAATAATTTTAGTGAATTCAGAGAGCACTTAACTTATGAGATTTGGAGTTGGTGAGGAGTGGGAAAATATAAAAGTCGTCAAGGTGGAGACTGTTAGGATATGGTGACTGGTGGAAAAGAATGGGCCAATAAGAAGATGTAGGATGTTGGCTTAGAGGCCCTCCACTTGGGTAAGGAATGTAGGGGAATCAAAACAAACACGAGGTAGGGGCAGAACAGGAGGTTCTTGGTTTATGTCTGCAGATGTTAGCCCTGACTGCCTGTGGACCAGCCGGCAGGAGATGCTTGGGAAGACAATGGGTCTGCTGTTTGGGAGCAGTCTCTACTAAAGACAATATCTGAGAGCCACTGGCCTTGCAAGTGGCCAGAGGAAAACCGTGGGGAGAAAAGGCCAAGGAGAGAAACCAATGTATTTGGGCCTCCAGAGTGGGTCGGGGACATAGGGATGAATCAGATGTTTTCCTTCCTCCTGCAGAATTCAGCTTAGTGTGGAAGTGAGGATGGCCACTTATGGCAATACCAGATATGAATGATCCATGGTAGCCAGCAGGCACACCGGGAATACTCAGGTTTGCCTAAAGCAGAGCGGCAAGTTAAGAAGTCATGGAAACTGAGATTAGAAAAGGTAAGTCAAGGCCAGCTTGTGAATGACCAAGAAGTTTGAAAGACAAAGGGAAATGTCAGAGTTTTATGAGCAGGGTAACGCGAGGTCCAGGGCTCTGTGAAGCACTGTCAAATTCGACTAGGAGGAAGTATTTCATGGTCAGGTGATCAACAACATGTAGAAAACAGGGAGACGTTTATATACAGGGGAAGGGAAGAGGCAGTGTGGGCTGGCACCAGGCAGGGGATACATTTTAAATACCTAATGACTCTAATGACATGGGCACCATCAGAACAGATGCCAGCCAGGGCATGATACTGGCACAATATCAGCAAATGTGAGCCCTTGCCAGAGAATCAGCAATGGAAAGAGTGAGGAGGAGGTAGATATAGTGTGACAAAACCCTCCTCTTATGAGGCACAGAATATAAATAGGAGATGCTGGTAGCCCCTGTGATGGTTATGAAGCAATGTCAGCAAACAAGGGAGGAATGGTTTCTTGATAAACCATAGCTCTGTCCTTCACATGTGGTTTCCTGGGACAAAAGAGAAAAATGAGGGGATTCAGATACAGAAGGCCCTTATGATCTGGGAGCAGCTGGGTCACTGAGAAGCACCACTTGGCTTCAATTTCCCGTTCACAAACTTGGCATGTCTCAGTCTTTTCACCAGACCTGAGACCAGGTCTCTGAGGTAGAGCCATACAGATGGAGTGAATGCAAACAGTCTCCTTCTTCCGTCCTCTCCAGTCTCGTGTTATTTCAGAGCTCTAGATATGAGCTGTCCGTAGAGCATTTATGAAAGTTCCAGAGCTGGGCCCAGTGACCAAACTCCTTATTTCTAGTGTTAGAGGCTTTGCACCTTCTTTATTTCCAGGGAACTCCTGTGGAGGGTGGATAAGATTTAGGCATAGATAGCAAGTCTCATTCACAACCTGGGAATCTCATACTGTATATATTTTATCTTCACATATGACTCGTGTTTTTGTAAGTTTTGTAAGACTTTATTGAATGAAGTATGTTACACATGACCAAAATATTTAAAACTAAACACAGAAGTCTCATAAAACCAAGATTCTAGTGCTTGATAAAGTCAGAAGCAATTTTCCAAAATACTTGACCATATCTATTCTTTAAAATTTTAATATAATACAGCTCTGTTAAATCCCATTAAATGTTTTCATTAAGATAGATTATCTAAATTTGCCCTTGCTTGGTTTATTAACAGACTAGCATACCTGAGCATAACTCTCTGGAGGTATGTTTTGAAGAGAAACAGACTATCGAACTTGTAGTTCTTGTTAACTTTCACACTCAAGTTCACACAGCAGACTGGCAAGTGGGGATTGCTCATGATTCTTATAGTGGTTCTAGTCTGAGGTAGAAAGTGTGTCTCTTCAATAAAAGCAAAAATAAACAAATGGGACTTAATCAAACTTAAAAGCTTTTGCAGAGCAAAGGAAACCATCAACAAGATGAAAAGACAACCTACTGAATGAGAAAGAAGTATTTGCAAATGATGCAACTGACAAGGGGTTAATATCCAAAATATACAAACAGCTTAGATAACTCAATATCTAAAAAACAAAAACAACCCAGTCAAAAAATGGGCAGAAGACCTAAACAGACATTTCTTCAAAGAAGACATACAGTTGGCCAACAGGCATATGAAAAGCTGCTCAACACCGCTAATTATTAGAGAAATGCAAATCAAAACTATAATGTGGTATCACCTCACACAGGTCAGAATGGCCATCATCAAAAAGTCTACGAACAATAAATGCTGGAGAGGGTGTGGAGAAAAGGGAACCCTTTTGCACTGTAGGTGGGAATGTAGATTGATACAGCCACTGTGGAGAACAGTACGGAGGTCCATTAAAAAACTAAAAATAGAACTACCATATGACCCAGAAATCCCACTACTGGGCATATACCCTGAGAAAACCATAATTCGAAAGGACACATGTACCCCAATGTTCATTGCAGCACTATTTACAATAGCCAAGACATGGAAACAACCTAAATGTCCAATGACAGATGAATGGATAAAGAAGATGTGGCACATATATACAATGGAATATAACTCAGCCATAAAAATGAATGAAATTGAGGTATTTGTAGTGAGGTAGATGGACCTAGAGTCTGTCATACAGAGTGAAGTAAGACAGAAAGAGAAAAACAAATACCGTATGCTAACGCATATATATGGAATCTAAAAAAAAATGGTACTGATGAACCTAGTGGCAGGGCAGGAAAAAAGACACAGACATAGAGAATGGACTTGAGGACACAGCGGGGGAAAAGGGAAGCTGGGACAAAGTGAGAGAATAGCACTGACATATATACACTATCATATGTAAGATGGATGGCTAGTGGGAAGCTGCTGCATAGCACAGGGAGATCAACTCGATGCTTTGTGACGACCTAGAGGGGTGGGATAGGGAGGGTGGGAAGGAGGCTCAAGAGGGAGGGGATATGGGGATATATGTATACAGATAGCTGATTCACTTTGTTATACAGCAGAAACTAACACAACATTGTAAAGCAATTATACTCCAATAAAGATGTGGAAAAAAAACTCTTCTCAGTAATTATATTGGTAGTAGAAATATTAGTAATAGATTAATACTTTGAGACTGTTATATATATAATTTAAAATAAAATAAATAAGTAACTATGAGGTTTTCTAATATCCTCTGTGTCCTTAAGAAGTAGGATTTTAGCAGGTAGAAAAAAGGAGATACAGATAAATACAGAAGTATAACTGAATTTGAACTGGAAGCATCAATATGACTTCATCAGATATTTTATTTAACATACTGTTTTTATTTGCTCTATCCACTGAAGAATCTTAGAAAAAATTATCAACCCATTAGCAATGAGCATCTCTGCTGCCCAGCGTGTGGCACTGAAATTCCAATTCTCATTTCAAGACTTCTTGAAGAAATGACAAATTCCAGGTCTGAGGAAAGAACCGTACAAGATGAACCTGGAACATCGTGTCATACCAGATAACAAGAAAGCTATCAGAGACTCAGGAGCCCCCATGAAAAAGCTCCCACTGGCCAAAAAAATGGGAAAATTTGAGCTCCCAGTTGGATAATAATCTCAATGGTATGAAACACAGCAAATATGCTTAAATCCATGAATTCATATTGATACTTAGAGAAAAGAAAGTAAATGACCATATTTTGGAGGATGAAAGGAAACCAACTCATTATTTTGAACACTGTAAATAAGGGAAAATAATTTTTTTTAAAAAAGCCTACCAATAACAAATGCTGGAGACAGTGTGGAGGAAACAGAACCCTCCTACACTGATGGTGGGAATGTAAATTGGTGCAACAACTATGAAGAACAGTATGGAGCTTCCTCAAAAAACTAAAAATAGAGCTACCGTATGATTCAGTAATCCCACTTTCAAACACATACCTGGAAAAGACGAAAACTCTAATTTGAAAAGATACATGCACCCCAGTATTCAGAGCAGCACTATTTATAATAGCCAAGACATGGAAACAACACAAATGCCCATCAACACACAGTTGGTTTAAGAAGATGTATATGTATGTGTGTGTGTGTGTATGTGTGTGTGTATGTATATATTACTCAGCCATAAAAAAGAATGAAATATTGCCATTTGCAGCAACATGGATGAACCCATGAACCCAGAGAATATTATACTTAGTGAAGTAAGTCAGACAAAAAGAAATATGATATCACTTATACGTGGAATCTAACAAATAATACTAACGAATCTATATATAAAATAGAAACAGACTCACAGACAGAAAAAACAAACTTATGGTTACCAAAGGGGAAAGGAGTAGGGCAGAGGGATAAATTAGGAGTTTGGGATTAACAGATACAAGCTACTATACATAGAATAGATAAGCAACAAGAATTTACTGTATAGCACAGGGAATTATATTCAATATCTTGTAATAAGCTATATGGAAAATAATCTGAAAAAAAATATGTATATATAATATGACTAAATAACTTTGCCGTACACCTGAAACTAACACAATATTGTAAATCAACCATACTTCAGTTTTTTAAAAAAAGTGTGTCCCTTTTAAAGGTTGACCAAAGAACAGCAAATGGACCTCTACTCAGGGACTATTTCAGGCAAAATGCCCTCAGTGGATGGATCTTGGGCCAGCTGCCCAACAGTGGAGGCTTTGCACATATAAATGGCTGAGACCTTATCTAAGGCCAGTGTGTCCCTCAATGACCCTTTTACAGAAGACACTGAACGCATCTGCCAGGTGCTGTGGATTACTGCTCTACAAAGACTCTAGGCTCCTGACATCAAAGTGAACCTTCAGTTGTAATGCTGGCATTTTAAAAAGAAAATTCTGAAACCAAAATGGCCTTTCTCTTCCAGCTTTTGCTTTGGAATGCACCAAAGCCAGACCCGAGGAACGTGATGACATCCTAAAAGCCTGTGATTAATTCATGCTGGTCCCCAAGCCTTTGCCCCTTGGTGCCACATGGTGAAGCATTTACCACCACCTGGTTTTGCTGCACAGCCAGACAGCACTTCCAAGAATTCCAGTCATCACTTGAATAGAGATAGGCTTGAGTTCATGAAGTTTCTTATAGGGCTATTTTATGCAAATCTCTTTTATCCATTCCCTCATTGAGATTCCCTTGCATAAACAACCCTGTTTTCCAGTGGATTATTTACCCATGTAATTGATTGCTTGTTTTTTCAATGAGTTGTTCAGTGTAGGGTTTTTAGTTCCCTGTTCCAATGTTTTTGTATAAGTAAGAGGATAAGGTGGCAGGAAATGGGAGCTCCCCAGAGAAGAAGTAACTGTGATAAATGAGACTATGTCAGGCTATGTACATACAGGAAACAATACAAGCAAAGGAATGAGACAAATCCTCAAGGTTTGCATGTTGCATTAAGTCAGTAGTGCTGAATTTTTTTGCCAAATTAAACTTTTTGAAACTTGTTGATTATTTATTATCTTTGGTTTAAAAAGAATCACTATAAATGAGAAAAATTTGATTGCAATTGTTTAAAGACTATACGTAATTAAATGTGAGTTTTTCTGCTGGGAAGTATAGAAGATTTGCACAACAGGGCCCAAATCAAATTACAGGATTTTCATTAGAGTCTGGAAAATAAGAATGTATTTGATCAATGCCAGAGTGATGAAAGACTAAAGAAAGGCAAAAGAGCATTGTCAACTTTTCTCCAGAGCAAAGGAGTAGTATTTCTGGGATTATTCATTTCTGGATGGCCCTGTCTGGCCTCAGTTGTCTGTAAGATGAGAAGTCAGGACTGAGAAGATGGGGTGTCTACCTAGGACCTCAGCCCTTCAAGTACTGAAGTGTAGCCAGGTTGCTAAGAACCTGCTGGTCAAAGAGCTCAGCTGTAAAGGAGCCTGGACATATCTGACCTGACCCTGGGCTTCACTATAACATGGTAAGATCATGCCACCCCAAGTCCACAGAAGACTTCAAGTTTTCCCAGGGTGACTAGGTCTGTTCCATGCTAACTGGGGTGAAGCACCATTCTTTGAACTCTGACTGCTGGAAAAATCCAGGGTTCTAGGATTAAGCCTCATCCAACTGTGCTGATTCTGGGTCATTGCTAAGGAAAGAGGCATTGTTACGGACTCCAAGTACAATTGCCAAGGAATAGACACACCACCCAAAACCATGATAAAAGGCATTAGGCCCAGGGCTCAGCTCTTCTTGACCTAGATGTACTGATGAACTCATTCAATAAAAGAGCCTTTATCTGAGTAAACCTGCAGATCATCCTGGAATTGGTTAGCCCTGGGCCTTTATCACAATTTAGATTCCAGATGTAACACTGCTATTACTGCTCTACCACTGCTATTACTGCTGCTGCTGCTGCTGCTGCTGCTAATAATGATACAATGAATAAATACTGCTCAGGACTTTATACAGAAATTTCACCCAAGAAAATAATTCAAATAAAATACAATAAAACCATTAAAAACATTAAGGGAATTTAGTAAATCCTCTTCAGTAAAATGGCTGATCACAAAACATCAAAGAGCATTTCCTAAGCATAAATAGCAAGTTTTTAGAAAATAAAATTATTAAAAACATCCTGTTTAGAGTGGTAAAACAATTGCAACAAAAATGTCTGGGAGTAAACTAAACAAAAATGTAAAGGAGCTGTATGAGGAACACCTTAAATTTCTGAGGAATATAAAAGACCTAACTACATGGAAGTGATACTCTGACCTTGAGTGTCATAAAAATGTCAGCTTTCATCCTCCCCATTAACATTTTCTGAAACTATGCCACCTGTTTCTAAAGTTCATCTGGAAATATTATTATGCGTGTATAGTTAGGAAAATTCTGGGGGAAAAAAGAGTAGTAATGAGGTCAAGGCCTATTAGATATTAAAACATACTCTAAAGTTGTGGTAATTTAAAGTTTTCCTCTAGAAAAAGGAATATAAAAATTGGCAATTGTAAAGAGAGTCCAGAGTTAAATACATACAGGATTATAACATATTATATGGCAGAATTTAAATCATTAGACAAAAACAGATTATTAACTAAGTGAAAAGGGGACAACGGCCTAAAATTATGGGAGAATCAAAGCTCAGTTTTTACCTCACCCCCCTACATTCAAATAAATCCTAGGAACCAAAGACTCAAATGTTTTTAAAAGGTAAATGTCAATATATTAGAAAAAATAGGTGAATTAGACATATCTTTTGTTGGAGAAGGTTTTTAAAGCAAGAAACAGAAAAAGAGCCCCCCAAAAAATTATTGCTAAATTTGACAACAAGAACATCATAATCAAAATCAAAAGGTATAAAGAGGGGGAACAATTCTTAATATATAAAAACTCTACCGGGCTTCCCTGGTGGCGCAGTGGTTGAGAGTCCGCCTGCCGATGCAGGGGACACGGGTTCGTGCCCCAGTCCCGGAGGATCCCGCATGCCGCGGAGCGGCTGGGCCCGCGAGCCATGGCCGCGGAGCCTGTGTGTCCGGAGCCTGTGCTCCGCAACGGGAGAGGCCGCAGCAGTGAGAGGCCCGCGTACAGCAAAAAAAAAAAAAAAAAAAAAAAAAAAAAAAACTCTACCAATCAACAAATAGAACAAAAACACAGTAGGAAAAATGAGGGGAAAAAAACATAAGTGAGCTATTGACATTAATAGAAACGCAAATTGCACATAAATAATTAAAAAGAGGCTAAACATCCCCCATAACTAAATAACTGCAAATAAAGATGTTGTTTTTCCCATTGTTCACTTAACAAAATCTTGATAATACACAATTAGGAGAATATATAGAAACCCAGCTGATTTCATTTGAGGTCAATACATCATTATCTAAATAAAATAAAATTGCTCACATGCTGTGAGATGGGATTTTACAAGGCCTAAGTAAAATGATATCAATGCTGACTTTGGCAGCCATACAAAGACTAGAAACAACCAGTCCATCAACAGAGGTCTCAGATAAATCACAGTATATTCCTACAATGAAATACAGCACATCCATGAAGAAGAATAAATTAGATCTATATATCCTAACATGAAATAATACCAAGATTGATTGTAAAATGAAGACCAAATGTGAAATACTCTACAGAGTGCTCCCAACTGCATAAAAAGATACGTATATGTAGTTTTATATATTTAAAACATTTTTGAAATGACATATAAGAAAATTCCAAGAGTAGCTGCTTTAAGGAACAAACCATAGACAATAAGAGCTCTGAGGGAACAGAGGATTTATCTTCTTATTCTCTTTGTATTTACTTAAACTTCCAATCATCTGTGTAGATATTTTCTCAAAACACTCTAGCTAATTTTAAAATTATAGAAAGAATTCAATATTTCTAAGTCTCTTTCTCCTCAAATTAATAGGAAAATTATCAGTCGATTTATAAAGTACGCTTTTTAAATTAGAAGGTGATATTTTATAATATATTCTTTAAAATGCATTCATATATATTATTATATATTATCTCAATTTTTAGTCACAACCACACTCCGACATGGATCTAACATTCTCTTTTATTGCAGAAGCTGAGTTTGCCAACTCATTAATAGCCTGAGTCCTTCTGAGTTGTTTCCCACACAAGGAAAGACATTCCCTGAGTCACATCTCATCTCCAGAAGATCTCTGGGTCTGCTGTGGCTGTGCTTTTATTCTGGAAGGAGTGCATCTTCTCTCTGCCTCACCTGGGATTGCTACAGCTTCCAGCATGGGGTCAGGGCATTTGGAGCCCAGGAATCCATAGCCCACTTGATCAGGGTTAAGCTTTAATTGGTTTCACAGCAAACCAGAACCACATAGCTTTGGAGTCTCAAAGCCAATAATCCCAACACCTCACATTCTTGTTGCCCTTGGTCCCATCTGTGGTATAGGCCTCCTCCCTTGCTCCCTACTGGACAAATGACATCCGACCATGCTCTGCCCCTCCTCACCACTGCAACTCCCTACCACATTCTTTCTTCCCTATCTTTGCCACTGTGTCTTGGGCATCCTTTTCATGATGGACACTCTCAGCTGTGTCCTTGGCTCTTTGCAGAAGACATAGGCTTTCCTGCCTGACACTGCACCTAGGAGCCCACCTCCGCCATGATCTTCTCAAGTGGGCAGAGAGATATCCCTACTGACTACAGGGACAGATGAGAGATCAGCATTCTCTCTGTTCGCCATGCCCATTCCTTCTTCTTCGTAGCATATGTCACTCACTGGCTGCCATCACCCCTTTCTCCTTCCCTTCACACTCCATCATTGATTGAAGACTACACCTACATCATTGTCTTCCTTTTTTCATTTCCTCACCCCTATCAACTGTCCTTACCATCATCTTCTCTTATCTCAGTGTTACTGTGGGTTACACATCAATCCCCAAGTCTAATGCGCTCCAATACCATTCTCAATCAGCTACTCACTCTTGTAGTCCAGGTGCAGGTGACCTCAACTGACACTGCCCCTCCTCAGACATTAATTCCAACAGCCAAAGAGAAAAGGACAAGCTTGAAAATTTCAGGAGAGAACAAGAAATTATAAAAAGTGGTGTGGATCTAGTATGTTTACTCTCCCCACCTTGTGTTTTTTATTGGCTCTTCCCCCATTAGAATAAACTCCAAGAAGGTGGGGATTTTAGTTTTTGTTGTTTAAAAAAAAAAGTGGTATGGCAGATTTGGAAGGTACCAAATATAGAAACCAAAGATTTTTAAAGTAAGAAGAGAAATAAGAAAGATTAGTTCAAAAGGAGTAACCATGAGACTAAAGGCAGGTAGACAATATGGACTGATTTCTTCAATACGCTGAGAGAAAATAATTGCCAGCCTAGAATTCCATATCTAGCAAAAATGTCTTTTAAATGTAAGTAGAATAAATACATTTTAGTTAAACAATGAGAGATTTTGCTACCAGAACACCTGTACAAGAAGAATTATTGGACAGTGTTCTTCAACCACATGATATAAATTTGGAGGTCAAATTTAATGAGAAAATAAATTTAAATAAATGGCATTTAAAAATCACCTAGGAAAAGTGAAGAGAGAGAAGAGAAAACATTCTGGACCAAACCTAAGGATCCCAACAGTTTGAGAATGTATCATGATTCTACTAACTACCATCCCCCTCTTGGTTTCAGTTGGGTCTGATAATTCATCTCTTAAAGCTCTTTTGCAAATATACTCAACTGTCTTAACCTTCAAGTTTCTGCCTCACGCGACTTTAAATGAGTCCAGCCATATACTTTTCTTTACAAGTACACCTGAGATGCTGAGCAATGCTGCTGAACTCACACAACCTTGAAGACTGAGGTCAATGAAATTCTTGGTCTTCAAGTTTGCTTCTATAACACCCTCCACAGTCCTTCTTTTGATCCTTAGGATGTTTTCTTATTCAAAACAAAACTAGTTCTAACCTTCACAACTCTCTTTAAAGAGTCCCCTAGACCCCCCTCTTCTCTCATGACTCGTGAAACCACCTAGTTCACTGAAAAAACAAAAGGTGCAGTGGAGGCTGTGGTCTGCAATCTAGGCTTCCCTTTCAGGGCTAAACTACTCATTGCTACAGCTTCTAGGGGTATTGGAAGCTGATGGCTCTCAAATGAATCCTTCTCTTGGAATTTCCCTCATCCACAGAGAGTGCCTCCACCTGAATCCAGCGACTAGTTGACATAAGGATAGAAAAGCTCAGCCCCTTTGCCTCAAAGCAGGACAACTCCAAAGGGTCATCCCAGCACAAGAGCTCCCTGTAGGATTGTCTGAGGTTTTTGTTGTGCAGCTGCATCACAGCTCAATTTCTTTCTCTTTTCCTACCTTTTTTACCCTTTAAAGTGTTGTTCCTGAAAGCACATAAATCTTCTGCTTGCAAACCTCCATCTCAGGGTCTGTTTCCCGGGGAACCTGATGGACACAGGGCAACAACTTCCTCAGCTCCTGCTCTTCCCTCCTCCAACCCAGAACTTAGTTGGAGAAATAAGTTATCACTCTATCATTCCCTCTTTTGAACACAAACTCTTCTATTTGTTTCTGGATATACACCAGGGCAGAGCGCAAACCCCCCCCCCCACTTCCCCACCCTCAAGGTACCTGCTTAAGAGCTTTGTTCATAGATTTCCCTTCACGTTCCTGTACTGTCAACATCTTTCTGGTGGGGCATTCCCAGCAGCATATAAATGTGTTCAAATCACTCATTTTAAAAAGAAAAAAAAAAGTCCTCAGTTTTCTCTCTATCACCTTTATCTAGTATCTGTTTTTACTCCCTTCACTGTCTGGCTTCTGAAAGAACAGTCAAGTTCCTCACCTCTCTCACTTCTTAACTCACTGCAGTTGCCCATCCCACTTCAAAATATCCCCAAAAACGTTCTCAAAAGGTCATCAATTGCATCTTAGTGGCTAATTTCAAACAGCACTTTGAAGTAAGTCAATGCTGGACACCATTTCCTTCTCTTGCATGTAGAGGACTCTCAGCCTACCCCACCCTTTCCTCTCATGCTCATGTGTCAGGGTTCCATCCTTCATCCCTTTCCCACATTTACAACTAATCCCTCCCCAGGACCCCATCCTGTAGGATGATGACAACTCCATCTGTGTTTCCTGCCCACACCTCTTTTCTGAGCTCTAGACCTCCATATCTAAGTGCATATGCCTACCCATGCATATCCCCACCAGCCCTCTGCCTTCATGCTCTTTAGACTCCAGTCAGACTACACACATTATGCACTTATGTGTCCAGGCCTTTGCACGTGCTGAAACTCTTGCCTTGAAAGCCCTTTTCTCCTGGCTCCTTTTTCTTTCAAATTGCTAACTCCCATTTATACTTCAAGTCTTAGATTAGATGTCCCCCTCTTCTGGAATTCTTTTTCTGTTTAGTGCATGCTAAATTAGATCTTCCTTTCAATGTATGCACATAGCAGTCAGTGCTTACCACTGTCTTGGCAACCAGAGCCATGACGGACAGCTGCAGCACAGGCTGTGAACTACACAACAACAGGGCATGCAGTTACATAGACTGAAAAGTGATGGAACCTTTAAAATGTAAGATGCAGTAGTTCTGCTGGCACTTATCATAACATATTTAAATTACCACCCTGTCTCCCAATTAGACTCTGGGCTCCTTGAGTACAGAGACTGTGCCTTATTTTTCCTTAGCCCCATTGCCTTTAGGCTACAAATCTAAAATCCACAGGGTCAACCCTAAGACTTTTAATAATCTGGCTTCTGCTTATGTCAATACTCTCATCTATTCATGCTTCCCCTTCCTATCTGAAGATTCAGCCAGGCTAATCTAACTGTGGTTCCCCAGGAGTCTTATGTCTCCATCCTTTGAGAGTATAACTCTTTCTTGATTAGATTGCCTACTTTCCCAACCTTCCTCGCAGATGGTTGAGACCATGGAGACCTCTGCCCTTCAGGATTTTCAGAAGGCAGCCCCGGTCCTTCACACCTCAGCCTTCTGACATTTGCCTAAGCCTCTAATAACCCACTATTAACACTTATTCTTCAAAATACCTATATACGGTCTCCGACCTACCATGATTTGACTTAGGATTTTTCAATCACGAGGGTAAACAACTCGTACATTTACAGCTATTCTGTACCCAGAAAACCGTTCTGTTTTTTCACTTTCAGTACAGTATTCAATAAATTACATTAGATATTTAACACTTTATTATAAAATAGGCTTTGTGTTAGATGATTTTGCCTAACTGTAGGCTAATGTGAGTATTCTGAGCACATTTAAAGTAGGCTAGGCTGAGTCATGATGTTTGGTAGGTTAGGTGTGTTAAATGCTTTTTGACTTCATGATATTTTCAATTCACATTGGGCTTATCAGGATGTAACCCCATTGCAAATTGAGGAAGATCTGTAGAGTGGTACTTGGACCCTTGACTCAACTCCAGCTGAAAAAAACTACATATTCTATTTATTTCCTTAATCCATAAGAAAAGAGTTTCCTAAGCAATGATAACTGGATCCCATGTGTTAGAATTAAACAATTTGTAAATAGTGGAAGAGGAATAAAAAGTGTTATTCAACATAAGTACGTTTGAAATATATCTTGTTCTCTCATTTTAGAACACAAATTTTGTATAAATTATAAAAGGACTGATTCTACTATGTTAAAGAGAATAGTAGCAACAGTTTTATTTGATGTCTTACCCACTGCATAGATTGCTTTAACTCACTCAGTTCACCTTATCTGCCTATTCTGGGTGTGAATTCCACTACACCACATGGAATGCCCTGTCCAGGGCAAGAGCTGTCAGCACGGTGAGCTTCCTCCCTGGTAGGACTGCAGGGAAAGATTGCATTTGACCACCACTTCCTACAGACTGGAATTACTGTACTTAAGCAGCCCCAGGTTGATTTATGGCCCATGGGCCAAGATATGTAAAAAGGCCTGCCAGGTAAATAAATCCTACAATCCATTATGCTTTCATCATATGGACCAAAAGATGAGGAAGAAGTTACTTTCCTCTGAAATAATAAGGTCTAGAAGATTATTTTTTGCATTATGTTAGGAGGTAAAGCATTTCTCTTCCAGCCCTCTGACGATGCGTATGAATGAACATCTAACACCACTTAGCTCTTCTTTGCATTAGAAAATCATTTCTGCCACGAAGCTTATTCTAGCATCAGTGATAGCCGAGTCATTGTCCCATTGTCCCCACCAGCTTCCTTCTCTAGATCCAGGCCAGTAAGACATTTGCAGCCTCCTAGCTTGGGGAAGGCCCCCCTTTGCTGCCCTCTCAGAGCCTCCTGGATCTGCAGAACTGCATCATTCCATGTGCTAGGATCTATGTTTCTTCCTCCTGTCTTCCCTCCTCCCTCCCTCCTTTCTTCTTACCCCCACCTCCTGCCCTCTTCCCTCCCTCCTTCCTGGTCCCCTCTCTTCTTCCCTAGCTCCTTCTTTCCTCCCATCAATCTTTTTGAGCATCTTCTATGTGCAAATTTCTGTCATTAGGTGTAGGGGATATTCTACTGATCAAGACCCAGTACACCTTTTCAAGAAACAGATCTCGTTGGAGAAGACAGTCAAAGAATCAATGATTAGAGGGCAGTTTGATGTGTGCTATACCAGGAATAGGACATGGCCCTTTGGGAGCACACAGGAGGGACAGCTCACCTGTCTAGGGCAGAGCTGTCCAATAGAAATATAATGTAAGCCACATATGTAATCTTGAATTTTCATGTGGCTATGTTTTAAAGTTTTTTTAATATTAAATTAATTTTAATAATATATTTTATTTAAATAAATGTACTCGAAAGATTATCATTTCAGCATGGAATCAATATAAAAATTATGCTATGTCTCAGCTTAGGAATTCAGTTTCCATTTACACTGGCCACAATTCGAGTGCTCGGCAGCCACATGGCACTAGAGGCTACTGCCTTGGACAGTGAGGTCTGGGGAGATGAGGAGGTGTTTCCTAAAGGATCCAGCTCAGCTGAGCTAAAGGGTGAGTTGGGGAGTTAGACAGGAGGAGGGAGAGGAGAGGACACTCCAGGGAGAAGGAAGTGCATTGCTGAAGCTGAAACACACAGGCAGAGAGCCCAGCAGGTTTAGGGCCACTGGCAGGGGGAGGGAGGGCGGGAAGGCACAGGGAGAACGACAAGTAAGAGCTAAGAGGACACCAGGTGAGATCAAAATGAAGGGTTTGTGCAGAAAAAAAGCTCAGCTTCCTGTTGTGGGCAGTAGGGACCCCAGGTGCATGTGTACTGTGAAGTAACTTGGTCATATGAGCTTTATTAGAAGGATTTAGAAAGATGTCCACAGTATAGAGTGAGAATGAGGGACAGAGGGCAGAACTAGAGGCAGGAAAGTCTCCTAGAAAGCTGCTGAAATCATCCATGTTGGAGATTAGGGCATGTTACACCAAGCCTGTGGCCAGAGAGTCAGATAAGTAGATGCAAGAGAATTTAAAGGAATGAAAGCAAAACATTCTGATGACTAGTTAGGTGTAAGGAACCCAGGAGAGGGAAAAGTCAGGGGCCTCCCAGCTTGGAAAGCAGGTGTGTGATGCTATTCAGTGAGATGGAACACAGAAGAAGGTAGGTTCTGGGAGAAATCATGAGTTCTCTTTGGAAGATGCTGCCTTTGAGGTTTACCTTAGTCTGCTTGGGCTGCCATAACACAATACCAGACTGGGTGGCTTAAACAACAGAAATTCATTTCTCACAGTTTCTGGAGGCCAGTAATCTAAGATCAAGGTGCTGGGAGATTCAGTTTCTGGTGAGAGCCTTTCTTCCTGGCTTGTAGACGGCCACTTCCTCACTGTATCTCCATAAGACAAAGGGGTGGAGGGAGAGAGAAAGCTCTCTGGTGTCCCTTTGTATGAGGACACTAATCGTATTGGATCAGGGCCGTGTCCTTAGACATCAATTAATCTTAATTACCTCTTTATAGTCCCTATCTTTAAATATAGTCACATTGGGGGTTAGGGCTCCAACATATAAATTTTGAGGGAGACACAATTCAGTCAATAACAATGTAGTTGCGAGCCGTCCAAGTGGAGAAGCTGCAATGGAGGATTTGGGTCTGGGACTGAGGAGGGAGGTCCGGGCAGGAGAGTGGTGTGGGTATCACCCTCACACACCTGAGCCAGCCCAGGGCCGTGGGTTGGGCCCAACTTCCCAACCCTCCTGCTTGACTCAGACTTTCAGCATCACTCAGCACTCCTCACTTGAAACTTCCAATCACTTCTTGTCTTCTGCCCTTTGCATTGTCTCCAAAGGCATCCTCCTGAAAAAAGTCCCAGAGTAATGTTGTATTGTTCAAGAATAAAGGCCTCATAATGATATCCAAAGCTCTTGTCCACCTGGGACATTCTTCATCACAAACTTTAGATCCAATCATAAGCACAAAGCTCTTCACATCATCCCCCAAATCAGCTGTTCCTTCCCCACCTCTGCCCACCTCAAATGTGGGCTCCTCTCTGAGCTTCTCACTCTCCCAACTTAGGACACCCCCCAACCCCAACCCAGGCCAGAGTGATGGCCACTGCAGATGTTCACCATCACTGTTACCCATGCCATGCAGGACAGGGGGCAGCATCATTTCATGTGATTCCCCAAAGCAAAACCAAGACCAGTGGGTAAAAGTTGGAGGTCTACACAGGGAGATCAGCTTGGTGCTTTGTGACCACCTAGAGGGGTGGGATAGGGAGGATGGGAGGGAGACACAGGAGGGAGGAGATATGGGGATACATGTATACGTATAGCTGATTCACTTTGTTATAAAGCAGAAAGTAACACTCCATTGTAAAGCAATTATACTCCAATAAAGATGTTAAAAAAAGGGGGGGGGATCCCAACCTGCATATGGAAAAAGAAAAGAGTTGGAGGTCTAGGGGAGTAGAATTTGCCACCCCAAAATGTGTCTCTTTGGCATATGGATGATTTAGAGCTGAAAACAATCAAGGCCCAAAACACTCAGGAAGTACTTTTGACCTTCCCCCTAACTGTCTAAAAGAATGTAGATAGAGGACCTCTTCCAGGGAGGGATCTATCACCAAAGATAACTATAGTATGAACTAGGTGTGGAGACAAGGAGGAGCCTAGCAAAGTCTGTTTGTTACAATTCCTCTCTGTGTTCCATTGTCTCTGCCTGGCCCAGCAAACATTTGTTTACCAAACATTTGTTTACCAAACATTTGATCTTTTTCATCTTCCTGTGAATTGCTTTCCTTCCCTTTTAAGTCCCAAACCCCAATCCCCTTCTCTCAGATGGCATATAAGCCTCAATTACCTAACTTGACCTTGGGCCCCATATTCTTTGGGAGCCCACAAATGTATGTACATTTTATCTTCTCCACTTAATCAGTCTCATGTAAATTTAATTATTAGACCAACCAGAAGACCCTAGAGGGATAGGGAAAATTTTTTCACTCTCCATCAGAGGGAAGCTGATGTCAGCTTGGTCCACAGAGGCCTTGCCCTGCCACAGTGCTTCTCTCACTTGAATGTGTGTGCAGAGCTCCTGGGATCTTGTAAAGGCCCAGGGTGGGCTTGAAGCTCTGCATTTCTAAAAAAGATGATGTAGATGCTGTGAGTGGCATGGCTCTTCAAAACCTATCCAGATCCTGCTTTGAGTAACATGGCTCTTCAAAACCTATCCAGATATATCTCAAATATGAGTGAGTTCCCTGGCGTGGGAGGCATTCAGATACAGGCTGGGTGGCCATGGGGGTGCACTAAAAGGAAACTTGTGCTCTGAGATTCGTAGATCTGCAATTCTTCTGGAGTTAAATTTAGGCTCTGAGGAGAGCATGGGAAGTCCTGACTCCTCTTTGAGGAGAGTATGCCCACAGCTGAGAAGGACTGGGGAGGCTGCCCTGCCTGCACCGGTGGCCCCACCTTCTCCAAGGGCTGTGGGATACTACATAAAATGCTTCCTGGCCATCTGTATGCCTTCCTTTGAGACCTTCTTGACACATCTGTGCTGGCCATGAAAATGAGCATTCAGACTCCAACCAGAGGGAATACAGATGGCCAGGGGTCCCTGCTGCTGGCTCCGCAGCCCAGGCTGCACATGAGCAGAGGCCACCCCATCATGAGGGTGGGCGGCAGGAAGGCCAAGGCCTGGCCTGCTCCCGGAAACCTGGGGCTCCTCTGACTCTGGCTCCAGGATCCCAGGCATCCAGGACACCTCCTCCCCAACTTTTTTGTCTCCTTCCCTCCAGTCTGCCCGCCTGTTGACTCCCTTCCTCCACTCCTTCTCCCCCTCAGTTCCCCTAGTAAACCCTCCCAAGATTCATCCCATCCCCTGCTCTTCTCAGAGGGCCCCACTGACCCAATGTCCTTTTCTAGTTTCTTCTGGAACATTGGCACTTTTAATAGAGAGTAGTAAGAACATGCCAACTAAACCTTCGTCATATTTGCTGCATTTTCCTTAACATGTTATTTACTTTTTTTTAAATTTTTAAATTTATTTTTTACACAGCAGGTTCTTATTAGTTATCTATTTTATACATATTAGTGTATATATGTCAATCCCAATCTCCCAATTCATCACACCACCAGCACCACCCCTGCCACTTCCCCTCTTGGTGTCCATACGTTTGTTATCTCTGTCTGTGTCTCTATTTCTGCCCTGCAAACCGATTCATCTGTACCATTTTTCTAGGTTCCACATATATGCGTTAATATACAATACTTGTTTTTCTCTTTCTGACTTACTTCATTCTGTACGACAGCCCTAGATACATCCACGTCTCTACAAATTACCCAATTTTGTTCCTTTTTATGGCTGAGTAATATTCCATTGTATATATGTACCACATCTTCTTTATCCATTCATCTCTCAATGGGCATTTAGGTTGCTTCCATGACCTGGCTATTGTAAATAGTGCTGCAATGAACATTGGGGTGCATGTGTCTTTTTGAATTATGGTTTTCTCTGGATATATGCCCAGTAGTGGGATTGCTGGGTCATATGGTAATTCTATTTGTAGTTCTTTAAGGAACCTCCATACTGTTCTCCATAGTGGCTGTATCAATTTACATTCCTACCAACAGTGCAGAAGGGTTCCCTTTTCTCCACACCCTCTCCAGAATTTGTTCTTTGTAGATTTTCTGATGATGCCCATTCTAACTGGTGTGAGGTGATACCTCCTTGTAGTTTTGATCTGCATTTCTCTAATAATTAGTGATGTTGAACAGCTTTTCATGTGCTTCTTGGCCATCTGTAAATCTTCTTTGGAGAAATGTCTATTTAGGTCTTCTGCCTATTTTTGGATCGGGTTGTTTGTTTTTTAATATTGAGCTGCATGAGCTGTTTATATATTTTGGAGATTAATCCTTTGTCTGTTGTTTCGTTTCCAAATATTTTCTCCCATTCTGGGGGTTGTCTTTTCATCCTGTTTGTAGTTTCCTTTGCTTTGCAAAAGCTTTGAAGTTCATTAGGTCCCATTTGTTTATTTTTGGTTTTATTTACATTACTCTAGGAGGTGGATCAAAAAAGATCTTGCTGTGATTTATGTCAAAGAGTGTTCTTCCTAGGTTTTCCTCTAAGAGTTTTAAAGTATCCTGTCTTACATTTAGGTCTTTAATCCATTTTGAGTGTATCTTTGTGTATGGTGTTTGGGAGTGTTCTAATTTCATTCTTTTAAAAGTGGCTGTCCAGATTTCACAGCACCACTTATTGAAGAGACTGTCTTTTCTCCATTGTATATGCTTGCCTCCTTTGTCATAGATTAGTTGACCATAGGTGCGTGGGTTTATCTCTGGGCTTTCTATCCTATTCCATTGATCTAGATTTCTGGTTTTGTGCCAGTACCATATTGTCTTGATTACTGTAGCTTTGTAGTATAGTCTGAATTCAGGGAGTCTGATTCCTCTGGCTCCGTTTTTTTCCCTCAAAACCACTTTGGTTATTTGGGGTCTTTGGTGTCTTCATACAAATTTTAACATTTTTTCTTCTAGTTCTGTAAAAAATGCCATAGGTAAATTAATAGGGATTGCATTGAATCTGTAGATTGCTTTGGGTAGTATAGTCATTTACAAAATGTTGATTCTTCCAATCCAAGAACATGGTATACCTCTCCATCTATTGGTATCATCTTTAATTTCTTTCATCAGTGTCTTATACTTTTCTGCATACAGCTCTTTTGTCTCCCTAGGTAGGTATTCCTAGGTATTTTATTCTTTTTCTTGCAGTGGTAAATGGGAGTGTTTCCTTAATTTCTCTTTCAGATTTTTCATCATTAGTGTATAGGAATGCAAGAGATTTCTGTGCATTAATTTTGTATCCTGCAACTTTACCAAATTTATTGATTAGCTCTAGTAGTTTTCTGGTGGCATCTTTAGGATTCTCTATGTATTGTATCATGTCATCTGCAAACAGTGACAGTTTTACTTCTCTTTTTCCAATTTGTATTCCTTTTATTTCTTTTTCTTCTCTGATTGCCGTGGCTAGGACTTCCAAAACTAGGTTGAATACTAGTGGTGAGAGTGGATATCCTTGTCTTCTTCCTGATCTTAGAGGAAATGCTTTCCGTTTTTCACCATTGAGAATGATGTTTGCTGTGGGTTTGTTGTATATGGCCTTTATTTATTTATTTTATTTTATTTTATTTTATTTTATTATTTTTTTTTTGTGGTACGCGGGCCTCTCACTGTTGTGGCCTCTCCCGTGGCAGAGCACAGGCTATGGACGCGCAGGCTTCATGGCCATGGCTCACGGGCCCAGCCGCTCCGCAGCATGTGGGATCTTCCCAGACCAGGGCACGAACCCGTGTCCCCTGCATCGGCAGGCGGACTCTCAACCACTGTGCCACCAGGGAAGCCCTATGGCCTTTATTAATGTGAGGTAGGTTCCCTCTATGCTCACTTTCTGGAGAGTTTTTATCATAAACGGTGTTGAATTTCATCAAAAGCTTTTTCTGCATCTATTGAGATGACCATATGGTTTTTCTTCTTCAATTTGTCAATATGGTATATCACATTGATTGATTTGCATATATTGAAGAATCCTTGCATCCCTGGGATAAATCCCACTTGACAATGGTATATGATCCTTTAAATGTGTTGTTGGATTCTGTTTGCTAGTATTTTGTTGAGGATTTTTGCATCTATATTCACCAGTGATATTGGTCTGTAATTTTCTTTTTTTGTGATATCTTTTCCTGGTTTTGGTATCAGGGTGATGGTGGCCTCATAGAAAGAGTTTGGGAGTGTTCCTTCCTCTGCAATTTTTTGGAAGAGTTTGAGAAGGATGGGTGTTAGCTCTTCTCTAACTGTTTAATACAATTCACCTGTGAAGCCATCTGGTCCTGGACTTTTGTTTGCTGGAAGATTTGTAATCACATTTTCAATTTCTTTACTTGTGATTGGTGTTCATATTTTCTATTTCTTCCTGGTTCAGTCTTGGAAGGTTATACCTTTCTAAGAATTTGTCCATTTCTTCCAGGTTGTCCATTTTATTGGTATAGAGTTGCTTGTAGTAGTCTCTTAGGATTCTTTGTATTTCTGGGGTGTCTGTTATAACTTCTCCTTTTTCATTTCTAATTTTATTGATTTGAGTCCTCTCCCTCTTTTTCTTGATGAGTCTGGCTAAAGGTTTCTCAATTTGGTTTATCTTCTCAAAGAACCAGCTTTTAGTTTTATTGATCTTTGCTATTATTTTCTTTGTTTCTATTTCATTTATTTCTGCTTTGATCTTTATGATTTCATTCATTCTACTAACTTTGGTGTTTTTCTTGTTCTTCTTTCTCTATTTCCTTTATGTGTGAGGTTAGATTGTTTATTTGAGATGTTTCCTGTTTCTTGAAGTAGGCTTGTATTGCTATAAAAATTCCCTCTTAGAACTGCTTTTGCTGCATCCCATACATTTTGGATCGTCGTGTTTTCATCGTCTTTTGTCTGTAGGTACTTTCTGATTTCCTCTTTGATTTCTTCAGTGATCTCTTGGTTATTTACTAATGTATTATTTAGTCTCCATATGTTTGTTTGTTTTACATTTTTTCCCCTGTAATTGATTTCTAATCTCATAGTGTTCTGGTTGGAAAAGGTGCTTGATATGATTTCAATTTTCTTAAAGTTACTGAGGCTTGATTTGTCACCCAAGATGTGATCTATCCTGGAGAATGTTCTGTGTGCACTTGAGAAGAAAGTGTAATCTGCTGTTTTTGGATGGAATGTCCCATAAATATCAATTAAACCTATCTGGTCTATTGTGTCATTTAAAGCTTCTGTTTCCTTACTAATTTCTGTCTGGATGATCTGTCCATTGGTGTAAGTCAGGTGTTAAAGTCCCCCACTACTATTGTGTTACTGTCAATTTCCTCTTTTATAGCTGTTAGCAGTTGCCTTAGGTACTGAGGTGTTCCTTTGTTGGGTGCATAAACATTTATAATTGTTATATCTTCTTCCTTGATTGATCCCTTGATCATTATGTAGTGTCCTTCCTTGTCTCTTGAAACATTCTTTATTTTAAAGTCTATTTTATCTGATATGAGTATTGCTACTCCAGCTTTCTTTTGATTTCCATTTGCATGTAATATCTTTTTCCATCCCCTCACTTTCAGTCTGTATGTGTCCCTAGGTCTGAAGTGGGTCTCTTGTAGACAGCATATATATGGGTCTTGTTTTTTGGTTTTGGTTTTGGGTTTGGGTTTTTTTGCAGTACACGGACCTCTCATTGTTGTGGCCTCTCCTGTTGCGGAGCTCAGGCTCCAGACGCGCAGGCTCAGTGGCCATGTCTCATGGGCCCATCCACTCCATGGCATGTGGGATCTTCCCAGACTGGGGCACGAACCCATGTCCCCTGCATCGGCAGGTGGACTCTCAACCACTGCACCACCAGGGAAGCCCGGGGTCTTGTTTTTGTATCCATTCAGCGAGCCTGTGTCTTTTGGTTGGAGCATTTAATCCATTCATGTTTAAGGTAATTACCGATATGTATGTTCCTGTTACCATTTTCTTAGTTGTTTTGGGTTTGATTTTGTAGGTCCTTTTCTTCTCTTGTGTTTCCCACTTAGAGAAGTTCCTTTAGCATTTGTTGTAGAGCTGTTTTGGTGGTGCTGAATTCTCTTAGCGTTTGCTAGTCTGTAAAGCTTTTGATTTCTCCATCGAATCTGAATCAGATCCTTGCTGGGTAGAGTAATCTTGGTTGTAGGTTCTTCCCTTTCATCACTTTAAATACACCATGCCACTCCCTTCTGGCTTGTAGAGTTTCTGCTGAGAAATCAGCTGTTAACCTTATGGGAGTTCCCTTGTATGTTATTTGTCATTTTTCCCTTGCTGCTTTCAATAATTTTTGTCTTTAATTTTTGTCAATTTGATTACTATGTGTCTTGGTGTGTTTCACCTTGGGTTTATCCTGTATGGAACTCTCTGTGCTTCCTGGACTTGGGTGGCTATTTCCTTTCCCATGTTAGGGAAGTTTTCGACTATAACCTATTGAAATATTTTCTTGTGTCCTTTCTCTCTCTCTTCTCCTTCTGGGACCCCTATAATGTGAATGTTGCTGCGTTTAATGTTGTCCCAGAGGGCTCTTAGGCTGTCTTCATTTCTTTTATTCTTTTTTATTTATTCTGTTCCGTGGCAGTGAATTCCACCATTCTGTCTTCCAGGTCATTTATCCGTTCTTTTGTCTCAGTTATTCTGCTATTGATTCTTTCCAGTGTATTTTTCTTTTCAGTCATTGTACTGTTCATCTCTGTTTGTTCTTCAATTCTTCTAGGTGTTTGTTCTTTAATTCTTCTAGGTCTTTGTTAAACATTTCTTGCATCTTCTTGATCTTTGCCTCCATTCGTTTTCTGAGGTCCTGGATCATCTTCAGTATCTTTATTCTGAACTCTTTTTCTGGAAGGTTGCCTATCTCCACTGCATTTAGTTGTTTTTCTGGGGTTTTATCTTGTTCTTTCATCTGGTACATAGTCGTCTGCCTTTTCATTTTGTCTATCTTTCTGTGAATGTGGTTTTCCTTCCACAGGCTGCAGAATTGTAGTTCTTGCTTCTGCTGTCTGCCCTCTGGCAGATGAGGCTATCTAAGAGGCTTGTGCAAGCTTCCTGATGGGACTGGTGGTGGGTAGAGCTGGGTGTTGCTCTTGTGGGCAGAGCTCAGTAAAAGTTTAATCTGCTTGTCTGCCGATGGGTGGGGCTGGGTTTCCTCCCTGTTGGTTGTTTGGCCTGAGGTGACCCAGCACTGGAGCTTACCCGGCGTTTTGGTGGGTCTAATGGAGGACTCTGGGAGGGCTCATGCCAAGGAGTACTTCCCAGAACTTCTGCTGCCACTGTCCTTGTCCCCACGGTGAGCCACAGCCACGCCACGCCTCTGCAGGAGACCCTCCAACACTAGCATGTAGGTCTGGTTCAGTCTCATATGCAGTCACTGCTCCTTCCCCTGGGTCCTGATGTGAACACTACTTTGTGTGTGCCCTCCAAGAGTGGAGTCTCTGTTTGCCCCAGTCCTGTCGAAGTCCTGCAATCAAATCCTGCTAGCCTTCAAAGACTGATTCTCTAGGAATTCCTCCTCCCATTGCCGGATCACCAGGTTGGGAAGCCTGACGTGGGGCTCAGAACCTTCACTCCAGTGGGTGGACTCCTGTGGTATAAGTGCTATCCAGTTTGTGAGTCACCCACCCAGCCATTATGGGATTTGATTTTATTGTGATTGTGCCCCTCCTACCATCTCATTGCAGCCTCTCCTTTGTCTTTGGATGTGGGGTATCTTTTTTGGTGAGTTCCATTGTCTTCCTTTCGATGACTGTTCAGCAGTTAGTTGTGATTCCAGTGCTCTCGCAAGAGGGAGTAAGCACACACATCATTCTACTCCGCCATACTGAACCAATCTCTCTTGTTATTTACTTTTATCTGCTTGTGGTACATTTTTTTCTTTTTGTTGCTTCAGAGATTTTTCATTTGTACAAAATTCAAACCAATCCCCCCAGGAAATCTCCCCTAACACCCCCAAAACCTCAACTTCCTCTGCTCCACTGTGCCAGGACAATATTTGTCCCTAAACCAACTATTACCAGTACTCAGCAGAGTATGAGGTCAGCTCTTTAGCTAGCGAGGTCGTCAGCTCTCCAGAAGGCAGTTTTGCAATGCCCTCCCCTTCCCTAAGTATTGCTCCCTCCTTCCTCTAGGTACTTAACTGGAATCTTTTCCAAATAATTACCATGTTCTTCCCAGGGGAGCTTCTGGTGAATTAATTTTCCCTAAAGCATTACAATTACAAAGCCCATGTTCATCCTGGAATCTGATAAATATTCATCTCTCTCCCTCTAGATTATCTCCATTGCTTTACTTTTATTCTTCACACTATATGGAATATCTTTCTCAGGAGAGGGAAGATAGTTTTGAAGTACCATCTCATATGAGTCTTTAATAAATGGTTTCTAATTTGGCATATATATACATATACATATATATGTGTGTGTGTGTGTGTGTGTGTGTGTGTGTGTATTAGCATTCGTGATGCCATCATGTTATGGCTTCAGCAGAGAATTGCAAACACCTGGCTTGTTTTTGCTGCTAAGCTGTGTGCAAGGAGGCATCTAGATATGCCAGGTCCGGAAGGCTGGTACCTGGACCAGGTGCCCATCAGGGTAGGGGAGTGCCTGGAGGAAGCTGGGCCTTACCATGGGTGCAGGAGCACAGCTCCAGAGGGCCAAGGAGCAGCCAGTAGACAGTGATCCCAGCAGGCAGGTGGGGACTCCAAAGAATAGAAGGCATTTCAGAAAGTGCTTTATACACCATAATTAAGCATAGATGAATTATATGTTTTATTCAGAACAATTCCCAGAAGTGAAAGCATTTTTTAACTGACATTTCTGCTTTGTGAGACTCTTTCTGTGTTGTAAATTCTCTTAAAGAAGGTAGAAAGGGTACAGCTACGGCTGGGAGCATTTTGTCCTTTGGTCCCAAGACCAATGATTTCTGCATTTATTCGGACTTCATAGTTTTCCATTCATTGAAACCTAATCAAATTTTGTGTCTTATTTCTGTAATAGAGTTTTATGTGAGGCTAGCCAAGAAAATTTAGATCCTTAAAGAACAGAAAAATATAGTATGTGGAAAATGTGAACATTTGGTCAAGCAGAACTACAGGATGGCATTTGGTGCTTATGTGAGATAACTGTAGGGTAAAACAAATGCTTTGCAGCAGGAACCAACCTGGCCCAGCAGGCTTGGATCCCCAACCCTGAGCATGAGTCCTCACTCATACTTAGTTGTGTGGCCTTCAGAAAGTGACTTGGGCTCTCTGGTTTTTAGTTTCCCCTTTTACGGTAAACCCATGTTTGATTGTTTGCTAGTTCATTGTGCTTTGTTTTAGGAGCCTGGAAGGCACACGGGACAGGCACCAATTCTGCCCTGTTACCAAGGAACACAGGTTTCATCTAGTACTTGGCAGATAGGAGAAACTCAATAAATGATCTGGCCCACACTGTTGGCATTATTTGCTCAGAAGTCTGTTCTGTGGTCAGTGGAGATGGCTGTTGATGCTCCACATGGTGCTGCTGGGCTCAACTGGGGCTGGAGGGTCACGGTGGCTTCATTCACACCAGATACTCCCTCTGGGGCAGCTAAATGGCCGAGGATTCACCAGGTCTAACTCTCCAGCCAAGTATTTAGACTTCTTACAGACCAGTTGTTTCCAAGAGGGCAAAAGGGGGCATGACTAGGCCTCCTTAGGCCTAGCTGGAAACAGGCAATTCTGCTGAGGCCGATTCTGTCCCATCTGGTGTTAGAGAGGAAAGGCAATGTACTCCAGCCCTTGATGGGAGGAGCAAGCACATGCAGGGAGAAAAGGCTGGATGGCAGCCATCTGCGGCGCCCCATCCCCACCGCCACACACACAGGTGACCCTGAGTTCTGGTATTCCTACATAATTTACATTTTAGACATATGAGAAATGGCCTCACATGTCTAAAAGCTTGGGAAATTAGGCTTTTGGCTATGTTACTGTATTTGTTTCCTGTTGCTGCTATAACAAATTGGCACAGGGTTAGTGGCAAACAAATCTGTTATCTTACAATTCTGGAAGGCAGAAGTCTGAAATCAGTTTTATTGGACTGAAATCAAGGTGCTGGCAGGCAGGGCTGGTTCCTCCTGGAGGTTCTAGACAAGAATCCATTTCCTTTCCTTTTCCAGCTTTTGGAGGCTGTCCACCTTCCTTGGTGCACAGCCCCTTACTCCATCTTCCAAGCCAGCAAAGGCCAGTCCGGACCTCACCCTGCATGTCTCTGACACTGACTCTTCTCCCTCCCTCCTCCACTTTAAAGACCCTTGTGATTACATTGGGCCCATAGGATAATGCAGGAGAATCTCCCCAACTCAAGGTCAGCTGGCTAGCAATATTAATTCCATCTGTTGCCTTAATCTCTCCTTGCAGTGAAATATAACATATTCTCAGGTTCCTAGAACTAGGACATGAACATCTTTGGGGGCCTTTATCCAGCCTACCAAAGTTATTATTCCTGGTACTTTTTAAAAAAGTTTTTAATCACTTTGGATAAATTTTGTAAAGAAAAAAATACATTTCCATAAATATATTTCCTCTGCTCTATCTGCTAAACTTGTTAAACATACACAAAAGTCAGAAACATGGCTCTGAGTGAGGGCTTTAGAGAATCCTCTCTGCAGAATATTCATAAACTTTAGCCTTGGGGAGCAGCGTGAGCAAGGGGGAGGGGGAGATGGTAGGACCTGTTGTGATTGGAGAGTCGAGTGTGGGGAGGTGGAGCTCCCAGAGCCTCATCATAGGAACAAGCTAGTCCTTCCACCCAATGTCTGTGTGTCCCTCCCAGGCCCAAAGCTAGACACCAATGCACAAAATCTGTAATGCTGGTGGCCAACTCCCTTGTTCCCAGGGCAAGTGTTTCCAGCAGGGGCTTCTGGCAGATGTGCTATTGAGGTACTTTAGAGGCTAAAAATATGACAAATGGAAGAACTAGAAGAGGGCATTTTCTTCATTCAAAGGCAGAACATAATTTCCTGAGATTTTATTGATAATCTAAGTGTAGAGGTTGTAGGAGAAATCTAAATGTCTATTCCTTTTGCTTTCCTATTACAAGGGAAGTAGAGAGAAGCCAAATACATCAATCCAAACTTGGCCAACTAAAGAGGTCATCAAAGATAGAATTAAATTATTAGGATGGACCTAGAGACTATCATTCAGAGTGAAGTACGTCAGAAAGAAAAAAATAAATATCATATAATATCGCTTATTTGTGGAATCTAGAAAAATGGTAGAGATGAACTTATTTGCAAAGCAGAAATAGAGTCACAAATGTAGAGAACAGCCTTATGGTTATGAAGGGGGGAAGGGGAAGTAGGATGAATTGGGAGATTGGGACTGACATATATACACTATTATGTATAAAATAGATAACTAATGAGAATCTACTGTACAGCACAGGGAACTCTACTCAATGCTCTGTGGTGACCTAAATGGGAAGGAAATCTAAAAAAGAGTAGATATATGTATATGTATGACTGATTCACTTTGATGTACAGCAAGAAACTAACACAACATTGTAAAGCAACTATACTCCAATAAAAATTAATAAAAAAGAACTATATTATTAAACTGCATTAAAAAAAATTAGGGGATAGAAAGTCATAGACCAGCTCATGTTGCAGACAAACCTACTGCATGTCTAGCAGTGGGAACAGAGTATTTGAATGGTTTTTAAAAGGGAGATGGCTACAAAAAACCCTTGCACAGGAACCCTGTCTTCTTACTTCCTGCCTGAAGCTAAGATTTGGCACTCTGTCCCATCTGTTTAGCGTAGTTCTTAATAACATGGGTGAGACCACTGACGTTAGTGTGTAAAAACTACACGTGGAGTCGGCTTGATGACTGGGGCACCTTCCATGGGAACTTGCCTTTCTAATCCAGGGAGGCAAGGAGGTTTCCCAGAGAGAGGCTGTTGGACCACAGGGACACTTAGGCTCCGTGTGAGCAGCATGCTGGGGATTCAGGGCTCCTAGTCAATCTTTATCATGTTCCATGACGTGGGGCTCTGAGTCTTCATCTGACCTTTCACTGGGAGAGTTTTATGGGGTCAATTGCTAAGCAGCCCACCAGACATCCCAGGCCCAGGCATATGACTCTGAGACTCAGGTGTATCTATCAGCAAACGTGTCCAGCGATCTCTTCTGCTGACCTCCTGCTGACTTTGTCTTTGTTAGCCCTAGCCTGATGTGAGCTGCTCCATCACGATCTGCACACACAGCCCTCCACTGTTGGTGACGCTGAGTTTCCAGTATTCAGAAGAAAGGTCCCTCCATTTGTACTAATGCTAATGTCCTGCTCCAGGGTAGACTGGATGATAAATCAGAAAGAGAAACTACAGGCCTGGGTAACAGAGTTATTATCCCTTCCAATGCCAAATGTAAACCAGATGTTCTCAATCCACAAACATACTCCTTCCATCTTTACTCTTTTCCTGCAGTTCCCAGACTCAGAAACAAGTTACAACCCTATTAACAGGACATTCTCTATTGATAAAGGCGGGGTTGATTATCTAAAATGCTGAAGTGGTCCTTCTATCATTAATTCAATCAAATGACATAAGCAGTTAAGCAAGAGCAGTGACTTAAGTATCAGAAGTTTGAGAATTCTCATCACAAATCTATTTCTGAGTCCATTTCTTTGTCTATAAAATGAAGAAAAATAATCTTGGTCTTGATTGCTTCCTTCAGAGTGATACTATAGGGATTAGTAAGATTATAAAATGAAAGTTTCTTGAAAAATGAAAAGGATTATTATAACCTTTATTGCAATATCTACGTGTTACTTACATGTTAGAAGTTCCAATAAAGAAAAAGAAAGAAGAAGTAAAAAATAATTCACCTCCCTGGATTCATGCTCCATGATTGACCAGAGGGCCTGGAACCCAATTATTCTTCAGGAAAACTCCCTGGGTGTCAGAAGTAGGTAAGGATTCCAAGGAAAGGTGCATTCATGATCTGGACATAAACTTCAAGAGACCCTTGCCAGTTATGCTGTAATGCAGTTTATTTGTTAATGCTAAGAAAAAGATTTTTCAAATTGACTAGCTTGACAGTTCCAGCCAAGGTGGTGTAGTCTCATTTCCTCCCAAGTCCTCCCTCTTAAAAATAAAAAATGCTGGACATAACATAAAAAGTCAATCATAAAAAAATAAACATAGAATTACCTTATGATCCAGCAATTCCACTTCTTGGCATATAACCAAAAGAACTGAAAGCAAGGTCTCAAATAGATACTTGTACACCCATGTTCATAGCAGCATCATACACAATAGCCCAAAGGTGGAAGCAACCCAAGTGTCCATCAACAGACAAATGGAAAAACAAAATGTGGTACATACATACAATGGAATATTATTCAGCTTTAAAAAGGAAAGAAATTCTGACACACGCTACAGCACAGATTAACCTTGAAACCAGAGTTTCAGTTTGAGCAGATAGAAAGATCCGAATTTGGATGATGGTGACAGTTGCATATCAATGTGAGTATACTTAATTCTACAGAACTGTACACTTAAAATAGTAAATTTTATGTTATGCATATTTTACAACAATAAAATAAATCAAACATAGGAAGACTCTGAAAGGTGGAAAGCATAAGGCACCTTCCTAGAGATCTTGGGATTTGAAGAACAACACGGCAGTGAGGCCCCTGGGTTTTCTTTACACTTTAGCCAGGGAACTGGAGAAGCCTGCCAGCTGGAGCCACCAACAGGTACAGACAAAGAAGCCCCAAGCAAAGCTTAATGCCCGTGGTTATGGAAATGGGAAAATGGCAACTTGACAGAACAGAGAGGGTTTTTGACAATAACTGTTCTACTTTAGCCAAATAGCAATGGAAAACATCCTCATTCCCCAATCCAACCACAGTGTCCGCAAGGCTGACTGGGAAGCTAGACTTCCACCCCAAACTCATCCGCAATGAGGCATTGCTAGCATCACCCATCTCCCACCCACCCTCATCCTCATATGGGTATGGCTGATGGGGAGCTGAACATTTACCCTGATCTGGACCTATGACCTACACATAACCAGGATGAGAGCCTTCTAAAAAAAGAAGACAAAATTGGATACAGAAATTCTCAATACAACACCCCAAACCTCCAGGATACAATAGTACTATAGTCAGTCGTTTAGTCTAGTATTGTACTGTATTAGTTTCCTAGGGCTGCCAAAACAAAGTGCCACAAATTGGTGGCTTAACACAATAGAAATTTATTGTCTCCAGTTCTGGAGGCTAGAAGTCTGAAATCAAGATGTCAGCGGGACCATGCTCCCTCTAAAACTTATCGGGGAGAGCCTTCCTTGCCTCTTCCTAGCTTCTTTCTTGCAGTTTGTTGGCCATCCTTGGCATTAGTTGGTGGGCAGCTGCAGAACTGAAATCTGCCCTTGTTGTTGCATGGAATTCTCCCTGTGTCTACCTTCATGTGGCCATCTTCTTGTAAGGGCACCAATCATATTGGATTAGGAGCCCATCCTACTCCAATGTGACTTCATCTTAACTAAGTACATCTGCAACAACCCTATTTCCAAAGAAGTTCACATTCAGAGGTACCGGGGGATTAGGACTCTACCATATATTTTCTGCAGGGGGTGGGACTCAATTCAATCCATAACGTGCACCAGTGTCTATTTCACTTTTGATTTTATGTTATAGTTATATAAAGTTCACCATCAGGGAAAGCTGGGTGAAGGGACATGGGACTCTGTACCATTTTGCAACTTCCTATGAGTCTATAATTACATCAAAATAAAAATTCTTAAGAAAATGATTTTGCTTGCTAATCAGAGATCAAGCAGGTGGGGGTGGGGGGGTCTCACCCCATTTCCCATATTCACTGATGCATTTTGGGGCTTTATATTTTCAACTGGTTTTGACAGGGAATGAATTCTCTCCTGTATTTTTCCTGTGGTTTGCCCCAAATGTTTGCTACATATATAGCAAATTTTTAAATAAGCTGATGAGCAGCTTTGAGACTGGTGAGATTTCTCTTCTCATTGCAATCCCTCCTAAGAATTTCACAAATAAATCACCAAGACTCCTTAGAAATGATGGTTGGCAATTTCTAAAGCCTGCAGATGGGAGAAGCCACTATAATTCCAAAAAATGTTCATTCCTTTCTAATCTCGAGTTACTGTGGTCTGGGCTTGGAGAAATGGTGACATTTTCTTGACCTTTGTTGGGGAAAGCTTGGGAGATTGTTCCTAATTCCAAGCGGCTGGGTTTTGTGGCTCCTGTAAGTTCCTGGAAATGGTCTGATGGGAACAAGGAACATAGCTTTGTGGAGTAGAGCCCATTGGAGAAAGACCAAACCTTCTCATTTCTCCCTTGCATTCAGGTGGATGGGGCCAGCAGGCTGACCCTGGGGAGGATGAGCTATAGCCCAGAGCCCAGGAGTTATTATCCATACTACGGGCTCAGATCGTGTCTGAAAAATGGGATTCCAGGATGCAGGCCAATCACGAAGTCAGGCAGTAGCAGCTACTAGGAAACCCTGAAAGCTGTGATAGCACCCTGAGCCACACATTTGGGGGGATAGAAGTAGGGGCACTGCATTAGTGTTCTCTTGCTGTGTAACAAATTACCACTAATTTAGCAGCATGAAACAACGTGTTTATTATCTCACAGTTTCTGTAGGTCAGAAGTCTGGGCAGGGTCTCTCTCAAGGTATTGGCTGGGCAACATTCCTTCTGGAGCTCAGGGTCCACTCCCAAACTCATATGGTTGTTGGCCAAATTCAGCTCCTTGCAACTGTAGGACTGTGGTCCCAGCTTTCATGCTAGCTAGAGGTTGTCAGCTAGCGGTTGCTCTCGGCAACTAGAGGTCACACTTAGCTCCCTACTGGGGCCCCCCCATAGGCCCTCTCACAACGTGGCAGCTTACATCCTCAAGGCCAGCAGGAAGATTTTTGTCATGCTTGGCTTTCTTCAGGAAGGGCCCAGTCCCTTTCAAGGGCTCATGTGATTCCCTTTTTGATTATTCAAAATCAACATTAGGGATCTTCATCTGCAAACTGACCTTCACCTTTGAAACCTAATCACAGGACATAAATCCATCCCATTAACAGTCTTTCCCCCACTCAAAGGGAGGGGATTATTTGGGATATATACACCAGGGGGTGGAAATCTTGAGGCCTTCTCAGAATTCTACCTACTATAGGTGTGGGACCCTAGGTGGACGGCTTGAGATACTGAGTCCAGCACTGGCTGGGGTCCAGGACAGGACAGCTGCAAATTCTCCAGCAGAAGACAGGAAGGAAAACAAGGTACAGCCCAATTCTACATTAAACCAGTGCAGAATGGGACAGGGAAAAGCCTGCAGCACCTCAAGTACTGAGGTAGGTGGATGATATACACAAAGGGCTATTTGGGAACTTAGGGTCCTGCGGGTAGCAGAGCATGACTGGACTCTGGGCCGTGCTAGAATTTGACACAGAAGTCACCAAACCTTCTCAGAAAGAAAGGCCAACCATTTTTCAACAATGCTTGTGGATGAAGGTGCCATAATTCTCAAAAATGTCTACTTCTCTCTACTGTCTACTTAGTGTGGCCTGAAATTGGAGAAACAGTGGCATTTTCTGACCCACACTGGGAAAGACAGATGCTGATACTCTTTGTACCAGTCAGAATTGGCTCAGGTGCAGATGGTGGAGGACGGGGTAGGTTCATCACAGACTCAGATCCTGGGAACTGGGTAAGCCAGCAAGGTCAGAAACAAGCTTCCCTGAAAAGAAACTCTCTTGATCTCACCGATTTGGGGAAGCCTTCTTCCCCCCAGTCCCTGTGGAAAATGATGCACTGAGTTGAGTTACACATGGGCCTGATGTGCTGGGCCAGCAGCACAGAGGAACCGGGAAGCCAGCTGTGGCAGAGGCAAGAGATGGCCGAGGGGACATCTGTACTGGGCTAGAAATCAGCACAGTTAGGAGACTATGATCACCCCTGATCTTAATTTTGTATTTATAAACTAGAGACAATGAGTGTTTTAAAACAAAAATGCTCATAAAAGTGGTCAGGAAACTGTAAACCATCCTACAGTGAAGGTATAACTCTTACTATAATAACCTTCTAACCAATGGGCAGCTTTGGTGACTAGAGATACTTTTCCTTTACATGCAGACAAACTGTCCTGCTGTTCCATTGACCATACAGTATATGTGACTAAACGGAAAGCAAGCCAACGTGGTTTTTTTCACATCCCCCCGCCAAAATATTTAAGGCTGGTAAGTACAGTTTGCTGTCTCTAGGAGTTAAGACGGGTAAGACAAAGGGAAATCCATGTTCAAGGCACAGCTGCCCTCAGGTCTGTGACCTGGCCCTCTGTCTGTCTCCTCTCCATGCCTGTGCCTTTGGGATTTCTCAGCCTATGAAGCAGAGGCTGGGAGGGAGGAGGTCACAGAGGAGAAGCCACAGGTACAGAATGCATGAGCACCAAGGGGCAGAAAAGCGACCTCACAGGAGGAGGATCTGCAGGCCTGGTCCCAGGGCCCAACACCTCCCACTCCTGTCCCTACTCCTCTGTGTCCTCCAGGAGGAAATGCTCCCAAATTGTTCCTGCTGAAACAAGGCAGCCAGTGCAGACAAGGGGCCACACAGAGGCCTCGGAAGGTGGAGTACAGGCATGGTCTCCAAATCCTGAAATGAACAGGCTGGAACACTGGGGAAAACACAGGATGTGAAAAGGGAAGCTAGCCACGTGGGTTCAGGGTCGCTCTGCTGAATGAATCCTCACTGAGTGGACATGAAATACACCAAAGTCACCTGTGGAGGCCACTAGAGGAAACCAAGGGGAATTAAGTCACCACCTGTACTCTTTTGCCTGGGCTGCCATTACAAAATACCTCACACTGGGTGGCTTAAACAACAGAAATTTATTTTCTCACAATTCTGAAGGCTAGAAGTCTGAGGTCAATGTGTTGATAGGTTTAGTTTCTTCTGAAATTGTCTCCCCTTTGCTTGTGGATGACCGTTTTCTCCCTCTGTCCCCACATGGTTTCCCCTGTGTGTCCCTGTCCTTATCTCCTCCTCTTATAAGGACACCAGTCTTAAGGCCCACCCCAGCCTAATGGCCTCGTTTTACCTTAATTGCCTCTTTAAAAGACCTATTTCCGATATAGTCACATTTTGAGGTACCAGGGGATTAGGACCTTAACATATGAATTTTGGGGAGACAAAATTCAGCCCATAACACAAGCCTAGCCCTGAAAGCACTGAACCTGGATTTACAGCACCAGTCAGCAGAGCATCCCACACATGCCCAGGCCCCTTCTCCTCTCTGACACCCAGTGCCCTTCAGAAAATTACAGGAAGCTGCTGGGAAGTGGAGTGTCTCTGGTTACTTGGAGAGGTGATGCTCCAAGGGTCTATGACTGTAACCATGGTAACGTGCATATCAGAGAACCTCATGGAACAATAAGAGAGAAGAAAACCTGGAGGTCAGCTTGCTAAAACACTTAGTGTGGCATGCTCTTGGTCTGATCGTTCCTCATAGATGGGACTCTGGGGTGAGAGGCGTGAGATGGAGCCACCACTTAACCAGCTTGCCAAGGAGCAAGGCTATGAGTGGGGCCTCAAATCTGGGACCTCAGAGGTTCCTGCTCTGTCCTCAGATCCTGCGAGTGGAGGCCATCAACAGACGTGAATGGCTTGCTCCTGTCGGCATTTGGAAATCATTCTTAAATTCAAAGTAGTGACTTGTGCTGAGAATTTTCAACTCAGAGAAGACCGGTGGGAGGGATGACTTGCCCTCCTTAACTGGACACCCCACAAGTTGTCCTGGTCCTAGACAGAGAGATGCACTGGGTGGGGAAAACACTCAGATGGGGAAGTGTGATGGCTGCACTGAGCCAGAGGGAGGTGACATACATCAGTAGGGGCTGAGAGCATTGTAGGGACATAATTTTTACGGCCCACCAACCTGGGCAGTAGCCACAGTCTTTCCTCCTGTGGAAGAACCTGGGGCCGGATTAGAAAGACCAGAGAGGCAAAGACATCTGTGCCAAAAGGGAGCAAAGAGGCCACATCTTTTCCTGGGAGGAAGCAGCACAGCCAGTCTGCAGAGCCACAGCTGTGCCAGGAGCACCCACCCTGTCCCCAGGGGAGCACACCCATCACCAGACCATCTGGTCGGAGGAAGACCATCAGAGTGAATCCTGTCCCCAAGCATGTGCCCTGAGAAGTAGTCCCACAGAAAGAGGAATCCCGGAAATGGAGCCTCTCCCGGCTGTGGGATGAAGCCAGGCCTTGCTGTGCTCAGACTAATGCCACAGGGGACCTGCAGTGGTATGTCAGCTTGAAGATAATGAAGCCCCCAAAACACCTTGTGTTCTGTGGGCATCTACTGCATGCCTGGACTTGTGAAGAAGAATCAGGCCTGATCCCTGGACCAGCCTGAACAGGGATAGGCAGCACACAGGTGGGCCTCAGTCAGGGTTCTACTGCAAGCAGAACCGCCAGGGCTATGTCCTAGGCATCTATTGCAGGGATGTGGCCGGACGCAGTCCATGGGAGGCTGCCGCTTCTGGGACTGATGCCTGCCGGAGCCTGCAGGCAGGTGGGTGGGGAGGGATGGCAGACATGAAGTGCAGGAAGCAGAGCCTAGCGGGACCCCCTCGTGGTACACTGGCCCAACAAGGACCACCTGGAAGCGCTTTGACCTCTAGTGGGAGAGGCTGGAGCGGAGGCGCAGCAGGCCCAGAGAGTTCCGCCAGCAGCTACACCATACTGGCCAGTGAACTGGCCAGTCAGCAACGATGGCCTGCACTGACCTCTAGGCAGGCAGGCTACTCATCTGCTGTGGAGAGCCACAGCTCATACAGAGTGTAGTCCATGCTCTCTTGACACAATTCAGAACAAGAATTCTGGGGAACAATGTTCCAGCTTAGCTATGGTGACATAACATAAATCCATCCAACAGGTACCCGTGACGCAACCTAAAAAACGATCATTTCTCCCAGGAAGACAGAGTCCAGGGACTCTGGGAACACAGTTGTAAGGGATTCAAGTGCCCCTTTAAAATGGGGTCCAGGAGTTAGGAAGCGTCTATTGAAGGTGGTGGCATCTGAGGTAGTTTTGGAAATAAGTTGGGATCCTGGATGTGGGGCTCAGATGCAGCTGGCCCAGTGGATAGGTTCTATGGAGAGACGCTGGCAGCAGCCCAGGACGGAAGCCGGGAGTGGGCAGAAGCGGCCTCAACCTGCAGAGCTCAGAGAGGACTGGGAATGCGGAGATGAGCCTCCTGCTACCTCCCCCAGGGCAAATAACCAGACATAAAAATGGTTTTACAGGCCATGAAGTTTCCTACTCCCTTGTGTGAAATTAAAGTCTTTGGACTGGAATCACAGTATCTTTTTTTAAGATCATGTTTCAGATGGTCCATTTTAAGTCTTGAACTCCCCTTGATACTTTACTTTATTTTTCCCCAATTTTTTACTACACTAAGTAAATATTAAAACATAAATGAGGCTCAAATCTCTTTTCATTATTCATGAGCTGTAGCTGGCTTAAAACTTGAGGGGATTATCTTTTGCCTGTAGCCCAAATAAGGTTGAACTTCCCTCTCTTTGTGTTCGCTCCCTCACTCCCTCCCTCTTTCCTTCCTCCCTCCCTCCTCCTTTCCATTAGTCCTTCCTTAATTTTTCATTTTTTATTGCTTCTTATACCCCTTAAATAAAAAAATAGCAATAATAAAGGACATCTAACAAAAGAAAAGCATCAGGCACACTGACATTAGACTATGACAAAAAACTCTTTTCAAGCCTGTGTTCCCCCATGGTCCTGTCCACATGCATCCTTAGTTGTACCTGGTGGTCTCAGCAAGGCATAATTTTGTCCTTTGCTTTTTTCACCTGATAATATCATAAAGATGCTTTCCACTTGGCCAAACTGGCTTTCCCGTTATCATGTTATTCTGCTGTGTAACAAGCCTATGGTTTCCAGGGAGTGGACTGAAGCCCATTTTCGTGATAGGAAAGCTTTGGCTGGTGCCTGGGTGTTGGGAGCTGTGGAGGAAGGTGCTTTAGCCTGTTTGTGAGCTGCAGAGAGCTGCCCTTTTGGTCCTTGTGGGCAGTGATGGCCAGGTCCAGGAGAGTTCCTTTGCATTTCAGGTACCAGCCTCTTAACGTGCTTGAAGTGACTTGAATTATCTCTAAAGGGATGCAGAGCAGGGAGAGTGGAGACTGAGGTGGTATGGGGCATTTCCCTAATCACATCTCATCCCCTCTATCAGAGCCCTGGGACACCCCCTATCTCCCCCTGCACCTCTTTCCTGGAGTAGCTCACCAGGATCTACAAGGTAGAGAAGAGATTTTTAGTGTTCCTCATAAGGAAGACCTTGAGGGAGAGTCATGCACAAAGGAAAGAAAGCAAAACAATATTTTGCCATTAAATATTGCACCTAAAACCCAAACCCATAGTTTATAATATGCCCTTTTAAAATGCTATGCCTAGAACAAAAAAAGACATGAAACATATAGAAAACAAAAAAGTAAAATGGCAGATACAAATCCAACTATATCAATAATATTAAATGTGAATGATTAAATGATCCAATCAAAGGGCCAAGACTGTCAGATTGGATACAAATAAAACAAGATGCAATTATATGTATGTAAGAGACATACTTTAGATCCAAAGATACAAATGGACTGAAGATAGAAGAATTGAAAAGATATACCATACCAATAGCAACCATAAGAAAACCGTAGTGACTATATTGATATCAGACAAAATAGACTTGAAAACAAAAAAATTCATAAGAAAAAAGAGATACATTTTATAATTATAAGAATATGCATCAGGGCATGTTTGTCCCCGAAAGCCTACTTAAACAGAGCTGGCACTTACTGTGTGCTCTCTGTGCACCAACTCCTCAGTCTGCTTTAAGTACACATTGTGTTTGATCTACACAATACCCCATGAGAAGCCAAGGCAGCTTGCAGGGTGTGGGGCAGGGCCGGGAAGGCAGGGAATGTGACGGGAAGCCTATGCTCTTTATCACCACCCCTCACTGCTGATTCAAACCCTACCAAGGGGGCTTCCCTGGTGGCACAGTGGTTGAGAGTCCGCCTGCCGATGCAGGGGACACGGGTTCGTGCCCTGGTCCAGGAAGATCCCACATGCCGCGGAGCGGCTAGGCCCGTGAGCTATGGCCGCTGAGCCTGCACGTCCGGAGCCTGTGCTCCGCAACCGGAGAGGCCACAACAATGAGAGGCCCGTGTACCAAAAAAAACAAAACAAAACAAAACCCTACCAAGGTACCAGCTATCCAGGAGCCTCCCTCCAGTTTCCTGCAACAACCTACGTGAAACTAAAGCAGAACGCAGATAGGTAAGTTTGAGGGACTTTTATTTGAGATCACTCTTGTATTCTGAATGTGCAACACCATATGCTGTTAAAGGCTGAGTTTCCATGAGCAGCTGTTTGAAGGCTCTTCAGCCCCCAGGTAAACAAGGTGATACCTGGAATTCAACTACGTGGCTGCACCATTTAATTCCTCTATACTTCCTTTCTCTACAAGTGACCTCTGGGCCTAGAGCCATGTGGACGAGTCGTAGTGCACTGAATGTGTCCAGGGTGACTAACGACTTGGGACATTTGAGAACATTTCTGGATTGTTTACATTAAGAGAACATGTATTTTATTTCATAACACAGAACTGACATTTGACATGTTGAGTCAACGTAAGTCACTGGTGAAGTCCCTGAATTATAGCAGGCAAGTAATTAGTCCCCGGAGGCCTGTTGTTTCAACAATTTTCATTTATCTTCTTTCAGATAACAACGTGGTTTGTTTTCTTTTTTAAATCTTAGTACCCACAAATGCCACCCCATCCCCCATGGCACCCTCCCACACACACATGCCCAACACTTGTCCATCTCCAGGTTCAGCTGAGACCATGTGGTGATCACTGACCCTCAACTCAGAGCTTTAGCTTTGCTGGCTCTCCTGCTCCTGAAATTCTCAGAGGGTCAGATTCCCTGAATGGACACCTTGATTTTATTCACTGATAATACTAACTCCACTTCACATTCTAGCTTAAAGCGGTGTTGTCGCTGATCATCCACATACTTTAACTTATATAAAGAGAAAAATGACATTTTTACCAGATAAGAGTGCAAGGCAGAGGCCAACCTCAGGGTCACATATACAGCAGCACAACTTTCCTATTTATGCAAAAAGGAAACCAACTTTTCCCTGTTCAGGTTGTAAAAGCTCAAGACACCATGGAAGGGGACAGGGATTTGCCTTGCTGATTCCCAGAACAGGAGGTGCTTTCATTTCCAATCTAAACAGCAAGTTCTACTTTTTTAATGGGCTTAGGTTAAATTTACTGATAAATATTACAGGAACATTAAAACCTCAAGATAGGTTACATTTTTAAGACTCGGGGACATTTAAATGGAATAAAGTAACCATTTGCTATTTTTTAAGATTTGGTTTATTTGAAGGAGAGCAAAATATAGTCACTGATTTTGATTTTTCCATACAATAAATTTTCCAATTCAGACATATTGAAGACAAGCACAGTTTAAATCAACATAAATTCTGCATTAAAGAGTATTTTAAGCATTTTAAGTATTTTCAAGTTCACATAGTAACTCAAACCAGGTTGGCAAAATGTTTCCTTTGTTAGAACAAAGAGGTCTTTACTGGTGATTTGTGGAGAGTTTTGGGTTTGGAGCAGAGAGAAGTTACTCAGATTCTGAGGTGGTTTCTGACAGAAAGAAACAGGGAGAACTTACTGGTGGAGCTGACATTTTAATGAAGCAGGACGTGCTTAACAGGAAGGTCATTCCCGATGAAGAGTGACGTTCAAAAAGACACAGAAACAGACCGTGGGTAGATTCAGAGAAGGGTGGGATTTTGCACTTGGTGAGTGTATAGAAGGGAAGGTAGAGATGAAACAAGAAAGAAGGTTGGATGAGGTCATCTTCTTATGCTGGCTCTGATATTGTTAGAAGCACCTTCAAGAAAGGACCCATGTAGGAAAAATATTTAATGAACACTATTTTGACCTGTGGCCATTCCAAGAGTTCAACTTTCTTTTTCTCTTGGAAGTTATGAGACACTCGAGGTGCATATCTGAGACAACACAGGCAGAGGAAGTGGAACTGGGCCTTGGACTAGAGCACACCTGAGATAGGATCCCAGATCAGGTACTGAACCCTACGAGTGGTTCTGGGGTGGGCCACTGAGTCGGAGATGCTAGGGATTGAAATATGCTCAGGGCGGATCTGAAGAGAGGGAAGGCGGCCAGAAGCGAGTGATAGGTAAATGCACTGATATGTCCAGGTGAGACCTGACCCACACTGGCCTTCCTGGGACCAGCTCTCAAGATGGAAGGAGCTGTCAACTGAGGCAGAGGAGGTCAGCCCTTCAAAGTGGGTAAAAGCAGGTGTCCCTGGTTGACTGACCACTGAGGGACCAGAGTTACAAGACAGAGAGAGCAGGACCAAGCCTATAGCCCAGTGCAGCTGTTGGAAGCTGCCACACGGCTAGGAGCCACAGAGGTGTAGGGGCCTCATCAGAAGGTCCACGTGCAGACCGAGGCTGCTCCCAGACCAGCAGTGAGCTTGGCCAGGCTGGGAAACTCAAGTACTTGAAAGTCTCAGATGTCCTCTGACATCCAAGACAGTTATCACCCGCAGAAGTCTGCCTCAGTGCATTCTCTGTTGTTCTCTTACTGTGAACTTCACCAAGAAGAGAGAGAAAGGAAATTCCCCACCCACCCCAAAGAACTCTCAGACTGAAGGCCGAGACATGCTTGAGCTGCACCCACACCCTCCAATTTATAACCTGTTGTAAAAAGGGCCTGATGGTGAGTATTAAGCACACTACTAGGAAACGCTGGATGTTAAAGAAGGAAGACCACTCATCAGATCCATTGTCACAACCTTTCCCTTTGACTCCACATCATATTCCAAACATAGTTTAGCCTCTGTGGTTACATGTTGTGCACAGGGGTGAAAGTAGGTATATGAGTGCAGTCATTCATTTCATTCTGTCTTTCAGGTCTTGAGATAGGATTAAAAAGCTATTAAATTCAAAACACAGGCTAGGATGTCAAACTATGATACTCATCTGGATGTTTCTGGCCTCCATGGATTTGGAGGGCTCTCGAGATATGTCACTTCTTATAGCCAACCTTGAGTTGGGCTTCTCCCAACAGCATTTAGCTTTATCATCATAAATTATCTCCCTCACAATATTTCTGTGAATTCATAGCTCTGTTTGTCTCCCATAAATCAACTGCAGGCCTGTTTAATTATCCCTCAGCAATTTTAAACAACCAACATTTTTAATGAGGCAGAGAATGCATAAGGCCAGCAAATAGAGTTTTAAGGGTCTATTGTGGGTCACTCTGTGTATATTTTTCAAAGTCAGGCGTTCCTGAGATAAGTCACATATTACCCAGTTCTCAAGGCTTGGCCAAGTTTCTTTCCCACTGCATGACCAATGAGACTCTTGGCCATCGGCAGGCTGCTTTTTGTCAATGACTTTGAAGTGTGTCAGTTACTATAAACACACATGATGAATGAGTGTTATGGTTATGTGAGGAATTCAGTCACCTTGGCTCAGGCCGAGAAAGTGGCAGAGCTATGGATAGCTAAACCAAAGGACCATGCCTACCACTAGAGCCAGGCCATTGATGGAGTATCATTAACATTGAGACTGCTTCCTAAAATCCAGAAATTTCTCCACCTGGTTTTTACAGTCAATGTGATGGCTTAGTGAACTAGCACCTAATCCCCTCTCATGGGAAACATCCTTAGTGATTTTGCTAGAAGATGGACCCAGCTCACCCTGGCCCACCTCAATGAGGGCAGACCCTCACCTGTTGGCCTTCATCTCCCATAGGCCGTGGGATGTTCTCAGGTGAGTGGCTCCAGTTAGCTCTGCCCCACGATGGACATGGCCTGTGGGGATATCGCTCAGCCAGGCTGCAGGTGAGGCTGCTGTGTTTGTGCAAAGCTGAGTGCCTGGGTCCAGTCTGTGGACCATGCTAGACCCAAAGGCCAGTCTTTGCTGTTAGGTGGCCAGTCCAGAACCCAGGGGATGGGCAAGGCTGGGCAGGGAAGAGAGGAGGTAAAAGAGAAGTTGCAGTTGGGTACCAGGACCAAGAGGAGAAAGGCACAAGGGAACAAATAGATTCCTATTTCCTCCCAAATTCCTGAGGGCGTTTCTGGAAATCTTTTTTTTTCCAGGACATTCTTATGACCACAGAAATGGGAGTAATTTTAAGAAGACAGAGTCTGCCCCCTGCCCTAGCAAACTTCTATCCCCACCGCTGCCCTCTGCTCTCCTCCTCCCCCTTCTTTTCCATCTCTTCACGTGCCCAGACACCGTGCTGAGCTCTGCACATGAAGCATCTCAAAATAACCCATTTTACAGATGAGGAAACTGATGGCTCAAGGTCTCGACCAACATGCCCAAAGGCACCCTCCCCCTCACAAAGCTAGATTCAGACCCCGTTCCAGGACTATTCCGGAGCCCAGTTTTGGTGCACCCAAGGCCACTGGCCCCTGCCCTGGAGTGAAGAACAGGAGATCTGAACTGTCAGAGAATGTCTCTGTCTGCATGCCTCAGCTGACCTTTCTGAACCTCAACCTCAACAGGAGAATAATTAAGCAGAAAGCCTAGCAGACTAGTTAGGAACTCGAGCTCCAAAAACAAATGCAATCAGCTAGGGTCTCTCTATACAATCTAGAGAAATAGACCCAAGCACTCTGCATCTCAGGTAAGTCATCTTCCAGGTGGGAATCATGGCATAACCTTGCCCAGAGAGGCTATAAAAATGGCCTGGGTGAAATATTTAGAAGAGAGGCTGGCTCTAAAAGTTGGCTGCTATCAGTAATCATTCCTTCAGGTCTACTCTGTCCCATTTCTTCCTTCATTCTCCTTGCAAGAGAACTGCTTAGAGCTTGGAATTTCTGTCCATTTAGAGCAGTTACTGAATAAGTCACAGCTGTTTACTCAAGGCCCAAGGATACTGTGACAAGTTAGAAGCCTGCACAGGACAGGAATCCAGGAAATTGTTATTTTGATCTTCAATGCGCGTTTTCTTGCCAAGCTAAGTAACCTTTGTAGGCCCTGTAATATGTTAACATTTAGAGATAGAGTTTATGAACTGCTCTAATCCACTTTTAGTAAGGCCCATTACCTCCAAATACAGAGTCAAGGTTCCAATTAAAGCTTTCCATTAGAGAATAACTGTTATTTGACAAACCAGAAGGAGAAAAGAACAATTTCTCATAGTTTTAAAGTTTATCTTCCTGAAAATGGCAGTCTCCTCACAGCACTCACAGGCACGCAGTCCACTCATCCAACGTTTCAGAGCATCGACTCTAAAATGGAGAGTATTCTGGAAGCCTGGGCAAGACAGTGCCTCCTCCCTAAGGGATCTCAGATGCTAAATGGGACATACACGCACACACACAAATAGTTACTCTGGTACCCTGACGTCTGAAGCCAAGGTATGACTGAAGTTTTAGAAGCAAAAAATAAAGACCCGAATTTCTTTGGTCTTGGAAGCTCATAAAAGACTTATTAGGAGAAGCTGTTTTCACCAGGTTTTCAAGTTTGTTCACAGTTTTGCTGGACAGCAAAGGCAGAGAAACATTCTAGGCCAAGTTGAATGCATGTGCATTCAAGACACATAGATTGAGAATTGTGTGGGCTCTTGGTGATGCTGAGGCACTGTGAGCACCTGTGTCCCAGAGATAGAAGGATGGGGTGCAGAGATAAGGGTGGAAAAGTGTCCTGAATGCCATGTTACTGTTAGGAATTTTTTCTGACGAGTGTCCATTACAACTCTCTGTAAAACCTTTATGCCTGCATTTCTGGGCTTTCAGAGTCACATAGGGAGCCATGGACAGAACAGGCAGGGCAGGATGCCACCCTTGGATGCTGAGCTGCCTGGCCATGGACCACACTCATGCTTCTCAGTGGCTGTGGCTATGCCACCCTCATTGGTATTGCTGCCTTTAGGAGAATGTTGGGATATCTTCATTTGTTCTTTCCCAATTTCTTTGATTTTACCTTCACTCCTGACTGTAGGCTGTTTCCTGAAGCTCCCTTACTAATCAGTCAGGCAAGACTCTCCTTGTCATACCCAGTGATATTTGTTAAGGAGTAAATTTCTTTTCTGAGTTCCCTGACCCCCTCAAAATTCTAGGATGATGGGAATTCCTAATAAGCTAAGGTTTCCAGGACAGCAGAGGTGGAAACATAGGGCACAGCTTCACAGCACCTTCCTCACACTGAGCTGACTGTCCAGAGAAGCAGGAGGAAGAGAGCTCCTCTGGCTCCTTTTACTCTGATCTTTCCAACGGAGAAACTATTCATGGCAGCCCCTCTGCACAGGGACAGACAGAACCAGAGGAAATGTAAATGGGGCTCAGTTCCATTTTGAGATGGGAAATGGGGACACAGGGGCTCTGTCCATTGCGATGCCCCTTGACTTCTGGAAACAGGGAGTGGTCCCCACCCAGCTCAGCTGGATGAGCTATTCTCAGAGCAGCTGGGAGCCCTTAGGAACATTCTCAGTGTCATCCTGCTGCTCCCCAGGCCAGAGCACCATGCTGTTCTTTAGAAGGACTCTGCAGGCTGTTCAGTGGGAGAGGAGATGCCTCATGGGGGCTGCTCTCTGCTGGGCACTGAGTGTCTGTGCCCTGGGATGAGAAGCCTGAGGCTTTGTCAAGCTCTGTCACCCAAAATAACTATGAGGCCACTTTGTGGCTCAGATGTTCTTATCTACTGCATGAAAATAATGTACCTTGAACAATGCATTTGTGTCTTTAACACTCACTTATTGAGTACATGTGGTTCCTGCCCTTAAGGTCACAGTTGGATAGAAATAAAAATAAAGAATTCCAGTACAGTCTAATATATGCAGTACCAGGTATGTCCACAAGATAGGGTTTATTACAAAGGGGCAGAGGGATTCCCTTCAGGCAAGCTGGGGAGTAAAGAGGGAAGCTGAATAAGCCTCCTCATTGAGATGATGCATAAACAGGCTCTAGACATCCGAGTAGGAATTCTCCAGGCAAAGACTCTCCATGCAGAGTAATTCCAGTAGAGTGAATCGGTACTTTATTTTCCAGACATAGGAATCTTGGAGACTGAAAGGGACTGTTGTTAATAATCATGCTTGACTGATGGACATAAACCAGTTCTGTCCTGGGCCATTTGGGACATATGTTCACACTACATCTAGGCAGCGAACACAGACTTGGAGGCTTGAATTAGCATCTATCGGATTTGGGCTATGAGTAAGAGAAAAACCTTGCTAAATTCAAAAGACTAGAGTCCAAGGAGGCCTCCAGATGAGGTGCCACTTAGCAGCTTCATGCTTCCACTAAGGGCCCACATGCCTTCACTGTGTTTTTCTGTCCTCACTGTCAATTTCATCCCGGGGCTGTCCCTCTAGTAGTGTCAAGATAGTGACCAGTGACAATACAGCCGAGGGCTTTGTTATTCACACACAGCAAAACAGAGAGGAAGTAAAACTCCTCCCCAAACTCACCTTCCATTCAATCTGTCTGTCCTCTCTGGCCCAATTATGGAGCAGGGGGACATCATATGTAAAGAGATTTGAAGGCAAGTAGCTCTCCTTGAAGGAGCTGGGGAGGGTGGTGATCAGATGTGGTTCTATGAGGAGAGTGGGGAGGGGAATAGGCACAGGATAGGCTATCAGTAGTGCCTGCAGCAAGGACAATTCCGGATTGCCGACGCCTAAGGTAGAGAGATGTGATGGGGAAAGAGATGTGATGCGGAAACAAATTCTGAAGTATCTTGTCTGCTTTGTGAGTTAATGGGATGCCACGGTGGATTTTTTTATTTTTATTTTTTTAAATTAGTTTCTGCTTTATAACAAAGTGAATCAGTTATACATACACATGTTCCCATATCCCTTCCCTTTTGCATCTCCCTCCCTCCCACCCTCCCTATCCCACCCCTCCAGGCGGTCACAAAGCACCGAGCTGATCTCCCTGTGCTATGCGGCTGCTTTGCACTAGCTATCTACCTTACGTTTGGTAGTGTATATATGTCCATGCCTCTCTCTCGCTTTGTCACAGCTTACCCTTCCCCCTCCCCATATCCTCAAGTCCATTCTCAAGTAGGTCTGTGTTTTTATTCCTGTTTTACTCCTAGGTACTACATGACATTTTTTCCCCTTAGATTCCATATATATGTGTTAGCATACGGTATTTGTCTTTCTCTTTCTGACTTACTTCACTCTGTATGACAGACTCTAGGTCTATCCACCTCATTACAAATCGCTCAATTTTGTTTCTTTTTATGGCTGAGTAATATTCCATTGTATATATGTGCATTTTACAATAAGTTTTGCACTTGTGGAAAACTCACCCTTAAGATGGTGTGGTGGGTGAACTAGCAAAGGGCAGATTATAGGAAAGGAGTCACAGCCAAGCTATGGCAGCAATTCGGGTGAAAGATAATGTGACAGTAACATTGGAAGTGAGGAGGAGAGAGAAAGGAGAGATAACCACAGATACCGCCTACACCTGAAAGATCACATGGGGGGATTCAAGAGCAACCTCTAGAATTCTGGATCAGGGAGCTGGGTAGGCACCCTACCATTAACAAAATTACAGAATTCAGAAAGATGAGTATGTTTCTTTGGTGTGAGAGGCTACAGATGAATATGGAGTTTGAGACAAGTTGAGCTTAACGTCCCTTTGGGGTATGTGAGGAGACAGAGCTAGAGTTCATGAGAGAGTCGGGGCTAAGGATATGCTTCTGAGAGTCATCAGCTTGGAGACGGTACTTAGAACCTTAGGATCCCAAGGCTGAGGTGGTTAAGGATGGCGAGGCGGAGCAACAGTATTTACTGGCTGGTTCTGTCTCCTTGGTCATCAGCTAAGAGTGAGGGGGCAGTACTAAAGCTAAGGATCTGGAAAAGCTCTGAAATAGTCTTTTAAGGAGCTGGGAGAAGGATTTTCCTCATGGCAGGATCTTGTGAGAGCTTAAAGTCAATCAACTTCAGACAGAACTGGAACCAAAACCTTCTGGGGTATGTGTCTTCATCCATGGACCAAGGTCTCTGCACCTAGGTTAATGGCTCTCTGCTCTGGGCTCTCAGATCTGGATTTACACCTACCTCTATCATAACACCTACAGAGTGGGAATGTTTTCTGGGTATCTGCTTCATTGCACCGTGGACACCTTGGGGCTGGGGAATAAATATCCTTTCCCCACCTCCATATCCCTGTAGTAAGAAGGTGGCTGTGTGCATGGTAGATGCTTGATAAATATTTAATGCTTGAATGAACAACAGAATAGATGCCCAAATTAAGGGTCATGTCAAGTCCTAGCCTGCCTTGTAGACTTGGCTTTCTTGCCACACAAGTCCCAAGGCCATTATTGCCTTTGTTCGTGGCTATGTGGAAGGGCACAAATCCAGGGTCTCAGAAAGCATCCCCTGATCACAGGGGTGCTAAGGTAACAAGTCTCCTCCCCTGCCCTGCCCGGCCTGGCATGTCTCTAATCACAGGCTTAGAAAAAAGGCCAACATCCTACAGAGATCATGGCCCTGATAAAGTCTGACTCCAAATCTGAGAGGTCTCAGTCTAAGCGCAGCTGCTGCTTCATTTCCAGTCAGAGTGGGAGGCTCAAGGTGACCTTGAGCAATGCCAGGGCCCAGGAATGCAGACACAGTGAATAGGATTCTGTCTTGCACAATGTGGGGGCATTTGGAAATCTGAAAACTACCTTTCTTTCTCCCTGGATGACTCCAAACTCTCTGAGAACTTTTAACAAAGAGCATCAAATTCCTTCATGTGGCATCAAGGCTCTTCGTGGCCACACCTCTGATTACCACCAGGCTTATCTCTAGGACTCCCTGTTTCCTATGGCTCAAGCCCAAGGAGACCATTCTCGTGTCTCCTCCAGGATTTTCCACATGATGTGCCTGACCTAGAATCCTTCTGCACTTGGCTCAATGGTGGTATCCTCAAGGAAGACCCCTGTAGTCTGGGCCAGGTGGCTGCCCGCAGAATTCCTCTACTCGCAGTGCTGCCTGTGAGACTACAAGCTCCTTGGGAATAGCTTCCTTGTCATGCTTCATATGCACTTTGTATGTACTTAACCAACATTAAAGAACAATGAACAGATAAAAGAATAGTCCTCCGAGATACAGAGAGCCCTTAGCCCTGGGTTCAATTTCCAGATTCCAGGGATTCCCTTCATCCTCCAATCTTAAGACTGGACCCTCCAGTCTTAAGGGTCTAGGCATGGGTAAATGGTTCACTGATGGTAAATGCATCCCAATAAAACAGAATCAGCATAGTGCAATGCAAAGAGCACTTAAATAGCACCAAAAGACCTGGCTTTACTACTCATGAGTCACGTGACCACTGGCAGGTCACATGACCTCTTTGAGCCTCTATTCCCTCCTCCGTGTAAAGGGGTTATTGTACATTGCTGTAAGGGAAGTGCCCAGCACACACCTACATATAATGGACTTTGTCCAAGACACTCTACATCATCCAGCACTGAAGGCTAAAGCCTCCTCTGGAGGGGTCTAAACCTCAGCAAAGACACAGGTCAAGTTCGCCTTATTGACACAGCTGAAATTGGAATGTGGCAGCCCTCCCATTCTATCCCCAAATGGGCCCTAAGTGGGCCAAGATCATAATATGTTTGGGGGTATATCAATAGAAGTATTGCCATTTGAAGGATCCTGGAGTGAGGCATTTCTCCTTCGGGGAGGCCTAGGGTGAGGGTACTCTCTGTTTGGAGGGATCCTGGACTGGGGCACATTTCCTGGGGGCTTCAGTGGGTCACTCTTCTTTCAGGAACTGTGGAGTAAAATAGTCTTTAGATGTAACTCATTGTCACAGACGTCTCATCGTCACAGATGAAGGACACCTCATGGAAACTGCTCTACCAAGGCCACTGTTATGGGTTGAATTATGTTCTCCAAAAAGATATACTGAAGTCCTACTTCCAGACCTTATTTGGAAATAGGATCTTTGCAGATGTATCAAATTAAGATGAGGTCATTAGGGTGGGCTCTAATCCAATGATCAGTTAACTAATAAGAAGAGGAAAAAAAGACAGACACAGACAGGGAGAGAATGCCAAGTGACTACAGAGGCAGAGACTGGGGTTACACTCCACAGGCCAAGGAATACATAGGGCTACCAGAAGCTGGAAGAAGCAAGGAAAGATCTTCTGCTAAAGACTTTGGAGAGAGCATGGCCCTATAAACACCTTGATTTCTGGCTTTTGGCCTCCAGAACTGTGAGAGAATCCATTTTTTATTGTCTCAAGCCACCATATTGTGGGACATTGTTACAGTAGCCCTAGGAAACTAATACAGTCACCTACAAGTACATAGAATGTTCTGCCCTGTCAATGCTTGAGCCTGCTCTGTTTGACAAGGTGAGCCAACCCTGCTTAAACTGCCCTGTCCTTTGAGGCAGAACTCTGTTCACCTTTTCTCTCCACCTGCCCCCAGCTCCTTCTCTGCCATGCCCCTGCTCCCCTCCATGTCCCCTCAGATGCAGCCTCTCCCTAGAGGATCTGTTCTAGCTTAATTAACATACACACCACTGTCGCAGCTAAGAACATGTTAGGGGTATGACCCATTTTTTTAAAATAATATTTTTGTTCCTATCATTGTTTAGTCCATCAACAAATATTTGTTAAGCACATGCTATGCAACAGACATTGTTCCAAGCCCCTGGGATTCTGCATGAATAAAGATGACTCATGAAACTTTTGTTCTAGTGACTGTGGTGGGGAAGGGGAGGTGGAAGGAGAAGGGGTTTGTCAGGAAAGAGAAAACAAACAAATTAAAGGACAAGATAATTTCTAGTCATAAGAAGTACTACAAAAAGATAAAATGAAATCTCAGGTTATAGAGAGTGGGATGAATTAGGAGAGTTCTTTCTGATGAGGGGAACTTTAACCTTTGATCTGAACAACAGGGGCATTTGGGGAGGTCTTCTCCAGGCAGAGAGAATTGTTTCTGCAAAGGCCCTGAGGGAAGAATAAGGAAGGAAGAGAAAGAAGTCCAATGGGCCAGAGAAAATAGGCTGAGGGGAGAACTTAAGGACATGCATTTGGAGAAGTAAGTATCTGTACTATTTTCTGTTGCTTTTTATTATTATTATTATTTTATTATTATTTTTTTGCTGTACGCGGGCCTCTCACTGCTATGGCCTCTCCCATTGCAGAGTACAGGCTCCAGTCGCACAGGCCCAGCAGCCATGACTCATGGGCCCAGCCGCTCCACGGCACGTGGGATCCTCCCGGACCGGGGCACGAACCTGCATCCACTGCATCAGCAGGCGGACTCTCAACCACTGCGCCACCAGGGAAGCCCTTTTTATTATTTTTAATTACGAAAAACAAAAACAGAAATTTTTAACTGCAGGAAAAAAAATTTAAAAATCAGCTTTGCTGATCTCCCCAGAGTTGACAGAACAATTTGGGGGATGTTACCCCCAAATGGTTTGCAAAGTGTGGTCCCTGGACCAGCAACACCATTATCACTTAGCAAGTTGTTAGATGTGCAGATTTTTGTCCCCAACTCAGACTAACTGAATCAGAAGCTCTGGGGGTGGAGCTCTGCAATCTGTGTATTAAAGATTCCTCCAGGTGATTCTGTTGTATACCCAAGTGTGAGAAGCACCGTGACTGTTTCTGTCAGGGCTCCATTAACTACAGCTGGGTTGCATGTTGGACTAGTACGCCGAGAGAGGCTGGAACTTCAAATATACCTCACAACGGAGGTTAGACATTCACTGACCAACAGACCAGCTATAGGAAGTGATACAGGCAAGACCACAGGAGACAGTCACAGCAAGTTGGTGAAACACACAAAGCAGATGAGATCCAGCAAACAAGACCTTCAGGTACAAGTACGAGAGAACTTCATGCACTTGAACAGCTGGCAGTGAGCATCAAAGAAAGCTTGTCATTAATAGTAGGGTCCAGCCAGGGAATGATCCAGCCAGTTCATGCAAATCTATAACAGGGACACCAGGAAAGACAGAATATCTCCCCAGGGTATAGATGCTCTGAGGAACAGCAGTCTTTCATGGCAATATTCAAATGCAGAGAAAATGCCTTAGCTGGATTATCAGAATCAGGGCTAGACTAGCAGCAAAGCCAGCGCCAGGCCCCTTTGTGTTGGGCAGAACTTCCCACCGTCTTCTCGCCTTACCTCAAGACTGACTATCAGACCCTGTGAGCCTTTGAGGCAAGGTGTTTCTTTTCTATCCTAAAATAGTAGCCCTTTCTAGTGCCACTGTGTTTTTACACACACCTCTTGACTGTTTAGCCCAATCAGCTCTGCAGAAGCTGGGAGCAATTTGTGAGGTCTCTCCCGTAGCACCTCTGAGCTTCCCAATAGCTCCCCCTGTCTCGAAGGTCATCAACAGCAGGAAATTAACAGACTTATCAAAGGCTCTGGATAGTCTTTGTGAAATGACATGATTTGGAGTATAGACAATTGGTTCATTAGAGATTTCTCTAGGCCCTCAGGCAGAATGTTTTACTGTAATTACTCATAGCTTTGACAAGCTTCCAGTCAGCTTTGAATCTGAAAATTAGAAGGCATGAAATAGGGTAACTATGGGCACATAGGCTGCCAAAATAAAAAAAAATTAACAGCTGACTGGTCAAAGTTAAGGGAAGAAATTTTAAAACTATAAAATTCAAGCTAAAAAGTTTTGAGACCATATTATGCAGGAGAAAAATGTCTTCTAAAACATTCAGTAGTGGAATTGTGTTATAATGCTTTTTGAAAGATCAAGAAGATGGTAGATTATGATCCACTTCCAGTGTTTAAAACGTGTGGAGACAGAGGACATGCAAAATGGTGTCATAATGAACTCAGTAGATCCTCTCTCCAGCAAAAAAAAAAAAAAACATTTAGATGCAGAAAGTTATATAAAACAATTATTTAAAGTCTCTGGGGATTGTCCTAATGGCATAATATGGGAAAACATTCATTCAAGAAAATCTATTAAATTTCAATACTAACAGTGAGAGTCCGTAGCATTTGAACCACAGCCAATCTCCCATCCTCACCCACAGCCCAGTGTCATGGAAACTCTATCCTAGGTGGGCATGGCCAAGGACAAGGGTCTCCCTCTCCCTCAAGATCCCAATCTAGGGTTGTGATTTCATCCCAGCATGGGGAAGTTTTCAGCAAATCTCATCCTCTCACCAGCTTCATGCTATAGGAGTTCTAATCCAGGCAGACATGCCCAAGAGGACTGGGGCTCCCTTCCCCCAATGAGCCTTCATTCATAAGGCCAAGAATACTGGGCTTGACCACCCCTGCCCCAAATAGCTTGTAGGATTGAGGCTCAGTACCAGGAGAAGCAAGAGGAGAAGACCTCTCACTCACAGAGAGGGGTGTCACCAGGAGAAGAGGGCCACTGTCCCCAATCCAACCTCTGATTTAGTGGCATAGAGGTTCTTCCTAGGGAGAGAAGCAAGTTTTAAGAAGAGTGAGGTCCTCATACCCCCTTAAAGGGACTGACTTTATTTATAACATAGTTTGGGGAGATCATGACTAAGGACACTTTAAAAGCAGTGGAGATCTTGGTGGTGAATTGGAAAAGCCTGGTGGTTTTACTATGCTAGTAGTAGCAAGCAGCATGCTATAACAGCTAGAAATTTAACAGAGACAACTAGGGAAAGAGACAGCTAAAAAGAGCCCTCCTGGAGTCAGAGTAAGAAACAAAGACTGGGCACACCCTGCTCCATGACTTTAATTTATCAGACTATTGAGCAATTTATATCAAGCTATTGTCAAAAACAATAGAGCAAACAGCTAGCAACTAGTAGAGGCTAACATCTAGGTGAGAAACCAACAAAAGCAAAGGAGCCAGAAGCTTAAGAGGCAGATCAGGGAAAGACAGATTCAAAGAGTACACAAATAAACCACAGACATCTCTGGTGTTAAGGGAGAGTGCATATTCCCAAGGCTTCACACTCAGAAAAGAGACATCACAGGCTGTACATTGCAGGGAAATAGACTTCTCTGAACTACTTAAAAGGCAAAACAAAGAGAAAATCTTGAACACAGCACAATAAAAATGATCCATCACATGCAAGGGAACACTAAGAAGGTTAACAGAAATAGTGGAGGCCAGAAAGCAGCTGGATTCAAAGTACTGAAAGTAAAAAAATCAACCACCCAAGAACCTTATAACTAGAAGAACTTTAAAAAATGAAAGCTAAATAAGAAAATCCCAAATAAGTTTTAAAAAAAAAGTAAATGTTAATTGTTAAAGGGCCTGCTTTGCAAAAAATACTAAAGGAATTTCTCAGGCCAGAAGCAAGTGACACCAGATGTTAATTCAATACACACAATAAAATGAAGAGGATCAGTAAAGGTAATTATGCAGATAATAATAAAACAGAGTACACTACATATTTTCTTCTTTCTTTCTTAGTATATTTAAAAAACAATTGCATAAATCAAAACTACAATGAGGTATCACTTCACACCAGTCAGAATGGCCATCATCAAAAACTATACAAACAATATGCTGGAGAGGGTGTGGAGAAAAGGGAACCCTCTTGCACTGTTGGTGGGAGAACCAACTCTCCACTATGGAGAACAGTATGGAGGTTTCTTAAAAAACTAAAAATAGAACTACCATATGACCCAGCAATCCCACTACTGGGCATATACCCTGAGAAAACCATAATTCAAAAAGAGTCATGTACCAAAATGTTCATTGCAGCTCTATTTACAATAGCCAGGACATGGAAGCAACCTAAGTGTCCATCAACAGATGAATGGATAAAGAAGATGTGGTCCATATATACAATGGAATATTACTCAGCCATAAAAAGAAACAAAATTGAGTTATTTGTAGTGAGGTGGATGGACCTAGAGTCTGTCATAGAGACTGAAGTAAGTCAGAAAGAGAAAAACAAATACCATATGCTACCACATATATATGGAATGTAAAAAAAAGAAGAATCTAGGGGCAGGACAGGAATAAAGATGCAGATGTAGAGAATGGACTTGAGGACACGGGGAGGGGGAAGAGTAAGCTGGGACGAAGTGAGAGAGTGGCATGGACATATATACACTACCAAATGTAAAATAGATAGCTAGTGGGAAGCAGCCACATAGCACAGGGAGATCAGCTTGGTGCTTTGTGACCACCCAGGGAGGTGGGGTAGGGAGGGTGGGAGGGAGACGCAAGAGGGAGGAGATATGGGGATATATCTATATGTATAGCTGATTCACTTTGTTATAAAGCAGAAGTTAACACACCATTGTAAAGCAATTATACTCCAATAAAGATGTTTAAAAAATTGCATAAAACAGTACGTGTATAACTACTATTTTGTCTATAACATATAGAAACGTAGTGCATTTGAAAATATCAAAATAAACTAATCCTACAAGGCCAGCATCACCCTGATAACAAAACCAGAAAAAGATACCACAAAAAGAAGAAGGAAATTACAGGCTAATATCACTGATGAACATAGATGCCAAAATCCTCAACAAAATTTTAACAAACTGATTTCAACAATACATTAAAAGGATCACACACTGTGGTCAAGTGGAATTTATCCCAGGGATGCAAGGATGGTTCAATATCCACAAATCAACCAGTGGATACACCATATGAAAAAACTGAACAAAAATCATATGATCTTCTCAATATGCACAGAAAAACCTTTTGACAAAATTAACATCCATTTAAAATTTTAAAAATTCCCAAGAAAGTGGGTATAGAAGGCACATCCCTCAGCATAATAAAGGCCATCTATGACAAACCTACAGCTAACGTCATACGCAATGGTGAAAAGCTGAAAATATTTTTTCTAAGATCAGAAACAAGACAAAGATGAACACTTTTATTCAATAGAGAATTGGAAGTCCTAGACACAGCAATCAGACAAGAAAAAGAAATAAAAGCCCAAATTGGAAAGGAAGAAGTAAAACTGTCACTGTTTGCAGATGACATAATACTATACATAGATTGCCATATATACAGTACTATGTATAAGATAGGTAACTAATGAGAACCTATTATATGGTGCAGGAAACTCTACTCAATGCTCTGTGGTGACCTAAATGGGAAGGAAATCAAAAAAAAAAAAAAAGAGGGGATATATGTATAGCTGATTTACTTTGCTATACAGCAAAAACTAACACAACATTATAAAGCAACTGTACTCCAATAAAAATTAATAAAAAAATACTACACATAGAAAACCCACCAAAAAACCACTAGAACTTATCAATGAATTTAGGAATGTTTGGGGACACAAAATTAATATACAGAAATCTGTTGCATTTCTATACACTAACAACAAACTATCAGAAAGAGAAACTAAGAAAACAATCCCATTTACAATTGCTTCCAAAAGAATAAAATCCCTAGGAATAAATCTAACCAATGAAGTAGGACCTGTACTCAGAAAACTCTAAGACACTTATGAAAGAAACTGAAGATGACACAAACAGATGAAAAGATGTATCTTGTTCATGGACTGGAAGAATTAATATTGTTAAAATGACCACACTATCCAAGGCAATATACAGATTCAGTGCAATCTCTATCAAAATACCAATAGCATCTTTCACAGAACTAGAGCAAATAATTCTAAAATTTGTATGGAAACACAAAAGACCTTGAAAAATCAAAACATCCTGAGAAAGAATAGAGCTAGTGGTATCACGCCTCCTGATTTCGAACTATACTACAAAGCTACACTAATCAAAACAGTATAATTCTGGCACAAAAACAGACACATAGATCAATGGGACAGAATAGAGAGCCCAGAAATGAAGCCACACTGATATGGTAAATTTATCTATGACAAAGAAGGCAAGAATATGCAGTGAGGAAAAGACAGCTCTTTAATAAATGGTATTGGAAAAACCGGACAGCTACATGCAAAAGAATCAATCTGGACTATTTTCTCACTCAATATAAAAAATAAACTCAAAATGGATTAAATAGTTAAGTGTAAGACCTGAAACCATAAAATTCCTAGAAGAAAACATAGGTAGTATGCTCCTTAATATGGATCTTAGCAATATTTTTTTGGATGTGTCTCCTCAGGCAAGGGAAACAAAAGCAAAAAGAAACAAATGAAACCACATCAAACTAAAAAACTTTTGCACAGTGGATGAAACTATCAACAAAACAAAAAGGCCATCTACTGAATGGGAGAAGATATTTGCAAATCATATGTCCAATAAGGGGTTAATATTCAAAATATACAAAGAACTCATACAACACAACATCAAAAAAACAAATAACCCAATTAAAAAATAGGGAAAGGATCTGAATAGACATTTCTCCAAAGAAAACATATAGATGATCAACAGGCACATAAGAAGATGCTCAACATCACTCATCATCAGGCAAATGTAAATCAAAACCACAATAGATATCACCTCACACCTGTCAGAATGGCTATTATCAAAAAGACAAGAAATAACAAGTGTTGGTGGGAATGTGGATAAAAGGGATCCTTGTATACTACTGATGGGAATGTAAATTGGCACAGACACTACTGAAAATTATATGGATTTTTTCTCAAAAAATTAAAAATAGAACTACCATACAATCCAGCAATTCCATTTCTGAGTATTTTTCTAAGGAAAACAAAAACACTAATTTGAAAAGATAGATTTACCTCTATGATCACTGAAGCATTATTAACAATAGCCAAGGTATGGAAGCAACCTAAGTGTCCATCAAAAGATGAATGGATAAATAAGAAGTGTATATGCATATGTATATGTGTATATATATATATATATATATATATATATATATATATATGTATATACATGTTATATGTAATAATGGAACATTACTCAGCCATAAAAAAATGAATCTTTCCATTTGCAACAACACGGATGGACTAAGTGCTAAGTGAAATAAGTCAGAGGCAGACAAATATCATATGATTTCACTTATATGTAGAATCTTAAAAAACAAATGAACAAATACAAAAGACAGAAACCGAATTATACATACAAAGAACAAACAGATGGTTGCCAGATGGGAGGGTGATGTAGGGATTAGTGTAAGAGATGAAGGAGATTAAGAGATACAAAATTCCAGCTATAAAACAAATGAGTCACAAAGATGAAATGTACAGCATGGGTAATATAGTCAGTAATATTGTAATAACTATTTATGGTAATGGGTGGTTACTAGACTTACATGGTGATCATTTTGAATTGTACAGAAATATCAAATCACTATGGTATGCACCTGGAACTAACATAGTGTTGTAGGTCAATTATACTTCAATCAAAAGAAAAAGAAAAGAAAGAATATGTAATCACAGTATTCTAATAGGTTCTGCAGTGAACATTTATAAATTGTAAAAATGCTTTTTTTATTGTATCTATGTGAGATGATAGATATTAGCTAAACTAATTTTAGTAATCATTTCACAGTGTATGTAAATCAAACCATCAGTTTGTACACCTTAAGCTTAACAGTGTTGTATGTCAATTATCTTTCAATAAAAATGAGGGAAAAAAAGAAGATAGGAAAAAATGAGAAATTAAACTCCAAAGAAAACAGAACAGAGAAAATAAAAAACATTAGAGAAGAAATAATTGAAATAGAGAAAAAAAAGAACAAAAGCAAAAACAATGAAACTAAAATTTTGTTCCTTGAAAACTTCAGCAAAATTGACATACTTTTAGCGAGAAGAACCAAGAAAAATAAAATATAGAAGAATCAAGCTACTAAAATCAAGAGTGATAGAGAAGACATCACTACTGATCCTATAGAAATATAAGGTATTGGACTTCCCTGGTGGCACAGTGGTTAAGAATCTGCCTGCTAATTCAAGGAGCACGGGTTCAAGCCCTGGTCTGGGAAGATCCCACGTGCCGCGGAGCAACTGAGCCCATGCACCACAACTACTGAGCCTGTGCTCTAGAGACCAGGAGCCACAACTACTGAGCCTGCATGCCACAACTACTGAAGCCCATGTGCCTAGAGCCTGTGCTCCACAACAAGAGAACCCACCACAATTAGAAGCCCGCACGCCACAAGGAAGAGTAGCCCCCACTTGCTGCAACTAGAGAAACCCCATGCACAGCAACGAAGACCCAATGCAGCCAAAAATAAATAAGTAAATAAATAAATTTTAAAAAAGAAATATAAGGGATTATAAGGGAATTCTATGTACTTTTCAGTGGCAACAAATCAGATAACCTGGATAAAATGGATAAATACCTAAAAACACAAAAACTACTAAAACTAACTCAAAAAGAGATATAAAATCTGAATAGACACATAAAAGTAAAGAGATTGAACTAGCAATTTAAAGCTATTCACAAGGAAAAGCCCAGGCCCAGATGCATTCGCTACCGAATTCTATCAAACCTTTAAAGAATCAACACTAGACTTTCACAAACTCTTCCAAACCAATAGAAGAGGAGGGAACACTTTTCACTCATTTTGTGAAAAGCAGTATAGCCCTGACACCAAAACTAGATAAAGACATTACACAAAAAAGAAAACTACAGACAAATAACACTTAAGAATACAAATACAAAAATTCTCAACAAAATGGTAGCAAACTAAGTCCAGCAAATGTATAAAAAGATTATAGAGACGGCTTCATGGTGGCGGAAAAGTAAGACGTGGAGATCACCTTCCTCCCCACAAATACATCAGAAATACATCTACATGTGGAACAACTCCTACAGAACACCTACTGAACGCTGGCAGAAGACCTCAGATCTCCCAAACATCAAGAAACTTCCCATGTACCTGGGTAGGGCAAAAGAAAGAAGAATAAACAGAGACAAAAGAATTGGGACAGGACCTGCACCAGTGGGAGGGAGCTGTGAAGGAGGAAAGGTTTCCACACACTAGAAGCCCCTTCACTGGAGGAAACGGAGGTGGGGGTGGGGTGGGGGAAGCTTTGGAGCCAGGGAGGACAGTGCAGCAACAGGGTTGCAGAGGGCGAAGCTGAGAGATTCCCGCACAGAGGATCAGTGCCGACCAGCACTCACCCGTCCGAGAGGCTTGTCTGCTCACCCGCCGGGGCGGGCAGGGGCTGGAAGCTGAGGCTCAGGCTTCGGAGGTCGGATACCAGGGAGAGGACTGGGGTTGGCTGCGTGAACACAGCCTGAAGGGGGCTAGTGAGCCACAGCTAGCCAGGAAGGAGTCCGGGGAAAAGTCTGGAACTGTGTAAGAGACAAGAGACTTTTTCTTGCCTCTTTGTTTCCTGGTGCGTTAGGAGAGGGGATCAAGAGCTCTGCTTAAAGGAGCTCCAGAGACGGGCGCAAGTCGCGGCTATCAGCACGGACCCCAGAGCCGGGCATGAGACGCTAAGGCCGCTGCTGCCGCCACCAAGAAGCCTGTGTGCGAGCACAGGTCACTATCCACACTGCCCCTCCCGGGAGCCTGTGCAGCCCGCCACTGCCAGGGTCCCATGATCCAGGGACAACTTCCCCAGGAGAACACATGGCACGACTCACACTGCTGCAATGTCATGCCGGCCTCTGCCGCTGCAGGCTCGCCCCACATCCGTACCCTTCCCTCCCCCCGGCCTGAGTGAGCCATAGCCCCCATATCAGCTGCTCCTTTAACCCCATCCTGTCTGAGCGAAGAATAGATGCCCTCAGGTGACCTACACGAAGAGGACGGTCCAAATACAAAGCTGAACCCCAGGAGCTCTGCGAACAAAGACGAGAAAGGGAAGTTTCTCCCAGCAGCCTCAGGAGCAGCATACTGAATCTCCACAATCAACTTGATGTACCCTGCATCTGTGGAATACCTGAATAGACAACGAATCATGCCAAATTGAGGAGGTGGACTTTGGGAGCATATATATATATTTTTTCCCCTTTTTCTCTTTCTGTGAGTGTGTATGTGTATGCTTCTATGTGTCACTTTGTCTGTATAGCTTTGCTTTTACCATTTGTCCTAGGGTTCTTTCTGTCCATTTTTTTTTTTACTACAGTTTTTAGCGCTTGTTATCATTGGTGGATTTCTTTTTTGGTTCAGTTGCTCTCTTCCTTCTTTCTTTTTATTTTTTATTACTTAAAAATTTTTTTAATAATTATTTTTTATTTTAATAACTATTTTATTTTATTTCACATTATTGTATTTTATTTTATTTTATCTTCTTTCTTTCTTTTTTTCCCTCCCTTTTATTCTGAGCCTTGTGGATGACAGGCTCTTGGTGCTCCAGCCAGGCGTCAGGGCTGTGTCTCTGATGTGGGAGAGCCAAGTTCAGGACACTGGTCCACAAGACAACTCCCAGTTCCACGTAACATCAAACGACAAAAATCTCCCAGAGATCTCCATCTCAACGCCAAGAGCCAGCTCTACTCAACGACCAGCAAGCTACACTGCTGGACACCCTATGCCAAACAACTAGCAAGACAGGGACACAATTCCATCCATTAGCACAGAGGATGCCTAAAATCAAAATAAGGTCACAGACACCCCAAAACACACCACCAGATGTGGACCTGCCCACCAGAAAGACAAGATCCAGCCTCATCCACCAGAACACAGGCACTAGTCCCCTCCACCAGGAAGCCTAAACAACCCACTGAACCAACCTTAGCCACAGGGGGCAGACACCAAAAAAAACAGGAAATAGGAACCTGCAGCTGGCAAAAAGGAGACCCCAAACACAGTAAGTTAAGCAAAATGAGAAGACAGTGAAACACACAGCAGATGAAGAAGCAAGGCAAAAGCCCACCAGACCTAATAAATGAAGGGGAAATAGGAAGTCTACCTGAAAAAGAATTCAGAATAATGATAGTAAAGATGATCCAATATCTTGAAAATAGAATGGAGAAAATACAAGAAACGTTTAACAAGGACCTAGAAGAACTAAAGAGCAAACAGTGATGAACAACACAATATATGAAACTAAAAATTCTCTAGAAGGGATCAATAACAGAATAACTGAGGCAGAATAATGGATAAGTGACCTGGAAGATAAAATAGTAGAAATAACTACTGCAGAGCAGAATAAAGAAAAAAGAATGAAAATAATTGAGGACAGTCTCAGAGACCTCTGGGACAACATTAAATGCACCAATATTCGAATTATAGGAGTTCCAGAAGAAGAAGAGAAAAAGAAAGGGACTGAGAAAATATCTGGAGATTATAGTTGAAAACTTCCCTAATATGGGAAAGGAAATAGTTAATCAAGTCCAGGAAGCACAGAGAGTCCCATACAGGATAAATCCAAGGAGAAACACGCCAAGACACATATTAATCAAGCTATCAAAAATTAAATACACAGAAAACATATTAAAAGCAGCAGGGAAAAACAATAAATAACACACAAGGGAATCCCCATAAGGTTAACAGCTGATCTTTCAGCAGAAACTCTGCAAGCCAGAAGGGAGTGGCAGGACATATTTAAAGTGATGAAGGAGAAAAATCTACAACCAAGATTACTCTACCCACCAAGGATCTCATTCAGATTTGGCAGAGAAATTAAAACGTTTGCAGATAAGCAAAAGCTAAGAGAATTCAGCACCACCAAACCAGCTTTACAACAAATGCTAAAGGAACTTCGCTAGGCAGGAAACACAAGAGAAGTAAAAGACCTACAATAACAAACCAAAAACAATTAAGAAAATGGTAACAGGAACACACATATTGATAATTACCTTAAATTTAAATGGATTAAATGCTCCAACCAAAAGACATAGACTGGCTGAATGGATACAAAAACAAGATCTGTATATATGCTGTCTACAAGAGACCCACTTCAGACCTAGGGACACATACATACTAAAAGTGAGGGGATGGAAAAAGATATTCCATGCAAATAGAAATCAAAAGAAAGCTGGAGTAGCAATTCTCATATCAGACAAAATAGACTTTAAAACAAAGACTCTTACAAGAGACAAGGAAGGACACTACATAATGTTCAAGGGATCAATCCAAGAAGAAGATATAACAATTGTAAATATTTATGCACCCAACATAGGAGCACCTCAATACACAAGGCAAATACTAACAGCCATAAAAGGGGAAATCGACAGTACCACAATCATAGTAGGCGACATTAACACCCACTTTCATCAATGGACAGATCATCCAAAATGAAAATAAATAAGGAAACACAAGCTTTAAATGATACATTAAACAAGATGGACTTAATTGATATTTATAGGACATTCCATCCAAAAACAATAGAATACACATTCTTCTCAAGTGCGCATAGAACATTCTCCAGGATAGATCATATCCTGGGTCACAAATCAAGCCTTGGTAAATTTAAGAAAATTGATATCGTATCAGGACTCTTTTCTGACCACAATGTTATGAGACTAGATTTCAATTACAGAAAAAAAACTGTAAAAAATAAAACACATGGAAGCTAAACAATACACTATTTAATAACCAAGAGATTACTGAATAAATCAAAGAGGAAATCAAAAAATACCTAGGAACAAATGACAATGAAAACACGATGACCCAAAGCCCATGGGATGCAGCAAAAGCAGTTCTAAGAGGGAAGTTTATAGCAGTATAATTCTACCTTAAGAAACAAGAAACATCTCAAATAAACAACCTAAACTTACACGTAAAGCAATTAGAGAAAGAAGAACAAAAAAACCCCAAAGTTAGCAGAAGAAAAGAAATCATAAAGATCAGATCAGAAATAAATGAAAAACACATAAAGGAAACGATAGCAAAGATCAATAAAACTAAAATCTGGTTCTTTGAGAGGATAAACAAAATTGATAAACCATTAGCCAGACTCATCAAGAAAAAAAGGGGGAAGACTCAAATCAATAGAATTAGAAATGAAAAAGGAGAAGTAACAACTGACACTGCAGAAATACAAAGGATCATGAGAGATTACTACAAGAAACTATATGCCAATAAAATGGACAAACTGGAAGAAATGGATAAATTCTTAGAAAAGCACAAACTTCCGGACTGAACCAGGAAGAAATAGAAAATATGAACAGTCCAATCACAAGCAATGAAATTGAAACTGTGATTAAAGATCTTCCAACAAACAAAAGCCTAGGACCAGATGGCTTCACAGGTGACTTCTATCAAACACTTAGAGAAGAGCTAACACCTATCCTTCTCAAACTCTTCCAAAATATAACAGAGGGAGGAACACTCCCAAACTCATTTTATGAGGCCACCATCACTCTGATACCAACACCAGACAAAGATGTCACAAAGAAAGAAAACTACAGGCCAATATCACTGATGAACATAGATGCAAAAATCCTCAACAAAATACTAGCAAACAGAATCCAATAGCACATTAAAAGGATCATACACCATGATCAAGTGGGGTTTATTCCAGGAATGCAAGGATTCTTCAATATATGCAAATCAATCAATGTGATACACCATATTAACAAATTGAAGGAGAAAAACCATATGATCATCTTAATAGATGCAGAGAAAGCTTTGGACAAAATTCAACACCCATTTATGATAAAAACCCTCCAGAAAGTAGGCATAGAGGGAACTTACCTCAACATATTAAAGGCCATATATGACAAACCCACAGCCAACATCGTCCTCAATGGTGAAAAACTGAAACCATTTCCACTAAGATCAGGAACAAGACAAGGTTGTCCACTCTCACCATTATTATTCAACATAGTTTTGGAAGTTTTAGCCACCATTGCAATCAGAGAAGAAAAAGAAATAAAAGGAATCCAAATCGGAAGAGAAGAAGTAAAGCTGTCACTGTTTGCAGATGACATGATACTATACATAGAGAATCCTAAAGATGCTACCAGAAAACTACTAGAGCTAATCAGCGAATCTGGTAATGCACAGAATACAAAATTAATGCACAAAAATCTCTTGCATTCCTATACACTAATAATGAAAAATCTGAAAGTGAAATTAAGAAAACACTCCCATTTACCATTGCAACAAAAAGAATAAAAAATCTAGGAATAAACTTACCTAAGGAGACAAAAGACCTATATGCAGAAAATTATAAGATACGGATGAAAGAATTTAAAGATGATACAAATGGATGGAGAGATATACCTTGTTCTTGGGTTGGAAGAATCAACATTGTGAAAATGATTATACTACCCAAAGCAATCTACAGATTCATTGAAATTCCTATCAAACCACCACTGGCATTTTTCACAGAACTAGAACAAATAATTTCACAATTTCTACGGAAACACAAAGATCCCGAATAGTCAAAGCAATCTTGAGAAAGAAAAACAGAACTGGAGGAATCAGGCTCCCTGACTTCAGACTATACTACAAAGCTACAGTAATCAAGACAGTATGGTACGGGCACAGAATCGAAATATAGATCAATTTAACAGGACAGAAAGCCCAGAGATAAACCCACGCACATATGGTCACCTTATCTTTGATAAAGGAGGCAAGAATATACAGAGGAGAAAAGACAGCCTCTTCAATAAGTGGTGCTGGGAAAATTGGACAGCTACTTGTAAAAGAATGAAATTAGAACACTCCCTAACACCACACACAAAAATAAACTCAAAATGGATTAAAGACCTAAATGTAAGGCCAGACACTATCAAACTCTTAGAAGAAACCATAGGCAGAACACTCTGTGACATAAATCACAGCAAGATCCTTTTTGATCCACCTCCTAGAGAAATGAAAATAAAAACAAAAATAAACAAATGGGACCTAATGAAACTTAAAAGGTTTTGCACAGCAAAGGAATGATAAAGAAGACGAAAAGACAACCCTCAGAATGGGAGAAAATATTTGCAAATGAAGCAACGGACAAAGGATTAATCTCCAAAATTTACAAGCAGCTCATGCAGCTTAATATCCAAAAAACAAACAACCCAATTAAAAAATGGGCAGAAGACCTAAATAGACATTTCTCCAAAGAAGATATACAGATTGCCAAGAAACACATGAAAGAATGCTCAACATCATTAATCATTAGAGAAATGCAGATCAAAACTACAATGAGATATCATTTCACACCAGTTAGAATGGGCATCATCAGAAAATCTACAAACTATAAATGCTGGAGAGGGTGTGGAGAAAAGGGAACCCTCTTGTACTGTTGGTGGGAATGTAGTTGATACAGCCACTATGGAGAACAGTTGGAGGTTCCTTAAAAAACTTAAAACAGAACTACCATACAACCCAGCAATCATACTACTGGGCATATACCCTGAGAAAACAATAATTCAAAAAGAGACATGTACCAAAATGTTCATTTCAGCTCTATTTACAATAGCCAGGACATGGAAACAACCTAAGTGTCCATCATCAGATGAATGGATAAAGAAGATGTGGCACATATATACAATGGAATATTACTCAGCCATAAAAAGAAACAAAATTGAGTTATTTGTAGTGAGGTGGATGGGCCTCGGGTCTGTCATACAGAATGAAATAAGTCAGAAAGAGAAAAACAAATACCGTATGCTAACACATATATATGGAATCAAAAAAAAAAAGGTCATGAAGACCCTAGGGGCAAGACAGGAATGAAGACACAGACCTACTAGAGAATGGACTTGAGTATATGGGGAGAGGGAAGGGTAAGCTGGGACAAAGTGAGAGAGTGGCATGGACATATATACACTACCAAACGTAAAAGAGATAGCTAGCGTGAAGCAGCTGCATAGCACAGGGAGATCAGCTCGGTGCTTTGTGACCACCTAGAGGGGTGGGATAGGGAGGGTGCGAGTGAGGGAGACGCAAGAGATATGGGGACATATGTATATATATAACTGATTCACTTTGTTATAAAGCAGAAACTAACACACCATTGTAAAGCAATTATACTCCAATCAAGATGTTAAAAACATTATACACCATGATCAAGTGGGATTTATTCTAGGAATGCAAGGTCAGTTTAACATCTGAAAATCAATTCATATTACATTAATAGAGTAAAGACACAAACAACATGGTTATCTTAACAGATACAGAGAAAGCATTTGAAAAATCCAACACCTCTCAGGGTAAAAGACTCAGCAAACTAGGTATAGAAGGAACGTCATCAACCTGATAAAGGCCAGCTATAAAAAAACCCACAGCTAACATCATAGTTAATAGTGAGGAACTGAATACTTTTCCCTAAAGTTCAAGAAATAAGACAGGAATATGTACTCTCACCACTTCTCTTCAACATTACACTGGATCCCTGACAAAGCCATTAGGCAAGAAAAGGAAATAAAAAGTGCCCAGATTGCAATGGAAGTAGTGAATCTATCTCCATTTGCAGATTACATATCTTGTAAAATTCTATAAAATTCTAAGGTAATCTCTATGAAAATACCAGCTGGCTTTTTTTGCAGAAATTGACAAACTGATTCTCAAATTTATATGGAAATACAAGTGACCCAGAAAAGCCAATATAATCATGAAAAGTAAAACCAAAGTTGGAGGACACACACTTCCTGATTTAAGGCTTACTACAAAGCCACAGAATTCAAGTCAGTATGTTACAGTTGTAAGGACAGACAAATAGATCAATGGAATAGAACTTAGAGTCCAGAAATAGACCCTTACATTTGTGAGCAACTGATTTTCAACAAAAGCATCAAGGCAATTCAATGAGAGAAGGAAAAGTCTTTTCAAACATGATGCATGGACAACTAGATATCCAATGCAGAAGAATGAAACTAGGACCCTACTTCACAACATATAAAAAATTAACTCAAAATCATCATAAACTTAAGTGTAGGAGCTAAAACTATAAAACTTTGAGAACAAAACTTAGGAGTAAATCTTAATGACATTGAGTTAGGCAATGTTATCTTAGATATGACAACAAAAGCAACAAAAGATAAAATAGATAAATTGGACTTCATCAACATTAAAAACCTCTGTGCTTCAACAGACATGACCCAAAAGATGAAAAGACAAACCCTAGAATGAGAGAAAATGTTTTCAATCATATATTTGATAAGGGACTTATATCCAGAATATAAAACAGCCTTTTACAAAGCAATAATAGAAGACAAATAAACCAATTAAAAATGGGAAAAGGATCTGAAGAGACATTTCTCCAATGAAGATGTACAAATGGCCAATAAGCACATGAAAAATTGCTCAACACATTTAATCACTAAGAAAATGCAAATCAAAACCATAGTGAGATACCACTTTACACCTTGAATAGCTATAATCAAAGACAGTCAATAATAGTGCTGACAAGGAAGTAGAGAAATTGGAACTCTCATATGTTGGTGGGATGTAAAGTGATACAGCTTCTTTGAAAAAACATTTTGGCAGTTCCTCAAACAGTTAAACATAAAGTTACCATACGATCCAGCAATACTACTCCTAGATTCACACCCGAGAGAAATGAAAGCATACGTCCACACAAAAATTTATACATGACTGTTAATTACAGCATTATTCATAATAGGCAAAATGTGGAAACAACTCCAATATCCATCAACTGTTGAATGGATAAATAAAATACAATGGAATGTCACTTAGCAAGACACAGGATTGGATTACTGATAGATGTTACAAAATAAATGAAACTTGAAAAAATAATGCTAAGTGAAAGAAACCGGTCACAAAAGACCACATAATCTATGATTCATTTACGTAGATTGTTCAGAAGAGGAAAATTTATGGAAACAGAAACTTAGAGTAATGGTGTATAGTAACTGGGGGTTAGGGAGGATTGGGAGTGACTGCTAATGGATAGAATTATTTTGGGAATGGCATAAATGTTCTAAAATTAGATTGTGATGATGGTTGCATAACTGTGAATATACTAAATCATTAAATGTATACTTTAAATGGGTGAATTGGTATGTGGTTTATATCTCAATAAAGCTATTTAAAAATAAAGGTGTGGAGATGTGTATTAACTTTTAAAGAGATTTGAACTGAAAGTATAAAGTGTTAGTTCTCTAGTTTTTTAGGAAATCTGGCTTTATAGAGCATCATTCGCCCTGGGGCAGCAGGACTGGATGGATGGATACAGAGCACAAAGCAGCACAGATGTGGTGCCAGGTTAGGTGGGTTCAAATCTCGATTTCTATGCTTGCCACTATTTTCTCTTAAGTAAGTGACAATTTCTCTGAACCTCTCTAGAGAAATGATTGTCTATTTCATAGAACTGTTGGAAGTATTAAATTAGGTCCCATGTCTAAAGTGTTTAGCACAATACTTGATAAATGCTATGGTTTGATAACTGATAACTATTTAATAGTATCTTTGTTGTTATTATCATTTGTTAACAGGGACCAGATTGAAACATATAAGACCTTTAAGCACCCAATGTTATGTATAGGCTCCAATCATCCAGTTACATGCTTTTATTTCATACTGAGGGATTTTGCCTTAGATTTACTGAGCATTTATTAACCTCTCAAGTATCAACAATCTTATTAAAAAGTACTTCTTACTCTACTCCTCAATGTGTTATTAGAAAACTATGAGAGGGAATTCCCTGGTGGTCCCATGTTTAGGACTCCGCGCTTCCACTGCAGGGGGCACGGGTTCGATGCCTGGTTGCATGCTATGTGGCACATCCAAAAAGAAAAAAAAAAAAGAAAAGAAAACTCTAAGAAACACTTTGGGGGTTTATTTCTGGCCCTGTCATCAACAGAGGGTTTTGTCTTGGTAGCCAAAGGCCAGCTGATCATCCAGTTGAAATTAGCAGTTGGATTTCTGGTAGTTGGTGGGGCTAAGTACAAATTTTTTCCAATGGTTTTCTGCTCCTTGAATATCGGGGTAAGGGAATTTGCTGTTTTCCCATTGGGAACCTGGGAGAGGAGAGAAGTTTAGGGATTTGAGCGAGACCACACAGTGGGAACCAGTGTCTTACCACCAAAACTGCAGTGCAGACTTCCCCGTCCTTATTCTCTGAACAGTCAAGGAGCACCTCCTAGACCTGACAGCGACTAGTAATTCTGTTAATATTTTTCCCTCTAAAAGTAAGTTTCTCAAGCAGCAAATCCTTTCAGGACCAGGACCATGTTTTAAATAATTCTTCTCTTACCTAGAGCAACCTGTCCTTGTCTGACACATCGACTGCACCTCTGAGGTGACGGTGAGGAAGCACTCGTGGACCAGAGACAGTCAGACTTTTACACCATTTGTGTATTTGATTGAAAGAGCCACACCTTAATCCTGACTGCTCATAACTAATGGGATAGAGTGAACATTCAGGCACTTCTGGGGGGTCACACCATCGCTGGACATGGGAGACTTGCTGAGAAAACAAGGGCTAGTTACTTCTCCAGGTGAATGCCTGGAGTAGAGATGGTTAGGTCAGCTGAAGTTGATTTCCCCGGGGTCAGGATTTATCCAGCATCTTAGCAAGGGGGAGGGTGGAAATGTGCTTCTAAGTGCTAAAAAGTTTTTCAGGAAGGATGTGTCACTTCTCACTGTGAGAATAATTTCTTCCCAATTGTATTTGTCTAGGGCTTTGAGACTAGGAGACAGAAAGGATTCCTGAGCAGGAAGACTGTTTTTAGTCTCCCCAGTGTGGAAGCAAACACACTTAAGGGAGGTGATGAATGATGGGCACTTTCTTGCAAACAGATGGCCTCTAGTTAGGTCACTTTGTGTGCTTTTACCTGATGGTGTTCTCAGTGGGGTCAGGGGCAGACTCTGGAAGCTCACACACACACACACACACACACACACAAAATTGGCCTGATTTTTCAGGTTGTCTATTTTTACATTAGGATTTGGCTGCGGGACTAGGTTAAACCATCTGTCACCTTTACGACTGGTAAGTGGTGGGCTGAAGTCTCAAAAGTACATCAAGAGTGGGGGGCTAACTGGACTGTGATCCGTCATTCTTATCATATCCCTGTATAAATACCCAGCTTCTTCTCAACCCTCAGATTCACAAATCACAGAGCGTGAAGGTCGTCCAATTCAATCCCCTCACTTTCCAGTTAACAAAAGTGTGATCCAGAGCAGGGAAGAGTCTTGCCCTCAGTTACGATGCAGTGGGTGACAATGCCATGAGCAGACCCCCAGTCTCCTGCCTTCAAATCCATCTACTTCCTGATATGCCCCCACTGTCTCCCCATGCGCATCTGTTCCTTGGCAGCCCAAGAGTAAAAAGAGTGCTCGTGGCAGCTTAGTTAGCCATAAATACTCCCTTAATAAAGCCACCCTGTTACGGGTTGTTTCTGTTAGAAGGAATTATTATTGCCACAACATAAATTTCCTGAAAGAGATATGGTCGGGTCACACAATGTAGCCTATTATGAGAACCAGGGTAATAAAACAGCCAGATTATTTATGTGTCTCTCTGGGTTCCTGGGGCTTATCTCAAAGAAAAGAGCCAAGATGTTGAGAAAAATGGAGAAGTAAATGCATGTGGCTGTGAACAGTATGGGCAATTTGTTCAGAACCATTTCTGCAAAGGCACTTTTCAGATTAAGGCCTGACATGGCTAGTGATGAGCACGATTTCTCTGGGAGATGATCAGCCATTCTCTGTCCTCGCTGAGGACAAAGGAAACGGGATTAAACCACAGCAGAAGTCATGTTCACTTCATAATGAGGCAGGTTCACAAGTCTGAGAAGGGTTTGGGGTCCAAAGGCATTTTCGGGTCAGTGATGAGTTGTGTGGCCTGGCCTCTGTGCTTGGTTGAAGCACATGCCCCTCTGGACACAGAGGGCTAGAGAATGCCATGTGAGCCCTCCCCAACAGGGCATTTACTCTGGCAGGTGTGGTGACACACATCCCCCTCCCCACACCAGACATTCGACTGACAAGGAGATTTCAGGAACATACAGGCAGTTGCCGAGCCCCAACTTTGTCCCTCTGGCTCATGTCTTACCAGCCAGCCCATGTGCTGAGGCTGAGCATCCTGGGCCCGACCTCCAGCCAGATTCCTGCTGCCCACAGGCATCTTCCTAGACCATGAGTTGCTTTCAGGTCCAGGACTCTCTGAATGCTTTTATGACACCCCCTGCCAGTAAAGTGTGGGTACAAGTGATTGGTATCTCATCAGGCACCATGGTGACTTGGGAAAAAAGAGAAAAATACTCTTTTCCTATAGGAAAAGATTCCTGTTCTCATCTTGACAAAGCAAATTTCCGATTATCCTTGGAGTTGGGGAGCGAGCAGAACAGCTCAGGGGGAAGCACAGCCCTTCATCCCCTGCCCAGCATCTCCCACCAAGTAACACCCCCGCCCCACACCTACCCAGGCCTCCACAGGGGCACCGGGACTGGCAGGGCGTGGATATGTGAGGCTGTGGCCACTCCTGCTAGGAGGTGACACTCATGTTTATCTTTCCTTTAATTTATGTCTTAAGTCTGTGATTTCCTATATTGGCAGGAAAAATAGAGAGGTAATTTGCTTTCACTAAGAATGGAGCTCAGGGCATGTTCTCTCCTAGTACAATGAGAGAACAGTTACTCCCTCATCCCTACCCCCATCTACAGTGGCACTGGGACACGAGAGGAGGAATCGGGGGGACACCTCCCACCATCAGGGGAACATCACATCTGTTGGGTAACACTTCAGATGACTAATATTCTTGCTGGTACACGGTTGCCAGATAGACTTCCCACAGAGTACGAATTTTCGAAAATGTAGAACAACCAACATAACTGCCACTAACACTACATTACCGAGAATTAGCCTCTGATACACTGTGGAGTCGTCTGGTGTCTGAGGATCAGCTTTAGGCCACCAGCGTTTCAGTTTTATTCTGACAGTTTGCTTAGAAGCCCCATGTATGGAAGAGAGTAGGATGTTTCCGTCTGAAGGGATCCCAGGAAGAAATACACCACTTGGCAGGAATGGGTCATTCATTACCTGGCTTTGTATTGATTATACAAGCTCTGGGCCATTGAACCAAGAGAGACTATTTTGCCACTGTTGATTTAAGTTGGATCTAAGAGTCTGAAGCAAACAGTGTAAGAAAATCTGATGAAATCAGTGTTTCCAAGTAGCTGTGGAATCAGCTCCTGTCTTACAAGTAATAGCTTTATTTCTTTCCATGAGAAGGAAGATGTTTCCCCTTAAATCACATGCCCACCTGGAGATGATAAGAAGGCATGGCCAGACTCCTTGGCCCTCAGGTTTCCCACATGTCCTTGTGTTCAGTCCAGGACACTCCCTGCAAAGAGGCACTGCTCCCACCTTTGTGCTGAGAGGCACAGCATCCCTGAATGGCAGGATCTCTGCACAGCGGCTGAGTCCATCAGATTCTTCTCAGATACTGAGTGTCCTCCCAAAAGAGATTTGGACTAGAAGAGCTTTCAGAAACACCAGGCCTCACGGAAGGTGGGCGAGAACTCCATGGTGACCATGGCTCCCTGACAGGTAAGCCAGGAGCACAGCAGCTGAACTTTGCTTCCTTCAGTTTTACCCTCCCCAATCTTCTGTCATCACATCTTCCATCAGTCACTCCCCTGCTCAGAATCCTTCCATGGCTCCCACTGATAGGGCAGGAGCTCCAAACTGGGCAGCAAACACTCCCTGTAGTGTTAATTCCTGTGGGCTCTCCTCACTCCATCCATCCATTTGCCCTGTCACATGGGATACTTATTCTTCTCTGCATATTCAGTGCCTAGTCCTGCCTCTGTATCTTTGCCCAGTTTACCCTTCTGCCTGGAATGCATTTTCCCTTTTTTTTTCCTACCCGATGAACTCCTAATCATCCTTCCAGGCCCAGACAGTCTTCTCTGCCTGTCCTTTCATTCCATTGCTCTATCTTGTTGACTTCAGAATTGACTGCTCAATTTCTGATGGAAGATGTGATGACAGAAGATTGGGGAGGGTAAAACTAAAGGAAGCCAAGTTTCATCTACGTTCCCATGGCACTTTGCACCACACCTCTCTTAGGACACTCATTGCAATGCCTTGGGAACAGTCTCCTCCATTGAACTATGGACATCTACTTCCCATGTTTTCTCTCCAGCTCCTAGGAAAGTCCCTGGCACTATCTAAGAGCTCAGTTAATTAAATGGAGTGTGTGCTTCAATCAGCATTGCCAGATTCCCCCAAACATTACCAGGGGAATACAAAATACAAGGCTTGGCTAAATACTCAAGACTGAAGGAAGACAGTGTCATGGAACACTGTTGAACAAGTGGGGGAAGCATATTAGGAAATGCATACGGTAAGTGACAGATCAATGTCCTGAGGCCACGAGGGTCAGGCAGACAGGTTTTGTGCTCCTAGCGGCAATCTGCTTGTGGTCTGTTCTGGAAACGAAACATTAGGAAGATTTCTGCAATGGTGGCCCAGGCTGACCAATTGCAGGGCAATCTTACCCAGACACCTGGAAGCCCAACGGTGTGGTTTGCCTCACAGAAAGACCATTCCTTGGCAACCTGCCCTACTCAGGCCCGCACACGTCTGTACAAAATAAAACGCAAGGGACAAGACCCAAGTCGGCCCTGACGACAATTTTTGTACATTGTAATACATAATACCAACTATAGTTTAAGTGGAGTCCCTAGTGCCTTGTTAATTCTGAACTACTAATGCTTCTGATCATGCAGCATCTTTAAAGGGAGGTGTGCAGAGCACTTTGTAAGCAGAATATCATCACACTTCCTTTACGGCCTCCCCTTGAGGGATTCCTGCATGTAGGGAAGCCACTGTCCAGGTTCCCCACACTGCAGGGGGGATGTGAGGCCCCAATGGAGAGAGGTACCACAACCCTCCCAATGTTCCAGCAGCCATGGGAAATACCACCTTCTTACACGTCCGTACCTGATAGAGAACTAGGCTTGGTCACAAGAGAGAGTGATAGAGAAAGAAAACATTAACAAGTGGAAAAAGTGAAAGATAAGCTGACAAAACTAGACATGCAAAACAAATAAACCCATTAGCCAAAGAAAACTGGGAACACAAGGAAGCTGCTTCCAGAAGTGTGGCATTCTGGAGATCTGAGAGTGAGGATTATGTATTTTATGTACGAACAAACTAGTGGCCAGTGCTAAAATTCACTGCGACCTATTGAAAGCTGATTTGGGAAATCACCACAGATGGAAATAAAAAAGAAGAAAGAGGGCTTCCCTGGTGGTGCAGTGGTTGAGAGTCTGCCTGCCGATGCAGGGGACACGGGTTTGTGCCCCGGTCCGGGAAGATCCCACATGCAGCGGAGCAGCTAGGCCCGTGAGCCATGGCTGCTGAGCCTGCGCGTCCGGAGCCTGAGCTCCGCAATGGGAGAGGCCACAATGGTGAGAGGCCGGCGGACCACAAAAATAAAATAAAATAAAATAAATAAAAAGAAAGTCAGGCTGTTACTAATGATACCTCTTACTGATCACAGGTCAGAACTGAAGGTCATGGTAAACACTTAAGCCTTTCACTCTCTGATACCCACTGCCTTACCTTTTGCAAATAACTTTGAAACCTTAGCTCTGGCAGCTATTACACACACACACACACACACACACACACACCGTGCACTTCCATGTGCTCCTGCTCAACAACAGAATTATCCTCTATCATCCGTACTAAACCCATCTGAATCCATCAGCTCATTTCTGGAGGACATCCGAACGACATTGATAGCCCTCACAGCTGGTGAAAGAGCATGCTAAACCTTTCTTGACTGCCAGCTCTGGGACAAGTCGCATTGTTGGTTCCTTCTTTTTCCTCCTTCACTCATACACAGGACAATATGCAACTTCCATGCCCCTCTCTTTGCAGTCTCCACATAAAAATGCTCCTTCTCTCCAGTAAAAATAAAACCTTGTCTCAGTCACACATCTCTCGAATAACTCTCATCCTTTCTGTGTTCAAAGGCAAATTTGGGCACACAGATCCACAGGCTGACCAGACGCTTCCTCAGACCCCGCCCCTGCCTCCATTCTTCCACCCCCACTGCAGCTTCTCTGGTCACTAGGCATGAAGGGCTTCCAAGCCTAAAGCCAATGATTCTTTCCAGTCTTTCTCTTATGTGACACTGTTACAATGTTCACTGAACTTGCCCATCTCCTATGATACCACACCTTCTCCTCTCCCTTTTCCTCTGACCACCATGGCTGCATGTGCTTAGCCTCTTCTACAGAACCTTGGATGTCAGAGTTGCTCAGGGTTCTCTCTTAATTGACTCTCCATGTGCCTCCACCCTGCCACATGGCTCCATCACTGTGGTGTTGGAGACCTGTCTATCTCTCTCTCCAGTCCAGCTCTCCCTCCAGGCACCAGACCCCTGAGAAACTAGTTGCCTGCTGGTCATTTCACTGGGCATTTCTCAAGTGTGTTAAACTCAGCTTTTTCAAAATGTCATTCATCTACTTTGTTCCAAATGTCTTTTCCTCAAGGATCCCATCTCAGGAAACGCCACCAACTGTTGATTCTTCATCTTGGATCTTGTCTGTACCAGTTATCAGTTAAATGTGTCTCAGCTCCAAATCCATTCTTTATTGCTTGTTCAGCGAGCTGTAAACATTTCTTGTCTGCTACTGGCGCCCATGTGTTCAACTTTATCAGTAGAGGATGCTGGAGGGACACTGCAGGAGGAAGGGGCCTCTTCCTGGTGCCAGCATGCTTCTGTTCGCTTATTCTTCCAACCAGGTTGGGGTGAGGGGCATCCAGTGGTGCTTGGCCCTAGAAACAGGTCCAGAGCACTCAGTCCTCTGGCAAGCTTGCAGCCTCAGCCCAGCCCAGTGACACCTCATCACCTTCCCCTGGCCACTGTTCCAACCTCAGCTCTCAACATCCCTCCTCCCTCTATCCTTCCCAATGTTGGTAATCTGTGCTTTCTTTGCTGTGTAATCAATCTTGCTGGTAGAACTGTACCATTCCACAATGTGTCTTCTCAGAAAATAGCTTTTGTTTTTGTTTTTTTATCTTGTATGTGTTTTTTTTTAATATCCTACTTCATTAACTTCCTCTTTTTATTATTTTTTTCACACTTTGGGATAAACTCAATTTTATGTTAACTTTTTGAAATGACAATATAGCACATTTAAAGTAGCATTATCCCTTTAAATATTGCTTCAGCAATACTCCACCGCTTTTGATATACAATCCTTACATTGTTATGAAGTTCTAAGTCTTTGATAATATTCATGATGACTTCTTTTGATCCACGAAATTTATAAAGGTGTGTTTTTTAGTTTATTGTGTTTTGTTTGTTGTTCTTTCCTTATTTTTTTCTTTTTGCTTTTTAACTTTTGATATCTAATTTTATTTCATTGTGGTCAGAAAATATGGTCTACATGATAACGATTTGTTAGTATTTGCTGAGATTTCAATCTTTACACATTTCACAAGTGTTTGAAAATAATGACTAATTTCTCTTTTTGTTTCATGTAATTTCTATAAAGCTATTATACCAAGTTTATTCAATTAACTCATCAATTATGACAGACATGTATGAAAATCTCCCACTATTATTATAGGTTTATCAATCTTTATGGAAAACTTTAATCAATTCTATTTTATCCCTTTGATATTATGTTTTTTAAATATATACATATTTTCCCATTGTTTTATCTTTCTGATTAATATTTCCTTTTCCTTATTGAGTAATTATGCTTTCCGTTCCTATTAGTGCTTTTTGGTTTAAAAAATATATTTAGTCTAACATTCATATTGCTTTAGTTTCTAATTTTTACTTTTATTTTAGGTTTTAGGTTTAGTAGAACCTCTTGCAAAAAGAACGAACGTAGCTTAATTTTTAAATCTAACTTAGCAAAGTTGTTTTTAACTATAAGATTAATCAATTTAAATTTATTGTAAATATTGATATATTTAGACTTATCGTTCTTTTTTATTTTTAAGTTACTGTATTTTTTTCTTTATTTATTTTTCCTTTCCTACATTTCTGTATATTTATCCAGGCTTAATTCATCCTACTCCCTTGTTCTCTAATACTTACAATTACACATTCTATTTCTACTAGTTTTATTAGCTTTCATTACATTTTAATGTGCATACTAGACTTTACAAAGTATAAAGTTAGATTTTTAACTTCCTCCCAGACAATACAAGGACTTTAGAATCATTTTTGTCCAGCATATCTCCTCCTCCAATCTGCCAACTTACTGTATTGTCTAGTGTTTTAGTTCCACCTTTTTTTTAATCCCCAATTTTAGTCATTTAAAAAATTGCTGGCAGGTGTACTTTTTTCTTCCTGAGTGTTATTTCACTGGGAGACCTTCCTTCTGATTTTAAAACTTCCTTCTTGCTGAATTATATTCTTTAAGTCTTTCATTAGGTTTTGTAGAATCCATCAGATTTTCTACGTGGACCATCATGTCATCTGTGAGTAAAGACAGTTTTAATTCTTCCTTTCCAATCTGGATAACTTTTATTTCATTTTTGTGCCTATTTACCCTGGCAAGAACCTCCAATACAATGTTGAATAGAAGTGGTAAAGGCAGACACCTTGCTTTGTTTTGGATCATAAAAGGAAAACATTCAGCCTTTCAGCATTATGTATGAATGTTAACTGTAGGGATTTTTCCCTAGATGCCCTTTATTGGATAAGGAGAGTTCCTCTCTATTCCTAGTTTTCTGAGAGTTTTTATCAGGAATAGATTTGGATTTTGTCAAATACTTTTCCTGTGTTTATTGAGATGATCACATTTTTTTTTCTATTTCAGTTTGTTAATATGATGAATTGCATTGATTGATTTTCAAATGTTAAATCAACCTTGCATTCCTGGGATAAATCTGTTTGGTCATGATCTATTTTATATATGATTGGCTTAAACTTCCTAAAATTTTGTTAAGAACATTTGCATATATGTTTATAAGGGGTAGTGGCCTATAATCTTCTTTTCCAGGCAAGTTTTGGTACCAGGATAAAGTTGGCTTAATAGAATGAGTTGAGAGGTACCATACTCACCTCAAATTTCTGGAATAATATATCAGAATTAGTAGTATTTCCTTCTTAAATATTTGGAAGAATCACCAGTGAAGTGGGCCTGGAGTTTTCTTTGTGGGAAGGTTTTAATAACAAACTATTTCCTTTGATATAGATTTACTGTATTCAGGTTATTTCCATCTGAGTGAGCTTTAGTGGTTTGTGTCTTTCAAGGAATTTCTCCATTTCATATATATAAGTCACTGATTTATTTGTATTAAGTTGTTCAAAATATTTCTATACTATGTTTTCAATATCTGTAGAATCTGTAGTGATGTCACTTCCTTCATTCCTGATATTGGTAAATTGGTTCTTTTTCTCCTTTCCTAATAAGTCTGAAAAAAGATTTATGAATTTTATTAATTTTCTCAAAGAACCAGCTTTTTATTTTATTAATTTTCTCTATTTTGTTTCTGTTTTATATTTCCTTGATTTCTGCCCTGATCTTTATTTTTTCCTTTACTTGATTTGGGTTTAATTTGTTCTTCTTTCTCTGATTTCTTAAGGTACATGCTGATGCCATTAATTTGAGATCTTCTTTTCCATAATTGACCTATAGTGCTATAAATTTCCTCCTGAGTACTGCTTTAGTGGATTCATACAAATTTTGCTAGGTAGCATTTTCTTTTACATTTGGTTAAAAATACTTTATAATTTCACGTTAAATTTCTTTTTTGATCATGGTTTATTTAGAAGTGTGCTATGGTTTCCAAATGTTTAAGGACTTTATTATTGATTTCTAATTTAATATATTGTAGTCAAGGAACATATTTTGTACAATTTGAATGCTTTTAAGTTTATGGACACTTAACTTATAGCCAAAATATGATCTAACTTGGTAAATGTCCTGCGTGCACTTGAAGAGAATATATATTCTGTAATTGTTGGGAGGAATATGTCAATTAGTTCAAACTGGTTGATAGTGTTGTTCAAATTTTCTATAACCTTATTGATTTTCTGTCTATATAGTCTATCAGTTTTTGAGAAAGGGGTATTGAAATCTCTGACTATAACTGTTGACTTGTTTATTTCTTCTTAAAATTCTCCCAGTTTTTGCTTCATATATTTTGAAGTACTCTTTTTACAAAAATTTAGAATTGTTATGTTCTCTTGATAAATTTATCCCTTTTTATTTTGAAATTACCTTCTTTATATCTCGTATTATTTGCTGCTCTGAATTCTACTTAGTCATACATGAAAATAGCTACTCCAGCTTTCTTTTGATTAGTGTTAGAATAGTATATTTTTCCATTATTATTTTTAATGTATTCATATCTCTATATTTAAAGTGAGTTTTATTTAGGCAGCATACAGTCAGCTTGCTTTGCTATACAATCTGATAATGTCTTCTTTTTTAACTAAGTTATTTAACTCATTTACGTTTTATGTGGTTATTGATTTAGTTAGGTTTAAGTCTATCATCTTGACATTTGTGTTTTATTTTTTCCATCTGTTCTTTTTTCCACCTTTTTCTGCTTTCTTTTGGATTAATTGAATGTTTTGTAATTGCATTTTATCTCCCTTGTTAGCTTACTACCATCTTTTTTCATTTGTTATTTTAATGGTTTCTTCATGGTTGGTAGCATACATCTGTAACTCTATAAGAACCTAAACAGTACACTTCCATTTCTCTCCTCCCATCCTATATGCTATTGTTATCCTTTAATTCACTTCCTTGAACACATTTATTGAGATGCAATTTACATACCATATAATTTAATCATTTAAAGTATACAGATGTTTTTTGTATAGTCACAGATAAGTGAAGCCACCACAATAGTCAATTTTCACGTGTTCATGTTTTCATCACCTCAGAAAGAAACCACACACCCTTTAGCTATCACCCAGTTATTCCCTTCCCTTACCTCCAGCCCTGAGAAATAACTAAACCATCTTCTCTCTATGTAGATTTTCCTGTTCTGGACATTTCATATGAATGGAATCATATAATGTATGGTCTTTAGTGGCTAACTACTTTTTACTTACCATAATGTTTTCCAGGTTCATTCATGTTGTAGTGTGCATCAGTACTTCATTCCTTTTTATAGTCAAACAATATTGTATTGTATAAATATACCACCTTTTGCTTATTGGTTCATCAGTTGATTGGCATTTGATTTGTTTTCAGCTTTTGGCTATTATGATTATGCTGCTATAAATATTTGCATACAAGTTTTTGTATGGACATGTGTTTTCATTTCTCTTGAGTATATACCTAGGAGTGGAATTGCTGGGTCATATAGTAACTCTATATTTAATTATTTGTAAGAACTGCCTGATTGTTTTCCAAAGTGGCTGTACCATTTTACATTCCCACTAATAGTGAGAGAAGGAAGCATGGAGCTGAATGGGGAGTATCCAGAATTACCCATTTTCCTCCAGATTGCTAAATTTTCCATTGATTTGTATAATTTGCCATCTTTATCAGAAACAAACATAAGATTTCAAAGGTTTTTTCCTTTGAAAAAAGGTGATGGGGCTTCCCTGGTGGCGCAGTGGTTGAGAGTCTGCCTGCCGATGCAGGGGACATGGGTTTGTGCCCCGGGCTGGGAGGATCCCACATGCCGCGGAGCGTCTGGGCCCGTGAGCCGTGGCCGCTGAGCCTGCACGTCCGGAGCATGTGCTCCACAATGGGAGGGGCCACAACAGTGAGAGGCCCATGTACTGCAAAAAAAAAAAAAAAAAAAAAAGGTGATGGTAGACTACCTGGTTTAGGTGGGAAAGCTGAGGATGCCTACCATACTCTGTACCTTCACACTCACCATAGGGACCCAAAGGGACTTAGCAAACACTAAATGAGAAAAAAGCACAATGTATTAAGTGTGACTGTAGGTTCCTGAACTAACACCAACCATACTGGGACTCCTGAGGTCAGCACAAGGTCAGGACCCCACTTGGCTTCCTGCTGCCCTGTGCTTTATTTTCAAAGGTGGGTAAATTATCACTGCCCTTCTCCATGGGTGTGTTCTCCTTGACATGGTATATCCTCTCCAGCCAAGGCAAGGATCCGTCCCATCCTGGATCCCATTTTATTTAGGTGAAATTTCCTGTTGGCCAGCATAGTTGTTATAATTTGTACTTCAACTTAAACAAGTGTATGTGTTTTTCCTTTCCTTTTGTTTCCCCTGGGTGGGGGGGGGGATCAGTAATTATTTGACTGCTATGGAAGCCTAACACATAAAGACATAAGTGTAAAAGTAAAGACACAGCCAAAGCAATTAGGCAAGACAAAGAAGTAAAATGCATCCAAATTGGAAAGGAAGCAGTAAAATGATCTCTGTTCACAGATTATATAATCTTATATGTAGAAAACCCTAAAGATTCCACAACAAAACTTAGAACTGATAAGTTCTAAGTTAAGTCAACAACGTAGCAGGATACAAAGGCAACACACAAAAATTAGTTGCAATTCTATACACTATAAATGGACAATCTGAAAAGGAAAATAAGAAAATGTTTATTCCACTTATAATAGCATCAAAAAGAATAAAATACATAGGAATTAACAAGGAGACAAAAGACTTGCACAACGAAAACTATAAAACGTTTCTGAAAGAAATTAAAGACATAAGTAAATGTAAAGATATCCTATATTCACTGTTTGGAAGACTTAATATTGCCAAAATGTCAATACCACCCAAAGCTATCTAAAAATTCAACACAAACCCTATCAAAATTCCATTGACATTTCTTCAAAAGTAGAAAAACTCATCCTAAAATTCATATGGAATCTCAAGAAACCTTGAATAGCTACAATAATCCTGAAAAAGAAGAAAAAAGCTCAAAGACTTATACTTCCTGATTTGAAAACTTAACTACACAGCTACAGTAATCAAAACAGTATGGTACTAGTATAAGGACAGACATATAGACCAACAGAATAGAACAGAAAGTCTGGAAATAAATCCTCACATATTTAGTCAAATGATTTTTGACAAGGGTGCCACAATCATTCAATGGGGGAAAATATAGTCTTTTCAACTAATAGTCCTGGGAAAACTGAATATCCACATGCAAAAAAAAAAATGGAGTTGGACCCTTACTTAACACTATATACAAAAATTAACTCACAATAGATCCATGATCTACATGTAACACCTACAGCTGTAAAACTCTTAGAAGAACACATAGGACAAAGCTTCACGATATTGGATTTGGCAAATATTTTTTGGATATGACACTAAAAGCACAGTCAACAAAAGAAAAAAATAGGAAAATTAGACTTCATAAAAAAATTGTGTGTGAAAAAACACTGTCAGTTGAGTAAAAAGGCTACCCACAGAATGGGAGAAAATATTCGCAAATCATATATCTGATAAGGAATCAATATGCAGAATACATAAAGAACTCTTACAACTCAACAATAACAAAAACCTGATTAAAAAATTGGGAAAACTCTTGAATAGACATTTCTCCAAGGAAGATATAAAACAGATGGTCAACAAGAACATGAAAAGATGCCCAACATCACTAATAATCAGATAAATGCAAATCAAAACTACAGTAAGATACCACCTCACGACACTAGGTTGGACACCACCAAAAAAAAAAAAAAGAAAATAACAAGTGTTGCACTACTATATATAAAACAGATAACTAATATGGTCCTACTGTATAGCACAGGGAACTCTACTCAATACTCTGCAATGACCTATATGTGAAAAGAATCTCAAAAACAGTGGATATATGTACATGTATAACTGATTCACTTTGCTGTACAGCAAACACTAACACAGCATTGTGAATCAACTATACTCCAATAAAAAAAGGTTTTTTTAATAATTAATTTTAAAGCAAGAAAACAACAAGTGTTGGTGGGGATGAGCAGAAATTGGAACCCTTTGTGCCCTGTTGGTAGGAATGTAAAATGTTATAACCACTGTGGAAAATACGCAGTTCCTCAAAAAATTAAAAATAGAATTATCACATGATCCAGCAATATAGATAGATTTAAGACACAAATAGCTATCTATCTACATATTTATATATGTAGATATAGATATGGCTGTGATATATATCAATATATATATATTGAATAATGGAATATTATTCAGACTCAGCCTTAAAAAGGAAGAAAATTCTGATACATGCTATAATTTGGATGAACCTTGAAAACATTACGCCAAGTGAAATAAGCCAATTACAAAATGACAATTACTGTATGATTCCACTCATATGAGGTACACAGAGTAGTCAAATTCATAGAGTAATAAAGTAGAATGGAGGTTTCTAGGGCTGGGGAAAGGGAGAAATGGGATGTTAGTGTTTAATGAGCACGTACAGATTTTTAGTTTGGAAAGATGAAAAAGTTCTGGAGATGGGTGATGTTGATGGTTGTAGAACAATGTGAATGTACTTACTGCCACTGAACTATACACTTAAAAACAGTGAATATAGTGAACTTTATGCTATGTACATTTTACCACAATTAAAATGAATTGGGAAAAAGAAAGTAAAGACTTCTTCCTTCAGATATGCTTGTCTGAGTCAGTTTGGTCTCTTGGCTTCATTCTACATATGGAGCTCTGGTCAGTGGTCCAGGCACCTCACTGGGCATTCAGGAGTGTAAGTATAGTTTGTTCTCTTTTCGTTTGCATACTTGAAATTTGCTGAGAGTAAATCTTAAGTGTGTTCTCACTACCCCCACCCCCCAAAATGGTAACTATGTGAGGTAATGGACATGTTCATTAACTTGACTGTGGTAATCATTTCACAATGTATATATACATTACAGCATCAGGTTGTCCACCCTTAAGAAAATCACAATAATAACCTAAATATATACAATTTTTTCAATCATACCTGAAAAAAGCTGGGGAAAAATTTTTATAAATTACATTCAATTTAATTAAATATCATTAAAAAGCAGCCATGTCTACCTCTCAGTGCCCTAGTTATACTCAGAGGGAAATGGAAACCATACTGAGCCCCTCTGAGAAACCAGAGCCCTCGACAGGAAGAGTGAATGACTAGGAACCACGTTATCAGTTCTTCTCAGTCCCAGAGGAAGGAGCTGATTAACCAGATCACAGGAAAGGATGAGTTAGTTTTACACTGGAAATAGCTAAAATTGCTAAGCATGTATTCATTTATTCGACAAATATTTATTGAATGACTACTATGTGTTAGGCGTTCTTCTAACCATGAGTGCAGCGGTCTTGACTATTAATCTTTACTCATGATAGCTGTCATATCCCATAACATCCTAGGGAAAATAATGTGTTAAGGGGACTTCTCCTGTGTCCAGGACCATTGAGATAGGCGGGCCCCCTTTCTGGAAGACACTGGATCTTTTAAGACATTTGAGACAAGTGGGCCCAGGCAAGAGGAGGCAAGAGACCAAAGGCATACACTGATATCCCTATCCCCAGAGTGGCCCCGGCTTCAGAACCCTCATCTATACCAGGGAACTCAGCTCCTTATCATCCCCAAGGGGAAGCTGGACTTGAGACTAGTGCCGGGCAGTTACCTTTGAGGAACTGGGAGCATTAGAGTAAGATGTCCAAATAAGCACCAGATCATCAATATTATTCTATCACCCAACAAATAGTTATTAAACTATTAAACCCTTATTATATACCAAGCATGGTTCTAGATGCTGAAAATCTAACAACACGGGTAAAATCCCCTACCCTCCTGGAGCTTATCTTTAGTGGGAATACAGACAAGAAGCAAACGAATCAGTACATTGTATGATAGGGTGTGATAAAGGTTATGAAATGGCATACAGGAGAAACTGAGATAGGAAATGCTGGGGAAGCTGGGATAGCAGAGGCAATTTTAAATAGGAGTCAGGAGAAGCACCAAGAATTGCCATCTGAGCAGACACCAGGAAGTGAGGGCTCCCATGGTCCCTGCAGGCATCCAGAAGGGGAGGGCCGGAAGCTGGAGCCAGGGGTGGGTGGGCATCCCTAGGGAAAAAGTACAGAATGAGAGGAGAAAGGGACTGAGGATGAAACTCTGAGAAACCCAATGTTTAAGAAAAAGGCTAAAGGACACCAAGAGTTCACAGCAGGAAGAGATCAGGAGAGAAAATGGGCAATTGTGTCAATGCTTCTGGGATAGTAAGATAGGGGATTAACAGGAGCTCTCCTTGCCTGCGGGGCTGGTTACAGGACTCCATGAACTCAACACTCCTAGCACTTGACACCAAAAAGAGTGAATGCTATTGTATGTAATATTTTAAGTAAACTGATGGGGGCATCTACTAAATTTGCTACTAGAAGAGCACTGGTGACCCCAAGAGGTGCAGCAGCTTCAGAGGAATGGCAGGGAGGGGGAGAAATGCTATTTTAATGGTGAGGCAGGTGTGAGGTGTGGTGAACATCCAGGCTTCTGGGCTCCCCGGCTGGAAGCTTCCCCGTGGCTTCTTATAACACTGAAACGACCCACCAGGGAAAGCCTTGGCGCACCCTCTGCTCAGCTCCAGTCTCCTGCCTGCTCTGCTCAAACCCTTCTGGTCTTTTTGCTGGGTCCCAACCCGCTACTTGTGTTCCCCACACAGGATATCACACTCCTCCCTGCCAGCCTTTCACATGGCTCCTTGGAAGACTTCCTCAATCACTTCTAAAATGCACCCCTCCATACATCACTCTCTACCATGTCAGGATGCTTTATTTTCATCACACCACTCTGTCACCCTGAAAATTATTTAATATTTGTGCTACCATGTTTATTACTTAGCTCCCCACTAAAAGGAAAGCTCCAAGAGATTGGAAACGTGTGAGTCTCGAGGCTCACCATAACCCGGGTGCCTAGAACAGTGCCACATATTAGGTGCTCAATAAAATTTTCTTATTTTTAGTTTTATTACTATTATAAAGTTCGAACTGCTAGATTTTGAAAATTGAACCAAAGGTTTCATTTTGAGATTCCTGATGGCCATGGAAAAATGGGAAAATAAGGTGATTGATATTAGCTATGACGTAAAAACATAAAAACCCTTCAGGGTAAAGCAAGATTGTCGGACAACTTACTTTGGCCAGATCATCATTGTGGCCTTACTGAGAAACACAGAAGAAAATATTTTTAACATTATTTTTGCAGTCAATAAATAAATCCCATGCAATTATTTCTTCTTTAATTCTTTCAAGGAAGCTGAAGTCAAAAGACCAAAGAACAGCCACAGGGCAGGAATTATTTCTAATTCAGCCTCACATCCAACAAAAAAATTCTTGCACTGACCTCATTGACAGTGTGGATGATCCTCTCCTTTTTTATTTTAGAGGCACACATTTAATTAGTGCTTCAGAAGTGCTACATTTCACCTAACCTCTAACTCTCTGAAATATGTGCTGCATACCCATTTTACTGATGTGGAAACTGAGGTTCACAGCCTACAGTCAGAACTGATAGGTGATGGAGACAAGGCTTGAACTGAGGCCTGTTTGACTGTCTAGAGTAGGGGTTGTCAAACTATGCTGGAAGATCCGATCTGCTTGCTGCTTGTTTTTGTAAATAAAGTTGTGTTGGGACCCAACACACTTATTTAGATGTATCAATGGCTGCTCTCACATTGCAGTGGCAGACTTGAGTAGTTCCATATGGTCTGCAAAACTGAAAATGTTACAGCCTCTTATAAATAAGTTTGCCACCCCCTGCTCTAGACTTTGTGCTCATCTCTTTCATCTGTCTACCACCTTAACAAATATGTCTCAGTTTATCTGTTGCTCTGAAGGAAAAAAAAGGCTTTGTATAAAAATAGAAAGAAGAAAATGTAAATTGGGAGCTCTACGTGCAAAATTATTCTGTTACTGAAACATCAAAGAATGTTTTGTAAACACATTTTCTGGGGGAGAAGTTTTCATCTTTCTTTTTTTTTTTTTTTTTTTTTTTGGTCCTGGTTCCTTCCACTCCACTTAACTGAAATGGAACACATATAAAAAGGATATTAAAAAAATACATTCAATAAGATCATGGCAGTGCAGTATATGCAACAAATCACACAAGCAGCTCTGGTTTTGAATTCTGTAGCTTCACAGCAAGCAGAAGTAAATGAACCTGTTGATATTTATGAGGACAACACCCATCTTCAGTGGGTAACTTAAATGTAACTCTATACTTAATTAGTCAGGTTAACTCAAGTCCAGCAAACCCATCCAAATTAACTGGTATTTAAGAGGTCTTCCAAGTTAATCTAATTTTCACTTTATGTATTTCTGGGAGAGGTTACAATAAATGAGGCATAGTACATTTATTGAAGTGACACCCCAGAACTGTACAAGGAGTTTCACTTGGGAGGAGGACCTTCACATTTACTTTCAGAATATTCTTGACAGCAAAGGGATAACGATGATGATGATGATTGTCAAGACTCATGCAGCTGGGTCTGTCCCTGTTTGTGTGCCCCTGAGAGGACAGGAAGCAGAGGAGCCCATCGGGGGTGGCCCACCTCCAGAACAGATGCTCCCCATGCAGTCACACTCAGCAAGGATGTGTACAGAAAGTGTGAGGTTATTGATTAGAATCTGGGCTAAGGAACATGGCTTCTCCAGGGCTCCATGTAAGGGCTAAATGTGGCGCTGCCATCAGATCTGGAAGCAGCTTGCGGGGTGTGGGGCCAGTCCCACTGCATACAGTTACTGTGGATGAAACGGGATCAGCTCCGATGTCTGGTCACCTGGTGATGGAGAGCCCAGGCTGTGGTGTGAGACACCCCTGGGGGGTCAGGTCCAGGCTACGAGCTTCTAGGCAAGTCATCTAAACTCTGAACCTCAGTATTTCCATCTTTAAAGTGGAGTTAGTAGTTTCTTCCTCTGAGAATTATTGTGAGAATTCAATGCTACACTTGACTGCATGTAAAGTGTCCAGCCCAAAGGAAGTAATTAATAATTGCTCATTATTTTTATTATTACCTCAACTTACCTATTTCATTCTGTTGATGGTCCTTCTCTAATTAACATTACATTATATTAAAATATGAGCTATTTATTTGTGGAATAAATATTCCTTGGTAACTGTTATATGCCAAATTTGGAACTAGTTCTGAGTTATAGAAAAAATTATGACCTAAGTCCTACCTTCAGAGAACTGGTAAAATAGAAAATAAAATAGGCGCATGCAATTACCTAAAATAATGAGAACAGCCACAATTAATAACCTGGGGCCTCAAAATGTGCCAGTGGTACGTGGGCTGTAGACTGTTCTACGGTGTATGGTGTACACGCTTATATTTTTAAACCTCACGACAATCACCAAGTTAACCACTGTTTTTTACAGATGCGGACACTGAGATCTGACAGGACAAATAACTTGTCCAAGGTCAGCCCAGCAAGCACAGACAGAAGTGGGACCTGGATTGAGTAGAGCAGAGGCCATCTGGAAACTCTTCTGCTACCAATTTAGGAATAAAATTACAGACCAGGGTTCTGTGATGGTTCCTGGGACCTGTGCAGCTTTACCAAAGGCTCCCCCCAACCCCAGTTCCCTTGCCATCCCCCAGAATGGGAACAGGAAGAGCATCAGTCTGGCCATAGTCCAGTGATAGGAACACACAGTGAGGCTAATCTTCTGGTGCCTGAGCCTTAGTCGCTGCACAGCAGCTCGGTCGGTGGGTTCCCCAAGGAGCCGAACCTCGGCCTGGAGGTCCAGGAAGGTCAGGCCAGGCCCAGAACATGTCATAGTCTCAGCTGGGCCTCCTCAGCCTGGAGGATTCCTCTGGGCTGATAGAGTGAACTCCTTATCTCCACTTAGGGAAGATGCAGTTCAGCCTCCCAAAGGTCACTTTGAAAGCCCATTGATTAAAGGTGTTTCGTGTCATTATCCAGGGGAAGGAGTGGATTTTGCTTCTTAAAGAGGACTAGCCTATATCCACATAGACTCCAGGGAATCATGGTGCCAGAGGTGTCTTAGCGATGGCATAGGCCTTCTTTCCTCTGCTCAGATATTCAGTACTCGCTTTGCAAAGCAGGCACCCGCTTTTTGGACACCTTGAGTCATTAGAATATCTTTGTATTTTAAGCCCGAGTGTTCCTTCCTGTGACTTCTGCCCTCCAGGTCTGTCTGAGCAGTTGCTTCCAGTCCTCCATGAGAGTCTTCAGAGATGGAGACCATGTCTTAGAGAGGTCTTTTCCAGGATGAATAACCCAGGCTCCTTTACAAATTCCTCCTGTGAGAAGGTGTCAGTTCCTGGCTTGTCCATGGGTCTTCTGGGTTCTTGGAGCTGAACCAGATCAGGGTCTGCCAGCGCTGCCTGGGCTGTTTCTTTCTTTGCCACAGGACAGTCCTGGCTCCCCATGACTCACTATGTGCTAAACTGAAGTCACTGAGTGTCTCCTTAGATGCTGCATCTGTCCAGCTACAGTTCTTCTATATTATGCTTATGAAATGGATTTCTGGAATCTAATTTTAGAATCTTCCGTGTACTCCTAAGAAGCTTCACCTAGTTGGTCTTGGCTCAATTTACCATTTTTCAAATTTATTCCAAATCATGATTCTGTTTTCCACTGTATATGCTTTCATGTTTTAAGTTATTAGAATGTTAGATAAATGTCTTCCATGGTGTCACTCAACTCACTGATCGAATGTTAAAGAGGATAAATTCAATGACAGAGCGCTGTGGCCATCGACTAGAGAAAACACCAACTTGACAAAGAGCCAATATTTAACATTCTTAGATGCAATTGTCCTCTAACCAACAATCGCTAAACTGAAAATCCAGTAGACCAGAGATGATTTCAAAGGGACTCAAAGAGCCAGACCTACACCACTTGCCTTCATCCAGTGTTTCCTGTCCTCAGAACAGAAGCCTCTGGGTTCTCATCCTTATTTTTTGGATCCACTGCCCTAGACTAGTCCTCAGTCTGCCGATCCAGGGTCTAACTTAGACTCTCAGCCCAGCGTGTAGGCCCAGAGCCCTGCAACCCTGACCAGATGCTCCAGGCACAGCTTCCTAAAGCAGGCATTTTCACTGTTTTTGTCGTGTTAATCTTGCTATAAGGGGCACACAATTTCTCTCCAGTACCCCCTGGCAGACTTTTGGGGAAAATCAGTGTGTGTGTGTGTGTGTGTGTGTGTAAAGTGTTTGAAGACAGAAGGCCTGAATTCCCCCACTAAGCGGGGCTCCTCCCATCCTTCTTTTCATAGCTAATTTAGTTAAGTGTTTAAACAATGTAAATCTGGCAGCTCCCCTCTGTTAAAGCCACAAGATTGAGGACAGCTGCCGCCCAGCTACCAGCCCTCCAATCCAACCTCCACCAGCTTTCCTGAAATAGCAAGGCCCGCTTCCGTCCCTGCTTCCCTGGAATAACCCTGGGGGAAGGATACTCCATTTCCTACGCCCAGACTGCATTATTTATTACCACCTCAGGAGTCCATATTTGGAGAAAAAAATATCACCACTGTGTGGAATGAAATCATGCAGTTGCAAATAACTGATGTGTCTGAATTCAAAGGAGCTCTCAAGGAGATTGTGTATGTATGTAAATAGGCGTGCACTTCTCAGACAGAGAGTATATGATCTCAACTCCGTTCCCTGACATGCAGGGTGACCCAGGACAGGGCAAGCAGGGCTCTGGCAACCTCAGGGACCCTGGGGAGATTTTCTTCTTGATCACTTTCAACTCACCTGGATGAGGATACCAGGGAGTTCATCTCCTTAAAAACACAGTCACTGCCGAGTCGGTGGTTAGAATGGAGCCCACACAGCACGATGGAGCACATGCCCATGCTTTTTCTTAATTATCTACTTACTAAAAACAATCTACTCACCTTGCACCAGATGACTTAGTTTTAGGCACAGATCACTCCTGTCCAGACCACACATGGTCTCTTCATTTTACACTCCAGATGGCCATGGAGAGCTTCAATGATTTTCCTTCCTAGAGGCACATTGGCTGTACCTTCTGCAATAAATGCATTCCAGAAAAGTCATGTGGAACCCTAATCTAGTTTGCAACACACTAAGAGTGTTCAGTATTTAAGGTCCCTTGAGTTAGTTTGTGCAGTGAAGAGTCACTTTATAAATCACTTTATAATCACTCTATAAAGGATCATATGTGCTCTTGCAATGTTTCTCAAAATGAGACATGCCTTCCCGAGTTACACAGTTTATATTTCCAGAGCACCTTAGGCTCCATAATAAAAATCGCTTTTACCAAAACACAGCCCTTCTAGAGTGAGTTATTCTCATTCCACGACGGCAGTCCTCTTAAGTGTGTAAGTCTGAGATCCAAGGCAGGGGTGAGAATGAATAAAAGGTCACTGTCCTCATGCTGGAAATGGAATCTATTTGCTCCATGGACACTAACTAGATTTTAATTCCATCATTGACCGAGGGGTCAACAGTTGCCATCTAGATGAAGAATCAGAGCTTGGGAGTCATTCACAATGGATCAAAGCCTAGTTTCTCTTTTCCTTTTAAATGCATGGCTATGGAATCTCCTGACCTCCTGTCTATGGCACATGCAGGGGGACGTGCTCATCACAGGCTCTCAGTGAATATTTTATGATGACAATAACCATCGTCATGGGGATCTGTCAAAAGCAGTGAGTGGTCTACAACACAAACAAAAACTCGCGGACTGGTGGTACACTGGTGGAATTTTAATTGCTAGAATCTACTAAGATATTCTTTGTAATGAAATTGTAGAAATGTTCTAAGTACATTTTGAAAAGTTGTACCTTCTCCATTTTAGGGACACAAATAAGTTACATTGTTTGAACCCTCTACACACTTACTCATTTGTGTCCACTAGATTTGTCCCAACAGAGTGTGTCAACATCACCTACTACAACAGCACTTCTCTTCCTCTTGTTGTATTGCTAGAAACTTTTGTTTACTACATTTAATGTTTTTACATTCAGCATAGAAGAGTACAACCTGTTACATCTTCATTGAGGACTTTTTTCTTTTAGTGGAATAAATTAACACTATTTATCATATTGACTGTGTCAGCCTTGGGTTCTACCTTGTCTCCTATTCATGTTCCACTCTTGCCTTCTTTTTTAAGAAGAAACATCACTTGGTCAAGATTTATTTCAAGGCCTGAAAACAGTGACTAATCGAAAATGGCCCTACTTCAATTTCTTATAAGATATAAATACTTAATATAAAACTTAAAAAAATGTAGACACTATTAACTAACTCCTAAACCACACACTATAGGTTTTGCAAAAGCAATAGTTATTTAACAAAATGTAAGATGACGGTATCAAAGAATTTTCACACTTAATGAGGACACAATCAGTCGCAAGCTACTCAAACAGATACAAATCTTTTTACATTTTCCATGTTTGTTTTTAACTTTGTTTCATAGAACCACTGATAATTGAGGCTTCTTTCAAGTATAGGCTTTCTAACATTAAATTACATTTTCTAAGTATTTCTATAAAGAAGAAATGAAAAAGACACATACTACATTGTTTGCCATTCATACACCAAAAAGTCAAAACAATCCAACTGAATTTATTCCTGCTTCCCCCTTCTCCAACATTAGCTTTAGATGTTTTTCTAAATATTATATAAACAGTTTTGTTAAAATCAGTTCTCTCATTTATGCAGATTAGGGAAAATGGTTTTATAATGAGTTATCTTTAAAATTACCTTCTAGATAGCACTCCTTAGCCTTAAATTACATTGTGCACACACAACTACAACTGCTTGCATTTGCTCAGGAACATATAATCACATTAAAAACAAATAACTTTGTATTTCATAGTTTAGTTGGCTCTTAAATAGTTTCCCGGGGCGGGGTGGGGTGGGGGTGGGGAACAAATATTTTGTGTTGTTTAAGAAACTGGTGTATATAAATGAACTGCTAGCTGTTCGTTTAAACTTTGAGGAAACCTACAGATGAAGTTTTGGGTGTTTTTTTCTAAAATGCAAGAGATATGTGCTTAATCACTGTTCATATAGTGAAGGGATGGGATGGCAGATACAGACTCAGATGAAACTCTACATTTTGTAAATGTAGAGTTGGATATTCTAAATGGAAAAACTGACACTGACAATTGTATACAGGAAACAAAGGTTAAGAAAAATGTTGAAGAATAGCTACTCTTAAAAAGAGAGAAGTGTTATACAACACAAAAATGAGACCTAGAGATTTGAAAAACACTCATTTTACTGTTTTAAAAGAAAAATGAAAAATAACAGGGAGAGAGTCTAGACCAATTAGAACTGAGGCAGCTGTAACAAAAATGGAACCCAGTACAATGATTTGAGCCCTTAAAGGAAATGACTAATTAAAATGAAATTTCACAAGTCTTCATGTCTATAATAATATATAAATGCACAAAATACAAAAAATACCAAGTCTGGATTTTTCCCCTTAGGTTTGTAATAAACTGTCAACCCTCTGCTTAATATAGTTACTTTTATAAGCCTTCTGATTAGCAGAGCATGTTATACAGGTACATGCATGCTAGAATTTGATCATGAGAATTATAGTTCTCATCTCAAACTAGTGACTTGCCTGTTACCTGTATTTATATATATTTCATTTCCATTATAAAACACTTAAGACATTTCCAGTGGTCCATTTTAATCAACATATTACATAAAAAAGAATCTTGATTTTTAAAATGAAGCTTTTTAGTACTGTAACATGATGGGTTTAATTGAACAGTTGCAACATAATATGATAACTACATTGTACTGTTTAATTCACAGCTGTAGGAAAATGTTTGATTTTTAAAATATAACCAAGATGAGACTGTAGTTATGAGCAGTAAAATATTAGACAACAGTGAATGAATAAATAAGATGCTTTTCCATCAGTGGCCATTATTTTACTTTTAGGAACCTGGAAGAAATTGTCTTCTCTGAGTTTCCAATGTTCTGGTAATTCTAGTCATTTCTTAGCTTCCTCAATATCACCTTGAATTGCTGAAATAAGTGACTCTAAAGAATCAAAGTTCTTTTCTGGTCTGAGGTAGCCAACGATGGCCACATTGAAAATTTCCCCATATAAGTCCTCTTTGAAAGCATGCATGATATGAGTTTCCTTGGACTTTTTTGTATTCTTGCAGTATGGGTTCCATCCTATGCTCACCACCATCTTATGGACGTCTCCACTTCCAACACTGGCCCAACCATAATATATGCCAGTGGATGCATCAGCTGGAAGATTATCTACTACTTGTTCAGGAAAGTTAGCTGTAGGGATGCCCAGCTGCTTGGAGCCGCGACCGAAGCCCAGCACCACCTGGCCGCGGCAGAAGTACGGCAGGCGCCTCATGACTCCGTCCGCTCGGGGTGCGCGGTCCAGTCCGCGCGTCCGGCGGAACCGCAGTCGAGGCGGTGCCCGAACTCCCCGGACCAGCCGGGGGACACGGGCGGGAGCTCCGCAGGCCGGCCGGCCGGGCGAGCGCACCGGCGTACACAGGCAGAGCGGCGCGGACGACACGCCGCGGCGAGACCCTCACGCCGCTGACCGAACAAAAGGTGCCGAGTGACTCAGAGGCTGCGTCAGGGCTCCGGAACGCCGGCGACCGCGGAAGTCTCTTGCCCTGCTTTTGTTTGGATTCATCTTCTTATGTCTTTGCCCATTGCCTTATTTTTATTATTTTGGGATTCACTGGGTACACTGATACAATATTTTTAACCCAATATAAAAGTCTGTGATTCAAAATGAGAGTTTATCCCCATCATTTTATTAACAAGATTTATGTTTAGTTTTATTTCTACTATAAAACATGGTTTTATGGGTTTTGTTGTTTTATGGTTCTTTTTAATGGACCTTTTAAAAAAAATTTTATTGGAGTGTAGTTGCTTTACAATGTTGTGTTAGTGTCTGCTGTACAGCAAAGTGAATCAGTTATACCTTTTTATAGACTACAGTTATCTTTTTAAACTTGAATTTCCCGTGATTTTGGAAGTCATATCTACTATTTTTATCCTATTAGTAGTGACATTAAATTAAAATGTACTGATATCTATTTTCTCTAATTTTCATTATCAAAAATAGAGCAATGTCAATTGATTATTCCTTATGTAATATGAGGAATTTACTTTGCTTTTACTTCTTGTCAACACACATTTTAACGGACAATCCCATTTGGGTCACAATCCTTTTTCCCTCATAATTCTGTAGACAATTCTGTCTTCTTCATGTTGCAAAGGAGAAGTGGGAGGCAAGCTTTATCTGCATGGATACTCACTGAATCTGTTTTTATTCTTGAAATTAAAATAAATTATCAAGATTAAGTCTAGGCATTAAAAATTTTTCATTATTTTTGTCTGATTTTCAGAAAACTCAAGACTTTCTCTAGCTCAGGAAAACTTCCCCCAAATTGTTTTTTAATAATGGCTCCATTTTTATTGGTTCTTTTTCTGAAATTCCTAGTGTTTACATATTAAACATGTCTCTTGTCCATGCTTTTTATGTATTCTCCCATTCTTTTTATCTCTTTGTCTTTTTTCTGAGTTTTGTGCTGTAAAAGTTGACTTCTGCTCCATCAAACCTGTTTGCTGCAGGATTCATTTTGCCGTTCACTTCCTCCATTTCAATCTGAAATGAACTTTTTTTTTAAATCTCCATGCTGGCTTCCATAACCTGTTTGTTTTTCTCTTTATGGTTCCCTGCTCAAATTTCATAGAAGAAATGTCCTTTTGAAGCTTTTTGGAAACACAAATCAGGAGTGCTTCCCGCGTCTCTTGTAGAAACTATATTTCATAGAAAAATATTTTCTCTGATTCCTCAGAGTGGTCCCTTCTGTTGAACTCTGCTATCTTTTCATTTGCCTGGCAATTTTTCTCTGTGTGCTCATCATTACAAAGGGAGCACAATATTTGTCCAGGACCAGGAATTGAGATCTCAGTCTGAATTGTTCCGACCCAAGGGAAGGGAAAGGAAGAAAATATAGGTTTAGATTTACTAAATACTCAAGTTTTGCTTTGCTGATTCAATGGCCTGGGGAGCTAGGCAGCTCAGGAGTGAACCAGCAGAGGTGGCCCCGCACGGAGCTCTTCATCTCTGCTCTTGTCTTTCCTAAGTTTTGGAGGGCGTCAGGTGTTTTCTGGGAGTGTCCTTGTTCTTTGCTGAGTGCTGGCCGAGGGTCACTCCTGTTCTTGACCTGGGCTCATTGTCCATAACAGGTGTCATCTGGGGGTTAGAGCCACCATGGGTTTGTGAACTGACAGCGGGATTTCCATCTACTGAGTCCCTAACTCCCCCCACCGCCCCTCCCCCGCAGCGCACTTCCGGGCCAAACTACTACAGGGCATTGGAGGGAGTCTCCCAGCCTTTCCTCCTAGTACTTCCTGGGTAAATTCCTCCTTTACATGTGAGGAACTGCACATTCTCACAGTGCTCGTCTAAAAGAAGCTCTGGGACATTTCGGACATGAGACTGTCATGCTCCCCTACTCTCTACAGCTGATTCATTTTTTCCTGTTTTCATAATAACTGAACATGTTAGCACAAAAGTTGCTGAGGATAATTTCTCTTATTTCACAGTATACATGTTTTGCTGAATTTTCTTCCTGGAACTGAAAGAGTCCAATTTTCTTTCCTTTGGAACAAATGGTATGTAAAACGCCATATAAGCCCCATTTTAATTTGGAAGCTGTTCCATGGAATATATTGTCCAGTTTAACAATGAGTCCCATTGTCAAATTTATTCTCAATATAAAAAGCAGTCACAGATTATCAAAACTTGCAAGCACGTCAGTGTTCTTTCTATAGGTTTCTGGTGGGATGTTCTGCAGATAACATTTTGTGTAGGAAGCAATCATGGCTTCATTCCATGATAGGCAAGTTGCCAGGAAATACTAAATCAAGTGGCAATAGAGTCCCCAAAGAAAGTTGTTCCTGATTTATGATGATTGTTCCAACAATACTGCTGAACTTTTTACACATGGAAATGACCACTGAGTTATGTTTTGCATTATGTCAGGGAACAGCCAACCTGCCAGATCCAACGTTGCAGCTGGAATGCAGAAAAGCCCCATTATGTTAATTTCCAAAGTCTGGGAAAAATGACTTCTTATTCCCAAAGGGTAAGTACTTTTTTTTCCCTCCAGCACATCTCACACTCTGAATCTATGGTGGCATTTAAAAAAGTGGGAAACAGCCTAAGCTGGGTTTGAGGTGGGGTATGGTGGAGGCAAAGATGGCAGGAGTGGAGGGGCTGACAACAAGGGGAAAAAAGGAAGACTGATCAATAGCAGGGGGTCGCCAAGGGCCGAGGAGGGGTCTGCATTATTTTCGAGAATTGATCACAGTTTCAAGAGAAAAGTTCAGCAGACTTACCTTCCAACTGTTGGAGTTGCCTGGAACCCTCAACAGAGTGTGTGTGTGTCTGTGTGTGTGTGGCTGTGTGTTGTATCTGTGTCTGTGAGATTGTGTGTTCCTGTATTTTGCTGCTGGAACTCTAAGAAAAGCCTAGACCAGCATTATCCAGCAGAAATGTAATACAAGCCACATATGTAATTTAAAATTTTCTAGTAGCCACATTAAAAAAAAAACTGGTAAAATGATTTAATAATTCAATTTATTTAACCTAATATGTCAAAAATATTATCATTTCAACACATAACATACCTAAAACTTATTAATGAGATAGGTAACAATTTTCTTTTTATAGTGGGTCTCTGAAATCTGGTGTATATCTGGTGTGTATTTTACACTCACTCACAGCACATCTCCCTTTGGACCAGCCACACTTCTCAATCCCAATAGCCACATGTGCTAGCTTGTGGGATGGAGCAGGCTGGACAATGAAGAACAATCACCCTCTCAGTTCTGACTCATTCAACTCCGCTCAACTCTTTGTGTTTCCCTAAACCTGCAGCTCCCCCTCCTCTGGAGACCCCAGAACACACCTGTCAAAGGCACCCCCACTACCAGCTCCTTGAAGAATGGTACATGAAGCATCACTCTTTTGGCTGTTCCATCAGCCTTCCTTACTCAACAGGTCAAGAAAAACCTTATGATTAAAAACCCAAGAACCTGGGAAATACATGTGTAAAAGCACCTTGACACATCAGCATTGCATCTGGACTTCCAGGAGAAAGCCATTCTTTCTCCCTTGGTCTTCGCTACCCCCTTCCAACCTTTGTCTTGCTAACATTTCTCAATAAATGTTCTCCTTCCTTCCTCCCTGGTCTCCTTTTCCAGACTGAGCAGGATGTGGGTGAGGGGGGCTGCTGGGGGCATTTCTGTGTCCTGTCCTGGGGAAGATGCTTGCAAAGGGAAGGCAGGGAAGGTGGAGCCAGCTCTAACTTCACTGTCAGTCCTGCAGCAGAAAAGTCTGAAGCTGGACCAGTGCATCTACATAAAACAAAAGGCAAGGCTGGAGGGACTCCCTGCAATGCTTCTCCAAGATCTACAGAGGGGTGGACACATGAATGAAGCTGTCCAGATGTCAGATGAGATTGGTGGGAATTGTGGAGAACTGGAGAACACTGGCCCCACCCAGGGCATTTCAATTTACTTTTTAACCCTGTGCAGGCCAAACTACACTGGACAGAGCACCAGAGTCATTAGCTTGTGGTACACACTGCCCTGACAAGTCACACAGGTAATGACCTTTCCTAGTAAAGGGCCATGTCCTGGGGATTCACATCACAGCCTGACAGTGGGTATCTGGAGATCTGATGCTTTGCCTCCTGGCTCCCCCTTCTTGGGATCTGCTGTCTACCAACTGCCTGGCTTGAAGTCTGGGGAACCTGCTCACCTTCATCTTCATGCATATTGACAACCACATCACTGACCTTACAACCAACCTCCTGACCTTGCAGATTCTCAGTCCTCATTTCTAATGGCCCAAAATTCCATTCAGAATTGGATCCTCAAATGGGGTGAAATGTAACATGCAACTTGGAATCATGGGGCAGTTGGTTACCTCTGAAACTATGTCAGTCACTGACTTTCTCCACAAAGCTGTAGGTACACCGAAGCCCAAGTATTTGGAGGCTTAAACTCACCAGCTCTGCCCAGAAGTCCAGGTGGAAGCACTGATGCCCTGCCCAGTCCTGACCTCTCAAGAGGTTAGACTCTTCCCTAAACTTCCAGCAAAGTGCCAGACAGATCAGGTTGAATAAAAATGTTGTTACCTTCCTATTTCACCTGCATTTACTGGAAGTTTCTGCTATTGCCCAACTATTGGAACAGATTTCCCTTTGGAAATGACACTGGCTTGGATCTTGCCTGCCTCTGCCACACCTAGTCCCAGCTTCCTCTTCCTCCTGGCTCCGGGCCCAACACACGGCCCTGCCAAGTCACACAGGTAATGACCTTTTTTTTTTCCCATGTCTTTCTTCTTCTTGGGAGGAAATAAGCTAGAATGAGGAGAGGAAGGGCTTTTGAGTCTGAGAAATCTGGTTTTGAATCTCGGCCCCAAGATTTAATGATTCTGTGATCTCAGGCAAATTACTTAACATCTTTGAGCCTCAATTATTTTCACCATTAAAATGTGATCAATCCTATTTCATAAGTTTGTGGGGAAGATCAGAAAAGACAGTGCTCCTAAGATACTTAGCATATAACAGACCTTTGGTACACATTGGCTAGTATTACCATTGAACCAGCACTTTGCCTACATTGCGACTACCAGTCTCTCCTTCCCTCTTCCCTGTTCTCAATCACCATTAGGAGCCTTTTGACCCCATTGGTAGCAACCATAGCCTGGGTCCCAGGGATTGCTATTTTCCACTGGTCTCCCATAGACCGCCTAGCAATGCCTTACCCATCCCCAGCTCTCTTGGCATATTCTCTGCCTGTGGCCGGGACCCATTTAGTCCTTCTCAGGTCCCTCCCTGTCTTCTTCCAGGAAGCCACATCCCATGCTCTGGATGACTGGATTAGGGAGGGGCACTAGCCTCAATCATCAGGAGGTCCAGAAAGAGAAGAGGAAATAGTGCAGCTCCTAGAGATTTCCAACACAGCATAAACCACTATGGGGTGAAAACAGCTTCTCTAAATATAGGCTAGATAGATATGGCAACAGTTCACTGCCAAGACCTTTCCAGGGTTGCATCTTAATGGGTACAATGTTTATTTAAAGTCAACCATACCTGAGCTATCTAATAAGAGCAACCATTGAATACTGTTCTTGTCTCTACCTAGAGTCTATTCTAGAGCTCAGCCCTTTCAGGTTATAAATCAATGTCTCAGGGTGAGTGATGCTAGCTCCTACAACTAACCCTAATACCTCAGTCACTTAACACACAAAGGTTTATTTCTCAGACAGTATTTGATGTGGGTCAGGCAGCCCCCTCCATCTTGAGCTATATGACCTAGGACAGTGGCCTCCAAAGTCCCAGCAGGAGGGAAAGAGGAGGCACACTGACCTGCTCATCCTGGAAGAAACCCTTGTCACCTCTGCTTACAGTTCATTGTCCAGAACATTTGACTCACTGCAAGGAAGCCTGGGAAATGTGGAAAGCATATGAAATATTGTTGAGCAGGGCTCTGCTCTAGAGCGTGTGTTTGTGTGTGTGTGTGTGTGTGTGTGAGGGGTGTTTATGGACTGCTGATGCATGTCCCTGAATGTGTGTGCCGATGCCTTTTCTACTCCTAAAGTGTCCTCGCCCTGCTGCTCTACATCTCTCTATTCCTTTGAGGGACTTTTGAGGGACCAGCCTCCCACGGTGTTTGCAGAAAATAGGTGCTTTATCATTTCAATTTAGTACAACTCACTCAGCTTCTGATGAGTGTCCCTTATAGTAATAATAAAAATAGAAAAAGGTGTCATTTATCAACTCTCCTCAAAGCTGTAGGTTCTATGTTAATAAGCACTTCATATTTCTTATGTCATTTAATTGGCCTATGAAATAGGTGCTGTTTTTATCATCATTTTACAAACGAAGACACAGGTTTGTGAAGATAATATAACATCCCATGGTCGAAAGCAAATAAGGGGAGATCTTGGGACTCAGCCAGCCCATCTGACTGAGACCCTTTGGGGCTGGGCTTTACACCACACACGTCTCTGAGAAAATGCCAGCATGACAGGGTGAAGACGGGAGCTATCTGCAGGCTCACAAGTGAAATGATTCCTATGGGGTTTCTTGTTTAGATTGTCATCCCCCAAAATTCAGAAGAGTATTGGGAACATTCACAAATATTTGAAGTTCTCATTTCACAGCTTACATATTTTTTTCTTACAATGCAACACAACAATATTTCCAATGAGACAGCACCAAACATCCTTAGCACCACGGGGCTGTGCAAACCAAGACTATAGCATGATACAAAGAAAACTGTTTTTCTTAAGATACTTATAATGTTATCGGATTTATTTAAATAAGCTTCATTTGTTATATCAGCTTTCGAATTGTTGTCAACTTTAAAAAGGCCATCAATAATACTCCATAACATTTGTTCCTAACTTTGTACATATTTATTTTTCCTCACTATTTTAATGTATCATGATTTTCTCCAAAAGCCTGAAAATTAATTTTGGGAAAAATAGATAGATATACTACACTAAAGTTTCAGAGAGCTAAGTGCTCATGAAGACTTACACCACTTTCCAAAGAGGGTTTTTGATTCAGGTTAGGCTAGATGTCAGCACCGCAAACACGGAAACCCGGCTGTTGAAAGAATATTTGACTTCTGTGTCCCCAGTTCTCTCTCACTGGATTTTCAGTTTCATGTACCTGTATGAGTGTATCTGTGTCCTTTCATATTCCCACATTACCCTAGTATTCTTCTTCAGTATCTGATTTTGTCTAATTTCAAATTTTTCTTTTTAATAAATAACTCTGGCCCTGGGACTACTCAATTTTCACCTAGGGACCAGGAGAAAATAAACATCAGCACATTGATAATAGAAGTTGCTTTGAAAGTGCTCCTCACAAGTCACGCTTGTTCAAGGTCCACAATGAAGCTATATTTCTAGTTATTTCCTTCAATTGCACACAGGCGAAATGCTCATATTTCCAGCACACTCTTGCTCCTAGGAAGCCGAATTGCAGGGGAGCAGCTTGGCCCCCTGCTCATCGTCAAGCTGGATGCAGCCCTGCAACAGTGCAAATGAGGCCAGACGGAACTCATTGTGGTAGCTAAATCCCCAAGGTTTGCTCACAGAGCCTGTTCCTGTGCCATTGTCATCAACCTGTCATGAGACTCTAGCCACCATTCCCAGGAATCCATGTACCTGGCCATCTGCTCCCAAGTCAAATTGCTTACTTTGGGGCACACCTTCTACACAAAGAGAAATGAAACTTTAGGAAATTCAGACTGACTCCAAACCGAGCTCCCAGGCTGAAATAGCATGCCAGTGCTGAAAGTGTCTGGACCGCAAAGGCCTCCACCAGGAGCCTGGACCCTTGCAGCCCTTAGAATGCCCAGCCGTGCATGCAGTATATAGAGTTCATAAAGCACTTGGCCAACTTTCTATTCAAGGTGATTCTGGTTACAGCTTAGTTGTATCCCCATATGAGAGAGGTATAATTTTAAAAAATTGACCTGGGACATACTCCATTTCACCCTTCAGTTATCAATCCCAGGTCACCAGCTGGCACTTGGAAGAATCCTGGGGACAGATTTGCATAAACAAGAGCAGTCCCTCATTTGCTTAATTCCCAAGATATTTCTGAACACCACTGCCCTAAGCCCTAGTTGTGGCAGCTCTAATTCATTCCTCTTTCCTCTCGCAACCCTCAGCTACAAAAGAAAAAAGAAAAAAAGAAAAGGAAAGAAAGAAGAAAAAGCAGTGTGACAACCAAACAGGATAATATCAAACATTTAACATTTGAATAATGCTTTACAGTTTAAAGTGTTTTGTGTGTATTATCTCATATAACCCTCATTATAAAACTGTGAGGAATATAGGGTAGATATTAACTGCACCATTTTTTCAGGTGGAAATAAATGAACTGGCCCTTGAGAACGCTAATGCCGTAAACACAGCTTGGTTGACCTTTTAGAGGCATGAAGTGCAGAGTGCTCTGATTTGAAAGCACAAATGTACTCTAGATGCAATCACAGTAGGGCCAAAAGAAAGGAGATAAATTCCACAAGGTTTTGCTCCCCCTGGCGAAGCCATAGCATCCAGTGGTCTGAGGCGTGCTGGGCCATTTCCTCCCAGACGAAGGGCACACTGTTGCACCTTATACCTCCCCGCCACTAAGACAGGACATGGTGTTTAGTAAGCCTTATGGATTTTGGAAACAAAATAGACCACACTTGGAAGTACAGATTTGACCCACTTATCAGATGACCCAGTAGGCTGCCAATTCTGAGTGGAGCTCAGAATAAGAAAAGGCTCTTCCGCAGGTCCAGCTATGCACTAAGTGCCCTGACTCTCAGGCAATGCAGCATCTGGTGGAACAGGACTCTGCAGCGTCTCTGGAAAGCCCCAGTAGCAGCGCTGGGTCACAGACCCCTAAGAGGCTGAAGCAGGGCCACCCCTTCTGTGGCAGAAAGCTACTCACTCTTTGAAAAGCAGCTCCAGGCATGTCAGTGGGCCCTGGTAAAAATGAGCTCCTAGGGAGGGCAAGTTACCATGCAGCTGGGGCTGGATATAATCATGAGTTTGGGTGGGCACGGCAGCAATCTTTTGCCACAAAGGAACTGGCATGTTCAAGATCTGGCCTATGCAGACCCAAAGGGAAGAGAACATTATGTAAACTGATGGCCCAGTCTCCTATGTCTGCCCCGCTGTTTCACTGACATCTGCCTTCAGCTCACACCTATGGACTCACGGAGTTTCCCTGTGGCCAGCTGCCAGAGGAGGGAAGAACTAGGCCTGGTCCCACACCTGAGCCGGCATCCTAAGTTGGTGCTCACAGCTGAAGCAAACTGCCGCTGTTCTCAGTCCACTCATGGGTCCCGAGAGGAGGACAAGAGTAAAGGAAAAAATCCCCTGGTAGGCAGCACTGCAAACAACACATGTGGCTGATGAAGAAACTGATTAGAAGATGGAGGAAATCAAGCAAGGTATAGAAATAAGACTGGGCTCTCCCACCATCACCCCCTCGACCCTCTTATGGATTTTGTGTTTCCTGCCACTGCCACCTTAGGCTTTGACAGATCAGAGGCCCTGGTTCAGGGGATGGAAGAGTGATGGTCGGGGAGAGGCTTCTCTCTAAGTGAACATAATAGTCTGCTCAACTTGAAGGAGGAACTCTCACCTGGTCACTTCTGGACCACTAATGCCAGAGAACCAGTAGGTTAAAAAAAAAAAAAAAAAGAGGAGTTAGTGGTGGGGGTTCTGGATCCTGATTGCTCTGAGGAGCTAGGGTTTCTCCTGTGTAATGGAGTCAGGGAGGGGTCTATATAGAACTCAGGTGATTTATTGGTTTATCTCTTGGGGTTTCCATACTGGTGAGAATGGTGAACAGGTAATTGCAGCAACTGCCAGCTGACAAAGGCAAGACAACCAAGGACTTAGATGCTTTGGGTAAGAAGATCAAAGTTCCCACACCAAGAAAGTGACCTAGACAAGCCCAAGTGCTGGCCGAGGGTAAGAGAAATCTAGACTAGGTGGTGGAAGAATGGTCACTGAATACTAGTTATTGCCACATAGCAAGTTGCAATAGTGACTTGTTTCACTAATAATATTTAATTAAATATTTGCAGAGATTGCAGCAGCTACTACCTTGAAGCTGACTCTGTGACAGATGGCACTGAGTGGATGGCCTTAGCAGATATGACTGGTACAAGTGTGGCCTGCAGTGGACACCTGTTGGGCATCCCTTCAAATGCTCTCAGCCTCACCTGCCTCCTGTTCTAGCCAATATGGAGCATCCAGTATTCCGTAGGAGCCAACATCCTTCACGCAGGTACAACCTGGAAGTATCACTCCTGTGTGCCTCTCATTTCCTGTCCGTGTTTCTCTGTAACCTGCTTAGTATCCAGAGATGCTCAACCCAGAAATTTTGGGGGGATGTCACCTTATTGGGGGGTTCTTTGACTAATGGGGATGGGAGTCAATGCATAAATGTTTCCCTTTTTCTCCTCCATAGAGAAGATTCTGATATTCCTTTCACATGACTCCTTAAACTGTCCCCTGGAATCAAGCATCCAGTTGCCTGTAGCAGGAAACAACACAATGATAAATCGTGTTTTTTCCTCATTCCTTGCCTCACTCCTCCTGACCTTACTCCTATCCCCTAGAACCCAATAAAGCATTTTCACTCAAGTCTCTGTTTCAGGCTCTGATTTCTGGGGAAATGAGGCTAAGTTACATCACCCATTTCCAGCTACAGCCTTTGTCATCTTCTGGCCTTGTGATCATTCCATTGCCTCCAAGTCCTATCACTACCCTGGTGACTTTAACATTCAAGCCCTACACCTTGAGTTCTCAGTCCTTTGATCAGCTCATTTCCAGTGACTTTCACCTCCATTCCATGCTATCACCTTGCTTCCATTGCCTCCTTGAATGCTGTCATCACTGATTACTGCTGTATGCATAAGTCCAAAAGTTAGAAATCCCACTCTCTTCCTCAACCTTTCATCCTTCAGTCCCTTTCATTCCATTACTCCCACTGCACCAATGTTGTAACATCATGAAGACTTTGCAGCCCAGAAACTGTCTATGTTCCCATTACCCAGCAGCTTTCTCTTGTCCTCCTTTTTTTCTTTAATCCAGTTAAAATTCCACAGAACACTATTTCTCTCATGCTTGCCAATTTCCACAACTCCCTTGCCCTCCCAACTCTCTTCTTGAAAAATCCCTCTCAGAATTAATACATCTGTCCAACATTTTTTGTACTTATATCCCAGGTGTTAATCACTGTTAGAGAAAAACCATAAAGCTGAACAATTTGGTGCCATTATAATAGCTGCCAACATTTATTGAGAGCTTAATCTTTGCCAGGCACTATTCAAAACACATTACATAAATTATCTCATCTTGCTTCCTACATCAGGCTGGAAAGTTGCCCAGAAATTCTATTCTCAAACCTCTGAAATTCATTCTCATCAGAACACTTTCCCTGCTGCTGCTCAGAGAAAACAGAAGTCATCAATTAAAAACATGGTACACATCATCCTTCACATTTCAGTAGCATTCAACAGAAATGAGTCCTCCCTTCTAATCCAAACACTCTCTCTATCCTTCACACCACACTCTGCTAGGTTTTTTTTCTACCTCTTTGTCCCCATTTTGTTTATCTCCCATATTCCTTTTTCTCACATAAACTTTTTTCTTTATCTCTATCTCCATCACCATCTACCAAGCCCTCCAGAAATAGCAATGTGGGTTGCACCCATAACGTTCCCTCTCCCTCACTGTCTACCCCCACAGCTTCCAATCTCTAATTCTATAGTTCCTACTTCTTAAATATCTCTGGAGATTGTCAACTTCTCTTTCCATCCATCTCCCACCTGCATGGCTGCAAGAAATTTCTAGCTAGTCCACTTGCCTTCAGTTATGCCTGTATCAAATGCAATTGACTTCTTCAGGCTCATGCCCACAAGTCTTTTCTCACACCTGTCAACACATATTGATATATGTTTTTAGGACTGACTCCCCACTATTGAGCTCCCTGGGAACAGGCACCATGTCTTGCTCCTATCTTGGTTTTCCTCAACTCATGCCCTGTCATGAGGTTATTCTCAATAAAGTTTCACTGACTGAGTGGATGACCATTAAATAAATCAAAGACTTAATCCATCAATTAACAAGTAGATAAGTAGTATCTATTTTAAACTCCTCATGACTGACTCAGTTTCCATATTTTATTTACCTCCCATCATAACACAAACTGAACTTGAAAGTACAATAATTATTAAATTTATTAAATGAGTGCGTGCATCTCAGTTACAGGTAAAAATTCTAAAGCATTTAGGTATATTTTTGAACACAGTGGATAATATTTTACTTCAATGGACCAGAAGGATCTGTGAGCAAATTTGTTGGACTTCAGAAAGACAGACACTCCATATACCTCCATCTTCATTTTATTTCCATAACTGGGGTTTTGTGACCTACAAAGGGGTGAAGGTGGGGCCTGAGTACCCTGAAACAGTGAGTGTAGACATCTGAATTCTGGGAATGCTTGGCTCAGCTGTGCCATGGATAAGATATGGGGACATGTCTAACGAGCATGGCCAACAGCATGGGGTATCTGTGGCAATCTTCAGACTCTTGAGTCCAGAGGCTTAGAGTGAGAATGAAGAGATATGGCATAAATGAGAGGACCCTGGAGGGGAGGCAAGGTGCCTCAGATACAAGGGCAGGTGGACCTTAGGTCTAGGGTTCTGTCCGAAGATAACTGTGTTCCAACACCTTCTGGCTCCTTTTCCTCCACTCAGGTTTTCATAGTCCTAAAAGGGAGAATGTGACTGGCTTGAATCAGGCTCCTCTCCCTTGAATCAATCAGCCATGGTCTGGAGCAGGATGGATGACCACCACTCATACCTTGCAGGAATTGTGAGCTAGATAACACCTACTTTTTATACTCTGCACATCCCAGAAGAAGTTTTTTTAAAGTTCTAATTAAAACTTGCTTAACCAATTCAGGCCTAATTCCAGTGATGCAAATCTCACATCTATTACATACAAATAATTTATGGGTCTTGATGTATTTAGTCTTCAAAAACATAGGATCATGGACCAGATCAAGCAGTAGCAAGTGGATATTAAAATTTGAGGTTCAATAAATGTCTGAGAGGCAGTTATGGAAAACAAGATGAAGGCAAAGACTTTGCTCTGATAGGAGCCGATGAAAGATATGGGCTTGCTGTCTGCCATCCAGCATGGAAAGGGGCAGAGCTGGGCGACTAGGAGTCTGAGCTGTCCCTCACATGTGCATATCTACAGCAATAAAGAATCCAGGGCATTAGCAAGTGACATCAAATCAGCCTGCACCATTTAGCTCTGACATGCCTGAGTGTGAACTCTCCATAATATGTCATAGTGCAGAGAGAACAAGAGTGATGGGGAACTGGTGACCTCTCCAAATCACATGCACACTGCCCATCCCTGAAAGCTGCTGGAAGTCATGGGCCTCTCAGCAGAGCACGGATTTAATGCACCTCATGATATCTACTCCCACATAGAAGTGGAGGAAATGTTTGGAAAAGGAGAGCTTTGTATCAAGGCCTCGCACAGATGTGATGCATCAGTGGCAGTGCTGCCTGGGGACTTCCCTCCCCAGTCTGCACTCAGAAGGGCAGACATTGTCTGTCTGGGGCCCTGCAGTCACCCATTCCAGGAATTTGGTCACAACCACAGACGTCTAATTTGTAATATCTGTCATTGTTCTGTGGTCATGCAACAGAGCCCAAGGGCACATGGTACAATGTCTTTGCAATAAAAACTTGTAGTGTCTCAGAGAAAGTGCAGTGTTTTACCAAAATGCATTGCCCTGTAACTGCTGCCTTGGCTACCTCTGAGTATCTCAGCCCAGGATTTGTAGAGTACTTAGTAATGATCAAGGTGGCTTTAATCCTTTGACCTAACTTTGCACTTTTCTATGATACAGGTCAAACAAGCATTCAGTAGTTCATCCATTCAGTGGGCAAACATTTAGTAAGCATTTGTCTCATTGGCCCTTAGGTGAAGTAGAATCATGACTACAGGTTCCTTCCTAGCTCAGCATGACTTACATCCTAATATAGGATCTAACACATTCTTTTAACTTGGCCTAAGGAGACAATCAAAATGTTGTCCAGGTTAAAAAAGGGAAGAGAGTCAAGAAAATTCTACCCATGTTTTTGGTTATTAAACTTGAATAGAACTGACCCTATTCAAAGATAAACATATTTTAAACCACAGCATTCAATATTAAATAAAACTTTAACAAAAGGAGGAAGAGAGAAGCAGATACAAGATTAGTAGGAGAGAAGAAGAAGGGGGAAAAGTAGGAGAGGACAAGGGAAGGAAAGCATGCAATATGCAAAAGGTAATTGAAGAGAACACTGTAGGTGAATTACTCCAGGGAAACAGAGAAGGAAAAAACAGTGGTAAGAAAGACAAAGAAATGCAAGTTAGAGGGGAAAAACTAACAGAGATGAATAGGAGAGAAATGGAAACCTAACATAAAAATAGTTAGGATGACTACTGTCGGAGACTTCCGGGTAAGATGGCGGAAGAGTAAGACGCGGAGATCACCTTCCTCCCCACGGATACACCAGAGATATAGCTACACGTGGAACAACTCCTACAGAACACCTACTGAACGCTGGCAGAAGACCCCAGACCTCCCAAAAGGCAAGAAACTCCCCACATACCTGGGTAGGGCAAAGCGGAGAGATTCCCGCACAGAGGATCGGTGACGAGCGGCACTCACCAGCCCGAGAGGCTTGTCTGCTCGCCCGCCGGGGCAGGCGGTGCTGGAAGCTGAGGCTCGGGCTTCGGTCAGAGCGCAGGGAGAGGACTGGGGATGGCGGCGAGAACTCAGCCTGAAGGGGGCTAATGTGCCACAGCTAGCCGGGAGGGAGTCCGGGAAAACTCTGGAGCTGCCGAAGAGGCAAGAGACTTTTTCTTCCCTCTTGGTTTCCTGGTGCGCGAGGAGAGGGGATTAAGAGCGCTGCTTAAAGGGGCTCCACAGACGGGCGCGAGTCACGACTGAAAGCGCGGAGCCCAGTGACGGGCGTGGGACGCTGGGGCTGCTGCTGCCGACACCAAGAAGCCTGTGTGCGAGCGCAGGTCACTGTCCACACCGCCCTTCCGGGAGCCTGTGTAGCCCGCCACTGCCGGGGTCCCGGGATGCACAGACAACGTCCCCGGGAGAACGCACGGGCACGCCTCGTGCTGGCGCAACGTCACGCCGAACTCTGCCGCTGCACGCTCACCCCGCACTCCGTGCCCCTCCCTCCCGCCCAGCCTGAGTGAGCCAGAGTCCCCGAAGAGGCTGCTCCTTTAACCCTCTCCTGTCTGAGCGAAGAACACACGCCCTCCGGCGACCTACACGCAGAGGCGGGGCCAAATCCAAAGCTGAGACCCAGGAGCTGTGAGAACAAAGAAGAGAAAGGGAAACCTCTCCCAGCAGCCTCAGAAGCAGCGGATTAAAGCTCCACAATCAACTTGATGTACCCTGCATCTGTGGAATACATGAATGGACAACAAATCATCCCAAATTGAGGAGCCAGGAGTCAGTGCTGTGCCTCTGAGGTGGGAGAGCCAACTTCAGGACACTGGTCCAGAAGAGACATCCCAGCTCCACATAATATCAAACGGCGACAATCTTCCAGAGATCTCCACCTCAACACCAGCACCAAGCTTCACTCAACGACCAGCAAGCTACAGTGCTGGACACCCTATGCCAAACAACTAGCAAGACAGGAACACAACGCCACCCATTAGCAGAGAGGTGGACTAAAATCATAAAAAGTCCGCAGACACCCCAAAACACACCACCAGACGTGGACCTGCCCACCAGAAAGACAAGATCCAGCCTCATCCACCAGAACACAGGCACTAGTACCCTCCACCAGGAAGTCTACACAACCCACTAAACCAACCTTAGCCACTGGGGACAGACACAAAAAGCAACGGGAACTACGAACCTGCAGCCTGCAAAAAGGAGACCCCAAACACAGTAACATAAGCAAAATGAGAAGACAGAAAAACACACAGCAAGAGAAGGAGCAAGATAAAAACCCACCAGACCTAACAAATGAAGAGGTAATAGGCAGTCTACCTGAAAAAGAATTCAGAATAATGATGGTAAAGATGATCCAAGATTCTATTTCCAAGATCCAAAATCTTGGAAATAGAATAGACAAAATGCAAGAAACAGTTAACAAGGACCTAGAAGAACTAAAGATGAATCAAGCATCGATCAAAAACACAATAAATGAAATGAAAAATACTCTAGATGGGATCAATAGCAGAATAACTGAGGCAGAAGAACGGATAAGTGAGGTGGAAGATAAAATAGTGGAAATAACTGCTGCAGAGCAAAATAAAGAAAAAAGAATGAAAAGAACAGAGGACAGTCTCAGAGACCTCTGGGACAACATTAAACGCACCAACGTTCGAATTATAGGGGTTCCAGAAGAAGAAGAGAAAAAGAAAGGGACTGAGAAAATATTTGAAGAGATTATAGTTGAAAATTTCCCTAATATGGGAAAGGAAATAGTTAATCAAGTCCAGGAGGCACAGAGAGTCCCATACAGAATAAATCCAAGGAGAAATACGCCAAGACACATATTAATCAAACTGTCAAAAATTAAACACAAAGAAATCATATTAAAAGCAGCAAGGCAAAAACAACAAATAACACACAAGGGAACCCCCATCAGGATAACAGCTGATCTCTCAGCAGAAACTCTACAAGCCAGAAGGGAGTGGCAGGACATAATTAAAGTGATGAAAGAGAAAAACCTGCAACCAAGATTACTCTACCCAGCAAGGATCTCATTCAGATTTGATGGAGAAATTAAAACGTTTACAGACAAGCAAAAGCTGAGAGAGTTCAGCACCACCAAACCAGCTTTATAACAAATGCTAAAGGAACTTCTCTAGGCAAGAAACACAACAGAAGGAAAAGACCTACAATAACGAACCCAAAACAATTAAGAAAATGGGAATAGGAACATACATATCAATAATTACCTTAAATGTAAATGGACTAAATGCTCCCACCAAAAGACACAGATTGGCTGAATGGATACAAAAACAAGACCCACATATATGCTGTCTACAAGAGACCCACTTCAGACCTAGAGACACATACAGACTGAAAGTAAGGGGATGGAAAAAGATATTCCATGCAAATGGAAACCAAAAGAAAGCTGGAGTAGCAATTCTCATATCAGACAAAATAGACTTTAAAATAAAGACTACTAGAAGAGACAAAGAAGGACACTACATAATGATCAAGGGATCGATCCAAGAAGAAGATATAACAATTGTAAATGTTTATGCACCAAACATAGGAGCACCTCAATACATAAGGCAAATACTAACAGTCATAAAAGGAGAAATCGACAGCAACACAATCATAGTAGGGGAATTTAACACCCCACTTTCACCAATGGACAGATCATCCAAACTGAAAATAAATAAGGAAACACAAGCTTTAAATGATACATTAAACAAGATGGACTTAATTGATATTTATAGGACATTCCATCCAAAAACAACAGAATACACATTTTTCTCAAGTGCTCATGGAACATTCTCCAGGATAGATCATATCTTGGGTCACAAATCAAGCCTTGGTAAATTTAAGAAAATTGAAATTGTATCAAGTATCTTTTCCGACCACAATGCTATGAGACTAGATATCAATTACAGGAAAAAATCTGTAAAAAATACAAACACATGGAGGCTAAACAATACACTACTTAATAACAAAGTGATCACTGAAGAAATCAAAGAGGAAATTGAAAAATACCTAGAAACAAATGACAATGGAGACACGACGACCCAAAACCTATGGGATGCAGCAAAAGCAGTTCTAAGAGGGAAGTTTATAGCAATACAATCCCACCTTAAGAAACAGGAAACATCTCGAATAAACAACCTAACCTTGCACCTAAAGCAATTAGAGAAAGAAGAACAAAAACATCCCAAAGTTAGCAGAAGGAAAGAAATCATTAAATTAGATCAGAAATAAATGAAAAAGAAATGAAGGAAACGATAGCCAAGATCAATAAAACTAAAAGCTGGTTCTTTGAGAAGATAAACAAAATTGATAAACCATTAGCCAGACTCATCAAGAAAAGAAGGGAGAAGACTCAAATCAATAGAATTAGAAATGAAAAAGGAGAAGTAACAACTGACACTGCAGAAATACAAAAGATCATGAGAGATTACTACAAGAAACTCTATGCCAATAAAATGGACAACCTGGAAGAAATGGACAAATTCTTAGAAATGCACAACTTGCCAAGACTGAATCAGGAAGAAATAGAAAATATGAACAGACCAATCACAAGCACTGAAATTGAAACTGTGATAAAAAATCTTCCAACAAACAAAAGCCCAGGACCAGATGGCTTCACAGGCGAATTCTATCAAGCATTTAGAGAAGAGCTAACACCTATCCTTCTCAAACTCTTCCAAAATATAGCAGAGGGAGGAACACTCCCAAACTCATTCTACGAGGCCACCATCACCTTGATACCAAAACCCGACAAGGATGTCACAAAGAAAGAAAACTACAGGCCAATATCACTGATGAACATAGATGCAAAAATCCTCAACAAAATCCTAGCAAACAGAATCCAACAGCACAGTAAAAGGATCATACACCATGATCAAGTGGGGTTTATTCCAGGAATGCAAGGATTCTTCAATATATGCAAATCAATCAACGTGATACACCACATTAACAAATTGAAGGAGAAAACCCATATGATCATCTCAATAGATGCAGAGAAAGCTTTCAACAAAATTCAACAGCCATTTATGATAAAAACCCTGCAGAAAGTAGGTATAGAGGGAACTTTCCTCAACATAATAAAGGCCATATATGACAAACCCACAGCCAGCATCGTCCTCAATGGTGAAAAACTGAAACCATTTCCACTAAGATCAGGAACAAGACAAGGTTGCCCACTCTCACCACTCTTATTCAACATAGTTTTGGAAGTTTTAGCCACAGCAATCAGAGAAGAAAAGGAAATAGAAGGAATCCAAATTGGAAAAGAAGAAGTAAAGCTGTCACTGTTTGCAGATGACATGATACTATACATAGAGAATCCTAAAGATGCTACCAGAAAACTAATAGAGCTAATCAATGAATTTGGTAAAGTTGCAGGATACAAAATTAATGCACAGAAATCTCTGGCATTCCTATATACTAATGATGAAAAATCTGAAAGTGAAATCAATGAAACACTCCCATTTACCACTGCAACAAAAAGAATAAAATATCTAGGAATAAACCTACCTAAGGAGACAAAAGACCTGTATGCAGAAAATTATAAGACACTGATGAAAGAAATTAAAGATGATACAAATAGATGGAGAGATGTACCATGTTCTTGGATTGGAAGAATCAACATTGTGAAAATGACTCTACTACCCAAAGCAATCTACAGATTCAATGCAATCCCTATCAAACTACCACTGGCATTTTTCACAGAACTAGAACAAAAAATTTCACAATTTGTATGGAAACACAAAAGACCCCGAATAGCCAAAGCAATCTTGAGAATGAAAAATGGAGCTGGAGGAATCAGGCTCCCTGACTTCAGACTATACTACAAAGCTACAGTAATCAAGACAGTATGGTACTGGCACAAAAACAGAAAGATAGATCAATCGAACAGGATAGAAAGCCCAGAGATAAACCCACGCACATATGGTCACCTTATCTTTGATAAAGGAGGCAGGAATGTACAGTGGAGAAAGGACAGTCTCTTCAATAAGTGGTGCTGGGAAAACTGGATAGGGACATGTAAAAGTATGAGATTAGATCATTCCCTAACACCATACACAAAAATAAGCTCAAAATGGATTAAAGACCTAAATGTAAGGCCAGACACTATCAAACTCTTAGAGGAAAACATAGGCAGAACACTCTATGACATAAATCACAGCAAGATCCTTTTTGACCCACCTGCTAGAGAAATGGAAATAAAGACAAAAATAAACACATGGGACCTAATGAAACTTAAAAGCTTTTGCACAGCAAAGGAAACCATAAACAAGACCAAAAGACAACCCTCAGAATGGGAGAAAATATTTGCAAATGAAGCAACTGACAAAGGATTAATCTCCAAAATTTATAAGCAGCTCATGCAGCTCAATAACAAAAAAACAAACAACCCAATCCAAAAATGGGCAGAAGACCTAAATAGACATTTCTCCACAGAAGATATACAGACTGCCAACAAACACATGAAAGGATGCTCAACATCTTTACTCATCAGAGAAATGCAAATCAAAACTACAATGAGATATCATCTCACACCAGTCAGAATGAACATCATCAAAAAATCTAGAAACAATAAATGCTGGAGAGGGTGTGGAAAAAAGGGAACACTCTTGCACTGCTGGTGGGAATGTGAATTGGTACAGCCACTATGGAGAACGGTATGGAGGTTCCTTAAAAAACTACAAATAGAACTACCATATGACCCAGCAATCCCACTACTGGGCATATACCCTGAGAAAACCATAATTCAAAAGGAGACATGTACCAAAATGTTCATAGCAGCCCTATTTACAATAGCCCGGAGATGGAAACAACCTAAGTGTCCATCATCAGATGAATGGGTAAAGAAGATGTGGCACATATATACAATGGAATATTACTCAGCCATAAAAAGAAATGAAATTGAGCTATTTGTAATGAGGTGGATAAACCTAGAGTCTGTCATACAGATTGAAGTAAGTCAGAAAGAGAAAGACAAATACTGTATGCTAACACATATATATGGAATTTAAGAAAAAAAATGTCATGAAGAACAGAGGGGTAAGACAGGAATAAAGACACAGACCTACTAGAAAATGGACTTGAGGATATGGGGAGGGAGAAGGGTAAGCTGTGACAAAGTGAAAGAGCGGCATGGACATATATACACTACCAAACGTGAGGTAGATAGCTAGTGGGAAGCAGCTGCATAGCACAGGGAGATCAGCTCGGTACTTTGTGACCGCCTGGAGGGGTGGGATAGGGAGGGTGGGAGGGAGACGCAAAAGGGAGGGGATATGGAAACATATGTATATTTATAACTGATTAAATTTGTTATAAAGAAAAAAAAATACTGTATGCTGACACATATATATGGAATTTAAGAAAATAAATGTTATGAAGAACATAGGGGTAAGACAGGAATAAAGACACAGACCTACTAGAGAATGGACTTGAGGATATGGGGAGGGGGAAGGGTAAGCTGTGACAGAGTGAAAGAGCGGTGTGGACATATATACACTACCAAACGTAAGGTAGATAGCTAGTGGGAAGCAGCCGCATAGCACAGGGAGATCAGCTCGGTGCTTTGTGACCGCCTGGAGGGGTGGGATAGGGAGGGTGGGAGGGAGATGCAAAAGGGAGGGGATATGGGAACATATGTATATGTATAACTGATTAAATTTGTTATAAAGCAAAAAAAAAATAGTTAGGATACCTAAAGTAGATAATAAAAAAAAAATTGTGAGGCATGTATTCAGACACAAATAGGATCTTTTATGCAATGAAAGAAAATATAAATACAATGCAAAGTCTTAATATGTCCCAATAAAAAGAATATAGGATGAAAAACACCAAGATTTGTCCAATAAAGAATCATAGATTCATTGAGAAAGTAAAAACTGGCACCCTAAAAAGAAAACAATTCACTGACTATAATATTCTCCTCAGCATTTCTCCATAACAGAACACAATGAAACTATAGAGATTTGAAGGAACAGTGTGTCTCAGGAGATCTATTACTTCCCAAATGTGTCTAGTCTATGGGCAACAGAAATGCATTTTAAGATAAGCAAGTCATCCAAAAGCAGATTATCATGTAACTTCCTGAAAATTATTCTTTAATTTAGCAAGAGCATATTAATCAAAATTAGGTACTAATTCATTGAGAACATAACAATTAAATGACTTACAGTGAACACTTAACCTACTTAAACTAAAATTAAATGTAACAGAATTTATGTTTTAAGTAACTTAACTGAGTCCAAGGACAAAGATCACAAATATTTATAGGAAGACAAAAATACTGAGCATCTAACAAGATAAAATTCATAAAATCTGGCACCCAATAAAAAACATCACCAGGCATGCAAAGAAGCAAGAAAATATAACCAACAATGAAGAGAAAAATCAATGAACTGAAACTGACCAAGAAATGAAACAGATGCTAGGTTTAGTAGAGCAGGACATTTTAAAAAAATGTTATGACTAATTTCCATATGCCCTAGGAAATAGAAGATTGAACAGATTAAGTAGCAATCTGGAAGATATAAAACTGACCAAAATAAATTTAACTTCTATAAATGAAGACTATAATGTGTAAGATAAAAAACACACTGGATGGAATTAATGGTAGATTACACAATCTTGCAAAAGAGTGCAAAGATTAGTGAACTTGAACACAGAAATAGAAACAATTCAAAGTGAAACACAGAAACAAATAAGAAATTTCAAAAATGAAAAAAGCATTAGTGAACTGTAGAAATACTTCAAGAAGCCAAGTATGTGTATAAGTTGAGCCCCTGAAGGAGTCAGTAGGTGACTCAAAAAATATTTGAAGAAATAACTGCCAGAAATGTTCTAAATGTGAGAAAAATTATAAACCCACGGATTCAAGGACCTCTATTAACCCTAAAGAAAAGAAACATGAAGAAAAACTGCACCAAAGTATATCATTATCAAATTGTTGAAAAACAATATAAAGAGAAAGTTCTAAAAGAAACCAGAGAAAAAAAGACATATTACTGCAAAGAAATATAGGGATGACAGCATATTTCTCACTCAAAAAGTACAGGCTAGAAGACAGTGGAGCAACATCTTTAAAGTACTGGAAGAAAAAAAACTTTCAGGCTAGAATTTTTTAACCAGTAAAAATATTTTTCAAAACTTGTTCCAAAATAATGGCTTTTTTTTTATATGCAAGATCTGAAAGAATTCATTACAAGCAGGCTTAAGTACAAAAACGTAAAGTCTTACAAGAGAAAGGAAAATAATATCAGCTAGAAATCTTGATCTACACAAAATAATAAAGGAATAAATCAGTCACTATAGTCATCATGTTAATAAACATAAATAAAATCACATTATCATTTCAATAGATGGAGAAAAAAATCTGAAAAAAATCTATCAATTTCTATTTAAAATTCTCAGAAAGAGAAAAGACTTCTGGTTCCTGCCAAAATAAAGTAGACCCATTCCTCCCAAGTCCTCCCTCTTACAACTAAAAACCCTTAGCATAACACAACAAACAGGCATTGGGTGCTTCCCTGGTGGCACAGTGGTTGGGATTCCGCCTGCCAATGCAGGGGACGCGGGTTCGTGTCCCAGTCCGGGAAGATCCCGCAGGCCGCGGAGTGGCTGGGCCCGTGAGCCATGGCCGCTGAGCCTGTGCGTCCGGAGCCTGTGCTCCAAAACGGGAGAGGCCACAACAGTGAGAGGCCCGTGTACCACAAAAACAAACAAACAAACAAAAAACAAAAACAAACAAAAACAAAAAAACAAACAGGCATTGGAAGGGACTTGAAAAACTACATTGTAGTGAGTTCGCTGGGTGTCTTATTGCCTTCCATATATTCTGGACTGGGTCCTGCAGAAACCAGTTGTGACCAGGCACAGAAGAGTTCCAAGAAAAGCCTATTCCCTTAGCCAAAGGACTGGGGAAAGGATGGCCTTGCAACAAGGAATCTTTCTTGTAGTACCTGCCCTGCTCTAGCAAACACCAGTAGAAAATCACCTACCAACTCCTCCACCGTGGTTTCAGTGGGCCAAGCAGGGATCTTTCATCTCACCCTCCCCACATACTCACAGCCTACAGAAGCAGATGGCGGTGCTCAGATTCCCCGAACCAGTGGTATCACTGGGGTTGAGCAAGGAGCTAATTTCCCATCATTCACTTGGCAGAAGCAGGCATCACTCTGTTTCCCTGCTAAGACAGTGTCCGTGGACCTAGTGGAGAGCCATCAGAAGCAAGCAGTACCCCCAATTCACTGCCAGGGTAGTGTCAGTGATGTCCAGCAATGAGCCCAGTCTGTATTCCCACCAGTGTCAAGGAGTTAGTGTGAGTCAGGGCTGCTCGGCACTCCCCTGCTCCTTCCCCTGGTGTCCTAGAACCCAGTGGGGAGTGAAAACTCCAGAAACACCCAGCATCAAGGAGACTGCACAAGGTCATATAAAGCAGGGCTAGATGATACTCTGCTTCTCCCCTTCACCAATGTCAGTAGGGCCAAGTGAGAAGCTAAGACTCCACCACAACTTAGTTGACACTCTGCTCCTGTTCCTCTCTCCCCGCAGTGTCAGCATAGCCTGGGGCAGGGAGGGGCGGCTGAGTCTCAACTCCCACACAGAACCAATGAGATGGAACCAGTTGGTCAGCAAAGGGGCTAGTTGGCACTTTTTTTCCCTCACTCTCCTCCCTGGTGACAGCAGGTCCCAGCAGAGAGCTTCCACTCTCATCCTGCAGCAACAAAGCAGTAGTCAGCCCTTCACTCCTTGCCCCAGGTGTCAGGGCACGCACCAAGGAACTGAGTTTGTACTCTCATTCAGAGGCAACAAGTTGGTGAGAGCTGGTTTCCCACCTGCACTAGGAGGGTGTCAGCAGCACCAAAGGGGAAGTTGAAGCCCTACCCTTGTCATTTGCAGTGAGGCAGCATGAGCCAGTGCTCCATTTTTGCTGAGGTAATGTCAGTGGAGCCCAGTGGGAAGCCTAATAAACTAATCTACCCAGCCCTCAGGCTACACCTCAACAGGGGCACTACCTGATAAAGCAAGATTAGATAGACTCCAGAGTCTCTAATATAATATATAAAATATCCAGAATACAGTTGAAAATCAACTTATACCAAGGACAAGAAAAATCACAACTTAAATGAGAAAAGAAAACATGCAATGGCATTCAGATAAATTCATGTTAGAATTATCTGACTAGGATATTTAAGCAATTTTAGTTTATAATAAAAACTGGCAATGACCAATTCTCTTGGGAAAAAAAACAAAAAATAGAAAATCTCAGCAAAGAAACAGAACTTATTAAAATAAAGAACCAAATAGAAATTATAGAACAAAAACATGCAATGTATTTGTCTGTTCAGGCTGCCATAATGAAATACCCCAAATGGGTAGCTTAAACAACAGAAATTTATTTTCTCAGAGTTCTGGAGGCTAGAAGTCAAGGTCAAGTGCTGGAACATTCAGTTTCTGGTAAAGGCTCTCTTCCTGGTTTGTAGAGAGCCACCATCTCACATGTGTATTAACATGGCCTTTCCTCTGTGCAAGCTCAGAAAGAAAGACAGAGAGAGAGAGACAGCACTCTGGTATCCTTCATTCTTCTCCTTTTATAAGGACACCAATTCTATCAGATTAGGGCCCTACCCTTATGATCCCATTTAATTTTTTTAAATTAATTTATTTAATTTATTTATTTTTGGCTGCATTGGGTCTTCGTTCCTGTGCGTGGGCTTTCTCTAGTTGCAGAGAGCGGGGGCTACTCTTCTTCCTTGCGGTGCACAGGCTTCTCATTGCGGTGGCTTCTCTTGTTGCTGAGCATGGGCTCTAGAGCGCAGGCTCAGTAGTCGTGGTGCACGGGCTTAGTTGCTCCGTGGCATGTGGGATCTTCCCGGACCAGGGCTCAAGCCTGTGTCCCCTGCATTGTCAGGCGGATTCTTAACCACTGTACCACCAGGGAAGGCCTCCCATTTAATTTTAATAACCTCTATAAAGGCTCTATCTCCAAATACAGTCACATTCAAGACTGGGGCATCAACCTATGAATTTGGAGAAGACACAATTCAGTCCTTAATATGCAGTAAGTGAAATTTTAAAACTGTCTGGATACATTCAATAGTAGAGAGGAGCTGACTGAGGATAGAATCAGTAGACTTGAGGACCAACAAATAGAATGTACCCAATCTGAACAACAGAGAAAAAGCAGACTGAAAAAAGCAAGTGCAGTCTCAGAGACCTGTAGGACAAGAACAAAAGAGCTAATTCTTATAATGAGAATCCCAAAAGAAAGGTTAGAGAGTGGACTGAAAAAGTACTTGAAGAAATAATGGCTAAAGAGTTCCCAAAGGTGGACAAAACAAAACAAAAACAAAAGAAATCTACAGATTTAAGAAATCTAATGAAACCCAATAGAATAAAGTCAAAGAAATCCAGATTAAGACATATCATCATAATTAAATTTCTGAAATCTTTAAGACAAAGGAAAAAAAAAAAACTTGAAAGCAACCAGAGGAAAATAACGTATTACTTATAATGGAACACAAATTTGAATGACAGTGGAATTCTCACCTAAAACCATGGAGACCAGAGGAAGCAGCACAACATTTTTCAAGTACTGAAAGGAAAATATTGTCAACTGTAACTTCCATATCTGGTTAAAATCTCCTTTTGGAAGGAAAAGCACATAAAGAAATTCTCAGATGAAGGAGAACTAAGAGGATTGGTCACTAGCAAACCTACCCTTGGAAAATGCTTAAAGGAAGTTTTCTAAACAGAAAGGAAATAATAACAGAAGTCTTCAGGGGAAAAAAATCAGAATGGGTAAAAAGAAGATCAAATATAAATATAACTTTTATAAGTTTGCTAAATCATATTCAATAGTTAAACAAAAGATTATAAGACCTTCTGATGCAGTGTATGCAGGGGAAATGCTTGAATCAATTATATTTTTAAAGGGGGAGGGTAAAGAGACCTAATGGAGGTAGGGTTTCTACATTCATTTAAGGTGGTAAAATATTAATACTGTAAAAGTAGACTGTTACATAAATATGTTGTCACACACAGAGCAAATATTAAGAAAACTATTTTTTAAAAAGCAGAAGTAGCTATATTCATACAGAAAATAAACTTCAGAGCAAAAAAAAAATTATTATAGCCAAAGAAATATATTACATAATGATAAAAGAATCAATCCTCCAGGAAGACATAATGATACTAAATGTGCATGCACTAAACAACAGAGCCTCAAAATACATGAAGCAAAATGGATAGAGCTGAAAAGAGAAATAGACAAATCCACAACTATAGTTGGGAACTTCAACACTCCCTCTCAACAACTGATATAACTTGTAGGCAGAAAATCAGCAAGGACATAGAAGAATTATCAAACAACACAATCAACCAAGATGATATAATTGATATGTATAGAACACTCCACCCAAAAACAGCACATTTATTTCAAGGGTCCGTAGAACACTTCACCATACCCTGAGCCATAAAATAAATCTCAACACATGTTAAATTTTTTAAAAAACTGAAATCATAAAGAATTTTTTCTGACCATAATGGAATCAAATTAGAAATCAGTACAAGAAAGACTACTGGAAAATCTCTAAACACTTGGAAATTAAATAACACATTTTTAAGCAATCCATGGATCAAAGAGTAAGTCTCAATGGAAATAAAATACATCAAACGAAATGGAAATTAAAATACAACCTAACAAAATATGTGAGATGTAGCTGAAGTAGTACTGAGATGGAAATTTATAACACTAAAATGCTCACATTATAAAACAGAAAAAGTATCATATCAGTAAGCTAAGTTCCTTCCTCAAGAAACTTGTAAAATAAGAGCAAAATAAATACAAAGCAAGCAGGAGAAAGGAAATAATAAAGGTAAGAGCAGAAACAAATAAAATGGAAAACAGGAAAACAATACCTCTAGGAAGATCCAAATCATCAGTATCAGAATTGAAACACGACCTCTAGGAAAATACAAATCATCAGTGTCAGAACTGAAACAAGAGGTAGATATCATTACTGATTCCATAGCCACTAAAAGGATAATAAGGAAATACTATGAACAACTTTATACTTAGAACAATTTAGAAGAAATAGACCAATTCCTTGAAAACCACAAACTATCAAAATTCAACCAAGATAAAAAGTCTAAATAGTCTTATAACCATTATAGAAATCAAATTCATAATTTAAAAGTTCCCACAAGAAATATGCAGGCTCAGTAGGTTTCTCAGGAAAATTCTATCAAACATTTAAAGAGTTAATACCAACTTTACACTACTCTTCCAGAAAATAAGAGGTAATAATACTTCTCAACAGATTTTAACAATACAATAAAAGAAAACTACTAATTAATCTCAAAACTTAGACATATTAATCTAAAACAAAATATTAACAAATCGAATCCAGAAATCTATAAAAAGAATTTTACAGCATGACCAAGTAGAGTTTATTTCAGGGAATGTAAAGCTGGTTCAATATTCAAAAATCAATCAATGTAACCCACCACATCAATGCACTAAAGAAAAAAAGATAAGTGCTCTTATCTACTAATACAGAAAAGGCTTTTGACAAAATCTGAAGCCATGATAAAAAGTACAATATCCAAAATTATCATAAAAATTCTCAGCAAACTAGAAGTAGAGGGGAACTACTTCAGCTTATATAGAGCATCTACAAAAAGTCTACAGGCAACATGATACAAGGTAGTGAAAGACTAAATGCTTTACTCCTAAAATCAAGAATAGGGCAAGGATGTTCACTCTCACCTCGCTTAGTCAACATAGTAATGGAAGTCCTGCCCAGTGTTATAAGAAATAAAAAGATACAAAAAACAAATTGGAAATGAAGAATTGAAACTACCTCTATTTGCAAATAACACAGTTGTCTACACAGAAAATCCCAAGGAACTGGAATCTACAAAAAGAAAAGAATCCTGACACCAATAAGTGAGTTCAGCAAAGTTACATGATACAAGATCAACACACAATAATCAATCAAATTTCTATTTACTAAAAATAAACATGTGGAAACTGACATTAAAAACACAATTCTATTTATAATTGCTTCTCCAAAAATGAAGCACTTAGGTACTAATCTAACAATATATGTACAGGATCTGTATCCTAAAATTAACAAAATTCTAATGAAATAAATAAAAGAAGACCTAAATAAGTGGAGAGATGCCCACTATTCATGGATTGGAAGACTCAACATAGTAAAGGTATCAATTCTGCCCAAACTGATCTGTAGATTTAATATAATTTCTATCAAAATCACAGCCACATTTTAAAATAAGACAAGTTTATCCTAAAATGTGTATGGAAAGGCAAGGACTTAGAGGATTGAAACTATTTTTTTAAAAAGATAATGAGGTAGGAGAAATCACTGTACCCAATGTTAAGGCTTACTATATAGCTACAGTGATCAAGAAAATGTGGTATTGGCAGAAGTAGATCAATAGAACCTAAAAGTAGACCAACTCAAATATACCCAACTGATCTTTGACAAAGGTGCAAAAGCAATTCAAAGGAGAAAGCAAGGCCTTTTTAACAAATGATGCTGGAGCGACTGGACATTTATAAGCAAAATTTTTTAAAGTAGCCTAAACCTCACAGCTTGTGCAACTATTAGTTCAAAATAAATCGTGAACTTAAATGTAAAATTATAAAACTTAAATGTAAAATTATAAAACAGGAAAAAGTCTTTGGGACCTAGAGATCTTAGACTTGACACTCAAAGCACAATCCATAAAAGGAAAAATTGATAAATTGGACGTCACCAAAATTAAGATCTTTTTGCTCTGCAAAAGACTGTTTAGATGATGAAAAGGCAAGTTAACAGACTGGGAGAAAATATTTGCAAACTAAACATCTGATCGAGGAATAGAATCTAGACTATATAAAGAACGCTCAAAACTCAATTTTAAAAGTCAATCACACCAATTAGAAGATAGGCAAAAGACATGAAGAGACATTTCACTGAAGAGGATTATCACATGACCCAACAATTGCACTCTTGGCCATTTATTCCAGAGAAATTTACCCCAGATTTATGTTCACACAAAAAATCTGTACATTAATGTTTGTAGCATCTTTATTTGTAATAGGCATAAACTGCAAACAACTCAAATGTCCTTTAATGGATGAATGGTTAAACTGTAGCACATCTATACCATGCTGGGCAATAAACAGAAATGAACTACTGATACCAGTAACAACTTGGGTGGATCTCTAGGTCATTATGCTTAGTGAAAAGGCCAATCTCAAAGGGTTAGACACTGTATGATTCCACTTATATCACATTTTTGAAAAGACAAAATCATAGAGATAAAGAATAGATTAGTGGTTGTCAGGCCTAGGGAGGAGGAAAGGATGGGAGGTGGCATAGAGATAAAAGATTAGCCTGAGGGATCTTAGTGATGGAATTGTTTATATCTTAACCGTGGTCATGGTCACAAAGCTATACATGTGATAAAATTGCACAGAACCACACACACACATACACACACACACACAAATGAGTAAAATCACAAAACTGGTGAAATCTGAATAAGGTCAATGGTTACATCAGTGTCATTTTTTCTGGTTGTGAAATTGTGCTATAGTTACGCAATATTTTATCTTTGTGGGAAACTGGGTGAAAGCATTATTTATTAAATCTTCACACCAATTATCTCAATAACAAAATTTGAAAAAAAAAACTCTCAGCAAACTAGTAATAGAAGGGACTTCCTCAATCTGATAAATGTCCTGTATAAAAACGCCAGCTAACCACATCATCAGAGACTGAATACTTTCCCCAGGAGGTCAGGAACAAGGCAAGAATGCCTGCTCTCACCATTCTTTTTTTCTTTTTTTGACAAATAAAAGTTGTGTATCTTTAAGGTGTACAACCTTTTTATATATGCATACATTGTGAAATGATTAGCACAATCAAACTAATTAACATAACCATCACCTCTCATAGTTACCTTTTTAAAAAAATTCTGTACTGAAATCAAAGTTCTAGCTGAGGCAAGAAAAAAAATATATAAGGCACCTAGATTGGAAGGTATGAAGTAAAATTATACTCAGGTACAAGTGACACATATAAAGTCCTGTAAATTCTATGAAAAGCTACTAGAACTACTACATGAGTTATCACAGTTGCAGGATGTAAGATCAATAACAAAAATCAAATTATTTCTATATACTAACAATGAAAATTCAGAAATTGAAAAATTTTAAACTAATATTAATAATAAGAGCAGCATGAAATATGAACTACTTAAGGAATTGTTTTATCAAAATTTATAAGACCTATATGCTAAAATCTACAAAATGATGTTGAGAAAAAATTTTAAAGACCTAAATAGAGAAATATACTGTGCCCATGGCTCTGAAGACTCAATATTGTTAAGACAATTTTCTCCAAATTGATCTACAGATCTGATGCAATCCTAATCAAAATCCAAGGAGAACTTTTTTGTAGAGATTAACAAACCTACTCTAAAATTCATGCAGAACTGCAAGGACCTAGAAAAGCCCAAACAACCTGCGAAGATGACAATAAGAGTGCAGATCTAACATTACCTGATTTCAAGACCTATCAGGATGTAGTAATGAAGACAGTGTGCCATTGGCATAAAGACAAACTGATCAATGGAACAGAATCTAGGGTCCAAAAATAGTCCCACACATTTATGAATAATTTCAACAAAGGTGTAAAGAAAATTCAGTGGAGAACAGATAATCTTTTCAACAAATGGTGTTGAAAAAATGATAATCCATATTTTAAAATGATCTTGAACCTATATCCTGTATCATATACAAAAATTACCTTAAATGAATCATAGACCTAAATATAAATGTTAAACTGTTGTATTTCTAGAGGAAAGCAGGAGAAAACCTCGGTGACCTTGAGTTAGGCAAAGACTGCTTGACTTGACAGCAAAAAAATGATCCATAAAAAATATTGATCAATTGGATTTTATCAAAATTAAGAAATTATCCCCTTCCAAATGCACTATGAATAGAACTCATGGGAGAAAATATTTGCATGTTAATAAAGAACTTGTACCCAAAATATATAGGGAACTCTCAAAACTCAGTAATAACAACCAACGTAATTAAAATGGGCAAAATATTTCAACAGATATCTTACCAAAGATACATGGATGACAAACAAGCACATGAAACAATACTCACATCATTAGACATTTGTGAAATGTGAAACAAAATCACAATGAGACCACTACACACCTATTAGAATCTCTGAAATTAAAAAGTCACCAAGCGCTGGCAAGGATGCTGAGCAACTGCAATTCGCAGACACTGCTGTTAGTACTGTAAAATGGTACAACCACTCTGGAGAATAGTTTGGTGATTTCTTAAAAAGTTAAACACACACCTACTATATGATGCACCCATTCTGCTCCTAGGTTTTTATCCAAAAAAAAATAAAAACATGTGTCTATACAAAGACTAGTCCAGAAATGTTCCTAGCAGCTTTATTTGTAATAGCCTAATACTGAGAAAGACATGTCCATCAACAAGAGAATGAGTAAATAAATTGTGGTATATCTATATGATGGAATACACTCAGAAATAAATAGAATTTAACTACTGATACACATGGAAATGTAAAGAAATCTCAAAAATAATTATGCTGTTAATGAAGCCAGACAAAAACATACATACTAAATGGCTCCATTTATATAAAATCTGGAAGATGCAAACTAACCTATACTGACAGGAAAGAGATCAGTAGCCATCTGAGTAACAAGATCAGAGAAGGGCAAAAAGGAGGGTGCAAGGAAATTTTTAGGAGTGATGGATATGCTCATTACCTTGATTGTGGTGATGGTTTCACAGACATATGTCAAAGTGTACACTTTAAATATGTACAGTTAGACATAGAGAATGGACTTGAGGACACGGGGAGAGGGAAGGGTAAGCTGGGACGAAGTGAGAGAGTGGCATGGACATATATACACTACCAAATGTAAAATAGATAGCTAGTGGGAAGCAGCCACATAGCACGGGGAGATCAGCTTGGTGCTTTGTGCCCACCTAGAGGGGTGGGATAGGGAGGGTGGGAGGGAAATGCAAGAGGGTGGGGATATGGGCATATATGTATATGTGTAGCTGATTCACTTTGTCATACAGCAGAAACTAACACACCATTGTAAAGCAATTATACTCCAATAAAGATGTTAATAAATAAATAAATAAATAAAAATGTGCAATTTATTAAATAAATAAATCATTATTTCCTTAATAAGGAAAAATAAATAAATATAATTAAATATAAATAACTTAGGTAATTATAATCCCAAAACAGAATAGGGAATTTATCATTCTTAAAAAGAACACCCCTAATGTAAAAATATTAAATTTACAGTAGTACAATAGAGCTAAGCTTCCAGGATATGGAATAAAAAATTGGGAAATGACAAGCAGTGAGTGAAAAATTACTTATTTTCTCATCTTGGGTGACAATATGTAGTAATTTATTTCTAAAATTGATACAGTGAACAAAATGTTTAAGAATTTAACTAAAAAATTTAAAGGTTGACTTAAGGTTATTACTTAACATTATAAATATAGAACTAAAAAGAGGCTCTATCTTCCAAAGTAAAAAATAATAATAAAACACAGGCCATACTGCAAAAATAGAAACCAAAGGAAAATCAACAAAGCATAACATAAGCACCATTAAAAAAAAGAAACAATTCCAAAACCCAAACATTGGCTGTGAACAATAAGTTCACATTTTTAAAGAAAAGTAAATACTTTTAGATATTTTCAAATTTAATTATTTTTAATCTGTAAAAAAACAAACCCAAAACATAGGACCTCCAATAGGTGGAAGCAAGGATGGGTAGAAACACATGTCCCCTGGAAAGTGAGGATGGGAAACAAGGCATGTACTCAGAAGGGAGGTTGGGAAGAACACACGTACCCCCAGAAAATGATGGTGCACATCTCCATTTGTTGGCCAAGAAAGTGGTTCCCAGCACATCACTGAGCTGACAAAGCAGGTCAAACAACAACTGTTTTAATGTGATCCCACTCATATAAAAGTACTGGCAAAGTGTCAACAGTCATAAAGGAATACCTGAACAAATGCTGATCTGAGTGTTAACAATGGCCATCTTAGGCTATTGGGACTCTGGGGATTTTTAACAATGAAGCTTTATCACTTTACAATGAAACAATAAAGCTATTTTTGAAGTATTTGTCTTCAAATTAGAAATTCATGCTATTGAGGGTGTGTTGCATGCATTTAGACAGAAGCTATTAAAATTTAAAGTATGCATATGCACTGGCCAGGGATCAGATGTTATGTCATAAAGATATAAATATGTTGGCAGGGTCACAAAGTCACCATTTGGGCTTGGAGGGTACAAAGATTTTACAAGATTACTTGTATAGACCAGAAGAAAGAGGAGAAATGAGGAGCGGGGCTGGGAGGAAGCATAGGAAGAGTAAAAAGGCCAAGAAGAGACTCAAGACTTAATCATCATATATCCATATTATGGAGTATATGAAATAAGTTTTGAAAAATAAGCTAAGGTCTATTTGAGAAATGTCCAGGATGTACTGTTTAGGAGACAGAGGTCCATTTATTTAATATTAGGTGACAGAAACAAATGAAAATAATAAGTTCTCACTTTTTTATTAAATAAAATATCCTATACATTTTTGCATGAGTTTTATGACCACTAAGAAAAATGTGGAGAGATGCATACCAAAATATTAACATTAGTTACCTCAGTGGTGTGAGTCTGGGGGGAGGGATGGGCATTATTAGCTTTTAACTTATGCACATCTGTATTGTGTAAATTGTTACACATATTACTCTTTATCATCTAAAAAATATGATTTGAGAGCAAACTGCAACTATGTGAGGCAACGATCTTTAAAATTCTCTTCAGAATGCTAACTCCTTTGTCCTTTTGCTTTGGTTTCTCATTTTCTAGTATTCGGTGCACCTTACAGTTAATTCCTTTCTTCATTCATCCATCCATCCATCTGCCTTCAGTCCATCCTTCCAGCAGTCAAACAATCACTCTGCCAGGAGCTGGGGACTCAGAGCCTACTGGGGAGCAGCTGGAGACCTCGCAGCATAGCATAGTAGACAGAAGCAAACAGAAGAGCCCACCACACTGTAATTAATTAGTGCTAATTAGTGCACAGAAAGGACCCACTTAGCCACTTTCTAGTAATTGAAATGCCAGTGGAAAAATGAGTGGAGATTTTAGACAGAGTAAATCCAAGAACAGACTTCTGTTTTTGGAAATGTAAGAAATGTTTCTCAGGGAGAGCTCCAGGGACCAGCTGCATTAGAATTAACTATGGGGTGGTTAAAAGTCATCTTTTACTGTCTCAGTCACTCAGACACTGCATTTTTAAACACCCGAGATAGATGATCCTTTAATACAATCAGAGTTTAAGAACCACTTTTCTATAGACTCTTCAAAAGCCCAGGTAGAGCCAGATATTACAAAACCCTGAATGAAAGCTTCCAAAAACCCTGCAGGTACCCCAATCCCTGGGGCAGAGGGAACCAGCACAGAAGGAGTAAGAGCAGAGGGGAGTCGCTGCTCCAAGGGTGAGCCATAAAACCTGCTCCTCCCAGGAGGCTTACAGGTGCAGGAACCTTGGAGCCAGGAGTTCTGTGCAGTGCAGAGTGATGGAGCTTGGAGACCCAGAGGTGGAGAGAAACATGCAGGGCAGACAACTCGAGCTTCACTCTTCTGGAGAAGCACTAAGTTTTGAGTTTTAAGAGGCCAGGGTAAGGTGGGCAGTGAGGAAACAAGCACTGCATGTTGTGATGAAGGTACTATCGCTGTCAGCTCACCTGGGAAAGTGTCAACGTGCTGCTCAGAGAAGAAGGCACTGTTCTCCTGAGACCTGAACACCCAAGTCCCAAATTTCAGGAGGTAGGACGGCAGTCTTGAAGACTCAAGCTTTTGCATTGGAAAGCTGGACCATCAGGAGAAATCGCGCTTTTTGTATAAGAGTGAAACAGGGACGATAGGGCTTCTGAGACAGGGAAGGTGCCTGGGCAGAAAGGGCAGGTGAGCCCTGGGAACCTGTGCCCCACCCCACACCGAGGTCTGGGCGCAGCCAAGGCTCTGGGGCAGGGGAGTCAGCCTTCCACGCACAGAAGCTGCAAATTACATTCTGCTGCTTCTGAGCCCAGTGAGCGGCAAACACTCCCTCTAGCCAATGACATGTTATAAGAGGCATTTCTGTGCCCTCCGCCAAGCCCCAGTGCCCTACAGATGACAGGAGAATCATGTAGCCAGGAGGATGCAGCAGTGACAATGATGCTAACCACACAGGCTAAGAAGAAGCTCTTGCCCATTCCCCTGGACTTGTGAGCCCCAGGATATTTGTGTGATCTAACTGAAGGGGAGAGAGCCCCAAGAACGGCCAGTACTATGTTTCTTTCTAACCCTGTTAGTGAGGAGAATAGATGCTCGGAGCCAGATGTAATTTGATTTAGAAAAATAAAGAAATATGATGCTTCTTGCACCTGAATGTGGAAGGGCAATTCATAACTTACACCATCCTCTTATTAATTCCTCTCTCCACGTGTAAACGATTTTAGATCACCTTGATTTCACTGCTGAAAGCTGCATTCCCCTTATCGTTCAACATCCAGAGTATTCAAGGCACTTCTGCGGGAGCTAAAGTTTATACAAATATATTATGTCTTAAGTTCTTATCAAAAATCAGTTTTCCAGTATTTATGTTTTAGATTTCTTGCACTTTTGCGGGTAGGGCATGGAAGGGTGGAGTGAGTTCTCATCCAGAAAATTTTAAAAGTGGTTCCCAAGAGAGTGAGGAGTTGAAAAGGAAAGAAAGCAAGCCTTGAATGTTTTCGCAGCAGCCTGAAGCAATTTAAGAAAGTAGGGTTAGAGGGCTTGCCAAAGATACAGGCATGGAAATTATTTCCCTTTTTAATGCAGATAGATGAAAATAAGAAAATTGTAATCCTAAGAGGTAACTCACACAAATAGAAAAGTCTCAGCACTGCCACCAATTGTACATTTATTTTCCAGTGAATATAAATTTAATATGTATATACATTCATATATACACATACATATATTTATATTTACTAGAAAAAAATTGTAAATGTAAAATTGGTGGGAATTTGATACTATAGATATATTTTTTAATTGGTACAAAATCCAAAATTGACCTGAGAAATACAAAGAAATAAAAACAAACATAAAAATTGGTCTTTTCTCTCCTTTCAGTCTTCCAGTCATCCTCTCCAAAGGAGGATATGTTACTGATTTTGTCTCTATCTTTGCAGAAATATTCTATGGACATCTACATACATACACATCTAAATACATTTTAATATGACACTTCACTGTACAAATTGTTCTGCACTTCACTTTTTTAAAAAAATTTATTTCTTTATTTTTAGCTGCGTCTGTTGCCACGTGCAGGCTTTCTCTAGTTGCGGCGAATGGGGGCTACTCTTGGTTATGGTGCATGGGCTTCTCATTGCAGTGGCTTCTCTTGTTGTGAAGCACGCACGGGCTCTAGGCGCCCAGGCTTCAGTAGTTGCAACATGCGGGCTCAGTAGTTGTGGCTTGAGGGCTCTAGAACGCAGGCTCAGTAGTTGTGGCACACGGGCTTAGTTGCTCCGTGGCACGTGGGATCTTCCCGTCAGGGCTCGAACCCGTGTCCCCTGCATTGGCAGGCGGATTCTTAACCACTGTGCCACCAGGGAAGCCCCACTTTTTTTAATTAAAATTTTTTGTTGTTAGGATGAACCATAACTTATTGAACCAGACCTCTGCGGGACATGAGAATGATGCCAATTACAAGCTGTGCTGAAATAAATACTGGTGAGGTATTTCAAAGGCTCTTTTACATTAGTGAAGTCAGGATTTGACTAAGACACAGGAAATATACTTAAGGGTTAGTTTTCTGGGTTTAGCTGGCTCACGCAAGAGTGTTCAAGATTCCCCTGACAGCAGAACCCTGGCCTCCCCATGGTTCATACTCTTTCTCTGTGCTGTCAGGACACATTCATTCCTCAAGACTCTCCTAGGAGGAGGTCCTATTAGTTAATGGAGGAAAGATGCTTCATCCTCAAGAAGAATCCTTTTCCTTTTCACAAGGAAAGGTTTAGAAAAATGAAAAGAAAATTGAAAAAGTGGAAAACATACACCAAGATGAGGCTAAATTCAGAATAACTTCAGAACCTAAATAGGGAATCAGTTCAACAAGCTGAGAGCCTAGACCACCAAGGTGGCCAGAAACCTGAGTGAGTATCAGAGAGGAGGAGTGAACTTGTAGAAAATTCTCAAGACATTTCCTTTCCCAATAAACCTTCACATAACAAAGCTATTTTTGACAGGGTTGAGGTTTCTGTGTAAGTGATATGGAAGGCTTTGCTTTGCAGGTGCAAGAGGCTCCCAAGATAAGTCTGGTGGGGTTCTCAGAGCATTTCATTTGCGGCTCAAGGTTGACATAGTTGGAGGACAAGAGAGAAAACTGGAGAAAGGCTTGCCCTGGGAACACCTCCTGCAAACAAGTGAATCCACCCAAGCCCCATTCTCTTTCTTTCAGAACAAGGTCGTAAAGATACAATGAGGTTACAGAGAGGGGAGAAACAAAGGAAAAGCACTTCATAATCATTACCTCATTTAATTCCTGCAGAAGGGGAGGGAGAGAGCATTGTTCCCATTATATTAACCACATTCCAGAAAAACTGGAGAATAGTGAAAGAGAGAGAAAAAAATCACCCCTAGTCCCACAATGGAAACAAAGCTGTTGTTACCACTTTGGCATTTTTTCCATCCTGACATGTTAACATATTTATTATTTTTTTATATAATTATAGTCAAAGTGGTACAACTTTATATAATCTCCTTAATTTTTTTTTTCTGTTGGCCGCATCGTGCAGCTTATGGGACCTTAGTTCCCCAACCAGGGATTGAACCCGGGCCCGCGTCAGTGAAAGCGCCGAGTCCTAACCACTGGACCACCAGGGAACTCCCAACCTCCTTCTTAATTTTTCACTAACCATTATAGCATATCTATTTCCCATGTTGCCAAATTCTACAAAATCACCACCTTCCTAAATATTAACCAATTATTTCAGTACCTTCAGCTTCTTTTGGACATTCCCTTTTTGTGGAACATTTGCAGTGCTCTTGGGGTTTTATTTCTGCATTATTTAAAATAATCCTACAATTTCAGATTGTTTTAGTAAGATAAAACCCCCTGATGGGCAGGGGAGAGAGAAAGGGAAGGGAAGGAGAAGTGGGTAGACAACCATCCTGAGATGCCCTCAGGAACTTGCAAATAAGATTTCCTTTGAGAGTTCCACTATAATAACCAACCCATAGTTGGTGAGTATAGACATTTGAGATGTTACCCTGAAGGGACAGAGGCAGCAAAGAATTAATAACAGTATTAAAGGCAACAGTGTAGCTAAAGAATATGACCATCAGAAGTAGAAATAGAGGTGGGTTGGCCAGAGAAGCCCAGAAGAAAGTGGCCAGACAAGTAAGAGTGTTGGGGGGTTCATGGGTGGGGTGGGGCAGAGAGCTGGATAGTCCTGGTTTACCCCTGTTTTCTCAACATTATTATTAATACCTCCTGATTGCCTCCATTTCACTCTCAAAACTGTCTTGTTTTGGAAAATAAATTACATGGTCACCTTCTATGGATGATTTGACAATGACAAGGTCTGTCTCTTCTAGTGGGGCCAGAAGTATGAGCCCTAATTTGCACAGAAAGTGTGGGATAGACCCTTTTCAGTCTTTTAAGCTGGAAAAATGGAAAAGTGAGTCTGAGAGGAGGAGGATGGTTACCGGTTCCTCTAGTAACACAGATGCTCTGAGGGCACGGGGCCTCGTAAGGCATGGCTGGAAAGTGAGCTGCAGAGACTGCGCACTGGGCCACCCACAAGAACTGTAAAGAGGGACTCTGAAACCATGATGAGTTAGGAGAAGTGAGGGCATCCCAAAGCATCCCCTGGCTGGGCTGAGCCCAGAGTTGCCTTGTGGTTATGGCACCTGTGAGCTGAAGGAACAGATCCCTCCATCTGGAGAGATGGAGGGCTCACCGAACTGTGTCCTAGGCTTCTCACATGATCCAAAGATCCAAAGGGCAAGCGAACATTGCAATGGCCTTCCTGCCAATGCTGGGCAGGACTGTTCAAGTAGGTTTAATGATGTTCTGGGAAAACAAAGAGATGTGATGTGCAGTAATTCTTAATTCCCACGTGGTCCAGCAGGCTGTGGATTAAACACTGGACCAAGGTCAGGCCTCTCCTTGCTCTGATTCCACACTCACCATTTAGCATCCTGTGGGATGAGGACAGCCTTGACAGGTCCATGTCTCACTATAGCTTAATAAATTGTCACTAGATCTTAAACACTGGTTTTAAGAATTTGGACAGCTCAAGTCAGCACTCAGGGGTTTGACAAGCCCTGGAACAATAAAAAAATATTGAGTTTCTGAGCCCACAGGATGAAGGACAGACCCTTCCTCCAAATATATGATGAAGTTCTTCCTTTCATCTCCCTTTGGTTGTTCTGTATTTTAACTTTTATATTAATTTTTAATCAATTTGAACTTTACTTTGTTTTCAGACTAAATTACTCTTTCTCTCCAATTTCTAACAGGTTATTCCTATGTGATTTGTAGAATAATACATTTATTTGTGCTGCTTTAGGTAACAAATCATATAGCCATTCATAGATAGATGTATATATATGAAAAATATACATGAAATATATATGACAATCTATCAACTTATCTATCTTGATATACATATCAAGATCTTTGAATTATTTTTGCTTCACTGACTTGTTCGTTCATGAGCAAAAGTCAGATTGTTTTGAGCATTGTATCTTTATAACATAATTTAGTAACCACAAGACTATTCACTGTTTTAACTCAATAATTTATTTTAAACACATTAGTAACTTCACAATTTGGTTTTTTTTTCTAAAATAGCCATGAGGATATTGAGATGACTTACATTAAGTCTGTGCATTAATTTGGGAACAATTAATATTTTCACAATAGTCATTTTCTTATCCAGGAACTTGACATTTGTTTAAATGTATATATTATTTTATGTGTACATTTTATAGGTCAATAAAGATTTGTAATTTTCTTCATTGCAATAACATCCATTTCCTTAAAAATACTCCTAGGTGTTTTATGGATTTTGCTGTTATTCTTTATTTTTCTCACTAAATTTATTTATTCCTGGAGAGATATGTATTCTAACCACCATCTTATGTATGAAAAACTTAGGGCCAAGAGAGGTTAAAAAATTTCTCAGGATGTATTGAGCAATCAAGCAGGAGAGCAGGAGTGTAAAGCAGGTGAGAATGACCTCTGACACCCTAATGAGCTGTTTTGGTTACTCTGTGCTCTTTCCATGGCTCTTTTCTTCTTTTTTTTTTAACATCTTTATTGGAGTAGAATTGCTTACAATGGTGTGTTAGTTTCTGCTTTATAACAAAGTGAATCAGTTATACATATACATATGTCCCCATATCTCTTCCCTCTTGCCTCTCCCTCACTCCCACCCTCCCTATCCCACCACTCTATGTGGTCACAAAGCACAGAGCTGATCTCCCTGTGCTGTGCGGCTGCTTCACACTAGCTATCTATTTTACATTTGGTAGTGTATATATGTCCATGCCACTCTCTCACTTTGACCCAGCTTACCCTTTCCCCTCCCCATATCCTCAAGTCCATTCTCTAGTAGATCTATGTCTTTATTCCCATCTTGCCCCTAGGTTCTTCAGAACTTTTTTTTTTATTCCATATATGTGTGTTAGCATATGGTATTTGTTTTTCTCTTTCTAACTTACTTCACTCTGTACGACAGACTCTAGGTCTGTCCACCTCACTACAAATAACTCAATTTCGTTTCTTTTTATGGCTGAGTAATATTCCATTGTATATATGTGCCACATCTTCTTTATCCATTCATCTGTTGATGGACACTTAGGTTGTTTCCATGTCCTGGCTATTGTAAATAGAGTTGCAATGAACATTTTAGTACATGACTCTTTTTGAATTATGGTTTTCTCAGAGCATATGCCCAGTAGTGGGATTGCTGGGTCATATGGTAATTCTATTTTTAGTTTTTTAAGGAACCTCCATACTGTTCTCCATAGTGGCTGTACCAATTCACATTCCCACCAGCAGTGCAAGAGTGCTCCCTTTTCTCCACACCCTCTCCAGCATTTATTGTTTGTAGATGTTTTGATGATGTTCATTCTGACCAGTGTGAGATGATATCTCATTGTAGTTTTGATTTGCATTTCTCTAATGATTAATGATGTTGAGCATTCTTTCATGTGTTTGTTGGCAATCTGTATATCTTCTTTCGAGAAATGTCTATTTAGGTCTTCTGCCCATTTTAGGATTGGGTTGTTTGTATTTTTGATATAGAGCTGCATGAGCTGCTTGTAAAATTTGGAGATTAATCCTTTGTCAGTTGCTTCATTTGCAAATATTCTCTCCCATTCTGAGGGTTGTCTTTTTGTCTTATGGTTTCCTTTGCTGTGCACAAGCTTTTAAGTTTCATTAGGTCCTATTTGTTTATTTTTGTTTTTACTTCCATTTCTCTAGGAGGTGGGTCAAATTTGTATGGAAACACAAAAGACCCCGAATAGCCAAAGCAATCTTGAGAAAGAAAAACGGAGCTGGAGGAATCAGGCTCCCTGACTTCAGACTATACTACAAAGCTACAGTAATCAAGACAGTATGGTACTGGCACAAAAACAGAAATATAGATCAATGGAACAGGTTAGAAAGCCCAGAGATAAAACCACGCACATATGGTCACCTTATCTTTGATAAAGGAGGCAAGAATATACAGTGGAGAAAAGACAGCCTCTTCAATAAGTAGTGCTGGGAAAACTGGACAGCTACATGTAAAAGAATGAAATTAGAACACTCCTTAACACCATACACAAAAATAAACTCAAAATGGATTAAAGACCTAAATGTAAGGCCAGACACTATCAAACTCTTAGAGGAAAACATAGGCAGAACACTCTATGACATAAATCCATGGCTCTTGGCAGTGGCTTCTGCAGGGCATGTAGGAGCGGGGAGCCTGAGACCTAGTCCCTTCATCCCGTGCCCTACACACTCGACTGCACATGGTACCTCCGGCCCGCTGGGTCTTCATCTAGATTGGATTTGCCTCTCCTCTTGGTCACACTTCCATCTCCAACCCTTTCCAAAATTCCCTCCTTTTCTGAGTAAATTTACCACTCCTTCTTCAATAGGAAACATTAAATCTTATTTTCTCATGACCATTTCAGAAGCCAGGTTAGTGAGCAGGCTGTTGGGTACATCATAATCAACACAAAAAGACAGATTAGATCACAGGACACCTGAGTGACTGGGCTGCAGTGGCCTAACTGCACCCACCACCTGCTGAGCACCAGCCGGAAGGAACTCTGGAGGTGCCGAGGCGCCCAGGAGCTGATATTCTGAGGCTGCCTGGCATGGGACTGGAATTGGATGCTTCCCGTCAAGTGAGCCATCCATATCACACCTTATTTTATGTCCACCAGTCAGGTGCCTTTCATGAAAAAAACTTAGGGGGTGAAGTGCAAACTGTCCCTGAGGAGGGTAGTGTTTTCCTCAGTCTCATGCCCCATGGCTGTGATCTGTGTTCTTAAATCAGAACTGGATCTTAACCAATTCCCAACTGGTGTTTCCATTCAGCCACAGCTTTCCATTCTGTTGCTCCAATGAGGAAGATTGATGCATCATAATTATCCCACACTTATGAAACTCTTCTGGTTTGGGGAGAGGGCTTCCTTGGGGTTTCTTAGTTAACATTCACAGTCTTCTGCAATATCTTATTGTTAATTCAGATGAATTAACTGAAGCATAGCAAAATGATAAGATTGGTCTCAGATCACACAGTAAGGCAGGGAACCGGCAACACAGATCTTATAAGCCATAGTCTGCAGTCTGTCAGGGCTACAGCTCGGCTGTCCCAGGGTTGTCTACAACCCTTGCTGGCTGTTGTGAAGGGCCTACTGCTGCATTAAGGACTGTGGGCATTGGGAAAGGTACACAGGTTTGATTCCTGACCCAAGGGGCCTAAGACCATGTTGGAAAGACAGATGCTTGTGAAGTGTGACTTGAAGGTGGGAAGGGTCACAACCAACAATAAAGACCCTCAGAAATCAGAGAAGGGAGAAGTCATTAGGAGCAAAAGGCCAGTCAGGCTCTGCTCCTCAGAGGGCCTTGTAGGAAGGTACGGTTTAGGCAGGAGGGGCGTGGAGCACCCAGGTGGGGACTACTGCCCAGGCAGAGGCAAAGAGAGAATGCTATTCTTTCTTATGAAGGATCAGAGTGACTGAGCAAGCCAAACCCTGAATTATCATAGATAGGCATTCTCATCTAATTCCTCCACTGGCTCTCTTTATAACTCATCTTAAATCACTTTTCCCCAGGGAATGCCTGCCACTTAATTCTCAGAAATGGGAGTAGGCACTTTGACATCTTCAGAATAAAGGACTCTATAAATACAAGTGATAGGAAGTTCTCATCCCTTATAAAGATGTTTTTCAAAAGACCAAATCGTAAAAGGGTAAATAACAAAAGCACCAATACTGCAAGGTCCAGGCATTATTTTTAGACCATTCCTCCTCATTCAAAACAGACGTGTGAGATTGGAGAGGTAATGTTGGCTGCCGGTCATGTTCCGTTTTGGTCCTCACCCCCCAGGAAGTGCTGAATCCTTAATTGTTTTGTTGAAAACATCCCAGAATGGATTTTGTTGTCAACTGCTCTTGATCTCTTAAAATTTCCTGCATTTGCTTTTGACCGGCATTCCTAGCCTTGATAGAAATCCAGACAAAATTATTAGCCTATGAGCTGCTGCTTTGTAATCAGCAACTTCAGCCACCCTGGCAACTGTTGTTGGCCGGAGCCCCAGGCAGCCTGGGTGGCAGGAAGTCAAGTTGCTCAGCCCAGCCTGGCCTGGGACTGGCCAGCCGCCTGGGACCAGTCCTCTACTCTTGGTCACTCCATTCCTGCTCCAGCTCAGGACAATGGATGATGTTCTAATGTCAGAAACCTGTAGAGAAACCTTGCCACAAACACAAAGCAAAGCTGTGTGTAACAAGGTATTAGAAATGCTACTAAATGTTTCGTGTAGTTGAATGCAGTGAGAATGTAAAAATGGGTACCAAGTCTTGCACTACACAGCCTCCAGGCCTGAAATGAGGGGCCTTTCAAAACGCAGAAGGATCAACTCACTGTAACTGAATTTCTCAATGTGTTATAATTTCTGCAATAGTCTAGCTGAGTCCTCCTAACTTTTAAAGAGTTAGAATTAGTGGTCCTCCTGAGGAGGAGGGGAGTTAATCTCAGGGTCCTCAGAGTCTAATCGAGGCCAGTACGTGATTGGTACTCACTGACTGGTAAAGGAGAAGGGGTGGAAGGAGGGAGGGAAGGAGGGAGGGAGGGCAGGCAAATAGGCTAGGAAACATGAAGACACAAAGGAGAAAACTGTCATTCACCCAGCTCCAATCTCTCTGTCCCCAGAGCCAGAGTACACCAGTATCCAGCAGCTTCCAGCTTATGGCAGAAAGCCACCTGAAGCACATATGCCCATCAGAGAGGATGACAGAGTCACCGCTAGCACATCCCAGCTTTCCAGTGAGTCAAAGAGGCCTTCTTGTTGCAGAGACTAAAACTGGAGGAGCCACAACTTGGCAAAGACTGGGACATTGTCCTCCCATAGTGTTTAACAACCCAAATAGTTTGTGCCTTTTTTTTTTTTCTTAATACATGGAGTCTTCAGTTCCCAACAACTAACTGCTAGGACTAAATTGTGACATAGAGCTCTATCATTAATCCTGAAGGAAGTCAGGTGAACTTCAGAGTGAGAAGACTTGTGTTTCTGTTTCCTCGGGTCCCTAAACATATCTTCAACTGTCATACACTGAAACTATAAAATACGAGTTTATAACAGTCAAGGGCATGAAGGGAAAAGAGAAGGTTCCATTCTCTAACTTCTATTTCAATTTGTTGGAGGGTTACAAGTGCAGGGGGTGGGGGGCGGGAATTGGAGCCTGTGCCACATGATTTGCAGGGAATTGTGCCACCTTCTCACACTTCTTTGCAAGTTGCAAAGATATTGGATCTAAGAAAGCAAAATACACACACTTAGTTCATCAAGTTGTAGTTTGACTATAATTGCTGAAACAAAAGATGAGAGGAATACCAATTTTCATGAAAGGCAGACATAAACACACCCCATCAAAGCTCATGATTTTCATTAACCTAAATGTGTGTAGTGGGGTCTCCCTTGAGAGACCACACCACTGCATTTCTAATAACTAGTTGTAACATTTCTAACAATTAGTTGAGCAATTATCCATGAGACAAGAGGAGTGTTAGATGTGACCTCTGACCAGGACACAACAGAAGTGGCCTCCACCTTGTGGAAATCAGAGTTGATGAAACTAACCCTTAAGTTAGATAAGAAGCAATCTAATTAGAATGCCCTTGAACAACATTATTTTTAAAGCTCTTTTATTTTAGCTTCATCTCCCAGTGGCCATCACAGCTAAAAAAATAATGCACAGGCTAACTTTCATATCCATGGGTAGACACACAGTTTTAGAAGCACATTTTACTTAAGGATATTAAATTATTTTACTCTGAAAATCTTCCTCAACCTTAAGAATTTTAAGACGAGCAAGTGTTATTGCCTCTACTTCATAGAGGGAGAAATTGAGTCACAGAGAAACTATGGTTTAGATGAGTTCACCTAGTATTCATCTTGGAGTCAAAGTTAAACTTCAGAATTCCCAAGAACTCAAGCTCAAGAATACTATGACCTTAGGAATTCTGAGTTCTAAAGGTACGGCACCTACTTGATTAAGATGTAAAAAAATGTAAAGGAAAAAGTCCCAAGGTAGAGAACTGGAATTCCACTAGTTAAATATATGCTCTGCATGCATTTTATATTCAGTGGTTCAGATGTAAGGGGTACCTCACTTATTGTGCTCCACCCTCTTTACAGTCCTCAAATACCCCAACCGAGCTCCTGCCTTGGGATCTTTGCTCTGGTCCTTTTCCCCTGCCTCGTGTCTCCTTGGGTCTGACTCTTCATGACATTCAGTTCTCATCTGAAATGTTCTCATGTAGAGGCTTTGATATTCTGGAAGCCCCAACTCTGTGATTTTCTACCACCTTATCTTGTTTTCTTTTCTTCACTGCACTCATAGCTCTCTGGTATTACCATACTTTCCCCTTGTTTATTGTCACCCACCACCTTCTTTCCATTAGATGTCAGGGCCTTAACAGCAAAACCTTGTTTGCCTGGACCATAGCTCTGAACCTGAACTGGGCTTGGAAAAAGCAGGGATAAAGATCATCCACTGCATTTCTTGAATGCTCCATATGACAGTCCTGGTGTTGAAACCAGGCTCCTGTCCTCTGGATTGTCTCTTCTCCAAGTAAAATGCACCCGGTGTGTTGGCTGTCCTTGACACTGCTTCTGGGTTTCTGCCACCCTGCCTTAAAGTCTCTCTAATGCTATAGAATCCAGATCTATATGATGAGCACAGCCCTGCACTTGTCATGTAATGGATTACGTGACTCCAGGGAGAACCTTAGATACATGCAAGGACCCGAGGTTAGCAAAAGTAGGCTAGTCTGGCAGACAGCCTCCACATGGAGGCTCTCAGCTTAGGAAGCTACAGACCCCTGTCTCTGCCCCCCAACCCCACCCTTCACTCTGGGGCATCTCTGGGGGCAGGCAGGATGGGACAGGGACTCCTGGATGGTGGGAACTCTGTCTGCTCCAGCTGCTCCAGGCAGATCCTCCTCTTCCAGCCCCTTCCAACACAGTGGCTGGCCTCCACACACAGCTTGAATGTGGAAGACAAGACTACAGACTCAAACAAAAGCACCCACTCCTAAGGGTTGGGAAACAAAAGCTAGAACTTTTCTGCAGGAATGTGCTCTTCAGAGGGAAGGCCAGAGAGATGCAAAGAGTGCTAAGTTCATGATCAGCAGGGGCCACTAGCTCTTCACAGTTTCTCTAAACCTCTTACAGGCATCCATCACCCATTTTTGTCTTTCAAGTCAGGAGATGAGCTAATTTCATAGCTGAGGCAATGAGACAGCAAGTCAAGATGGTTTGGTATCCATTTGATTTGGAATCAGTGTAATTTGTCAATCCAGAAAATTCAGTCCACAATGGGACTGGTGAATTTGATAGTACTGTCTCAACAACCAGGTGTTGTAAATGCCCCTCATACTTTCTGAATTCTACTATCTAGGAATTTGAAAGGCCCATAAGGCCTCAAAATCCAACTAATATGAGAGAACTCATAAGGGGGTACTAATGGAAAAGATATGACCACACTGGGAGCCCAGACTCCTGGGTCCTAACCATGCTCTTCCTTTAACCCCCATGTGATTCTGTCCTGGTCCCAAACATCTCTGCACCTATGACCAGGCATATTTACACTCGATTACTCTCAAGGTTAATTTCAGCTCTGGAATTTTGCAGTCAGGATTTATAGTTATAATCAGCTCCATTTCCTTGATAAGGTCTTCTTTGACAGTCCTGGTCTAAATTAGTTCCCCAACTTATCCTCTGTCACTGCACCCTATTTGTTTCCACCAGGCACTTATCCCCACCTACCTTGAACATTTGCTTCATGCTTTCATTCTCTGCCCCCCACATCACACTCTCAGCTCCAAGGTGAGAGAGACTCCAGTGTTCTCTTTCACTATTATAGCCCCAGGGACATAACACGTAGCAGGTACTCAAATTTGGTGATTTAATTATAGTATCTACCTCTGATTGAAGAGTTGTGGCATAGGGCAGAATTCTTCACAAGGCTGAGAGTACACCATGTGAGCAACTACAAGCACTGAAACTTCCAGATTGAGCCCAAATCTGCTTCACTGTAGTTTCTAGCTCTTGGTCCCAGTTCTAACCCTCCTCTATTCTTGTTAACAGTTGTTTTGGAACCCTGCTGTAAAACGCTTCAGGTTGATGGCCTGGAAAATAAGGGAAAGGGCAACACCTAGCAGTGCTGTCTAAACCATAACCTTTCCCCAGGGGAGAAGACTTTAAATGCAGATAGAGCTTTGTCTGCCAAGGCTCTGAATGTAGAAACAGCAGAACTGAGATGGACGTAGGCTGCCCTTGCTGCTGTTTCTGTGCTTCAGCCACTGTCCTGGGAAAATAACCTTTGAGATAAGGCTCCAGTGGAAAGCTGGCCTAGCTTGGATCTCCCCAGAGCTTCCCTTACCACTGCATCGTATACCATGGCACAGTCTGAAGAGACCAAGAACATCTCAGGAAAGAAGGACTGTCCTGGACAAGTGCACATTTTTTGTGTATTGAAGTGTTTGGTTTACATATTTCAGGTAAGTTAAAGTCATACTCCTCTTTCCTATCCTCCTAGCCTGTCATTTATAGAAATCACAATGGCCCCATAGGACCTATGTATGAAGAGTTGGGGCTGTATAGGCAGGATAATGCCTACCAGCAACCCCACCTGCTTGGCGAACACAGGACCTAGTATCCACAGTGCCTTGTGGCACAGCCCTCTGTGGCACTGAGTGACCATGGGGTGTTCTCCTCCTGCTACTGGGTCAACCTTGAACCTCTCTCATCAACTGATGCCAGTAAAGGAAGGGAGTCCACTTCAGTGGGAATGCTGAGGGCGTAGCCCTTGGGGAAGTCAGGGGAGGTCAGTCGAGTGCACAGAGAAGCAAGTTTCCAGCAGGGCCATCAAGCAATTGGCAGGCTCCAGGCGACATTGGCCAAGCCCTCATCCTCTGTGATCACAAAGCACGTTCACCTCACATGGCAAGCACGGCTTCTTTTGTTCTCTTAGGTCTCCACAGGGTGCTGAGCCTTTGTGAATGAAAATGCACAATAACAGGTTGCAAAGTCCTGAAGACTGTTTCTGTCAACAGCAGCTCTCTGTGTGAGCCGTGGTCCCCAACTGCATCTTCACAAAATCTTTTAGATACAGACATAGATAAGTAGTCACCATGTAGTAAAAGGGCCATGAAAACAAAATTATTCAAGCTAAAACTGTCATCACCATCCACCGCCCTCTCTTGGAAGATGCTTTATGTTCTCAGTCCTTTGACGTGTCTCTGTGGAAGTTTGTCCATTTGCATAAGTCACCCTCCTCCTGTCATGGCGTGGAGGGGAGGCACAGATGGCATTATATGAAAGAAAATTCCAACTTTCAACACATCCCTTATTTCTACCACAATGGAATCTGCCTCAGAATGCTTATGGTAGATCATGATTACAAGTCCAAATATCTGGTTCTCAATCTAAAAATGTAAGGTTAGCAATCTGGAGTAGCCTTTCCAAACATTACCTGTAAGCAAAGAAGGTGTCTAAAACCAAGATAACAATGCAGCAGCCACATGGGTCAAGGTCCTCACCAGCCACGGTTACATGTTAAAAACCTGAACAGCTTTAGCAGCTCCGAGACCTAGGCCCAAGCCCAGGCTAATGAAAGCAGTATATCTCTAGAGAGGGGAGTCATCTTTATTTTTTTTGAACTCCCCAGATGATTTTAATAGACATCCAGGGTTGAAAACCCTGGGTCAAGCCTTAAAGACATACTTTGACTGAAGTCTGTTGCTCTTTCCATAAGCCTGTTTGCAATTCTCTCCACACAGGTAGCATTCCATCCCACAGATGTGTCACAGGATGCCATATTATCTAGTCAGTGCTTCTGGGACTTGGACATCCCAGAATCTGAATCACCTGGGAGATCACAGAGACCACAGAGTCCCCAGCTCCTTGGAGAAAGCTGGGATGTGGGCCTTGGGGCTTCACAAAGCTCTTCAGGTGATTCTGATGCCCACCAGAGTTCATCCAGCACTGGCCTAGTCCTTCCTGAGCATAAGGTGGCTCATAAGCAAAAACAACTATTCCCATTCACGTCAGTGGTCATTGGGACAGTGGTTGTTGCCTATGTAATAGTAATATTAGTTATAAGTCAATTGTCCCTCCTGTGGATCTGAGCCAACTTGAAATCTCCTCTTAAATTCCCCCTTCCCCACACACGAGATGCCATTCTGGAGAAGTATTCTTGAGTGGAAATTGGACTGTGGACCTGGGAGAGTCTTCTATCCTCTCTACTCACCAACCCTGGAACTCTGTCATGTGGGACCCTGCCTGATTTGTCTGTGCCCCATATGCTCATGAAATGCCGGGTCCCCGGCCCTTCTGTACATGAAACAAACAAAACAGGGTGAGTCCATGTGGTCAAACAAGAAAACCCCAGCAAGAGTCACTTTTCTGATCCCACGTGTTGGCACTTCCCCACCAGGACCACCACAGTCTCCATCATCTATGAGGAGAAGGGCTTATGGATGGCACCTCCTTCCCGGAAACCAAGCTTCTGTCCACAGCTCGCCAAGCGCTCCAAGACTGATAAGTGCCAAGGAGAGAGCCAAGAAAGGCTGGATCGCTGGAGAAAGGAAGGGGGACTAGAGTCTTTGGCCCGCTTGAAGGTGTCTTTCTTAGCTGTAGTTCCCCTGACTGAATAAACCGAGAATGGGGAGGATGTGGTGTGGAACCATCACCCACTCAGCCTATCTCAAATCCAGCCGGCAGCCCCTCCAGGCACCTGAGAGGTATTAATAGTAATGCCTGAATCCAGCCTGAATCCCAGGATGGAGGCTAGGGGAGGAGACAAGCGTGAACCAGCCCACTCTGTCCAGACAGGCACAGGGCCCTGAGGAGCCAGTCCCGCCCAGGTGCTCAACCTGGGACTCTATGTCAGGGCCCATCCTCTGCATGTACCTCACTTGCCTGCCTTCCCTGTCCATTCTGTGTCACCACCCTCGGCCTGCCTCTCCTTCCCTCTGCTGGACTCCTGCCTCTGCCCACTTCCCCTGCAGCTTTACTTGTCTAGATGCAGTCCTTGTCTTTTATCTTCAGAACTTAGACCACCCTGCAAACAACATTTACTTCTCTGCTTGGCTGCATACATTTATGAACTGCCCTAGAAAATTTCTCTCCTGGCAACACCAAGCCACCAAGGGGCTGTAGGCAGGGCCATCCTCATCTTCCCAGGGTTCTCTGCAGCCAGGAGCCCAGCACCATCTGGGCTAGGGGAGGGGCTTCTCAAGACGGAGAAGGAAGGACTACTCTCTGGCTGCCCTGCGGACTATTTTCCAGAGAGGTACTAGGTCAGCACCTACAGGGGTGGAGTTTGAAATAAGAAGGAAGCTAAGGTCAGGTTTTTGGAAATGGAGCTCAGATCCCAAAAAGTTAACAGAGAGACTGCTGTTTTCAAACCTTAGCATGTACCTGGAAGAAATGAAAATGCAGATTTCAGGTCCCTACCCCCAGAGGCTCTGCCTCAGCACAGGAAGCTGAGGAAGCTGCATTTTAGCAAGCCCTACAGGGCCCATGGACACAGGAGGTCTGAGGAAAGATGCTGAGAGACACTATTATAAAGCAAAAGCAGAATCCAAGGATGGTCTGAGGCTAAATGACCAGAGCCAGAGCGCAGTACAGAAACCTGAGAGAAGCTGAGGTTCAAGCCTGCAGGATGGGAGGGAGAAGCAAGAAGTGTGTGGGCTCAGCTCCTGGAGCATAACTTCCTTTTATTCTGGAAGCCCCTGGTGTCTTAGTCTAACCCTGGTGCAACACGTGAAATATGAGCAGGTCGTAGGGAATCTCGGGGACTATGAAATCTTCCTCCTTAGAAATAGACTTCTAATTTATAGAGTTGAGAATCCACTCGAGAGCAAAGAGCTGGATTTATTGCTGGTAAAATATGAAGGATGTAACGTGATAGCTCTTCAAATCTCCTTATATATTTTCATGGTCCAGGCAGTAATTGCCTCCAGAGGTGAGCCCCTGATGGGTCACGGGAAGAACTCCCACCGGGAGGGGGTTCTGAAGCCAGGCAGGGCTGCAGGAGGGCTGAAGAGAAGAACAGAATACAGTAGCACAGGCAGAAGACAGACATGGGTGGGTCCACCCAAGGGCGAGGGATCAGAAAATAAGGAAACCACAGGGACAGACAGAAGGTAGTGGGCAGAGTAGAAAGGAGCCAGGAACTTGCTTACTACAAATGCAGGACCCCTGCTCCCCTTTCAGATGGTGCTGAAATCGCTCTGGAGGATAACTGTTCATGCACAGCTTCCTCCGGGTGAAACAGGCACAATGAGGGGCCACGGATGAGTCACCCTTGCCCCCGTCTCGCCTTTTGTCCTCCTGGGCTTTGCTTAGACAGAAAACTGTAGCCAAATGAGGACACTGCAAACACCTAAAGGCTTGGCAGCCCTGCTGGCTTGGAACGCAAAGCCTCCAGATTTTCTACCTAATTTGTGATGCTCCGTAAACCATTGAGCCTCATTTTCTTCATTCATTAAGGCTGTTTATCAAAGACATGGTGGCTTGTGCAGGGGACCACTAAATGGTGTCTATATGATGCCAGAGCTGGGCTGGGAAAAGAAAATGTTATTCTCTTAACTAGTGGTTGAGGAGAAAGAGGCATGATTCCCACAGCACTGGGAAGACCTCTATTTATCAGGCATCATGCAAATGAACACTATGCGGCAGCTGTAGGAGGTGTGGGAAGACAACTCAGTGCACGATGAGGTTATAGGACCTGCTGCTCCAGGACTCAGCCAAAGCTTCTCTAAGAAGCCACACTGGACCAAGATCTGGAGGACAAGTGTGCGTAAACGGGCCAAAGAGTGGGAAGCAAACAAAGTAACACAAGGAAGCCCAAAAAACGAGTGGTTGGGCCAAGAGCACAGGGGCCCTGGTGTGAGAGCATCCTCAAGAGAGAAGCAGAGACCAGCTAGAGAGAGCTTTGGGTCCAGTTAAGGATTCTGCTCTTCGTTCTGAAAGAAAAAGAGTGTAGAGCCACTGAAGGGTTTAGGCAGGGAAGTATCATGATGAGCTTTGAAAAAGATCACACTGTCCAGTTTCAGCTGTTGAAAACGGATTGCAAGTAACAGGAGCAGATGCAGAAAATGTTTCTAGGCTATTTCAGTGATGCAAGAAAGAGACGCTGCAGCTTGGACTAAGGTGCTGACTATGGGTAAAGGTGGATGTGACTATGGGTAGAGGTGGTAAAGGTAAAATCAGCAGGGGGAAGACTGCATTTGGGGGGGTTGAGAGGACAGTGTCAGCCTGGTGACTTCCTAGCATGAAGGACACAGGAACAAGGGGTGACTTGGAGCTCAAGATTCGGATTCTGTTTTTATTATGTCAAGACCGAGATGCCATCGACACAGAAGCTTCAAGAAGGCAGGTGGATATGTATTTCTGGAGCTGAGAAGAAAGTTCTAGAAGATTTCAATGTCCATGTCAGCTGCCCACAGGAGCTCACTGAAGCATGGTCCTGAGTGAGGGCCCAGGACTGAGCCTAGTGGAATGCTACTATTTAATGCCTCAGGCAATGAGCCTGCAAAACACATGCCCAGAGAGATAGGAAGGAAACCAGGAAAGAGTGGATCTTGGTTATATTTAGGTAGCTTGAAATAGGGAAAAAACATAGCTAGATATTCCAAGAGCTGGATAATGCTACAGTCTGGTAAGAACTAAGGAGGTACCGAATGAGGAAGCAGGGGCCATGGGGAATGGACAGTTGATCAAGTCGTGGTCATTGAGTTCATGGTAACTGAATTAAGGGATGACCACACAGAGTTGGAAAAGAGAGACAGTGGAATTTACTGGTTACATGGGCCGCTATGAGGTGAAGGCACAAAAATAACTAGGAGATTAACAGGAAAGAGAAGCACATTCCCCACTCTCCACGTCAGAGCCTAGACCACCAGGAATTCTGTGCTGAACACTGTACTTGGCTCCTGTTTTCGATCCCAATAGAATGTCACATGGAGATGTTCACCAGCCATTGTGACTTTCAGAACTGGCTCTCGGGAGGACTCAGAGCAAGCAAATATGGGGTCACCAGCAGGGACTGAAGAAGGTGGAACCTTAGGAAGAGAGGGAAGTGGACGGCAAGGAGTCATTAGGAGCGGGGCACAGATGAGGCCCAGGAGTGTCCCTGTAAAAGGACGGAGAGCCTGGTCAGCACTGTGGGACACAAGGGTCAGGGTGCAGGGTGAGGCTCCAAGATCCTCTGGGTGTGGAGGGCATAGTTTCCACATGTTTGTAGGAGCAGGAGTCAGAGGGAAGGGGCAGGAGACAGAAGGGGGAGGTCAGAAGAAGCAGCAGCTGGTATAGGACCATCTGAAGAGGAATGGTGCCAAGAGAGTGTGGGAAGATAAATAGCCTGAGGGTTCAGTAGAGTCCGAGGGAGGGAATTTTGCACTTGTCTTGGTTGTGGGTCCCAAGGAAGGAAATTTTTGCAACTGTTTTGTCCTTTAGTATGTTTTTAATAAAGAAGATTTGGGTATGAAGAAATAGAAATAGCCAAAATTCTATTAAGAAAAAAAGATCAATCACACTAGTTAACCAAGATGCTAATTAAGACAGTAAGACATTTTCCATCTCTCAAAGTAATGAATATAACCAGTTTCTCCAGACACACCACTGGGGATTTAAAATAGGGTCAGATGTCACAGGACAGCAGTTTTTCTTTGTGCCGTTTGACATCCTGACCCTCGTTCTCGGCACATCTGGATGTGTTCTTTGGGCCCCAGGCACAGCCTGGTCTTCTGGTTTCCCCTGCAAGGGTGGCCATTTCCCCGGGCTGGGCTGCAGTTGCATTTGTGCAGTGATCTGCTGCAGAGACCCCTGAGGGCCCCCGGAGCTCCAAGATGCTATGTCAGCATCTTGTTCTCATGCCAAGCAGGAGGACAGGCACTCTGTGGTGTCCTGGAGATTGCCTCTACTGTCACAAAAAGAAAAGAGACCAAAGGAGCCATATTCAAGGTGCAAAACCAAAGCAAAGTGAGCAGAGGAAGTTAGCATCTGGCTGAACTGACCTGACCCACTAACACACAGCTGGTAAGTGGCAGAACCAGGAGGTGACCCAGGCTGTCAGAACTCAGACCCAGGCCCCATTCAGCACGCTCTCCTCCCTCCTAAGTCCATCAGTTCCCATTCCCATTCCAAAGCCAGGAGACGGTGGGAGGAAGTCGGCTGAGGGAGGGAGCAGGGGCCCACCTGTCACAGCCATGATACAGACCTGTCCCACTTGATTTCAACAGGTGTTGCCCATCCTGAGCATTGCCTTGCGTGTCAGCAATTGGATGTCCAGAGCATGCCACAGGCAGCTGGTCATCAGAGTAAGGATGGATGGGCAAGATGAGTTGCAGCTAAGGAGCCTACCCAGGGTCAAGGGCTTGCCACCAGCCAGGCCTCGCAGGGGAGACCTCCTCAACCTTCCTGGCCTCACTCTCCTCCTTTGTACACTGGGGCAGGGGGAGGTTAGAAGGGATGAGATTTTTAGTCCTCTCTGGCTCTACAGGCTCCAAATCCAAGTTATTGGGTGACAGTAAATTCCAACTAGCATCATTTATGCTACATTACAGGTGTCCTTAGAGGCTCTGTTGCTCAAGAGTAAAATGTGAAAATGAGCACAGGTCCCTCAAACCACAGACCATGAAAAAATACAAATAACAAGCAAAACAACATCTGCCTAGCTCAGAATGAGCCAGATTTTCAAATGGGGAGATGAGGGAACAATTCATAAGCCTTCGCCTTACTATACACAGGCTCTGAGTCTGAGGGTCACACCTATGAAGGGAATAAGTTATAAAAGCCACCTGTTGGGGCCGTGATTAGGACCTCCCAGATAAAGCAGGTGAAAGTGCTTCACCTCACCTGTACCAAAGGCATGTCACTACAGCAACCCCAGAGTTGTTGTTCTGCATGACACTGAATAGGCCAGCAGATAGGAACTCCCTTCTACCCAGAATTGGCTTATTTCCAGGGATCTAGTATTTTTTAAGCAAAAACAATGACAACTTTCTGTCTGTTGTCATTTCCTAAGAACACTTATGAGACAAAGTCTGTGCTGTAGTAAACAGGCTGGGAAGCCAAATGTCTCTGGCTCCAGCTAGGCGTGATTCATCTGGTGAAAATTCTCTCTCTAAAGAGGGAAAACCAGGTTAAACAAGGCCCTGCACAAAGTTGTCTTACCATAAGAAACAAAAGCCTTGGCCAGCCAGCCTGTCAAGCAAGCTCAGGAGAGTTCATCAACCAAGCCCACGTATGGCTTACACACAACTCTCCCTGATCAGACTCTTGGGGATGATAAGATGGTGGTGGTGGTAAAGGTGATGGTGGTGGTGGGTGATGATGGTGGTGATGGTGGTGGTTAATGGTGGTGGTGATGATGCTGGTGATGGTAGTAATGGTGGTGGTGGGGGGGATGGTAGTGGTGGTGGTGGTAATGGTGATGGTGGTGGTGATGGTAGTGGTGGTGGTGGTGGTGATGGTGATGATGGTGGTGGTGGTGGTGGTGATGGTAGTGGTGGTGGTAGTAATGGTGGTGGTGATGGTGATGGTGATGATGCTGGTGGTGGTGGTGATAGTGATGGTGGTGGTGATGGTGATGATGGTGGTGGTGGTGATGGTAGTGGTGGTGGTGGTGGTGGTGATGGTGATGGTGATGATGCTGGTGGTGGCGGTGATGGTGGTGATGATGATGATGGTAATGATGGTAATGACACAGCATTCCTCCAGAAGAGCCCAAACCTTCCCAGTGCAAAGTCTTCTCTGGGAAGCAATATCGTCCTGGCAAAGCGATGGGACCAGGAGACCTCAGACCAGGAGACCTCTAAGTCCCTCTAGGGCTGGGGGAGAAGGAGAAGGTGCCTTTAAAGGGATGAATGAAGTATGGTGAGCTCCAGAAGGAGCTGAACTTGTAACCATGGCTTGAGGAAGAACCTGAGGGGGTGGGAGGGTCCAGAACCACCTAGAGGACACAGAGAGCAAATAGTGGAAGGGTGGGCAGTCCCATGATTTGGGCATCCAGGGCAGCAATGTCAGGCAGGGTGCAGTGGATCTTCTGAGCATGACAGTTTCACTCGGCCAAGATCAGTGCTGAGAAAATAGTTTACTAGGTGTGTGGGGTCTGCAGAAGCTGTCATTATCCTGCCTGCTCTCATGAGCCAGGCCTACCTGCTCTGACCATCCCACCCAAAACCACAATCACACCCTTCCCAGGGCACTGCAAACCCCCTTAGTCCACTCAACACTTTCTTTGCCATGGTCCATATCACTTTCTGACTTGCCCTGTGATTTATGGATTACGTTAGTTATCACCTAGAGCACAGGCTCTAGGTGTGCAGGCTTCAGTAGTTGTAGTATGCGGGCTCAGTAACTGAGGCTTATGGGCTCCATAGCACAGGTTCAGCAGCTGTGGCACATGGGCCCAGCTGCTCTGCGGTATGTGGGATCTTCCCGGACCAGGGCTCGAACCCACGTCCCCTGCATTGGCAGGCGGGCTCTCAACCACTGCACCACCAGGGAAGCCAGTTACAATCAATATGCATCAGCTCTGGGAAGACAGGGAACTTTGTCTTGCTCATTGATTTACCCCAAGCACCTAGAACAGTGCCCGGCACATAATAGGTATTGATTATATTTGTGAACAAATGGCATCTATAGAGTTATCTGCCTTACAGGGACCTGAACTGGCCCAGCTGGTGGTCCACACCGTCAACTACACCATTGCCTGTTGGGTAATTGTTCAGCTGCAGCTCTGCATGCAGCTATTCCTGCATAGATACAGACTCAGCCCTTCTGTCTAGGCATGGTGCTCCCTCTGCCATTGATTGGAACCAGATGGAGTCTCGCCTGTAACATGACTGAGCACTGATTTCAGTAAAGCAAGTGAATTACCAAAATGTAGTCATTACAATCTATCTTCATCTTGGTTGGTGACACATTTGGCGAGCTGTTATAAACCAAGACTTGAAAAGTAAATGCAAATTTATAGACCTCTCAACTCTGCCCACAGGACCCAAATCTGGCAGAATCATCATCTCTATTGAGCTATTACAACAGGATAAGAGCCTTCTGCCCACAGATATTTCTCTGAATACAAGGGTAACCCAGCTAATAGAAGCTGTCTGATCATTCATCCTAGGACCTCAGTTTTGGAAAGACCTTTAACATCACCTAAACAAATTCCATCTGCTTAAACCAATGGCAGTTAATCACCACCACTACTCTTTTGCACCATGACAAGACCCTGCACAAAGAATTCACCCCATTCCAACAATGGTCCCACAAACAAAATAGGTCGTCCGCTTCTCAAAGCTGAGTAAGCCTTAAAAAGTCTGAGAGGTGGGGCAACATAGTGTCCAGGCAGGACAAGTAACTGGCAGAACCAATACTTGAACCCAGGTGTTTCTGACTCCAACTTATTGCCCCTGAATCCTGGAGCAAATTAACAATAGAAATGTAGGCAACTGGTAATTCCTAGGTCCACAACACCTGAACTCATCAATCAATCTTAATAACATAAAAGTGACATGAACAGACATTATTGCTTCCCAATATGATGCAGTAGGAAGTACATAGCATTCATATAAAGCATTCTTGCCGAAAAAGAAAAAAAGCCTGAATTTAACTGAGCCTTAGATATAACCACCAATATGCAGGAAGCATAGAAGATAAAAAGCTTGTTCAATGAAAAGGCAGTAGCTAAATCCAGAACATAATACACTCTATAGGACACTGACTCATGACCTACTTTTTCAACAAATAACTGCATGATAAAGGGAGGGAGAACTATTACAGATTAAAAGAGACCTGAAAGACACATCACTGAAGTGAAATGTGGGGACTTCGTCTGGATCCTGAATCCAGCAAAGCAACTGAAAAAGATAGTTTGATAAATTTTTATGTGAATACCTATTAAAGCATCAATGACTGCTTTATTAGGTATGAAAATAACACAATGATTGTGTTCTTTAAAAAACTCTCTGTTAGAGATATACTGAAGTATTTATGGATGAAATTATAGGATATATAGAATTTGTTTCAAAGGAGAAAAAAGAGTAAGGGATAGATGAAGTAAGAATGGCTAAGTTGATCATTATTGAAGCTGGGAGATGAATAAATCAGGTTTCATTATACTATTTATTCTGCTTCTCTGTATGTTTAGTATTTTCCATAATAAAGTTAAATTTGAAAAGAAGTGATAATATTGGGGAATTGAATTTTTAATCCAAAAACAGCATCATGCTCCATGAGAAAATGGTCAAGATATTCCTTTGAAAAGCCTCCCCATTATAGGAGATGAAGTTACCGACTTAGAAAAAAACCTCAAGAGTTTTCAACATAGTGAGGGACTCCCCAGGAATGTACCACAGAAACCAAAAGAAAAATGACTAAGAGATAAAACCATGTAAAACTTAAGAAAATATGTATGTTTAAGATTATTAGTTAAAACATTTAAATGCATGTGATGAACTGGAAAATATTTATAAAGTACATGTCAGAGAAAAGCTTAGCATTATCATTAAATTAAGAATCTCTTATAAATCTATAAGAAAAAAAGAAAATACTCCATCCAAATGGGCAAAAGATATGAGCAGAAAGTTTGAGGGAAAAAAGGAAAGAAAGGTATACAGATGGTCAACTTGTAAAAGGGAAAAACAAGATCACAGGTTCACTTGTAATAAAATCAGCACATATTTTAAAAGCACACCAAGGTCTACACATTACTGACAAAATTAACCTGTTAAAGAACATCCCACAACCCCCTTGTGAACAATGAGCTCAGGGAGACCGTCCTTCCTCTTCACTGCTGGCGGGCCTGGAAATTGGCTCACACTTCCTATTTATATGTAGCAAAAGCTGCATTAATGCCTTCTGTCCCAGCAATTTCTCTTGCAGGTATTTATTCATCAAAATCAGAAAGAGGTTGTCTTATCTACAGTGTTAGGTATGGTTTTCTCGGGCACTGTATGAATATTATTAGTGCATGACTCAGAACTTCAAATCATGGCCAGAAGGCTTGAATCCTAGTGCTGACCCTACTCTTACAGTTGGTTTTCTTTTTATCCCATGGGCTAAAAGTTTGCACTGAAGTTTACAGCTACTGAAAAACTGGAATGAATCTAGGAGACAAAGTGTTTATTTTTGCTAATATATATAAGAAGTCACCTATTATAAACCTACTTATCCACTGGATATCATTTTGTGCATAACAAAAAATAAATAAGAAAATTTAAAAATGAAATAAATATATAAAAGATTTTAAAATAAAAATAGTTTTCTTTGGTCACATCACCTCTTGAGTTTCAGAATCTTAATCCGTTCTGTTTGGTGAGTGCACTGGGGTTAGTTGAGAAAAAATACCCACCCAACTGGTCAGTGTTCCAGTTCTAGACCAGAATAGAAAATGTTCCCTTGTATGATCCTAGACCCAAAGGTAGAGCTAAATTCCCTAAGATGTGTTCTTGGACTTCTCCAGAAAACTGATTTTCTTGAGCCTTAGATTGCTACTGGATTGACCTCATAGGTTAAGAGCCATAAGAGGGAAATTTACCAGTAGCTGAGAACCCATGAACTGAGGGGCACACTGCCCAGTTGGCTTCATTTGCATTTCCCCTGAGAAGAGTGAGTCTGTGTGGGAGGGAGTTGCCGAAGGCTGCAGTTCTAGAGGGCCAGTGCTCTTCTGAGTGCAGTTAGAGGCCAGCTACAGTGGAAAGAAGGTGAGTCCCACACCTCCATGGAAACCACAGCCTGAAAACCTAAAGCTCTTGGTCCCTGGAGAAGCAGATCCATGGACAGAACAACAGGCTGAGCGGCCCATCCCATAAAACCAATGAGACGTGTGAAACAGATTTAGGAAGAGCGGCAGTAAACAGAATGAGTCCTCGAGCTGATCCCAATGGTGATTTTGAGGAAATGCTTATCCAAACCCAAATCTGAATGGAATGCTGCAATACTTCCAGAAACATGAGGTAGTGATTCGTCACCAGAAGAGAAAATACCAATGTTGACTTTTACAATGGGAACAGAGATTCCTGCCCCCACCCCACCCTCCTTTCTTAGAATGACACTTAGAAAATCTGGCATTAAAACAAAGCCAAACCAAAGAAGAAATGGAGGATGACAGCTAGAGAAAATATCTTGTCAATAAAATCTTGGATGCAGTTCTGAGCCCTATTCCTCAGGATGCATTCCCAATTTGGCACAATCAGTAATATCGGGGATGAATTAACTAATCAATGAATATTTAGGGAAAGGAGGTACTTGATCCAGAGAGCCAGTTCTCAATCTGAACTACACGGTGGGCTCGCTGGGAGGTCTAACCAATACTGATCCTGATTGCAACCCCCAGAAATTCTGATTTATTTGGACTGATGTGCAGCCTGGGCATTGGGATATTTAATACTCCAGGTTATTCTCATAGGCATCCTGGGCTGAGGATCACTGATCCAATGTGACAGCCAGATGAGTGTGATGAGAGGGAGAGCTATTGGATATTACACTATTCAATTTCTCCATTCCTCAGTTTCTCATTGGTATAAATGAGGATACTGACAAGTAGTAGCTCACATAATTGTCACCAAGGTGAAACAGGATTATCTGTGTGAAAGCACTTTGAAAATTTCAAAGCACTACACAAGTAGTTAGGATGTAGAAATACTTCTCAGTCCACATCTACTGAATTGTCACCAGCCAAACTATAGTAAGAGGAATGATGACAAACTTGTAGGTCTAAACACACATTGCTTTACAAAATTGATAATTAGGGGAAAATCATATAAAATATATGCTGAAAATTATATAAAATATACTCCAAATTGTGTGAAGTTTTTTCCAAAAGCATGAGAGTGAGGTGCATCTAAAGGAATGTCCTGGGTGTGTGACTGAGCATCTATTAAGAAGCTGTTTTCAAGGGCAGATGTGGATGCTGAGGGAAGGTAAGAAGAGAGCGAGGGGAGAAGAGGGGAGAAAAAGGGAGAGACAGGACTGGAACTGAAGTCTTGATTACATTTGCTTACCTGGGTTATCCTTCTTCAGGTTTATAAGTACCTGGTACAATGCTGAAGGGTTTTTTTCTAATTTTCAATTCAGAGGACAATTTAAAAAATATATGCTCTTTACAGGTTTATGCACACAATTGATTTTATTAATGTATGCATGCATCTATGCCTAAAAGAGCTAAAAGTTTGCACCGAAGTATATAACTACTGTAGAACAGGAATATATACAGCATAAACCTTTTTTCAAATATGGGAATATGTCATGTTTAAAACCCTGTTATGTTCACTGAGCACCATTCTACACACAAAAAAATCTTAAAAATAGCCATCAATTAATATTAAAAGATCAGACTTATAGCCAATGAATGGAGCAATATCAGAACTTATTTTCCAGAACTAACTAGACAATCATTCTTTAAAAGATTCTGCCAGGGCGAGGGGTGGGATAGGGAGGGTGGGAGGGAGACGCAAAAGGGAGGGGATATGGAAACATATGTATATGTATAACTGATTATATTTGTTATAAAGCAAAAAAATAAAATTTAAAAAAAAAAAAAAAAAGATTCTGCCAGGGGAAAAAAAGAAATATTATATATATGTATTTATATATATATGTATATTTATATAAAGATTCTATAAAGAATCTATAAAGATTCCTTCCTGAGAAATTTCTCAGAAATGTGGTCCTCATCACTGAAAACAATGCTGTGTGTGCTGTCTGATTTGACTCTGACTCTCCCCAACCACACTAGTGCTTTGGGGTTTTGCTCTCATGATACAGAAAAGTCCTTATTTATTAAATGTGTTCAAAATAAAATACAAACAGCAAAATTTGATTCTTTTCCTTCAAACTGATTGCCATGTTTCTCAGTTTCTGTCTAAGCTATGTTAACAAAATCTTTCAGAGTCATCTGCAAAGAATTGAAATGATGATCCCTTCAAAGTTTGTTTTTCAAAATCCCTGCTTCGTTTTCCCTCTGAAATTCAAAATTACCATTACCACACTGCACATATATAGTGCCTTTCTCCAGAAAGCTCTAGTGGCCAAGTAGAAATGTTTCTCTTCAGATCCAGGAAATGGTGTTTTACGATTAAATTATTTTGAGCACCACTGCTCTGCATGTTTTATATTGCAGAGCAGTGATTTTCTAGTACTGTAGATGGCTTTGACATTCTTATACTGAGACCAGTCTTAGTTTTCCAACTTCGGTTAAAATCTTTAAAATGTTTGCTTTGGAAGGAATTGCTATACAAGGGAGAAAGAACCATATGCGATACCTTATCATATAGGGAAAATATTCCATAAAGAAACTGGATTTCATTATGGCCTGTTTTGCGTAACCAGGCTACAGGTTTGGTTGCTACACACGTTTTTAGGATATTACAAGTGTCTGCTTTTCATTACCCTGGCTGCACAGCCCAGCTTTCTGCATCTGTGTGCATTCATGCTGTGATTCATTACAATAACAGGAATTTGCTGCTGTTACGATTGAGATAAATCAACTCTGTGGTCTGGGCAGCCTTTTTGATAACCATGGCTCTACCTCAAGTTTGCTGCCTGGTCTTAAGTCATTTGCAATATAGTCTGAGTGAAGAAGCAAACACATACTATACTATCTTAGAAATTATTTTAAGTAGTTACTGTGGGCCAGGAATTTAACTAATGCCTTTCCCTGTATTAATTCATTTAATCCTCACAACAGCCTTAGGGTATTTAGCCTTCTCTTATCTGCTTTAGGTAGATTAAGGGATTGCTATCCTCAGTTCAATAACTTGCCCAAGGCACCACAGCTAGTATGAAGCTCAGGTTGGCCCCAGGGTCTTGTCTCTGAACAGCTTTTCTTATACACTGCCTACCAGCCCTGCTGGACCCAGGGAGAGCGCCAGGATCTCCCACTGTTCATTTCTGTAGCGAGTCCTAAAAGGCGGAAGGACCAGGCTTGGTTATCCACACTTTCCCCCACTCAATCACCTGTCTGCACTTTGGGCTGGGTTCATCACTGGCCATGGGATAGACTGGTCTCTTCAAAGCTGAGGGGAGGCCAGCCAACCCAGAGGTTTCTACCTAGTCAGCTCCCTCTAAGTAGGAATGGTATCTGTGACTTCTCTCTCTTCTTTCTTCTATCCTTTTTTGTATTTACTTCCACAACAGAGAATTTTAATATTTTCTGTGGGACATACTTATACTAAAAAAATACTTTTTGTTTATCTGAAATTCAAATTTAACTGGGTGTCCTATATTTTTATTTGCTAAGTCTGGTCCTCCTCACTAGATGCTAACCAATAAAGAATGCCACTGGACTCCTCAGGTAACCAGAAAAGGGCACAAATGCAGAGGGTCTAAAGACTGCTGTTCTTTCTCTCCTCCCTGGTGCACTTTTCCTTGGAGTCCAGCATCATGGCCAGCTCATCACCCCTGTTTATGACCTTGGACTGTGCTGGTCCCCTTGCTGTCACTCGGTCTCACCTCAGATGTCACCTCTTCATAAGCCTTTCCCCAACCAGCCCCAACTTGCCTACCCTATAATGCTACTTTGTGGTCTCCAAGGCCTTACCATATTTATTTAATTTCTGTGTCTGGTTATGCTCAATCCTGCCCCATTAGAAAGCAGAGATCTAGACTGTTGGGCATTGGGACAATGCACCAAGTGGAGTTCCTATTAGCAACTGAATGAGCGAATGAATGAATCCCCCAAGGGGAGCTTGCCCATTCTTCGACACAGGAATGACTCTCTGACGCACATTGCCTAGAAAGGCTATGTGCTAGTGGTCTTACCAACTACCCCTTCTGGTGTGAAACGCCTCTAGCCATGACAAGGACAGCAGGCTAACACTGCACGTTACTCTTCCTTCCACTCCAGGGCCAATTTGCAACACTCCTCCGTCACCACAACTGTCTTGCAATTCCTTGCATATCTATATTATCTTCCTAGCTAGGAGTTCACACTGAGCAGAGACTACTTCCCACATGCCCTAGCAGCATGGACAGCGCAACCAGAAGTTGCCAACTCCAGAGCCTTGGGATGTGTTGTACAGGCGCTCAAGCATTCAGATGCTCCCTAGAGTCTCTGTCTAGGCCAGGCTGACTGGGATCAGGCCATGGGACAGGGGGTTCTTAGGCAGACACTACACAGACACATGTGCAGACATGGCCAATCAGGATAGAGTACTAACGCCTTATAACGCTTGAATGTTGTAAGCCAGCTGTGACAGGAGGAAGCAGGAGCTCTAGTTGCCACACAAGGTGACACAGAAAGTCCCAGAGCTGGATGTGGGACCTAATAATCAGAGAAAAGAAGGTAGTTAATGTGTCTATCGACTCTTTCAAATATATCTAAGGAGTGCCTACTTTGGTGCCAGCTGCTCTACCAGTCACTAAAAATACAGATGTATAAGATGTGCCCCTAACCTTGGGGAGTTTGTGGTTTTCTCCCTCTCCCTGCTCAATTATGATGTTTTTAAGGACAAGGAAATGTACTTATCACTTTGGATGCCTGCAGCCTAAGAGATAGTTGGCCTTAGTAAGGAACATTCAGCTTGCTTCGTGTTTCTCTAAGAGAACAAAACTAGAACAAAAGGGAGAAAGACTCAGAGCAAAGGAATTTGTCACAATAATATAAGCAAGATACTTTTAATAGCCTCAATTCTCCAGAGAGGGAATGGGCTTCCCTTTGAGAGGTTACATTTCCTTTTTCTGAACATGGTCAAGTATAGGTTGGGCTACCCCATAATGAGAAACCTCTGGAGGAAGGTCAGCCCCATTTGACATGACTGTCAGCTCTCTTTTGTCCTAGGATTTGCAATGTTCACTTGGTGATGATAGTGTTGTTTTAAGATACCCTTTACAGGGACTGCTATGGTCATACTAGGTGATTCTCTTAACATATATCAATTAATTTGCAAAAGAGGGCAGGATCATGGAATTGTTGTTTCTGGGTGATTAAAGTCTTTATTCATTGATGCTGTACCTGGCAATGAAACATCATCCAGCCATCCTTCCCTCCACTGCCTCAACTTTTCGCCCTTCCCTGCTCTCCCTTTGCATCTGGCATCTATGTGGTGGGACTCCATCACCTTACAAATCACAGTCATGCAGTGGAAAACTCCACAGGAGTAGAAGACGGGGCTAGAACTTCTTCTAGGAAGCAGACCCTCGTCACAGGCTGTGGTCACATTCTATGCTGTTGACACGTGTATTTGGAAGGACATGTTCTTTTAGGCACAATAAAATTGAATCTCATCTCCATATCTGGAGCTAAGAAGGAAAATTACCTTAATTAAACACAGCAGAATCCAGATTTATTGCTCAACACATGGAGTCCTCTTAGTCTCTGAGGACCAAACCTGATATTCCATAAAAGCCATTTTCCACTGGCACTTGTACACTTGTCCATCAATGGCCTTCTGATGCATGGAACCAAAGAGAAGAAATGTGTTCCTCAATTTTCAATATGGTAAAGAGATTTACAGTGTAATGAAAAACATAAGGCCAATACAACTAGTTGAAAAATGAATACAAAGTCAAATAGCTGTTTAGGCCACATTTCCTTGAAGCAAGTAGGTGGGCTATTTGTTCCCCTCTCCTCCCACTGGAAGCATACATGATTTTCTTTAACTTGTGCTTTGGTATCCTGTAGGTTGTTTTTAGTTCCAGGTAGTAAAAACTATTGGCTGTGGGAAAGAGATTAGAGAAATAAATAGATCAACAGTACATAAAACTGAAGCCCTGAGAAATGAATTGTTTTCCCTAGCAAATAGGTCTAATCCGGAAAGAAGGAAACAAACAGAGTGCCCGGAACAAGGTGAATGGCCCAATTGTACCACAAGCAATTCAGAAAAGCAGGCAACAAGGCTGGCCCATCTAGCAGTTCTCATGTTGAGCTAGAATTCCCTCTGAGTCATTTCTTTTAAACACCACTAATAATAAAATGCTGGAATTTTCATTGAACATGAAATAAAAGGGCCTTTACAGATAAAGAAATACTTCAAGTATACATTAGATCCTTACTGCACTCACTGGCCTTGACGATGATCTTCCTTGGCTTGTTTTCTTTGTTTCAACCGCAGCAATCTCACGGATTCCCATCATCACCATAACCATCTCTCAGGCAAGGACTCAATTCCTGACTCCTCTTCAAGGCTCCAGAGCCCCATTCCAGTGCTTGACTGGATGTCCCCACTTATCTACTGGACATCCCTAATGGGGGTCCCACAGGCGCCTCAAATTCCACATGCCCCCAACTCAACTCAGTATCTTTTCTCCTAAGTGTGCCCCTCCTCCTCTCTTCTCCATTCTGGTCAACTCTCCCCATGACCTCAGACAGAGAACTCAGCCATCGCCATCATGCTGGGCCCTGAATCACCATGGCACCAGAGCTGTGATGCTCCCTGTCACTGACCGCCCTACCAGCGGTGTTCCTGGCTTCCCCACACAGTGCTTCACCCTGCTTCTCCGCTCATCCAGCCCACATCCTCATGAGCACAGTGAGCTCCTTTGACTGGGATTCTGACCAGGCTCATCCAGGCTGGAGCCCATCTTGCCCTGCAGTGTTCTCCCAGCCTAAGCCCAGCTCTGAGAAAGGGATCCAACATGCTCTGTTCTCATGCTGAGACCCACGACAACTCACAGGATGCCTCCTGTCAGTCAGCTTGTTTGAGTAGTGCCACCTCGCCAGCACTGTCTTTGCCCCTGAGATGCATTTTCCTATATTCGCCCCAAAGAGCCAGTGTCTGTCCTCCTTGGTACACACTGGCACCTAATACACCTCTGCAATCATGCCATTGCCCTCCTGAGAGCTTTACATCATTCCCCATAGCCTGTTAAATACAATCCTACTATTCAGCAAGTAAGGCTCTTAAATACCTGGATCCACCCACTCAGCTTGCTCAACAGCATCCCCCAACACCCCCTTATGTTCCAGTCACAGGAGACTTCTTTCCTCAAATGAACCCTGCAGGCACTTCCCTGCCTCTGTGCCATTTGTCACAAATACTGACAACTTCATGACTTCCCAATTCCTTTCTCCCTCTGTTGTGCTGCTGCAAAACCGGGAGTATGACTATTAGCTTTTATTGTCCTCTGCCTGTCCCACAGTTCCCCTGGAAGCAGCTGTCCCCCACCAGCCCCCACAATCCCACATTAAACACTGGTCCAGAGGGGATGCCACTGTGAGTCGGCAGAATTGACTTGGTGCTGAGCAGAAAAGAAAGAATTTTCTTATGAGTTTATTTGAGTAGGAATCCTGAAACACCCCATGTGACAGATGAATTAAAACCCAGCAAACACTTAAATCTACATTCTGAAAGCCTCATTGATTTTTTAAGATTCTAACTCTGGAATCTCTGCCTTAGCCCTCCTGTTGTGGCCAGCAAATTGGAAAGGGAAAAGGTATGAATCGGTGTCTGTTGCTACATCATCTCCCAACAAAGTCTGTATGCAGATTTCTGACCCCAATGGCAAAATAAGCCACATGTTTACCTCTTCCCTCCCCCAATCCCACTGAAATAACTGAAAAAAATATGAAAATAGCGGCAAATGTTTAGAAGTATAAAACAGGAAAGGTTCCCATCAGAGGACCAGAAACTCCAGGAAATTTCTGACTCCGAGTCAAGGGGGAAGTACAGAGGGGAGGTATCAGAAGGCACTGGGCCAAACAAAGGAGCATGGCAGTACCCCAGGAATGTCTCCCTGCCCTCATGGATACAGGAAAAAAGGGAAAGCAACATCCACCTGGGATAGTATTAACATCTCCCAACACTCCCTGCCCCCAGACCAACATCTTCACTGCTGTCCCAATGGGAGGGGGCCCAACCTGTCTCCTCCTAAGCATCACCCTCCAGCCAGGGAAGAAGAAACTCAGGTGGAGGGCAGGGTGGAGAGCTTGGCAGGGTAAACTGAACTCTGCCTTCACAACCTGTACACTAATGTACAACCACTACCCAGTTTCCAATCCAGAACTTTCTTTATAAGTGTATAAAGTGTGAATGCTAAATGGTCACCCCAAATTTGAGGAAAATCAACCATCAAGAAGGAGATACCACAAACTGGACCAGTAGAATAATTTGCCTTTGAGGAAACAGAGGTATTGCAGGAAACACAGAACTCAGAAATGTTGGTCAAAGGGTACAAAGTTTCAGTTATGAACAGGATGGACAAGTTCTAGGGATCTAATGTACAGTGTGGTGACTACAGTTGGTAATACTCTTTCGTATTCTAGAAATCTGATGAGAGTAGATCTTAATTGTTCTCAGCAAAAAAAAAAAAAAAAAGGTAACTGTGAGGTGATAGGTATGTTATTTTAGCTTGATTGTGGTAATCATTTTGCAATGTATGCATGTATCAAAACATGTTGTACACCTTCAATATATGCAATTTTTCTTTGTTAATTATATCTGAATAAAGCTGGGAGGAGGAATGATTTCAGTTAGTATCCTCAGAGAAATTCAAAAGTAATCATGTGAATTAACCCCAAAACAAGGCTGTTCTCTAACACAGCTATTCAACAAATAAATAACGCCCAGTATAAAACTCAGCAGAAAGGCCAAGCAATGCTGCAAACTAAAGGATAATACATAAAACATCTAGGAACGAGACCAAATCTATCAGAGATTATTACACGTGGTTTAAATTCCCATATCACAAATCAAAAATTTACCAATGGGGTGAGGGGAGGGGGGAAAAATCCAAAATTAATATTTTATTTATAAGACCAACAAAAAGGATACAAAAATATTGATACCTAATTGCATGGATTGTATGACTGTCTGGATACATAGGTGTATAATGTGAGTACCAACAAAAAGAAAACTGAATCATCAATATTGCTAATGGAGAAGTCAAGCCAAACCTTAAATGAGAGAGAAGTGCTTTCATAGTAATAGAAGGTAATGCTCCCTCTGCCTGGAGGACTGCCCCCCAGCTTTTCATGGGGCTGGCTCACCTTGTCCTTTGGCCTCCTATTCAATATCCCCACCACAGGCTGGACTTCCTGACCATCCCACCTCATTATCTTTAACGTTGGTGCATTGGTTTGCTTCAGAGCACCAGACAGAATTCTTTCAAACTAGCATTCACTTATTTACTTCGTTATTATTTGTTTCCATAACTAGACATATATGAATCATGAAATGCAGGAAACTTAGGCTTTTTTAAATTTGCCATCGTATTTCTAGTGCTTAGCACAGTGCCCAGAACATAACAAGCATTTAGTATTTTTAAAACGTACCAATATATAACATCACAAATCTTCAAGTACCCAAAAGTTTCAAGAATACCCTAAAACATATTTAAATAAAGATAAATTTAACAAAACTACATGATCAAAATAGAAGACTTTAGTACAACTCTGAAAATGATGCTTCATATAGAAGTAACACTAAGGATATAAATTTTTTTAATTCACTCAATATGAGTCAGATCCTGTTAGGTATTTGCGGCAGAGCTGAGAATGAAACGGACAAGTCTGCCTCAATGAATCTGCATTGAAATTAATCTCGTCTAATACAGCTAACCATCAGACTAAATATATAAATATATGCACATGACAATGTGTAGATGTGTGTGTTACTATATCCTAACACATAATATATATTCCATTATATATATTTGGAACACTGACAGAAATTGAGCATGTTCTAGGCTACCAAAAAAGATACATTTTTTAAAAATTGAAATCCTTCAGACTACTTTCTCTAACCACAATGTAATAAAACCAGAAATTAATAACCAAAGAAGAGCCAACAACTTTAAGCACCCGGACATTCAAATAAATCTGGAGCCAAACATGGAAACAAAATTGTAATTGAACCACAATTAGGATACCTCACACAGAAAACTATGGGATTTAGTCAAGGTAACACCTAGAGGAAAATTTACAGAATTAACTACTTTTTAGAAGTAAAATAGTGAAATAAATGAATTAAGCATCCAACAAAAGGATATAGCAAAATAATAGGATAAATCAAACAAATATGAAAAAATAGTAAACTCAGAAATTAAAAAAATAAAGAGGAAAATTACTTAATGGATAAGTAAAATGAAGAGCTTGTTATTTTTAAATAATAAAAACAGACTTCTTTAAGTCAGACCAAGAAGAAAAGAGATCAAACACAAATAGCATTAGAGATAAGGATAATACCCATAACTGAGTTCGACTCTAACCGCTCCAATGGAAGGAATTTCATAATAATAACCTAAAGAATACATATTATATTATATTATATTACATTCTATTAAAAATTATATTATAAAATTATTTTATGACTTTGAAGGAGAAAAGAGCATTTTTCACTTCTAACTGAGCAATCATCAATAAAATATCAATAACTGACAAATTTGGAAAATGTATGATTAATATATTTACAACAAATGCAAAGCCTTTATGAGAAATTTAGCTACATTTCTTAGGTTGCATAAAATAATGTTATTTTTCTACAAAGTACAGTAGTATGGAACCTGGCATCTTTAACGATTTTTTTTCATTGGAGAAATTATTAAAGATGTATAACGATGGGTATATGATACTTATTATATTTACATAAAATATTTGCCTAAATATAATTTTCAGAAGAGATTTACAGTCTTTGAAATTCTGTGATCACAGTTTATTTTTCAAATAACGCCTTGTTTTTTTTCTGAGTACAAAGGAAACATGGGCTTACTACACAAAATTTGAATGTTCTAGGAATGTATAAGAATTTTTTCGAATTCAACCACTCAGAGAAAGATGTACATCTATGTCACACTTTCTTATATCTAAGTTTTACAAAACTCATATATTTTTTCATTCTAAATTTTTCATATAAGATTATATTTGATACATATTGAATCATTATGCTATACACCTGAAAGTAATATAATTTCATATGTCAATACCTCAATAAAAAAAGCAAGAAAATGGAAAAAATATATTTGATAGATATCATTTCATTTAATAAAATAATATCCCTTTATGAATGTTAAAAAAAAAGGAAAGAAGAAAGCGTTTATAAACACAGACAGTGGAGACTAAGTATTTATAAGAGAGCACCATGTTGAACCCTACAAAATAAATGTGATTATGTAAATGAACTGGGCAGTTTTTTAAGAAATCACGTATAAACAAAATCAAGCCAAAATGAGAGAACTTGAATAGACCATAGATATAACTACTGAGTTCAGCTGCACAGCTCGCATCACCAGGATCCCGACCCTGGTTTTTGGACCCTGCCTGGAACTTCTGTCCCTGCAGCCTTGGGTCACTACTTCCAATCTCTCTAATGACACCTCCAAATCGATGCTGTGTGGCCCAGCTTTTGCTTCAAAGCTCAAGCACATGCAACTGGTTCTCAAAGTCTGGGTCACATGGCCACACCATAGCTCAAAGAAGCCTTGTCACATCTTTTATGGAAGGTGAGCTCTGCTCATAAAGGTACAAAGCCTCTACCTAAATACAGGTATGGGATTCAGAGACTCAATGATCAGAAAAGACACACAGCCACCATCATGGTCATAAAAAGCCTTTTTTTGGAAAGTAAAGCATATTTTAATTAGCATTTCAACAACCTCATCCCACTGCCCAGGAGGTTGTAAAACAGACTCTCATCTACCCTCTCAAGTTCAGTACTACCCCTGGAGGGCTTACTTCCCAATTTACATCTCACCCTAATTTCATTCATCACTTATGTACAGAGCTCCTGATATGAGCAAGGTGTGATTCCAATGGCTTATTTCTATATCTCCACCTAAATGCCTCTTATGGGTACCTCAAAGTCAACAAGCCTCAAACCTGACCATTGACCTCCATTTATTCTTTTGTAAAAGAATAAAAGATAATCAGAGGACCCATCTAATAAAGAGATTACAAGGCTTGAATGGGATCAGGCATGCAGCACTGTGCCTGGGACATAATGAGGGAGAAATAAACATTAGTATGTCATCTTTGTTATTATCCTTTCTTGCTTCCAACCTGAGCCTTCCAGGAGTCCCACATCCTTATAAACCCACTTGACCCACATGCAGTTTTTAATCCTTCAAGACCTAACTCACATGCCATCTGCTCTGTGAGGGGCAGTGGCACCCAGGCAGCGCCCTCTGTGTTGCAGCACTGAGGCAGCCCTCCCTGGCCTCCCACATCACTCCTCCTACTCTCCAGTCACAGAGCTGCAGCCACACTCTCCTCCTTTTGTTCCTTGAACACCCCAAGACCATTCACGCCTATGGCCTTTATTTGTACAGTCCTCTCTGCCTAGAAGCTTTTACCCCAGATGTTTACCTGGCTGCACCCTTACCATTCTTCAGTTATTAGCTTATCCCTGCTGTCCTCTGAATTTCCCTAGTCACTCTACCTGAAATGCAACTCCCTTCCTGCCCCATCTCTCAATCCTCTCCCCATTTCTTCATCTTATTTTCTTCATTATCATTGCCTGCAATGATTCTTCTCTGTTAACCTGGATATGGTTTATCTCTCCCCCATTAGAATGTAAGCTCAGTGATCTAAGTGAGTTTAGCCCCAGGACCTCAATAAATGATGCATGGATGGATGGATGGATGCATGCATGCATGCATGCATGCATTCATGAATCAATAGGCACTTCTGTTATTCAGTTATAATACTTAAAATCTTAATGACTATCTGCTTAATGTATTAGAAGGAGTGCTGAAAGACAGAGACTGGGTCCCTGTACACTTAGTGCCTAAAACCATGACATAAGCCTTCTGCTGACTTAATTTAACTCATTTCTTTGTCCCAAGGCAAAGCAAAAAATGGGACACTAGAGTACTATTCTAGAAGGCATCTATAATGGTAAGAACTCAGGCCTGTTGTAGAAACCAAAGTGCCAATAATTAAGATGTGTCTGTTAGAAATAGGATGATGACTCAGGGTCAAGTAACAGAAAGGATTCTGTGGTTGTATTGTTTTGCTTTGTTTTGTTTTTGGTCTTGTTTTTAAATAAACGGTATGATAATGTTGACAAGTTGCTTATTACACAAGGTAGGGGCTAGAATTTAGTGCAGGCTGATACCCCTTTCAGCTGTGACATCATAATTCTGGAATTCTGAGCCCTTCCCTTTCTTTCTAATCTGATCATGCGGCTTCCCTGCTGAAAATCTGTCAGGTTAAGATTGTCCACAGCAAAAACCAATTCGAATCATGTGGCCCTGTTCCTCCCTCACTGCCACCACTTCTCACCATCTAGAATCCCCTCTGGTTATGCTGAATCAGGGGTCCTTACTGAGGTGCTGAGCTCTTTCTCCCTCGGGATGCTTATCTCCTAAATAGCAAGGTCCGAGTAAAGATGTGATGTGCAGGTTGCGTTTGCTGGCTTCTGTATTACTCCTCCATTAACTGTTGAACTTACCTGAACTGTACTGCCCTTGGACTTGGAAATGATTTGGAACCAGCTTGCTTTAAGATTGCCCTCCCTTGGGGTAACAGCCTGGCTTTGCATTGACTGATTGATTGATTAGTTTTGGATTTACCTGTTGCTTACTGTACCTTCCTCAGACTTGGTGAGCCCCCCATTCCTCAGCTGACAGTAAGAAATTCTTCACCCCTTTCCCCCTCACAGCCCTGTCTTATGCTTCCCCACTCATCCTTGCAGACAGAACAATGACCGACATACCCCGCTTTGCACACTGCCATGCACCTCTGCCCAAACGCCCCAGCTCCTCCTCTGCCATTAGCATCAGGAACACTTCTACTCATTCTCAAGTCTGTATTTTAATGCTTCCTGTTCTAGGAATGAGCACGTAGCACAGAGGTCAGCCTTTAATAAGGAAAAGCTATTTTTTACATCATTTCCTCATCCACTTTTTAAATTATATAAATAACTTTTGGATAAATAATACACAATACGAAATCAAAAAGTATTTTTGGTTAAGAGGCACAGAATTTGAAGCTTCTAACTGCATATTAATTTTGTCCAGCTTCCTAGTGTTTGGCATGCAGAATATTCAATCCCAGGTGGTTTAAAAAATACCCCCAGGAAACTTCACTTTCTCTTTAATTTGCTCAATAAATTCAGCATGTCTTTCTTTTGGTGCTGCAAATGTATTATTCTCAATGTGTACATGAATATAAGACAGTCAGTGTCTTAAGTGCTGTGGAGCTTATTATGCTTTCTTAAGTTAAAAATATTCTGATTTTAAATGCCACAAAAAGCATTAATGTATAAAAAGGTTTATGATGAAAGGCCCTATCCCATCTCTGTCCCCTGACCAACCACCTCCCTAATTTTTGTTATTAACATATTAAGCTATCCATCTGTAGAGTTGAGCATTTCCTCCTTTTGCCACTGTAATGTCAAATATCACTTTACTTTTGGGCACTAATTAAGATATTACAATTATTTTCCACATCCATCTCCCCTACTTGATGGCAAGCATCTTGAAATCAAGGAAGGGTCTCATTTATCTTTACATCATTAGTCTGTACTGTGTGAGGAACGTTAAGGTTTCAATAATGTTGATGAGGCTGCCCCTGCACAGAACTTAGTAACTAAGGGAATAAATAAACTACACATCCTTGTGGAAATTTGGGGGACTGGGGGCTCAGAATCCACCATATCTACATCTCTTCTCTTCCCATCTCCAGAGTAGCAGCCAGGGCCCATACTGCCCCATCACATTGGCATCAGACACATCCCTTGCCATTCCCCACGGATGCCAATTTCCCAAATTCTGAGGCCACTTCCTGTCTGGCAGAAAGTGCCAGAAGGGGAAGCACAGAGGTCAGAGCACTCTGGCCTGAGGGTCAGGCTCACTCCAGGCTTGTTTGCTGGGATCCTGATGATTCCTTCTGATGCACTGGGAACTGGTCTGTCCAACAGCAGAGACTCCCTTGTCTAACCACCATCCCCTCCCCACCATTCTGGTTTCTCACTTCACACCTGCCTCTGCCCACCAGCAATCCTAAATACTGGCCTGACTTGTAGGTCCCTTCACTGGTTACGTTTTATACCACAATCCTTTCTTACCTATTACAATACCTAAGATGAGAAAACTGAGTCAGAGACAGTGAAAGTGACCTGCCCTAGGTGACAGGCCAGGAGGCAGAACCAGCCCTCGGAGCAGACCTCCCAGCCCCAAGCACTGTGCTCTTAGCCCTGGGGCACTCCAGCTCTGGGGCCTGAGTTCTACCCTCTGGGTGAACCAGTCACACACATAGGCTAAGTGGAGGGTGGAGAGTGGACCCAGGCTTTAGAAATGGTGGTGTGATTTAGCTTCTAACAGATAATAACCAGTAACACACAGATCCTGCCCCAAGTCCCTGCCAACCCCTCAAGCTCAGAGAGGTGACTATGCCCAGGGAACCTGTCAAATGGGAAAAACAGTGCTTACTTGCCAGCTGGGCTTTGCATGGGCCACACCTGAAGCAGAATTCCTGTCAGTGCTGGACAAGAAGCCCTGACCCCTGGTCTGAAGGGCCTCCCTGGACCCTGACCCCATCACTCCCTCCCACCCCCGGGAAAACCAAACCTCCCCTCGCTCTGGCCACAAAGAGCAGAGGAAGTGACCAAGAGAGACATTAGGCAGTCAGGCCTGATTAGGGGCTACAGGCCTTGGTTCTGGTGATCACATCTGTTATGTGAGCAGATGATTTTATAGAGAGGAAGAGAGAGGAGGCCACTGCTGGCCCTCCTGTGCTGCCCCAGGAAGGAGGAACAGGAGGTTTCCACCACACAAATGAGAGAATAAGTGAGTGAGCGTACCACACACCTTCCAAGGAACTGGCCACTAGCCTGTCTGGCTCCACCAGAGCCCTGAAGGTGACCTGAGACTATTTCTTCCCCCTCCTGGAAGCGTTGTTAGGGAGACAGGGTGCCAAAGAAGAATCAGCCAAAAGGATCTTCTGGAAAGTTTCTAACAATTTGCATGTTGAGTTTTCCCTTTCCTGTTCTCCCAAAATGTTAGAGAAGATAGACATAAAATAAATTGGTGCTAAAAGCACTGAATGACCTATAAGTGAAACCCCAGTTCATCACTCAGAATGTGCTTATTTCTTTCAGTCCAGAGTGTCAGCCTCCCTCAGGGAATAATGCACAGCCTTCTAAGGGTAACTGTTCAATCTGTCTCATTCCTACCATTCTCCCTGGCTTCCCTCCTAGACGGTCTCTGGGTGTATCCGGGGAGGAGTCACGTGGCCTGACAGCAGTGGAGGGAGGTAATGAGTTCCAGAGTCTGCTCAGCTGCCAAGCCACTACTCTAGTGTCTGAATCCGTTGTTGGCCCCGTGCTAGGAACCAGATGCCTGTGTAGTGGTTGGAGTGGAAGTCTGTCCTTCCTGAGCTCAGTCAGGCCCCGCATTCCCTCTCTGCTGATTCCACTAACCACAGAACATCCCCATGACGCTGACTCACCCACTCTCTCACCTGGACCAGGGGATCTCACCCAGCCTCTGATGTGCACTATCTGCTTCTGCATCATGATGAACCCACTGGCAGGCCCACTGGCTCTCCATCAAGCGTCCACCCCACGCAGGAGCCCAAGGTTGGATGAGGAATCCAGCGAGACCCTTCTCTGGATGACCCTGCCTTACATGGCAGTCGCCTACAAGAGCCCCAAGCAGGGAGCTCCCCCACATACCCTAGGTGTCCCTCCCTGCTTGTCCAGCACATCTGCTCTCTGGGGCAAAGCCAGGGGAGCACACATCAGTGCACACATCTGCTCGTCTCCTCCTCCTGCCCCCCTCTTCCTCCAATCCTCTACCAACAGAGGATGCAAATTTCCCTCACTTGCCCTGCCTTCATCAGTGCACACTCCAGACTCATGGTTAATCCTTCGTGGAGGGTTTCTTCTCAGCACTGTGAGAGGATCTCTGTCTAGGCTGATGGATGTGCAAGAGAGAAAGTTATGTGTATGGAACACATCAGAAAAATAGCACACTTCTCTTTAAAGAGGATCCTTCCATATGCTATCTGGGGAATTCCACAGAAGGACCCCTTTGTTGAGGCTGGAGCCAGAATCCCACCCAGCATGTCCCTCCAGGGGATGCTGAGTGCAAGTGGATCGGCTTCCAATTGGAAAAGAAGGCTTAGTGCACCTGGGGGACCCTGGGCACCAGGAGACTTCATGGACAGGCCCTCAGCTGTCCCATCCTCTCTCACGGGGTGATATCTGGCCCTAAAATAGCCAACTAAACCACTGCCCTAGAGTCTAGTCAGTAGGTTAATTTTAAGGAACTCCACTGCCCTAGAGTCTAGTCAGTAGGTTAATTTTAAGGAACTCAGTGGGAAATCAGAGGGTGATGGGTATGCTGGTGAAGTGTAGGTCTGAGTGCCCCACTTGCGCACAACGTAGGGAATAGGCTCCGCCTCCTCTGCAGCTGAACTACAGTCCGGGGCCATTAAGCTGATCTGATACCACTGGGGAAAACACAGAGCCCTGGAAGCCTCTGTTTCCAAAACAAAAGAACAAGAATATCTCCTGGGTTGCGAATACTCTTTCAGGAAATAACCACAGGGCCCTGCCTGCCAATTCTCCTTTGAAGACAAATGGAAAAAACAAACAGAATCCTAAAACAAAGACTATAAACCACTAAAAAAAATTATTTCAAGGAGGGGTTGTGATGAGACTGCCAAGGAGGGTAAAAAAAAATGTGGGTATGTTATAAACCAGCCACTCTTTTATGCACCTGCCAATGTTCCAGGTTACAACAGGGGAAGTCACTGGGGGATGCAATCATCAAAGTAGAAATGCTGAGCCCTGAACTGGAGTTCTGGCAGGAGAAAATGACAGTAGATTTTCTCAAACAACTTGTGGCCCATCTCATTAGGATTTAGCTGAAATATTCAGAGGAGACCTTTCAGCTCTGAGGACAAGAAAAGTGGGCTGATAGTCAGGGTAGGTGAAAGCCATCCTTTCTATCAACATTGGGGTGACTGCGGCTCCAACTCACCCTTGTTCCTTGCTTCAGGAAGGTGATGGGCCAAAGGAAGGAGCAAAGAGGTATGAGTTGATGTTGTGTGTTTGAATCTTGACTCAGCCACTGCTGAGAACTTGGGGGTATGGCCTGGCAGACTGGAGAGAAGCCCCTCAGAGCGTTCAGCGTAGCTGGGGAAGAAGCCAAGAGACTGAGTGGAACTCATTGCTGGAGTGAGGAAGACAGGAATTTTTTCTTTGGTTTTGGAGGATAGAGGAGTACATGCCAGCCAGGGAGGAGGCATGAGGATTAGAGGTGGGCATCACATCTCCCAACTCCATACCAACTCCCAGCCCCAAAAGTTGCATCCCTATAGGGATTTCCCTTCAACAATCCTTTATTCTGCACCAGGCCCCATGCTAGCAGCTGGGGAGGGAGGAATGAACCCTCTTTGTCACTATGGCCTATGGGGCAGTCATCCTGCATGGACATGGCCCATCTTGGCCATCCTGTACACTGTCCTTGTTCCAGCCCCTCCCTTGGCTCCTCTACCTGCACATGCCAATTCAATTTGATTCTCTTTTTGATTCTTCCTTCGTCAACTTGAAGGAGGTCATGTTCTCCTGTAACTCTCTGAGCACTTCATCTTCTAAGGTTATTTTCAGCTCTGTTCTATTGATTCATCCCCAGTTCAGGAACATAGGGAAAGCCCTCCTCCTCTATGAGGGTAAACCTGGCAGCCAACTGGGTGAGCTCAGGCAGATCTGAGGAATGGAAACTCTGCCCACCAGGACTAACTCTGGAATTGTAAGCCACGTTCAGGACTGACAGCAGTTGTGAAACTGTCAGTCATTGTGTATTAGCACCGAGGAGATGGCCCCACTTCCTAGTTCAAGAACACCACCCAGCTCCTTGTCTGCACGATTCTCACTCATAGACTCACAATGCCCATTGTTTTCTTTTATTGATACTTCCGTACAGGTGACCTTGGATAACTATTATTCAGTGTGGTTACGCACACAGTATAATTATAACTTGTGACTATTATTTGCCTTCCCTCCAGCTCCACTACCTTTACCCTTGGTCCTCATCATCTCTTACACTGACTTTACCTTCTTGAACTGTCTTGCTTTGTGTGTGTGTGTGTGTGTGTGTGTGTGAGAGAGAGAGAGAGAGAGAGAGAGAGATGGGGTATGTGTGTGTTATTTGGTGTACATGGGACTGTGGTATTTGGTGTGGTGTGTGTGTGTGGTGTGTGTGTCTGCCCCTCTACCAGATTCCAATGGGTAGAAATCTTGTATTTATAGCCCAAGTTCTGCACAATACATAAAACATGGTAGACATTCCATAAATATTTGTCTGTTGAATTAAACTGAACCTTATAGTTTATAATTTGCAATTTTGGAAATAGGAGAGTAACTCAAACAATGGGCACCTGAACATTGAATAAGCATGTTGTGGGAGAGACTACTAATGCTCTGGTCATCGCTGTGTGGGTCTGCAGTGTGTGTGAAGGTGGTTACAAATGGAACAGTAGATATTTCTGCCCTTCCTCTCACCTGGTAACTTCTGTGACATTTTCCAGCCACCTCAACAAATGTAAAGCCTACAACAGTGCAGATTCATAAACCGTGTCTGCTCAGGTATGAGGATGAGGTCACGTGGACAACTGCAGGGGTCAGGTTTGGGGGATATCTATAGCTCCTATAGAGGAAGTTATTCTAAAGCTCAGGGGACATTAGGAAAATTCATGCATTTCAGGACCCATGAATTTTAGGGACTCAGGAAGACCACTATCAGGTCAGCATTTCCCTTTTCATAGCTATTTGACATGTGTATGTGGGGAACATTCTAGAGTCATTGGATCTCTTCCCCTCTGGCCACACAGACTACTTAAGAGATATCTATCTTGTCTTTGAAAATACCTATCATAAAGCTGTGAGCTTTTTTGATAATTCTTACATCTGTGTGGCTGTTGGGAGTTCTGGAAATTTGAAACAAAACATTAAGTATCAAATAAAAGAAATAATGGAATCACTTCTGGCATCTCATGGCCATCATAATCATTATCATCATAGAGTTTGTATATGTAGTCTCACTGCACCTTTTCAATGACACCATGTGTAGTTATTATTATCTATTTTTTTTAAGATTTATTTATTATTTATGTATTTTTCTTTTTGGCTGCATCGGGTCCTAGCTGTGGCACACAGGATCTTCGCTGAGGCACAAGGGATCTTTGGTTGTGGCACGCAGGCTCTCCATTGTGGTGCAGGCTTCTCTCTAGTTGTGGCATGCAGGCTCTAGGGAGCGTGGGCTCTGTAGTTGTGGCACGCAGGTTCCAGAGCACATGGGCTCTATAGTTTGCAGCACGCAGGCTCTCTAGTTGAGGCACACAAGCTCAGTAGTTGTGGCGCTCAGGCTTAGTTGCCCCACGGCATGTGGGATCCTAGTTCGCTGACCAAGGATCAAACCCGAGTGTCCTGCATTGGAAGGCAGATTCTTTACCACTGGACCACCAGGGAAGTCCCTCTTATCCATATCTTATACACTGAGGATCTGAGGATCGACTCACCCAGGATCACAGGTCATGGCATCCAGGACTGCTGATTCCATCCTTTTCTGTTGTATGAATACATCTGTTTAGTGCACACTAAAGAGAAACTCCTTCACTGGACATGTCGGGGGGGGGGCGGTGGAGGCGGTGGTAATTACAGAGCAAGTAACAAGAGTGACAGCAGTTTATATGCCTGTGAAACAGGGTTGGAAGTGGGGCCAGACTTTTATAGGTCTCTTTGGAATAATCTTCTAATAAAGGGAATTTGATGGCAAAAAAATCATTAGATGTCACCCAACCTTACCTACCAAGCAGTGCTTCTGCATCATCCTGAAAACTGACCATGAATGCATGACTTTACAAAGCAAATTAATCACATTTTATCTGGCCTAATAAGTGGGTGATTCTTCTTTCTATATGTTGGCCTCCATTTGGACAAGATGCATTTAATCTCTTTCATATGCCAGCAGCCACAGACGTTCTTGTTCAATCCTGGACTATGATCCAACATATTTTCTATTTCTGTTAATTTTACATCAATGTCTCACTAAAACACCTCTGGATAATTTCTCTCCCATGTGATATCGTTGGCTACATTCACTCATCCAGGTGCATACAAACCTATCTTCTAGTTTACCATTTAACAAGTGGTAGGCAGTGTCAAGTGTGTGCTAGGTGTTGGTTATCATGAAGGTGAATGAGATAGTTAACTGAGGCAGTGAACAGAAACATTAAGGCTTCTTGTTGATGGTTTGAAACCCTAACATTCAAACAAAATCCAACCCTCCCAGACCAGTAATCCTGTCAAATAAAGAAAATTATTCATTTAAAATATCCCAGTCTTAATGGTCATATGAAACACACAAAAGCAACTGATGATTACTACTTCATCTTATGGTGGCTTACAAACTATCATTTCTAAAAATCCAACATGAAATATTTCCTTAGATCATTGCCACTCATTGTTCTGTTGTTTAAATAAGTCATATTATCAAGTTTTGTTTTATTTTGTTGTAGTCGTGTTTGGTTTAGGTGGGGATGGATTTATCTGTCTAGTTTGTACTAACAAATATCACTTTCTTCAAGCCTCTGTGGTAAACTCCCCAATGTTAATGCAAGTGACCATTCTGGGAAAGCTGGGAAATACTTCTTAGGCAAATAAATGCTGGGCTCAAGAGGCAAGGGAAGGTAAGGGACTTATGGGCCGAGTGTGGTAATGTAGGGGTGAGATTTATAGACAAAGGGAACAGCAAATGCAAAGGGTCCATAGAAGGTGAGATCATTACATAATGCAAAAGAAACTGCAAATCCAAGAGTGTTGTTATGCAAACTGTTAAGACCCATAAGAGAAAAGTTGTTACGTATAAGACCAATATTCAAAAAAATAAAATTCACCATGGACAACCAAGTAGAAAAAGTATTTTAAGAAAGAGGATTTCATTATAGTAACAAGAGACTTTATGAAATCTGGTGAAAAATCCAACAGAAGAGACACAAAACCATTATGGAGAAGATTTTAAAATTTTTTAAAAAGACATATAAGAAGACCTGAAAAACTGGATCAGACATCATAGTTATGGTTGTAAAGACTTAATATCATATAGATGTCAATTTCTACTCAAATAAATCACATATACAATGAAATTCCCATCAAAATTCCAAACAGCATTTTCACAGAACGTGTTGGAATGATCTTAAAAGTCATTCGAAAGAGTAAAGGTACAAAATAGCCAAAACGATTTTGAAGTCAAAGAAAGAATAAGAGAAAAATCTGACATACAGTATCAGATATGACTTATGAAAAAAGCTCGAGTGATTAAAATAGTGTGGCACTAACCTAGGGACTAATTTAACAACACAGAGAGACCAGAAATAGACCTCACATTTATGGGAACTTGAAATATGACAGTGATGGCATTATAAATCAGCTGGGAGGAGGAGACGTTCAAGATGGCGGAGGAGTAGGACATGGAGATCACCTTCCTCCTCACAAATACATCAGAAATACATCTACATGTGGAACAACTCCTAATGAACACTGGCAGAAGACCTCAGACTTCCCAAAAGGCAAGAAAATCCCCATGTACCTGGGTAGGGCAAAAGAAAAAAGAAAAAACAGAGACAAAAGAATAGGGACAGGACCTGCACCCCTGGGAGGGAGCTGTGAAGGAGGAAAGTTTCCATACACTAGGAAGCCCCTTCACTGCCAGAGACTGGGGGTGGGCGGGGGGGGGGAACTTTGGAGCCATGGAGGAAAGCACAGCAACAGGGGTGCAGAGGGCAAAGCAGAGAGATTCCCGCACAGAGCATCAGTGCCGACCAGCACTCACCAGCCTGAGAGGCTTGTCTGCTCATCCACCGGAGCGGGCGGGGGCTGGGAGCTGAGGCTCGGGATTCAGAGGTCAGATCCCAGGGAGAGGACTGGGGTTGGCTGCATGAACACAGCCTGAAGGGGGCTAGTGTGCCACAGCTAGCCGGGAGGGAGTCCAGGAAAATGTCTGCACCTGCCTAAGAGGCAAAAGACCATTACTTCAGGGTGCACGAGGAGAAGGGATTCAGAGCACTGCCTAAACGAGCTCCAGAGTTGGGCACGAGCCGTGGCTATCACCGCGGACCCTAGAGACAGGTATGAAACACTAAGGCTACTGCTACAGCCACCAAGAAGCCTGTGTGCAAGCACAGGTCACTATCCACAACTCCCCTCCCGGGAGCCTGTGCAGCCCGCCACTGCCAGGGTCCCGTGATCCAGGGACAACTTCCCTGGGAGAACACATGGCACGCCTCATGCTGTTGCAACATCATGCCAGCTTCTGCCGCCACAGGCTCACCCTGCATTACATACCCCTCCCTCCCCCCGGTCTCAGTGAGCCAGAGCACCCTAATCAGCTGCTACTTTAACCCCATCCTGTCTGAGCAAAGAACAGACAGCCTCAGGTGACCTACCCGCAGAGGCGGGGCCAAATCCAAAGCTGAACCCCAGGAGCTGTGCAAACAAAGAAGAGAAAGGGAAATCTCTCCCAGCAACCTCAGGAGCAGCAGATTAAATCTCCACAATCAACTTGATGTACCCTGTGTCTCTGGAATACCTGCATAGACAAGAAATCGTCCCAAAATTGAGGTGGTGGACTCTGGGAGCAACTGTAGACTTGGGGGTTTGCTTTCCGGATCTAATTTGTTTCTGGTTTTATGTTTATCTTAGTTTAGTATGTAGAGATTATTATCATTGGCAGACTGATCTCGTTGCTCTCTTCCTTCTTCTTTTTTTATATATAGATATATTTCTTTCCCCCTTTTCTCTTTTTGTGAGTGTGTATGTGTATGCTTCTTTGTGTGATTTTCTCTATATAGCTTTGCTTTTACCATTTGTCCTAGGGTTCTATCTGTCTGTTTTTTGGGGGGTTTTTTTTTGTTTTTAGTATTGTTTTTAGCACTTGTTATCATTGGTGGATTTGTCTTTTGGTTTTGTTCTCTTCTCTTCTTTCTTTCATTCTTTCTTTTTTTATAGCTTTTTATTTTTTTATTTTTAAGAATTTTTTTTATTTTTTATTTTAATAACTATATTTTTCTTTCTTTCTTTTTTTCTCCCTTTTCTTCTGAGCATTGTGGCTGACAGGATCTTGGCACTCTGACCGGGAGTCAGGCCTGTGCCTCTGAGGTGGGAGAGCTGAATTCAGGACATTGGTCCACCAGAGACCTCAGGGCTCAACGTAATATCAAATGGCGAAAGCACTCCCAGAGACCTCCATCTCAACGCTAATACTCAGCTCCACTCAACAACCAGCAAGCTACAGTGCTGGACATCCGATGCCAAACAACTAGCAAGACAGGAACACAACCCCACCCATTAGCAGAGAGGCTGCCTAAAATCATAATAAGGTCACAGACATCCCAAAACACACCAGCAGATGCAGTCCTAACCATGAGAAAGACAAAATCCAGCTTCATCCACCAAAACACAGGCACCAGTCCCCTCCACCAGGAAGCCTAAACAACCCACTGAACCAATTTAGCCACTGGGGGCAGACAACAAAAATGACGAGAACTACGAACCTGCAGCCTGAGAAAAGGTGACCCCAAACACAGTAAGTGAAGCAAAATGGGAAGACAGAGAAACACACAGCAGATGAAGCAGCAAGGTAAAAACCTATCAGAACAAACAAATGAAGAGGAAATAGGCAGTCTACCTGAAAAAGAATTCAGAGAAATGATAGTAAAGATGATCCAAAATCTTGGAAATAGAACAGAGAAAATACAAGAAACGTTTAACAAGGGCCTAGAAAAACTAAAGACCAAACAAACAATGATGAACAGCACAATAAATGAAATTAAATATTCTCTAGAAGGAATCAATAGCAGAATAACTGAGGCAAAAGAATGGATAAGTGACTGGAAGATAAAATAGTGGAAATAACTACCGCAGAGCAGAATAAAGGAAAAAAAAATGAAAAGAATTGAGGACAGTGTCAGAGACCTCTGGGACAACATTAAAGGCACCAACATTCGAATTACAGGGGTCTTAGAAGAAAAAGAGAAAAAGAAAGGGACTGAGAAAATATTTGAAGAGATTATAGTTGAAAACTTCCCTAAAATGGAAAATGAAAAAGTCAATTAAGTACAGGAAGCGCAGAGAGTCCCATACAGGACAAATCCAAGGAGAAACAGGCCAAGACACCTTTTAATCAAACTATCAAAAATTAAATACAAACACAAAGTATTAAAAACAGCAAAGGAAAAGCAACAAATAACATACAAGGGAATCCCCATAAGGTTAATGTTAACAGCTGATTTCTCAGATGAAACTCTAGAAGCCAGAAGGGAGTGGCAGGACATATTTAAAGTGATGAAAGTGAAAAAACTACAACCAAGATTACTCTACCCAGCAAGGATCTCATTCAGATTTGATGGACAAATTAAAACCTTTACAGACAGCAAAAGCTAAGAGAATTCAGCACCACCAAACCAGCTTTACAACACATGATAAAGGAACTTCTCTAGGCAGGAAACACAAGAGAAAGAAAAGACCTACAATAACAAACCCAAAACAATTAAGAAAATGGTAATAGGAACATACATATCGATAACTACCTTAAATGTAAATGGATTAAATGCTCCAACCAAAGGACACAGACTGGCTGAATGGATACAAAAACAAGACCAGTAAATATGCTGTCTACTAGAGACCCACTTCCGACCTAGGGACACATACAGACTGAAAGTGAAGGGATGCAAAAATGTATTCCATGCAAATGGAAATCAAAAGAAAGCTGGAGTAGCAATACTCATATCAGAAAAAATAGACTTTAAAATAAAGACCATTGGGCTTCCTTGGTGGCGCAGTGGTTGGGAGTCCGCCTGCTGATGCAGGGGACGCGGGTTCGTGCCCTGGTCTGGGAGGATCTTGCATGCTGCAGAGTGGCTGGGCCCGTGAGCCATGGCCACTGAGCCTGTGCGTCCGGAGCCGGTGTTCAGCAGCAGGAGAGGCCATAGCAGTGACAGGCCCACGTACCGCAAGGAAAAAAATTTTTAAAAAAAAGACTATTACAAGAGACAAAGAGGACACTACATAATGATCAAAGGATCAATCCAAGAGGAAGATATAACAATTGTAAATATTTATGCACCCAACACAGGAGCACCTCAATACATAAGGCAAATGCTAACAGCCATAAAAGGGGAAATCAACAATAACACAATCATAGTAGGGGACTTTAACACCCCACTTTCACCAATGGACAGATCATCGAAAATGAAAATAAATATGGAAAAACAAGTTTTACATGATACATTAAACAGATGGATTTAATTGATATTTATAGGACATTCCATCCAAAAGCAACAAAATACACTTTCTTCTCAAGTGCTCATGGAACATTTTCCAGGACAGATCATACCTTGGGTCACAAATCAAGCCTTGGTAAATTTAAGAAAACTGAAATTGTATCAAGTATCTTTTCCAACCACAATGCTATGAGACTAGATATCAATTACAGGAAAAAATCTGTAAAAAATACAAACACATGGAGGCAAACAACACCCTACTAAACAACGAAGAGATCACTGAAGAAATCAAAGAGGAAATCAAAAATACCTAGAAACAAATGACAATGAAAACACACTGACCCAAAACCTATGGGATGCAGTAAAAGCAGTTCTAAGAGGGAAGTTTATAGCAATACAATCCTACCTCAAGAAACAAGAAACATCTCAAATAAACAAGCTAACTTTACACCTAAAGCAATTAAAGAAAGAAAAAAAACCCCTGAAAGTCAGCAGAGGAAAGAAATCATAAAGATCAGATCAGAAATAAATGAAAAAGAAATGAAGGAAACAATAACAAAGATCAATAAAACTAAAAGCTGGTTCTTTGAGAAGATAAACAAAATTGATAAACCAAGGCAGAGTCATCAAGAAAAAATTGGAGAAGACTCAAATGAACAGAATTAGAAATGAAAGAGAAGAAAAACTGACACTGCAGAAATAAAAAGGATTGTGAGAGATTACTACAAGCAACTATATGCCAAAAAAACGGACAAACTGGAAGAAATGGACAAATTCTTAGAAAAGCACAACCTTCCAAGACTCAACCAGGAAGAAATAGAAAGTATAAATAGACAGTCACAAGCACTGAAATTGAGACTGTGATTAAAAATCTTCCAACAAAGAAAAGCCCAGGACCAGATGGCTTCACAGGCAAATTCTATCAAACATTTAGAGAAGAGCTAACACCTATCCTTCTCAAACTCTTCCAAAATACAGCAGAGGGAAGAACACTCCCAAACTCATCCTATGAGGCCACCATCATGCTGACACCAAAACCAGACAAAACATCACAAAGAAAGAAAACTAGAGGCCAATATCACTGATGTACATAGATGCAGATATCCTCAACACAATACTAGCAAACAGAATCCAACAGCAGAGTAAAAGGATCATACACCATGATCAAGTGGGGTTTATTCCAGGAATGCAAGGATTCTTCAATATACACAAATCAATCAATGTGATACACCATATTAACTAACTGAAGGAGAAAAACTGTATGATCATCTCAATAGATGCAGAAAAAGCTTTTGACAAAATTCAACACCTGTTTATGATAAAAACCCTCCAGAAAGTAGGCATAGAAGGAACTTACCTCAACATAATAAACGCCATATATGACAAACCCACAGCCAACATCGTTCTCAAAGGTGAAAAACTGAAACCATTTCTTCTAAGATCAAGAACAAGACAAGCATGTCCACTCTCATCACTATTATTCAACCTAGTTTTAGCCATAGCAATCAGAGAAGAAAAGGAAATAAAAGGAATCCAAATCGGAAAAGAAGAAGTAAAGCTGTCACTGTTTTCAGATGACATGATACTATACATAGAGAATCCTAAAGATGCTACGAGAAAACTACTAGAGCTAATCAGTGAATTTGGTAAAGTTGCAGGATACAAAATTAATGAACAGAAATCTCTTGCATTCCTATACACCAATGACAAAATATCTGGAAGAGAAATTAAGGAAACACTCCCATTTACCATTGCAACAAAAAGAATAAAATACCTAGGAATAAACCTACCTAAGGAGACAAATGACCTGTATGCAGAAAACTATAAGACACTGATGAAAGAAATTAAAGATGATACAAAGAGATATAGAGATATACCATGTTCTTGGATTGGAAGAATCAACATTGTGAAATGACTATACTACCCAAAGTAATCTACAGATTCAATGTAATCCCTATCAAAATACCAATGGCATATTTCACAGAACCAGAACAAAAAATTTCACAGTTTTTATGGAAACATAAAAGACCCAAAATAGCCAAAGGGATATTGAGAAAGAAAAATGGAGCTGGAGTTATCAGGCTCCCCGACTTCAGACTATACTACAAAGCTTCAGTAATCAAGACAGTATGGTACTGGCACAAAAACAGAAATATAGATCAATGGAACAGGATAGAAAGCCCAGAGATAAACCCACACACATATAGTCACCTTAATTTTGGTAAAGGAGGCAAGAATATATACAATGGAGAAAAGACAGCCTCTTCAATAAGTGGTGCTGGGAAAACTGGATAGCTACATGGAAAAGAATGAAATTAGAACACTTCCTAACACCATACACAAAAATAAACTCAAAATGGATTAAAGACCTAAATGTTAGGCCAGAGCCTATAAAACTCTTAGAGGAAAACATAGGCAGAACACTCTATGACATAACTCACATCAATATCCTTTTTGACCCACCTCTTAGAGAAACAGAAATAAAAACAAAAATAAACAAATGGGACCTAAAGAAACTTAAAAGCTTTTGCACAGCAAAGGAAACCACAAACAAGACAAAAAGACAACCCTCAAAATGGGAGAAAATATTTGCAAATGAAGCAACTGACAAAGGATTACTCTCCAATATTTACAAGCAACTCATGCAGCTCAATATCAAAAAAACAAACAACCCAATCCAAAAATGTGCAGAAGACCTACATAGACATTTCTCCAGAGAAGATATACAGATTGCCAACAAACACATGAAAGGATGCTCAACATCACTAATCATTAGAGAAATGGAAATCAAAACTACAATGAGGTATCACCTCACACCAGTCAGAATGGCCATCATCAAAAAATCTACAAGCAATAAATTCTGGAGAGGGTGTGGAGTAAAGGGAACCCTCCTGCACTGTTGGTGGGAATGCAAATTGATACAGCCACTACGGAGAATAGTATGGAGGTTCCTTAAAAAACTAAAAATAGAACTACCATATGACCCAGCAATCCCACGACTGGGCATATACCCTGGGAAAACCATAATTCAAAAAGAGTCATGTACCACAATGTTCATTGCAGCACTATTTACAATAGCCAGGACTCGGAAGCAACCTAAGTGTCCATCGACAGATGAATGGATAAAGATGTGGCACATATATACAATGGAATATTACTCAGCCATAAAAAGAAATGAAACTGAGTTATTTGCAGTGAGGTGGATGGACCTAGAGTCTGTCATACAGAGTGAAGTTAAATCAAGAGAAAAACAAATATCATATGCTAACACATATATAATGAATCTAAAAAAAAAAAAGGCTCTGAAGAGCCTAGGGGCAGGACAGGAATAAAGACACTGACGTAGAAAATGGACTTGAGGACACGAGGAGGTGGAAGGGTAAGCTGGGACAAAGTGAGAGAGTGGCATGGACATATATACACTACCAAATGTAAAATCGATAGCTAGTGGGAAGCAGTTGCATAGCACAGGGAGATGAGCTCGGTGCTTTGTGTCCACCTAGAGGGGTGGGATAGGGAGGGTGGGTGGGAGATGTAAGAGGGAGGAGATATGGGGATATATGTATATGTATAGCTGATTCACTTTGTTATAAAGCAGAAACTAACACACCATCGTAGAGCAATTATACTCCAATAAAGATGTTAAAAAAAATAGTAGGTGAAAGATCTTGGAAAGAAGCCATAGAATGCTTGAAGATTACACTGGATGAAGTGAATTATCTTTATTGAACCCAGATATGAAGAGAGGTGCTTGCTCACAAGGAATTTCACCACGGGGCCAGTGCACATTCTCTCTTGGAGAGGCACATCCTGAACTGAGCTGCTTATGTAACTCAAAGGTTGTGTCTTTTCACCTCCTTATTTGGTAGGCATGGATCTCTTTTCCGTTGTCTTCACCACATGTTCTCTCCTCGGTGCCTGTTGTGATTGTTGACTCTTAGAGCATCAAAAAGAAACAAAACAAATCTCCAAACAGCAGAATTTGGTCAGAGCCAAAAGCAACTCACAGTGTTTGAGTTGAACATACTCAAAGCAGGGCAAAAAGACAGAGGCTTATAAAAATGCGTTTTGTTTGCACCAACGACTGAAGCCAAGGCATCATGTCCAGAAGTTCTTGTGCATGGATGAAACTCCGATCCCAACCTGTGCGAGGCCAGCTGGACAAGGGAGGCTGGCTCTTGGTAGCTGAGTACCAGAGAAATGAAGCAACAACCTGCCTTGTTTTAGCATTCAAGTGTCTCCAGCCTCATGGAGCTTGGAGAGTTCTAACAGATTCCCTCAGCCATGGCAACAATTCTATGCCTGGGTCTAAAATTGTGCTCACATTCCAGGCACACTGCATCTACTAGCTCAGTGACACATTCTATTATTCTATTATTCTATTAATTGTATCAGCCATAGTCTGAATTGCCCAAAGATGCCATGCCTGTTGTTAAGACTTCAAATTTAAATAATCTAGGTTTCCCTGTTTCTCAGGCCTGAGGAGTCAGCACCCAGCTCAAGAAATGGAATGATTGGCACCAGAGAAGCTCCCCAAATGCCCTCCCAGTCCCCACACTGCCAACAGTAGCCACTGTCCAACTTCTAGCAGCATAGATGAATCACCAACTGACCATTCAGATCACAATTTCCTTATCACTAAATGTTCAGTCAGTAAATTACTTATGCTGTGCATCTTAATCCCCATCCCCACCCTTCATTCATTCATCCATACCAGGCAGTAGAACTGAGCAGCCTGAATCCAACTGCCAGGATTTGATTCCTGGCTCCACCACTGCTTACCCTGGTGACACCTCTGTTGCCTTATTTCCAAGATGAGGGTAACAAAGTAGGATTATCATAAGAAGTAAGGTAATATGTGCAACATGGCTTAGAACTGTGCCCCCTGGCACATGAGAAACAATCCCTGAATTCCTTCTTCCCTTCCTTCCTTCCTCTCTTCCTCCATTCATTCCTTCAGTTCTTTCTTTTTTTCTTTCACTCACTCACTCCTTTCTGTTTGTTCTCCTCAGCAGCATCTCCTGGAAGCAGCCTCTGGTACCCGCCTCCCCTCGGCAGCCACCAGCACAGCCAGTTCCCAGAAAGGCAGGTCCTGGCAGCTCTGGAGCACTTGCCCTGTTCTCACACCATGCCCACAGATCTGCTCAGAGGGGAGAGATCGCAAGCCTGATGGGGCATGGCGCAGCTGCAAGGCCTGCAGCTTCCTCGCCCCCATTTTGTGCGATCATCCTCCCCCGCCTCTAGTTCCAGTGGGGTGGTCCCCTGACTACAGGTTCTTCCCCTGCAGCGCCTCCTGCCCTGATGCCCCTTGTGCTTCCTCCCTACCTAAAAGGCACCATCATCACCCCATATTTCATGGGCATTTCCTCCCTCAGCCCACCCTTCAATCAGTTTCCAGACCCGTTCAGGTTTGTCATTTGTGGGTTTTTTAAGGCCTCCCCCTACGCCTTACCCGTTTTCCTTCTTGGATTACAAGATACCTTCATAACAGACCCCACCTCCAGTTAGGGTCCTCATCAGTGCATTTCCAAGCAGCAGAGCAGTCAAGGCCTTCTCAGGTAACCCCACCTACTTCCCCAGCCTCACCCACCCAGCCTCACTCCCCAAATTTCCCAGGTTTCCTCCTGCTCCGGTGCCTCAGCTCACACCTAAGATGTTCGGCCTGAAGCTCCCAACCCTTCACCACTCCAGGGGCCTAGTCCACATCTCCCTGGCCCCCAAGCCTCTGCCCAGGTAGGAGGCCCATGTGTCCAGATGGGAGAGGAGTCATGTACAGTCTCATTCACTGCCTTTGCTCCTGGAAACCTGGTACAGAAGAGAGAGGTGACTAGGCAGTGCCCTTTTTTCCAGGCCTCTCCTGACTCTCTGCACCTATTGAGCTAGGACAATAACATGCCAGGCAGGAGTGGGGACTAAGGGACATGAGAAAGTGTGAGGGATAGTCCTTACCATCTAGAGTTCATGGTCCAGCGTCGTGGTCTTACCAACCAAGGCTGAGCAATGGTTTCAGGGTGTCTGTGGGCACAGCTATCTCCTTAGTCCAAAGCATCCCTTATCAAGGAGGCACCAGTCACTGTAGCCCCTATTAAGAGAGACTCTGTGCTCTGGAAATTTCAGTGGGAATCAGATGCAAATACCTTGCTTGATTAGGAAGACCAATTAGGCTGTGGCTGGATTGGCTGGAAGTTCATGGCAGGCCAGTAAAGTGGTGTGTTCTTGGCAGCCTCAATGTGGGCCACCAACAGCTTGTTGCCACCTGCTCTCCCTCCAGCCTGTGAAGCACCAGCCTTCAGAAAGCGAGCTCCTTGCAGGAGGCTCTGCAGCCCCTCCCACCCATGCTGTAGCCTTTTAGTCCTAAATGTTGCCTCACAAAGAAATAAAAAGAGATAGTCCACCTTTTCAATGACCAAGAGAAGGAAAACTCAAAAAAAGCATAGCTCATTTAGCGAAATATAGAAAAAAAAAACCATTCAAAGAAACACAAAATAGAGAATGAGAGGATGGAAGTAAGAACAAGTGTCTGTTTTAATAGCATATATAAATGAGAGACATTCAATTGGGGTAAAAATACTTTATACTACATAGATGAGGACTTCCTCAGCAAAGCAACTCAGAAAGGTTGAGGCAGAGGCAGTGCAGAGGTGGACCAAACACGTGCTGGCAGAAAGTAAAACAAAGCAGGGGTTTCCACAGTAACATCATAAAACCAGTGGAATTGAAAGTTTAAAAGACATTAAAATTACATTAAAACCACATTGTAATAATGAAATAAACAATCCAGAATAAATATTTGACTGTCATAATCCTTTATATGCCAAATTATATATCATTAAATATCAAGCAAAACTTGCTATAAATAGAAGACAATTCCCAACATCTACAATGATCCTGTATGTTAATCAGTCTATGCATATTTATGGAAAGAATCAATCAGTAACAAAATGAGAAAAGATTCCCCAAATTAGAAATGCAAAAGAGATTTTATTCCAAACACAAGGGACACTAAAGCCATGTAAGAGAATATTTTGTTCACCTATCTGGTAATAAATGAGAAAATTTGGGTAAAATCAAAAAGTTTTCCAAGGAAAAGATAAATTACAGGTTTTAATGGAAATACAGGTTTTAAAAAAGAGGTATTAGTATTTGGCTGGCCAGAGAGATAATATAGGTAGATAAATGACTGAGAGACAGAGAGAGGGATTGTGAGACAAATGTGTGTGTGTGTGTGTGTGTGTATATGCAAAGGTCTTTGAATATTTTATATTATTAATTAGAAAAATATGACTGGAAAATTAACAGCAAGCAATTCCATAAGGTTTATACCCAGGAGACAAATTATCAGATGATTAGGTAATCACATATTCAGTTTTAATAGGTTATGCCATATTTTTTTCCAAAATGATTATATTATACCCCCACCAGCAATGCCTAAGAGTTCCTATTGTATCAATAGCTGGTATGATCATACTTTCAATTTTTGCCTAGTTGAGGGATTTAAAATTTTATGTTGTGGTTTTAATTTGCATTTCCTTGATAGATAATGAGGTTTAGCATTTTCCGTATGCTGGATGACTTTTGATATTTCTTCTTCTACAAAATATATCTTCAGTTTTTCTGTTGGGTTCTTTTCTTCTCAGTTTGCAGGTTTATTTATATGCACTAAATACTAATCCTTTGTGGTTATATCTATTGAGACTATCATTTTTCTGTTTGTGGCTTGTTTATTCACTTTCTGCATGGTACTTGTGATGAACATAAGTTCTTCATTTAAATGTGGTTGGATTTATTAATCTTTCCATTTCTTTTGTGCGCTTTTTGTGTCTTGTTGAGAAATCTTTCCAAACCCTGGGAGTCATAAAGATTTTCTTCTATATGTGTTCTTCTAAAAGTTTTTAAATCTTGCCCTTCACGTAATGTTACAAACCAATTACTATGAGCCAAGTACTGGTCTCAGCATTTTGTATTATTCCTTTAAAAAACTCATCAGGTAGGTATGATTATTATCCTATTATCCCATTTTACAGATAAAGAGACTAGGGCACTGAGAGGTTAAATAACTTGACAAAAGTCACATAACTAGAAATGATGAAGAGGGAATTTGAACCTGAGTTCATGCCATTAACCACTATGCTGGTAATTTTCAAATTTATTGTATTAATAATAATGACTAATGCTATTTTTGGTGTACAGAAACACAAATGGCTTTTGTATATGGATTTTATATCCAATATCTTTGCTAAGCTCTCTTATTAATTCTAATAATTTCACCATGTATTCTGTAAGATTTAACATACAGACAACAGTATACCTGCAAATAATCATATTTACAATTCTTCCATTCCAATTTTTATACCTCTTAATTACTGTTCTAGTTTTATTGTGAACCTCTCAAAGTCTTTATGTAAGATTAAAATTTTCAGTTCCCTGAGCATTCAGTCAAACTGCTTATAAAATTAATTGGGTCTTGTATTTTCCTCAAGGACAGATTTTTTTTTTTTTAACTAAGAATTCATGCTCTTCATGGACACAGGTTGATTCAGGTTTATTATTTCTTCTTGGGTCAGTTTTGGTAATTTATGTTTTCTGTAAATATTTTAACTTCACCTCATTCATATATATTATTGTAAAGTTGTTCATTACATTCTATTTTAGCATCTTTTAAATCTCCGTTCTTTCTGTGACTGTGCCTTCTTTCACTCCTGGTATTGATTTGTTTTTAGTGCCTTCTCTCTTTTCTTATTCTATCTTACCAGAGCTTCATCATTTTTTCAGACTTTCCAAAAGAACAAATTTGATGTTGTTTATCACGTTTGTCATATCTTTTTTACTTCACTAATTTCTACTCTTATGTTTATTATTTATTTTCTCCTATTGGCTAAAAAAGTCTATTTTTACCCTTTTTATTTTAATATAAGCATTTAAAGCTATAAATTTCCTTCTAAATGTTAGTTTAGCTGTAACATGCAAGTTCTCATATATAGAATCTTATTTATTTTTCAGTCCTAAAAAATTTCCATTATGACTGCTTCTTTGTCCCATGAATCATTTAGAAGTATGTTTTTAAAACTACCAAACAGATGATTATTTTATCAAATATTTTTTGGGTTTTAAGTTCTGATTTAATTACACAGTAGACTCAGAATATGGTCTGTATAATAATGATTTATTAGGTGAACCCAGGTTTAAAATATTATATCTTCCTGGAAATGGAATATTTTATCAATAGTTATCCTCTTTTTCTCCAGTAATGCATTTTTCCTTAAAATCCTTCATAGGTTACTACTGCAACTAAACCAGCTCTCTTTTAGTTACGATATGCCTGGTATATTTTCCCAACCTTGTTTTTCAAAGTTTTAGTGTCCTTATGTTTTAGGTGGGTCTCTCATAATGATTTTATGGCTAGATTTTGTTTTCTCAAGTCTAACATGAGTTTTCTTTTAAAATAAAGAAAACACACCATTTATTTTTATTATGATTATAGATTATTTATTTCTACTGTATTATTTTTGTGCTTTCTGTATTTTTCTTTAATTTATTTTCCTTTCAGACAAGTAGAGGGGTTTTTTGTTTGTTTTTAATTTCTCATTTCATTTTTCCATATACCAATTTGGAAGTTTTCTGTTTTTTTTATTTTTTATTTTTGGAGGTTGTAATTGTTTTATTCTCAAATGGCAAGGTAATACTTCATACACATAAGTGAGATTCTGACATCTTAATTTCACAACTAAATCCCATCAAAATCACATAAAGCTATAAAATAGCAACTGGGTTAGCTGTTTTATATTCAGGAAGCACTCAATAATTTTTGTAAAGCACTGTTTAGATGTGAGTTTAATTGCTTCACTTTTTTTTAGAACACTTGATTTTTTAGAGCAGTTTTAGGTTCACAGAAAAACTGAGCAGAAGGTACAGAGATTTCCCATATATTTTCTGCCCCACCATATGTACAGACTCCTAAACTCTTAATTTTCTTTTTCTTTTCTTTTATTTATTTTTTTATACAGCAGGTTCTTATTAGTTATCCATTTTATACATATTAGTGTATACATGTCAATCACAATCTCCCAATTCATCACACCACAACAACCCCACCACTTCCCAGCCTTGGGGTCAATACGTTTGTGCTCTACATCTATGTCTCTGCTTCTGCCCTGCAAATCAGTTCATCTATACGATTTTTCTAGGTTCCACATGTATGTTTTAAAATACGATATTTGTTTTTCACTTTCTGACTTACTTCACTCTGTATGACAGTCTCTGGATCCAACCACATCTATACAAACGACCCAATTTTGTTCCTTTTTATGGCTGAGTAATATTCCATTGTATATATGTACCACATCTTCTTTATCCATTCGTCTGTCGATGGGCATTTAGGTTGCTTCCATGACCTGGCTATTGTAAATACTTCTGCAATGAACATTGGGGTGCATGTGTCTTTTTGAATTATGGTTTTCTCTGGGTATGTGCTGAGTAGTGGGGTTGCTGGATCATATGTTACTTCTATTTTTAGTTTTTTAAGGAACCTCCATACTGTTCTCCATAGTGGCTGTATCAAATTATATTCCCACCAACAGTGCAAGAGGGTTCCCTTTCCTCCACACCCTCTCCAGCATTTGCTCTTTGTAGATTTTCTGATGATGCCCATTCTAACTGGTGTGAGTTGATACCTCATTGTAGTTTTGATTTGCATTTCTCTAATAATTAGTGATGTTGAGCAGCTTTTCATGTGCTTCTTGGCCATCTGTATGTCTTCTTTGGAGAAATGTCTATTTAGGTCTTCTGCCTATTTTTGGATTGGGTTGTTTGTTTTTTTAATATTGAGCTGCATGAGCTGTTTATATATTTTGGAGATTAATCATTTGTCCGTTGATTCATTTTCAAATATTTTCTCCCATTCTGGCAGTTGTCCTTTCATCTTGTTTGTAGTTTCCTTTGCTTTGCAAAAGATTTTAAGTTTCATTAGGTCCCATTTGTTTATTTTTGGTTTTATTTCCATTTCTCTAGGAGGTGGATGAAAAAAGATTTTGCTGTGATTTATGTCAAAGAGTGTTCTTCCTAGGTTTCCCTCAAAGAGTTTTATACTGTCCGGTATTACATTTAGGTCTCTAATCCATTTTGAGTTTATTTTTGTGTATGGTGTTAGGGAGTGTTCTAATTTCATTCTTTTACATGTAGCTGTCCAGTTTTCCCAGCAACACTTATTGAAAAGACTGTCTTTATTCCATTGTATATCCTTGCCTCCTTTGTCATAGATTAGTTGACCATAGGTGTGTGGGTTTATCTCTGGGCTTTCTATCCTGTTCCATTGATCTATATTTCTGTTTCTGTGCCATTATCATATTGTCTTGATTACTGTACCTTTGTAGTATAGTCTGAAGTCAGGGAGTCTGATTCGTCCAGCTGTGTTTTTTTCCCTCAACACCGTGTTGCCAAATCGGGGTCTTTTGTGTCTCCATACAACTTTTAACATTTTTTGTTCTAGTTCTGTGAAAAATGCCATTGGTAATTTGATAGGTATTGCACTGAATCTCTAGATTGCTTTGGGTAGCATAGTCATTTTCACAATGTTGATTCTTCCAATCCAAGAACATGGTATATCTCTCCATCTGTTGGTATCATCTTGAATTTCTTTCATCAATGTCTTATAGTTTTCTGCATACAGGTCTTTTGTCTCCCGAGGTAGGTTTATTCCAAGGTATTTGATTCTTTTTGTTGCAATGGTAAACGGGAGTGTTTCCTTAATTTCTCTTTCAGATTTTTCATCATTAGTATATAGGAATGCAAGAGATTTCTGTGCCTTAATTTCCTGCAACTTTACCAAATTTATTGATTAGCTCTAATAGTTTTCTGGTGGTATCTTTAGGATTCCCTATGTATAGTATCATGTCATCTACAAACAGTGACAGTTTTACTTCTCCTTTTCCAATTTGTATTCCTTTTATTTCTTTTTCTTCTCTGATTGCTGTGGCTAGGACTTCCAAAACTATGTTGAATAATAGTGGTGAGAGTGGACATCCTTATCTTGTTACTGATCTTAGAGGAAATGCTTTCAGTTTTTCACCACTAAGAATGATGTTTGCTGTGGGTTTGTCGTATATGGCCTTTATTATGTTGAGGTAGGTTCCCTCTATGTCCACTTTCTGGAGAGATTTATCATAAATGGTGTTGAATTTTGTCAAAAGCTTTTTCCACATCTATTGAGATGATAATATGGTTTTTATTCTTCATTTTGTTAATATGGTGTATCACATTGATTGATTTGTGTATACTGAAGAATCTTTGCATCCCTAGGATAAATCCCACTTGATCATGGTATATGATCCTTTTAATGTGTTGTTGGATTCTGTTTGCTAGTATTTTGTTGAGGATTTTTGCATCTATATTCATCAGTGATATTGGTCTGTAATTTTCTTTTTTTGTAGTATCTTTGTCTGGTTTTGGTAGCAGGGTGATGGTGGCCTCACAGAATGAATTTGGGAGTGTTCCTTCCTCTGCAATTTTTTGGAAGAGTTTGAGAAATATGGGTGTTAGCTCTTCTCTGAATATTTGATAGAATTCACCTATGAAGCCATCTGGTCCTGGAATTTTGTTTGCTGGAAGATTTTTAATCACAGTTTCAATATCATTACTAGTGATTGATCTGTTCATATTTTCTATTTCTTCCTGGTTCAGTCTTGGAAGTTGATACCTTTCTAAGAATTTGTCCATTTCTTCCAAGTCGTCCATTTTATTGGCATAGAGTTGCTTGTAGTAGTCTCTTAGGATGCTCTGTATTTCTGTGGTGTCTATTGTAACTTCTCCTTTTTCACTTCTAGTTTTATTGATTTGAGTCCTCTCCCTCTTTTTCTTGATGAGTCTGATTAATGGTTTATCAATTTTATCTACTCAAAGAAACAGCTTTTAATTTTATTGATCTTTGCTGTTGTTTTCTTTGTTTCTATTTCATTTATTTCTGCTCTGATCTTTATGATTTCTTTCCTTCCGCTAACTTTGGGTTTTGTTTCTTCTTCTTTCTCTAGTTCCTTTAGGTGTAAGATTAGATTGTTTATTTGAGATGTTTCTTGTTTCTTCAGGTAGGCTTGTATAGCTATAATCTTCCCTCTTAGAACTGCTTCTGCTGCATCCCATGGGTTTGGATCATTGTGTTTTCATTGTCATTTGTCTGTAGGTATTCTTTGATTTCCTCTTTGATTTCTTCAGTGATCGCTTGGGTTTTTAGTAATGTATTGTTTAGCCTCCATGTGTTTGTGTTTTTTATGTTTTTTTCCCTGTAATTCATTTCTAATCTCATAGCATTGTGGTCAGAAAAGATGCTTGATATGATTTCAATTTTCTTAAATTTACTGAGGCTTGATTTGTGACCCAAGATGTGATCTATCCTGGAGAATGTTCCATGAGCACTTGAGAAGAAAGTGTAACCTGCTGTTTTTGGATGGAATGTCCTATAAATATGAATTAAATCTATCTGGTCTATTGTGTCATTTAAAGCTTCTGTTTCCTTATTAATTTTATGTTTGGATGATCTGTCCATTGGTGTGAGTTGTTAAAACCCCCCACTATTATTGTGTTAGTCAATTTCCTGTTTTAAAGCTGTTAGCAGTTGCCTTATGTATTGAGGTGCTCCTATGTTGGGTGCATAAACATTTATAATCGTTATATCTTCTTCTTGGATTGATCCCTTGATCATTATGTAGTGTCCTTCCTTGTCTCTTGTAACATTCTTTATTTTAAAGTCTATTTTATCTGATATGAGTATTGCTACTCCAGCTTTCTTTTGATTTCCATTTGTATGGAATATCTTTTTCCATCCCCTCACTTTCAGCCTGTATGTGTCCCTAGGTCTGAAGTTGGTCTCTTGTAGACAGCATATATATGAGTCTTGTTTTTGTATCCATTCAGCGAGCCTGTGTCTTTGGTTGGAGCATTTAATGCATTCATATTTAAGGTAATTATCGATATGTATGTTTCTATTACAATTTTCTTAATTGTTTGGGGTTTGCTTTTGTAGGTTCTTTTCTTCTCTTGTGTTTCCCACCTAGAGAAGTTCCTTTAGCATTTGTTGTAGAGCTGGTTTGGTGGTACTGAATTCTCTTAGCATTTGCTTGTCTGTAAAGCTTTTGATTTCTCCATCGAATCTCAATGAGATCCTTGCCGAGTAATCTTGGTTGTAGGGTCTTCCATTTCATCACTTTAAGTATATCATGCCACTCCCATCTGGCTTGTAGAGTTTCTCCTGAGAAATCAGCTGTTAAACTTATGGGAGTTCCCTTGCATGTTATTTGTTGTTTTTCCCTTGCTGATTTCAATAATTTTTCTGTCTTTAATTTTTGCCAATTTGATTACTATGTGTTGCGGCTTGTTTCTCCTTAGGTTTATCCTGTATGGGACTCTCTGCACTTCCTGGACTTGGGTGGCTATTTCCTTTCCCATGTTAGGGAAGTTTTCGACTATAATCTCTTCAAATATTTTCTCGGGTCCTTTCTCTCCCTCTTCTCCATCTGGGACCCCTATAATGTAAATGTTGCTGCGTTTAATGTTGTCCAGAGGGCTCTTAGGCTGTCTTCATTTCTTTTCATTCCTTTTTCTTTATTCTGTTCCGCAGCAGTGAATTCCACCGTTCTGTCTTCCGGGTCATTTATCCATTCTTCTGCCTCACTTATTCTGCTATCGATTCCTTCTAGTGTATTTTTCATTTCAGTTATTGTATTGTTCATCTCTGTCTGTTTGTTCTTTAATTCTTCTAGGTCTTTGTTAAACATTTCTTGCATCTTCTCGATCTTTGCCTCCATTCTTTTTCTGAGGTCCTGGATCATCTTCACTATCATTATTCTGAATTCTTATTCCGGAAGGTTGCCTATCTCCACTTCATTTAGTTATTTTTCTGGGGCTTTATTTTGTTCCTTCATCTGGTAGATAGCCCTCTGCCTTTTCATCTTGTCTTTCTGTGAATGTGGTTTTTGTTCCACAGGCTGCAGGATTGTAGTTCTTCTTGCTTCTGCTGTCTGCCCTCTGGTGGATGAGGCTATCTAAGAGGCTTGTGCAAGTTTCCTGATGGGAGGGACTGGTGGTGGGTACAGCTGGCTGTTGCTCTGGTGGGCAGAGCTCAGTAAAACTTTAATCCACTTGTCTGCTGATTGGTGGGGCTGGGTTCCCTCCCTGCTGATTGTTTGGCCTGAGGCGACCCAACACTGGAGCCTACCTGGGCTTTTTGGTGGGGCTAATGGTGGACTCTGGTAGGGCTCAAGCCAAGGAGTACTTCCCAGAACTTCTGCTGCCACTGTCCTTGTCCCCACAGTGAGCCACAGCCATGCCCCGCCTCTGAAGGAGACCCTCCAACACTAGCACGTAGGTCTGGTTCAGTCTCCTATGGGGTCACTGCTCCTTCCCCTGGGTCCTGATGTGCACACTACTTTGTGTGTGCCCTCCAAGAGTGGAGTCTCTGTTTGCCCCAGTCCTGTCGAAGTCCTGCAATGAAATCCTGCTAGCCTTCAAAGTCTGATTCTCTAGGATTTCCTCCTCCCATTGCTGGACCCCCAGGTTGGGAAGCCTGACGTGGGGCTCAGAACCTTCACTCCAGTGGGTGGACTTCTGTGGTATAAGTGTTCTCCAGTTTGTGAGTCACCCACTCAGCAGTTATGGGATTTGATTTTATTGTGATTGTGCCTCTCCTACTGTCTCATTGTGGCTTCTCCTTTGTCATTGGATGTGGGGTCTCTTTTTTGGTGAGTTCCAATATCTTCCTGTCGATGATTTTTCCATAGTTAGTTGTGATTCCAGTGCTCTCACAAGAGGGAATCGATTTGGAAGTTTTGTAGTTAATTTGTATACATTTGAATTGTTATTCTTTAAATCTTTATAGATATATCTAACTGAAAACAATTTAGAGTATATCAGCAACTTTATCCTTTTCCCAAATCATTAAAGGAATTTAAAATGTTTTAAATCTGCTCACTCCATTCCCAGCTTGTTTGTTTTTTGACACTATTTTAGGTTTTATTTGTTCTCTTTAAACACTACAAACTGGATATTATCAATAGAGCTTATGTTGTTTACATTTTCACTCATTTTTACCACTTTCTTTGTTCTCTATTTCTTCTTGTATCACTACCTTCCTTATGAGATCATTGTCCTTCTTCCTGAAATGTGTCTTACAGAAGCATCCCATTGGTTTTGCCTTTATTCTTGAAAAATAACTCCACTGGGTATAAAATTTTATCTCAGTTCTTTGATTTTCCTGTCTCTTCTTTTTCACTAAGACATTAACATATAGCTGCTAAGACCACTGGGCCTAAAGCCATTCTATCTGAATCTAAATCTTGACTCTGCTTTAGGTCTTCTTTTCTATAAAGTATTAAACCTTTATAGCTTATAAACCTAAGAGTAATAAAACTTACCTCATAAGGTTTGGTGCAGATTAAATAAGCTGAAAATTTTAAACCACTTAGGACAGTGCTTGGCTTCTAGAAAAGTCCTGCCACCATTATCTGCTGCTGCAGGTGAGAAATCAGCTGTCTAGCTGTCATTCCATCATAGGTGCCATATTTCATCACAGCCAATATAGAACCAGTTGTTGGATATACCATTTTTCTATTTACTATTGTGGAAAAAAATACTGCCAATTCAACTATGACAAAATGTTTTCTAATCTATAGGTCTACAGGTTACGAATGTGAATACCTTAAACTGTTAAGAAAATGTTCCTTTTAGATTTGAAGAAATATGGTGGTATTTTGCTCTCTTGCTTGCTCTCTCTCTCTCTCTCTCAGCATGTAAGATCTTTTCTTTTTCTTTGAAGTTCTGGACTTTTCCTGTTATGTTTCTCGATGAGGATTTTTTAAAATACTGCCTCAGTTTTTCTGAGCTTTCTGAATCTAAGGATTGATTTTTTTTTTTCCTTTATCTCTCCCTCTACTCAGAAGCAAGACCAAATCAGGCAAGTATCTATCTCAACTCTATTACTCAAGACCAGGGGTCAGTAACCTTTTTCTGTAGAGGATCAGAGAGAAAATATGTTCTGCTCTGTTGTCCATATGGTCCCCATTGCAACTACTCAACCCTGCTCTTCTTTTGCAAAACAGCCATAGACAATACATTAACAAATGGGTAGGGGATGACAGTATACCATCCAAACTAAGCCACTTTGGCATATGGATTATTTTGAGTTGAAGGGAACTGAGAAACGGCAAATGCAGGGGGAACTCTCTACACTTCCTCTTTCTGCCCAAGAGCAGGGCATACATTTCCTTTTGTGAAGATGTCCCCCATCCCCTCTCCTGTCCCAGGAAGAATTGATGACTCTTACCACTGGATGGCACCAACTTGAGTCTGCACAAACAAACGTTATTAAAATAACATTTATCTTCCATTAATTTCCCTGTATGTTTACCTCCCCACAATTTGCCACCCCCTTGAAACGTAAGCCCCTTTTTCTTTGTCTTGTCACTTCTCCACAATCTGTTGCCCTTTGTTGAAATGGTATATAAGCCCCCAGGTCTATAATCTCTTTGGGTTTTAACTTCTTTTCTGTGAAGCTCCTATGTGCATGCATAATAAACCTTTTTCTCCTGTTAATTTGTGTTTTGCCAATTTAATTCACAAAACCCAGTCACTGAATATAAAAGGATAGAGGAAAGGGTTTTTTCCGTCCCCTACTCTATGTTCCAATAAAACTTTAGAAAATCAGGTGGCAAGCTGGATTTGGCCTTCAGGCTATAGTTTGCACGTCCCTGCTCTGGACTCTAGAGCTGGATTGTTCAACGCAATAGTCATTAACTATTTAAATTTGTAATCATTTAAAGTTACAAACAAAATTTATAACTTAGTTCTTCAGTCACACTAGTATCATTCAAGAGTTTAATTCCCACACATAGCTACAGATACAGAGCATTTCTATCAACCCAGTTGATAGAGTTCTATTTAAGAGTGCTGCTGTAGGGAATGGATATTTCTTAGGCTTATCCATTGAAGTTGTCATCTTTCCAAATCCCAGCTTTATGTGAAGCTCTCTAGTTGCCACGGAACCTTGATTAGACACCAGGCTTTCTCTTTTGTCCCACTGTGAAGCCTATAAAAAGCCAAACTCTAGGTTCTACCCTTTATAGGGGTTAATTCTCACCCCACTCCCAGGGAAAAACTGGATGGAGTTTGGTCACCTTCTAGCTTTGAACCTCCATAGCATTTCTGACCTCTAAGGAAGTTCCTTATTTTCACATATGTTTAACCATGCATTTAAATTTTTTAACATTTTATCCAGTATTTTTAGATGTTCTGTACTGGTATGGTTTTTTCAGATATCTAGTCAGTCGAACTGCCAGAAGTGGAAATCTCATTACTGGGTTTTGCCATAGAGCTCCTTTTTTCCTTCCTTCATTGCTTCTTTCCTTCCTTCCTTCTTCCTTCCTTCTTTCTTCTTTCCTTTTTGTTTGCTTCCCTTCCTCTTCTTTCTTGCTTGCTTGCTTCCATCCTTTCCTTCCTTCCTATGTTGGAAAGTAGTGGAGTGGAGCAAGTCTGACTCCTAACTGGAAAGTCTTCCATTCTTAGGCAAATACTAGGAAAAAAAATATATCTTGGGCAACAATCTGATACTACATTCCAAACACTGGTTTGCATTTGCAATAGGAATCATAAATGACTATTTCTAGCAACTCCGTTTCTAATACATTGGTCCTTATGTGTTTAAATTGGTCACTTCTAAGGATGAATTGGTCAGGGTTTAATTGAGGACAATGTGAAAGAAGATTCTATTACTCAGTGAGTAAATGGTCCTTTGGGAAGAGTCAAAAGGAAAGAAAATGGAAGCAATTCTGGGAAGAAAAAAAAAAGTTCTTTTCCCAGAGAGACCAAGGTTAGGATGTGGCTGATCTTTCAGAGTCTGAACAAGTAGAAAGAGTTGGGAGAAGATACTGGAGCAGTGAAATATCTAGAAGCTAAGAGGGCTGGGATGAGTTAGGAGGTGACCTCACGCCTGGGGAAAACCTTGTGGACCCAAGCAAGAAGACCCCAGTTTTCCTTTTTTGATTTGAAAACCTTGTGAAGGGTGATATTTGTATGACAACACATGAAAAAAACAACCCTTTACTTAAATTCTGGAGTTTTAAGGTTTATTATGGTTTGTGTTATTAAAATTCTTTATAATCTATTTCAAGTGAAGAATTACCAACTGATCAACCATACAATGTACATACAATGGCGGGGGGTATATGCTAGATAAATTATGTGTTTTTTATAATAGCTATTATTTATTATCAACTCTCTGCCAGGTACTGCACTAAGCACTTTACATATACTACAGTAATTCTAATCCTAAAACATAACAGAAAAGAATTTGCAAGGTGGGAAATATTCACATTTTACAGAATCAACTTAGTGTCCTGTGGTGAGAATATTTCTGATAAGATGGGGAAGTCCTGTATTTGCAACTTTTTAAATCACTCTTGTGCAGTCGTTTGTTTTACTAGAAAATGCAACCAAATTACAATTTTCACTTACAATGGAGCCCCATCTGCAGTCCCTGACCCTGCCTACTGTTTGGTCCCAAAGTCCTAGTGGCAGAGCTGGCCCAGGAGACACACTACAGCTCTCAGGCCCTGCTTCAAGATGAATGCTGCTGTTCACTCAATCCTTCCTCTCCTTGGAACAATCGAGAACTTCCAGATTTTTACTTAAATTGGAATGGGCACATAAGAGCAAAAGTTAGTGAAAGAGGTCTAAGAAGATGCACTGATGTGCTACATTCAAGCAGCCTCTTAGTGACAATGCCATGGTGATGTCTATGGTACTGGCCAACTGTGATGATGGACCAGGAGACTGCAGGCTGCAGTGCCGTCTTCCTGCAGCTCAGCACTGGGTTGGCCCCGGGTTTGTTTTAGTGTGGTACAGCGAGTAGTCAGCAGCCCAGACACCGGTGCCAGACTACTGGATTTGGAGCCCAGGAACTGTGTCACCTTCAGCAACGAATATAAATCTCTCTGTGCCTGCATTTGCTGAAGATTAGGGTCACTTAGCTATCAGCATTATATTAAATTAAACAGAACCTGGAGAATAACATCCATGCTCAGCAGATCAGCCAAGCTCTGGGTAAGAAGGCGCTCACCAAAGGTAACCAGAGCCAGGGATCTGGGCACAGTATGCACAACTCACATGTGCACAGTGGAAAGAGTATGGATTTATCAGTGAAGTGCTCCTGTTTTTCACACTGGCTTCCAAAGACCTTCCTCTGGGTTCAGAATGACCACCTGGACGGTAAGTCCTGATGACTCACCCTGACCCAGACACACCAACTCAGAGAAGGGGATGCCGTGAGAATGAGGAATAAAGACCCCTGATGAACAAAGGTTTACGTTACAGGTTCTGTGCCGCTTCTCCTCCCTTGGGACTTTCCTGGCCCCAAGAATTTCTTTGTTTGTTTATTTGCTTGTTGATTTTACCAATATCACAGTTACTACATATTTTCTCTTCTTTTCTTTTCTTCCTCCCAAAGTAGGTGAGCTCCCCCAGCAGCTATAAGCACCCTATAGCTATGCAGTTAGAAAGCAACAGCGAAATTCTTTTACACTGCCAGGAAGAATCATCTATAAATATTATTGAGGGGAAGCTTCTCAGTGGGAAAAAACATGAGTGGTAGGAGGCAGGGAACATTCCTGAAGAGTATTGCTGGGATGTGCTGGTTTCCAGTTGCTAAGAAAGCATCCCAAGGAAAGAGCCCAGGCCCATTCTAACATGCTGGAAAGGGCTCTCTGCAGTTATTAATAAGCACAACATTGTTAGAAGGAGAAAAAGTAAAATCTAGACTTCCAAAGGTGTCTAGAATTCTCTCTCATATTAATGAATGTCATTCCAGCCTTCCCTCTGCCTGCTCGTAAAGGAGGTGTCTGCCTCTCCCACTCTGCTCTCGAATGCTCCCCCTCAGCTCCCTCCTCCAAGAAGCTTCTTTTCTTCCAGGTAGATTCTTTGCAACTTTATTAACTCAGTACCTGGAATAATGAATTAACACTCAGGGAAGAAAGGGATATTTTGGAGGGGGGCTGGAGTTGGGTGGGGTTAAAGAGAGGTTTTCAAACGGCTAACCAACCTGAGGCAACCTGAGAAACAAAAAGGGGTTCCAGCTCTGTGACTTCTTCCTCCTCTTCTCCTGCTTCTCCTCCCCCTCTTTCTCCTCTTCCTCCCTCATCCCCTCCTCCTCCTTTTTCTTCTTTTTGAGAAATATAAATAAAGAACTTGAGCTATTTTGAAATAACTGTTGGTAGCTGGACTGTGTTCATTTGACCACAACACTGCTCTGGGACTGAACCACATGGGTCTCAGCTCTTTATAAGTGTTACATAATAATAGGGAACCCGTGAGATCTTAAATCAGCTTCAAGGAACCCGTGAGATCTTAAATCAGCTTCAAAACAAGTTTCTTCCCATAACTTCCTGGACAACATACAAAATAAGGTCTAGAGTGGCTCAAGGCCCCACTGTCCCCTGGTGCTGCCTCTCTCTAAGCTGGCAGAATGAGATGAATGTTGCCCACTAATTTAAGACTAGTCCTACTTATGCAGAAAAGTGAACCACAGGAAAATGTACTAGAGGGTTGTTCTTGGCAGGTAGAAAGCCATCAAAAGAAAACCAAAACAAATTAAAATGTTTCCTTTGAAGCAAATGAACCAGAACATACTGGTGAAAAAACAGACATATAATGGCATTTGGAACCAAACTTTCAGAATAGTGCTTGTTTGAGAAAAATTGTTGCTTCTGTTGCCCTTTAAAATTTCTAATGGGTAGGATGTGAATCAAAGAACATGTCCACACAGTTTTAAATATGTGAGTAAAGCAATTTAAATCAGTTACAAAATTCACTTTGCATAATAATGTCAAATGTCTAGATATGTGGAAATCATACATCTGTTCAATTTGAGTTTTTTCCTTTAAAGCAAGTAAAAATAGACAAATTTTATAGTAAAGTGAATTTTCAGTCTCAGATGTTAACCTTAATTCTTCCATAGTCAGATGAGAGCATATCCAGAGTGATATTAGAGAAAGGTTTTTTAAATAAAATCATAGAAATAATGCTCTGTGCTTCTGTCACAGTTATTCTTAGCAGTTCCAAATATACAAGATATTCTCATGGTGTGCTAAAACTTCTTTGTCATGAAAGACAGAGTTAGCAAATAAAATTAGAAAAAGAAAATTCAAACTATAATATATCATCAATATATTTATAATAAAATCCAAGTCTGTGACTCTTTCCTTATAACATTCTAAAATATAATACATTTCTTGGAAAATGTCACACCCTATATATGTGGAGAAAGCACACCAGAAACAGCATTCTGAGAACATCAGTGACAACACTGTTAAGACACTCTGAGATTATGCATTTAATATTCTCTATTAAGGTCTCTTAGCTCCCATAATTTCCCCCAAATAGCATTATGAAGTCATATAAGGGTAGTGAGAAGGAAACAAAACTACTGAAAATATCCTCCAAAAAAAATGAAAAGATGCCAAAAATCGCATGAGGACTTAATAACCATAGTATTTACATTGGAAAATAATGCTTCTGCCAGAAACAGTACACTTTTTACTAGCCAGGCATTTTTTTCATGTTTAATTTTATACACAGGCTTTTTGCCTGGATTTATCATTAAATTATTTTCCTCTCAACCTCCCCTAAGTTTTGTTCCCCTGCTTTTACTAATACCAAATCATTTGAATTCCACATCAACAGCAAAAAAGTAAAAGCTAACTTCTATATAGTGCTGACTGGGTCAAGTTCTCATCACTGAAACAACCCTAGGAGCTAGATACTATTATGTCACTTTTTACAATGTGAGAGCTGAAGTACAGAGAGGTTAAATAATTGCCCAAAGTCACACAGCTGCTAAGTGGCAAAGCTGGGATTTGAACCCTAGTGGGCTGGCTCCAGAGCCCATGCTTTTATTAGTACTCTCAACTGCCTTCTTTTAGCATTTATAGAACTCGCAGAGCAGCAACTCAGTGATTTCAGTCCAAATTCGTCAATTTTGCAAGTCACAGAACCTATTTTCCCTTTGGACAAATCTTTCCTGAGCACAGCTAGATTCATGTTTTAGTGTCTGTACACAAGGCACAAAAGCAGATGAAAAAAATACAAAAATATTGGTTCTAATCCTGAAAGATTCAGAGTTCTTAAGTAAGATAAAGTTGTAGAAATTCCATCAGTTATCTGATGAGGGGAGGAGCTGTGGCATTTTCTCCCCTCGCTTCTCTCTGTTCCATCATGCTCCGGAGCCCACCTCTCCTGTCCGGGGCCTTGCCCCAGGACCACCCTAACACATTAACTCATCACCGTGTCTCCTGTCTCTGATGCAGCAGGTAGATCTGCCATCTACCTGCCATCTACTGAAGTAGAACATCTTCAGTCTCTCCTGTCTGACTCACAGGGGAAAGTCCAGACTCCTTAGGCAGCTCTGAAGACCCTAAATAATCTGCCACAGCCCCAGAGTCAGCTCCTACCAGCTCCTCAGCACCCTCTGTTCCCAACATACAAGCACCCCCGGGCTCTTCTGCCTTCCCTCAGGTCATTGTCTTCTCTTCTCTCTCCTTCCTTCTAGACTCCTAAAGTCATGTGCATCCTCTAAGGTCTAATTCATGTGCCTTCTTCTCCCTGAGTCCTCCTCCACCTCTAACTCCTTTCATCAGAGGTAAGAGATTCCTCCTTTCTGTGCTCCTGGGCCTTTGAACCTGCCTCTATCAGAGCATTCACAGCAATTTTGGCAGCCTTCTGGAGCACAAGGGAGCCTTCCACAAGTAACCGGCTCTGTGCCTGTGTCCCTCGGGATTTAACAAAGTGCTGATTGAACTAGGGAAGCCTCTGTCTTAAGGCAGAGTACGCTGCCAGCTCCCTGGCCTGCAGGCTGCACCACGGAGGCAGCGCTGCCCCAGCTGACATCTGTCTCTCCAGAGAAGCCACTGCCCACACTGTCACCTTGCCCCCTCGCCGTGCACATGGGATGGGGAGCCGCAATGTGCTGGGACACATGCACTGGTGGGAGCAGGTGGTGGGCTCCTCTGAAGGTTAAGTTTGGGCTCTGCTGACAAACCTACATCCTCTCTTCCAAAGGCAGGTGGAAAAGGTCACACGATATCCCCTGAAACACGCCAACCCCACGTGCGTGCCTGGATGACTCTTTACCGCTTTCCCAGATTTTATTAGTTTCTCTACGTGCAATACCCAGAAGTGAAGGAGCATGTTTCTGAAACCGGAGTTCAAACAAGCTTCCGAAGGTGGCCCAGGCCGGGGTCAGGAGGTGCACAGGTGAGCAGCCTCTGGCCAGGCAGACAGGGCCTGATCTGGGCCGCTGTGGTTCCCACCCGTCGAAGCATCTCTTCCTGTATCCTTCTCTAATCCCGCATCCTAACCGCATTCACCCGTCTCTCCCAACAATACCTCATGCTGTTGTGCACAGGATGGATCAAACTGAATTCTGGTCCCTTAAAATGCTCCCAACTTAGGTGAAATGAGACATAAATTAACATTAAAATACAATGTGGGGAGCAATGTTATACTGCGGTCTTTTAAAAGCAGGAAGGATCTGTGCTTGCCTGGGAAATTAGAGAAAATTTCACGTAGATGGTGGCCTTCTAATTGAAGGATGAGGTCAAGATGTGACCTTCTGTTCATCCCCAAAATGCCAGCCAGATCTAAGTTTGCCTCATTCCATAGCATCAACTCACTCACCCTGTGCAGAGCCCGTACGTACAAAGAACTCACAAAGACCAGCAAGATACAGGCCCATGGAGGCATCACGGGGTAATGGGAAGAGGGAAGCATGGCAGACAACTTCAACTGAAGCTGAAGCTCATTATTCTTCCTTCAACGACACTGACTGAACACACACTGCCCACCTGGCATATTAAGTCCAGAATGATGCGCCGACCTGAGAGTGTGCCACCTTCTCACGCTCAGGGGCTGGAGAGGGGACAGCTATGACCTCAGATGCATGACCACCTGCCCCCAGTGCCCTGGGAGAGTGGGGCCTGTCATGGGCTGTGTGTGGATGGGACAGGAGGTCAGACAGGGCAGGCCTCTGCAGAACCAGCGGGGCTGAACACAGCCCCCTGGAGAGGGGAGTACCACAGGGGCTGAGAAGGGAGGCTGGGAGCCATTCTAAGCTGCAGAGCGATCAGGTCATGCTTCTGTGTTACTCTCTTCCCCAGCTTGAGGAGTAGAAGAGGGGTAGGTCAGCTTGGAACACGGCAGGGAGTGGGAGGCGGGAAGACGTGGAAGTAAGGGACACTGAGGAGGTAAAATGAGCAAACTCAGACTCAAGAGGAGAGGGGAGGGCGAGAGGAGACTCCAGGAAGACTCTGACATTTACCTGTATCGCTGAGCCTGCTCCCCCACACTTCAGCTTCTCATGGAGGTTTCCCGTGACTTGTCCATCAGCGGGCCACACAGGCTTTGGAGAGGGTTTGTAGAAGAAAAACTTGCTGGGCTCGTACATATGTGAAAATCTCTTCTTGCATTCTTATTACATATAGGTGACCTATGGCAGAGGGAGGACTAAAACTAGCCCAGCTTTTGTAGAGAATTGTTTTTCCTAATTTTAATGCCAGGTACTCATAAGATTTGGTTTTTATGCATTTTATTCTTGGTTTTTCTGAAGTTAATGGAAGTGTTTTTCTCCTACATTGTTTTTCTTTTCTAATCTAATGGATAAACCTCCCTCTAATTATCAAGGCAATGCCTAATTTCCACGATGCCCCAGAATCTCCTCTCAGGACACACAGTGCACTTTCTTTTTCTCTTCATCCACCTTTGAGTGAGCTTGGTAGACAAGGCCTAGGCGTACAGTAACCAAAACGTCTGGATTGTGTGCGAGTTATCTAGTGCTACGTGACAAATGTCCCACAGTCAGTGACATAAAACAGCAACTACTTTACGATGCTCTCAGACTCTGCAGCTCAGGAGCTCAGACACACAGAGCACCCGTGGGAATGGCTTGTCCCTGCTGAGCTTCTCCAAACACACACCTGGTGTCGGTCAGCACTTGGATGACCTCAGTGAGTCTGTCAACTGAAGCACCTGCACGAGGCCTCTCCGTGTGGCTTCTTCTGAAGGGAGTGTCCCAAGAGTGAGTGTTCCCAGAGGACCAGGTGGAAGCCCTTTGTTATTCAGTCTTGAAAGTGACACGGCTCCCCTTCTGCCATGTTCTATGGGTAGGAACAATCAAAACCCACCCAGAGCAAGGTGAGGGCTCAAAGACCGCATTTCTCCGTGGGAGAAATGTCACAGACTTGGGGGTCAAATTTTAAAACTGCCACAGGAGGGCACTGGTCTGATGTGGACACCGCTCCTCACAAGGTACGCTGCCAAATCCCAGGCCAGCCGATTACTGTGTGTGCTGCTCCCTGAGCTGGTCTGAGGCCAGGCTCAGCCCCTCCACAGACCCAGCCCCTCAGCAACTGGAGTCCTTCCTCCCTCATCTGCATGGAGTAGGGGTGAGGTGGAGGAAAGGGTTAGCTACACCCACCCCTCCAGGCCCGCTGGGAGTCAGCAAGTAGCAGAGGCTCATGTGCACGGCACCTGGCCTCACCTCTCTGCTGAAGCGGCATTTATCTGTTGGAGGGCTGCCGGAGTGGCCTATCACCTTACTGTAACAGTCAGGCTGGCGTTAGCCTTATTCTTACAAGCCTTTAGAAGCCCCACCCTGCTCACCCCTGTTCTCTCCCTCTCCCTTCTTACCTACAACCTTTTACTTGAAGCACCTACAAATCTCAGAATGCAGGATTCCCCAGCCATTCCCCCTCCTGCCAAATTAAAGACTAACAGGCCCTAGTTTGTTTGCTTTTCTTTGGGAAAATTGTCCAGGAAAACAAATGTATCCTCTGATATTCAGGTCTGGAGAAGGGAGTTTCTAGCTCTCTGCTTTTCTCTATGATGTTTGTGGATTCAAAGAAAGCATCTCCTAGGAAGTTTGGGTGATTCCACTATATAATTGTAAAATTCTAACTGACAGGATAAGGAAGTAGTAAAGAGACCTTGGAAAGCTCTAATTCCCGGTCAACATAATGAGAAAAATAATTTCCCCTTGCACGCTAGTGATAATCTCAAGATTCACCAGAAAGTCAGCAATTTCTTCACAGAGAACTCTGTATTTATGGTGTGTCATCAAACTCTGGGCTGCTTCTAAAAAGGGGCAGAGCTGGGCTTAATGGTATCACTTTTATCTCTTGAACTGATTTAGCAGGCTTTCAGATGGCTCTGGCAGGGTAATGAGGGGCACTTCCCAGCTGGCACTGGGCAGTAGTGATCTCTGGTGATGCTGGTATTCCCTGGGGTGCAGTGGCTGGAAAGTGGGGACAGAAGTGGGCCCATTGCGTCTGTGGGATACAGTTTTTTACAGAAATAGACTTTTCCCCTTGGTCTAGCTGAAACTAGCTGAAACTAACACCATCTTCAAGGTCTGACTCAAGTGCAACTTAGTCCAAGAAATTGTCCCTGGTGACCCCAGACCACAGACATGTCACCTTTCTCTCCATTCAAACTGCATTCACAGTCAGAGCACAGAGATAAACATCTAGTTGTTTGCATTTACATGTATGTCATTTGTCTTCACCAAATTTCCTTACCTAGATGGTGAGATTCTTGAGATGAAGTATTTAGTCCAGTATCGTCCAGAAATCCCTCCTTCAAAGTGATGGAATTTCATTAAAAACTGATGTGCAGTAACAACAGTAATACTAGGCCGCCATGTCTGATGGACTGATTAGTTGGTTGATTAAAGGCCTTTTAAGGTGACAAAGCTCCCAGGAAGAACAAAAGGTCCTTCCTTGGCTTGCCCAGGGTCCCCAGTTCCAACTCACTTTTCATGCTGAATGAGAGACTCTCACTGTCCAATTTATGTGACACGTAACCTTGGCCATCCATCTTTCTTTTTCTGAAGCCCGCATTGGGACTAAAAAAGAATCTTCTTTCTAGCTCATTCTGGGGCACCTTCCAGTCTGGGAAGAATTCCTCTCCTGGTTTTAGGAAGACTGAGAACACTAAAGGGTCCACTAACCCTTTAGCCATGGAATGTCACAACCAGTGGGAAAAAACAGATGATTGCTTCTGCAAGTTCCCTGACGAACCGCAGAGCCCCCTCCACACATCTTACAGGCTCACAGGGCACCAAATAACTCTAACTTCAGAGGGAGAGCCAGAGGCAGCGATGTTCATAGAAAAGGCCAGCTGTCATTTTTAAAGAGAAGAACACTAATTTCCAGAAAGCTAAACCCAAGATATTTGATAATGGAATCATTAATCTATTTTTTGGTGACTTCTCCAACTCACTTTCCCTGCCTATAAATTATCTAAAGCTCTGTGAAATTATTTTTAACTTCAAGGTGCCTTCCGCAAATGGCCTTACCTCGGCCTCCTCCACATCTTCTGGACACCATCGGAGGGAGCTGTTCCCGAAGCGACCCTCTCTGCTGTGCTTCTGGCCACACCCTCTTTCTGGGACCCGCAAATCACAGCTGCCCTTGGGGTGGCCAGCTCCATAGAGGAGAGCCCAAGCAGAGCTGACTGGCCACCAGGGTTCCCTCTTAAGCCTGAGACCAGCTTAGGCCTGGGCCAGCTATGGCCACTGACTCTAGTCAGGGCTCTCAGACCCGGAGGGCTTCCTTCCCAGTGACATATGGTGGCCTGAGCAGGAAAGCTGGGCTTTCCGATCCTCCTTTCTGAGGCTAACTTTCCTCATCTGTCCAATGAGAGTAGTGGCCTCAATCATCCCTAGACCCATGTCCTCCCCCAGGTTGTGACTTTAACCCATTACAGACTCTGTGATAAGTGCTACGTTAAAACTCAGCACAGGCAGTTTTATCCTATATGTTCTGGGGAAATAATCCTTTCTATGTACAAGCCTTCGCCGTGAGACCTCCCCTACCATGCCCCCACCTGGACGTCAGCGACCTCCTCCAGCCCAGCCTCACAGGCTCTCAGCTTCTGTTCTCCAGCATGCAGATTCACACACCTTCACTGCATGCCCAACTCCGCCTCCTCCAGAGAGAAGGTTCTTACTTGCCATGTGTCACCATCACTGTCACCAGATACAGCTCTGGCACCAGGGAGCTGGAGCATTTTGCCAGCAATACAGCTGACATCCAGGTCTTCTGGTCCCAAGAAGGCTCACTCAGTGGTTCAGGGCCCTCCCAACGTGGGAAAACTTCCCTACAGGCCAGATCTCACTTTGACTCTTTTCCTCACAAGGAAATGGAAATGTCAGGACAAAGGGGCTTTAATATCCCTTTAATTCCTACAAAATTGGTAACAAGGAACACCTGGACATCACACTCATGGTCCAGAACCAGATCGACTTGACTCCTATATTGTGCAAAAAGCAGATGGGGGTGCCTGCTACCAAAGCCAAGCCTCCACAGGGTAAGCCAGCAAGCACCCCAAACAGGGGAGGGGGAGTGTCTGAAGGCTTCTATTACTTTTATGAGGACTGTACTGTGGGATCAACAGTGACATCCAAGCACAATTCTTATATCATTTGAGGCTGGTTCAGTAGACACACCCAATCAAAAAATTCTTATCTCATACAGGAAATAGATTTTTCTTTCTATTCTTCCAAAAGCTCTATAAAGGGAAGCATAAATAATTTCTGTACAAAAAGGGACTTCTCCCAGGGCACCTAGAAACATCACACGTCCCTCTTCTTTCCTCTGCTGCAGTCTGCCAAGCCTGTCTTCTAGGAAGAGGCACACACACACACCCACCCCCGCACTTCCTTGCTTAAGAACACGGTCACTGCCTGTTGCCCACATTTTCTTCCCATGCAAAGGAAGGATTGTTATAGAGGCATTCCAGAGCCTCCAAAGGGTGTCCTACAAAAATGCCAGAACATTTAGCATGCACACACACGCACTCACACGCACACACACATTTCACTCTGGTGTTGGAAAAATTCCTGGTATATGAAAGTCTTAAGATGAATCCTGAAAATGAATCTGTGTTTCCACAGGCAAAAAGGAAGAACATATGGGAAAGGGAGAACCACATGACTTTGACATTTAATGACCTGCTTAGGGGACGGTTACCAGCTTAGGCCAGAGCACCTGGTTGAGGCTTGTCTATGCCCATCACTCACTATGACCTTACCTGTCACTTAGCGCCTCAGCCCCCGTTTCCACATTCATCTATTGGGGACCGTATTAATCCTAGCCCAGCTGCATCACAGGGTGCATATGGTAAAAGGATCTAGAAGCCTGTGTAAGGAGTAACTTGCTAGAGTAATGTCAGTTGTTTCTATTATCAAAATCAGTCAAACATTCAGAAACATTAGTAGTTTACATTTGTTCAATAAGATGAGGGGCTCAAACATGGAAGACTTTGAATGCTAAACTGATTCACAAACAGTACTTAGACAAAAGGAATCCATGAAGGATAAAGAGAACGTGTATTTACTGAGCAACTGCTATGTGCCAGGCACAAGATTTTGTGAAGCTGGTGCTAGACATTTACATTTCACTGATGAGAAAATGGAGGCTCTCAGAGGGTGAGCGATTTACATATGGACATCACCTGGTGAGTGGAGGGGCCTTACCTGAGAGCCAGGTCTCTGTGCCTCCAAAGGGAGTTACTTAGCAGGAAGGAGGAGTGGGTCATATCCCCAGAGCTCTCACATCAAGATCCCCTGACAGTGCAGAGGCCCCAGGAGTGTCTCACACGTGTGTCGGGCCTGTTCAATTAAGAGTTGTTTTCCAGTCCCCCATACCTATCTGCCTTCTCTAATTCTGTCCTGTGACCATTTTCCCCTTAGAGAATGTCTCCTCATTGTTTGAGTCCTGCCCAGTTTCCTTCCACTCCATTCCCATAAACCCTGTGTGCACATCCCTGTACTGCACTCCTCCTGCTATGGGGAAATGCATCAGCTCTGTGCATTCTTTCAGGAAAAAAAAAATTACTCATGTCTTCCAAAAATATGGAACCAACAACTAATTATTCCACATCTGCTTTGTTTCAAAAATGAACATGGACAAGGCCAGGGTATTATCTCCAGACTATTCTAAAAAGCTCTCAGCACTCCCAGGACTCACAAAGGATATATGAGCAATCGTTCAGTTAATAGATTACAACCTATTTCTGTATGACTCCCACAGATAGCCTTGCAGCCGGGAATCTGGAAAGATCCAGCAAGAAGAAGTTGACTCTAACCTTGATTAGACCAAAGGTCAAGTAAATAATTAAAATTCTTATGCCAAAGAGGGTTGAAACAAAAGTCATACTCAGGTACAGAAAAGGAACGGAAAATAGTTTGATAGTGCATTTCCCATAAGAGGTTGAACAAAGAGAAAGCAAAGGCTGAGCAAGTTTCAGCCTTCTGTGTAATATTAGCAAAATCTACCCCCATCATTTCTTGTTTCCTCTCCCCACCACCATGTCAGTCTTACCTTCTCTGTAAAAGTTCATCTTACCCTAGCTAATCAATCTAAACCTCTTTTTTTTTTTAATTGAAAGTGATCCCTGACATGCAGTTCCACTCACATCTGGGTTTCAAGCCACCTGCTCTCAAAATTCAAAAGCAAAATGGGATGGAAATCAAATTTTCACAAAACTTAGAAGCTCATAACTGGGCCAATCTTGCAAATTACAATTGAGTTCGGAGAGAGATATTCTATATTATCTGTTTGCAAACATTGATGATTCATATCTCAGATTCATTCTTAGGTTTTTAATCTAATCCTCTTTTATTTATTTATTGAAACATAAGGCAAGTGTGTGTTAGAAAAAATCCAAATACTACATAAAGGTAAAAAAATGAAGAGCAAATCTCCCTCACAAACCAGACCCCCAAACTCCTTGCAAGATGTAACCATCATTTATAGTTTCTGTGTGCCTCTCCAGTTCCCTTGCATGTGCAATCCCTGTGCTTAGCTGTGTATGTTTACGTATCCTTCTTATGTCAAATGAGAGCATCAGAACCCACTCCTCTGCATCTAGCTTTTCTTTACTGTAACAATACATTTCAGCACATACAGACCAACTAATTCTTTTTCAAGACTGCATTGTATTTTATTTTATGGAAGAATGAGAAAGCATTTTACCAAACCGCTATAGCTTGGCATTTAAGCGCTTTCCATCTTTGGCCTTTACAGATAATATCACACCCTTGTTTAAGTGCCTTTTTGGACACGCTGGAGTGTGCCTTGTGGAATAAATTCTTAGAGGGGCAATTTTAAGATCCAAGAATCTGTCTTTTATTCATTTGTTGGAAACTGCTAAATTGCTCTCCAAAGCAATGCACAAATTCGCACTCTTGCCAAAGTGTAAGAGAGGCCCTTTCCCCTCCTCTTGCCAAACAGGCTATTGACAGGCAATTTACTCTTTGGCTGACAGGTGAACAACAGTATGCTATTGGTTGTGTTGCTGTTGTTATTTTTAGTCTTTTCTTCGTGGATTGCTTTGCCTGTTGTCAGTTTTTCTATTGGGTTTTGCTAATTTGGTGATGGATGAGAAACCCCTGGCTTTACCCTAGTGACATGTTTTTTCTGACATGTGTAACAAATATTTTTCCAGTTTGACTTGTCTTTTCATTTAACTTCTGCCATTTTTTTCCTTTGGCGATTTTTTTTTTATGTGTTCTCATATCTGTTATTTTCCCTTATAATTTCTGGGTCTTGTTTTATTTTGCTTAGAAGGCCTCACCCACTCTCTTGACAGACATAAAACAAGACTCAAGTAAATGGACAGACATGTTTCGGTCTGGGAGAGGGAGAGGAATTCTTAGGATATGTCATATAGTAATAATTAATATAATCATAATAAAAATCCAAACATTTTTCTTTTTAGAAACTTGGTCTTAAAATTTTTTTTCAATATCAAGACTAAATATACAAGAGTAATCGACAAAAATCAGAGAAATAAGTAGTTGGAAGTGGAAAGTTAGTGAGGTTTGTACTGCCAGATGTTAAAAGCTAGAAAATAATTAAAATTCAGTGGTTCAGCCACTAAAAAGAAATGACAGTTATGTAACATGATAGAAGTGTTAACTACTGCCATAATGGCAATCATATTACACTATATAAACTTACCAAATGAACATGTTGTACACCTTAAATTTACACAATGTTATGTCAAATACATTTCAATTTTAAAAATCCAGTAGTTCAGATGCAGAAATAAATGAATAGAATAAGACAGAATCAAGAAATGCAAGCAAAAATAAATGAAAGTATTGAATTTTATAAATGTGACATTTCAGTAAGAGAGGGGAAATGAACTATCGAATAAGCGGTACCATGAAAATGAGCTAGATTTGGAGCGGAGGGCGGGGAGCAGGAAGCACAACCTCCTACCTAAATCCGCATACCAAACTTACTTGCAGTTGTGGCAAACATTCAAACATAAATGAAATTTATAACTGCACAAAGAGAATATATTTTTATAATGCTGGGCTATACAAAACCTTTCTAAAGATGCACAGAACTAATTAATAGCAAAGGAAGAGATGGACAAGTTTGACTATGTAAAACATAAGTCGTTCCACAAAATCATCATGACCAAAATCAAAAGACACTATAAAAACTTGGGAAAATATAATACACATGACAAAGAGTTATGTATCCACAAGAGGCAAAGAATTTTTTCAAATAGTTAAGACAGTAAGGAGATAAAGATAATGATAGAAAATAATATATTAGAAAGTAATAAGAAAATGAATACATAAAACCAAGAGTTCAGATTTGGCATAAATACATTAAACATACTATTTGCTTGCTTAGCAGTCTTTTTTCATTTTTACTTTCTCCTCCTTTCATCTTTCTTCCTTGCAGCCACATCAGCCTCCAAGCTCATGTTCCCACACTCAAGGAGTCCATGCTTACAACCAGTTATGTCTACTTCCATATTGCCCCCTGCTCTTATAATCATACACAAATATATACTCATCTTTGGTGTTTGTGTGTATAAATGTACAATACTTAAATATTAGTGTGCATGGTAGATGGATAGATATGACTCTTCAACAATTGTTTGATTACTCAAATGGAATCGTACTACATGTGATTTCTTCATTTTGCTTTTCTCACTCAACAATAACAGATAGAAATTCCTCTAATTTAATTTTCCTCCCTCTTGCCCTCCTTCCCTTTCCTCTTCCCCTTCCCCCACCTCTACTCCTCCCCCTCCTCCTCCTTTCTCTCTCTCTCTCTCTCCTTTTGTCAGCTGCATAAGAGTTTATGATATAAACAGAACTACTGTTCCCTAATTGAAAAATGTTTAGCCCCTATGAACAAAGCTGTAATAAACATCTTTGTCCAAAGATCCTTATATATGGTACTTTCACTTTATGGGACATGGAACTTATCCATATTTTTTTAATCTTTCCATATTAGTATTATAGGTCACAATATTTCTCTCTCACCTTCTGTAGGATTTCCCTCCCTAAATATAGCTGGGACAGTTTGAGGCAAGAATTATCTTTTTCTCCTTATAAATGATTTTCTTCTTCCTGGATGCTTATAGGATTTATATTCATTTTTAAAGTTTAGTCACTTTCAAAGAAAATGTCTTGGTTAATGATTACTTCTTACATATTTTTCCTAAGATGTGATAAGTACTCTTGATCTAAAATATAGTTTTTTTTGTCATTTCAAGAAAGTTTTTTCAAACCCTTCCTAAATAAAATTTTCTGTTTTCATGTATTCTTCTATTTCAAGTACATCAATTAATTTTTATGATAGAGTGTATTTGGCTGTCATCTGTACTTACCAAAGTCTCCAAATCATTCTTTATCCTTCACATCCTGTGTAATTTCTAAAATTTCATCCATATTTCAATTCCATGTTTTTCTTGTTTAAAGACTTTTTTAGAGCAGTTTTAGAAGTACAACAAAACTGAGAGGGAGGTACAGCGATTTCCCATAAATCCCCTGCCCACATACATGCATAGCATCCCCCATTATCAACAACCCCCACCAGAGTGGTGCATTTATTTCTTACAACTGAGGAACCTACATCGACACATCATAATCACACAAAGTCCACAGTTTACCTTAGGGTTCACTTTCAGTATTGTACATTGTATGGGTTTAACCAATGTATAGTTATATATATCTATCATTATAATACCATACAGAGTATTTTCACTACCCTAAAAATTCTCTGTGCTCCACCTATTCATCCCTCCCACTCCCTTACCCCTGGCAACCATTGATCTTTTTATTGTCTTCATAGTTTTGCCTTTTCCAATACGTCGTATAGTTGGAATCATATAGTATGTAGCCTTTTCAGATTGGCTTCTTTCACTTAGTAATAAGTACTTAATGTTCCTCCATGTCTTTTCATGGCTTGACAGCTCATTTGTTTTTAGTGCTTAATAATATTCCATAGCCTGGACGTACCACAATTTACTCGTCCATTTACCTGCTGAAGGACATCTTGGTTGCTTCTAAGTTTTGGCAATTATGAACAAAGTTGCTATATACATTCATGTGCAGGTTTTTGTATTTGGTGTTGACATGTTTTCAACTCCTTTGGGTAAATACCAAGAAGTGCAATGGCTGGATTGTATAATAAGATTATTAGTTTTGCAAGAAATTACCAAACTGTCTTCCAGTGTAGCTATACGATTTTGCATTACTACCAGCAGTGAATGAGAGTTCCTGTTGCTCCACATCCTCACCACCATTTGGCATCATCAGTGTTCTGAATTTTGACCATTTTAATAGGTGTGTAGTGGTACCTCATTGTTGCCTTAATTTGAATTTACCTGAGGACATATGATATGGAGCAACTTTTCACAGGGTTAGTTGCCACCTGTACATCTTCTCTGGTGTGATATCTGTTAAGGTCTTTGGCCCATTTTTTAATCAGGTTGGTTTTTCTTCCTACTGTTGAGTTTTAAGAGTTCTTTGTATATTTTGAAAAAAAAAATTTTTAATAAAAAAAATTTTAAAGAATAGTTCTTTGTATATTTTGGGTAACAATCCTTTATCAGGTATGTATTTTGCAAATATTTTCTCCCAGTCTGTGGCTTCTCTTAATTCTCTTTATATTGTCTTTTGAAGAGCAGAAGTTTTTAACTTTGATGAAGTCCAGCTTATCAATTATTTATTGCATGGATCGTGTCTTTAGTTTTATATCTAAAAATGTGCCACCAGACTCAAGGTCATTTAGGTTTCCTTCTATGTTATCTTCTAATAATTCATAGTTTTGCATTTTACATATAGGTCTGTGATGCATTTTGAGTTAATTTGTGTGAAGGATGTAAGATCTATGTCTAGGTTCTTTTTTTTTTTTTTTTTTTTTGCCTATGGATGTCTAGTTTTTCCAGCATCATTTGCTGAAAAGACTGTCTTTGCTCCATGGTATTGCCTTTGCTCCTTTGTCAAAGATCAGTTGACTGTATTTATGTGGGTTTATTTCTGGGCTCTCTATTCTGTCCCATTGATCTATTTGTCTATTCTCTCGCCAGTACCACACTGTCTTGATTACTGTAGTTTTATAGTAAGTAAGTCTTGAAGTCAGCTCGTGTAAATTCTCCAGCTTTGTTCTTCTCCTTCAATATTGTGTTGGCTTTTCTGGGTCTTTTGACTCTCTATATTAACTTTAGAATCAGCTTATCAGTATCCATAAAATATCTTACTGGAATTTTGGTTGAGATTTTATTGAATCTATAGATCATTTGGGGAAGAACTGACATCTTAACAATAGTGAGTCTTTCTATACATAAACATGGACTATTTCTCCATTTATTTAGTTTTTTTTTGATTTCCTTCATCAGAGTTCTATGGTTTTTCTCATATAGATCTTGTACATATTTTTTAGATTTACACCAAAGGTATTTCAGTTGAAGGGTACTAATGTAAATGGCATTGCGTTTTTTAATTTCAAATTCCACTTGTTCATTGTTGGTATATAGGAAAACAATAGAGATTTTTATGTTAACCTTGTATCTTGCAACCTTGCTATAATCACTTATTAGTTCTAGGAGTTTTTTCATGGATTCTTTCATATTTTCTACATAGACAATCATGTCTTCAGAAAAGACAGATTTATATCTACCTTTTTAATCTGTATACCTTTTATTTCCTTTTCTTGCCTTACCGCAATAGCAAGAACTTGCAGTACAATGTTGAAAAGGAGTGAGAGGGGACATCCTTGCCTTATACCAGATCTTAATGGGAAAGCTTCAAGTTTCTCACCATCAAGTATGATGTTAACTGTAGCGTTTTCATAGATAGTCTTTACCAAGTTGAGAAAGTTGCCCTCTATTCCAAGTTTACTGAAAGTTTTTATCACAAATGGGTATTGGATTTTGTCAAATGTTTTTTCTGCATCTGTTGATACGATCATGTGATTTTTCTTTTTTAGTCTGCTGATGCAATGGGTTACATTAATTGATTTTCAAATGTTGAACCAGCCTTGCATACCTTGGATAAATCCCACTTAGTCATGGTGTATAATTCTTTTTATATTTTTTTTGGATTTGATTTGTTAATATTTTGTTGAGAATATTTGCATATAGGTTCATGAGAGATATTGGTCTGTAGTTTTCTTTTCTTGTAATGTCTTTGTCTGACTGTGGTATTAGGGTAATGTGGGACTTAAAGAATGAGTTAGGAAGTGTGTGCCCTCTGATTAAAGTGTATGCTTTAATCCTCTGAAAGAGGTTGTAAACAATGGTATCATTTCTTCCTTAGATGTGAATTCACCTGTGAACCCATTTGGGTGTGGTACTTTCTGTTTTGGAAGGTTATTAAGTTTTTGTTCAGCTTTCTTAATAGATATTAGGCCTACTCAAATCATCTATTTCCTCTGTAAGTTTTGGCAGGTTGTGTTTTTCAAGGAATTGATCCATTTCATTCAGGTTATCAAATTTGTGGGCATAGAGTTCTTCATAGTATTCCTTTATTATCTTTTTTCATTTCCATGTACAATTCCATTTTTTACAATGTCAACCTTAATAAATTCAGTAGTCCTAAAATGTTCTCCACTTATTAATTCTCCTGTCATTTCATTCTTTAATCTCTAGGTTACAGGGCTCAAGGTTGTATTCCCTTGAAAGTATAAGTATTTATTTTTAAAATTATCTTATTAGGTAAGATATTTAGGTATCTTACTAAGCAAGTGCTATTTCAGAAGGATTTTATCATATTCTGCCAGATGCATTCTTCAAATTTTTAGAAAAGGAGGTATAGAATTTTTTCCATTTTGTTTTTGTTTTTCTTTGATCTTCTGCTTAATTTTTTTTTTTTTTTTGAGGTACGTGGGCCTCTCACTGTTGTGGCCTCTCCCGTTGTGGAGCACAGGCTCTGGACGCACAGGCTCAGTGGCCATGGCTCACGGGCCTAGCCGCTCCGTGGCATGTGGGATCTTCCCGGACCGGGGCACGAACCCCTGTCCCCTGCATCAGCAGGCATACTCTCAACCACTGCGCCACCAGGGAAGCCCTCTTCTGCTTAATTATTTTTTATATTCATCTCAGGTCTGTTATTTGCCCCCAAAGGTTTAAATAAATTTTCCTCACCTCTCCTCTCTGTTTATTTGAAGTATTTGGAATTCCATTTTAATTCACCTATTGGCTTTTTAGCAATATTTCATTGCACTACATTTTTAGTGCTACTTAGAGATTATGATACATTTCCTTAAGTTTTACAGCCTAGAGTTAATATTGTACCACCTTACATAAAATGTAGAAACCTTTAGGCCATATAGGATTTAGACAACATTTGAACCTACCCTTAACACAGGAACTAGAGTGCTTGAAGTTTATGGGATTTTTGCTTTTGCTTTTTTTTTTTTTTCATTTTCCAGCCATCTGAGGAAGAAAGTAAAGGGAAATTCTTTATCTTGAGTATTTTTCTTAAATTCCAAAAAAGAAACAAACCATTCCCTTTCATTTCTTGTTCTTCCTCTCCATTAGTGGACATATGCAAGCAAGAGTATTCACACATTCAACACGTGAGCATACACACACACACACACACTCTACTATACACCTGTACAAACGAAGGTTCTCTTGCTGCATATTTTTGTTTTCAAATACTGTTGTCATGTGGACGTCAATAAGAAAAAGTTTTAACCTTCATAAACATTGTAACTGTGATAAAGAGCCAAATGAAGTGGAAAATGCACTCTAGTATCATGTATCATGGGCCCCCTTTTTTGGGGGGGGCTCTGTTTGGTCTTCGTTGCTGTACGTGGGCTTTCTCTAGTTGCAGCAAGCAGGGGCTACTACTCTTCGTTGCAGTGCGCGGGCTTCTCATTGTGGTGTCTTCTCTTGTTGCAGAGCATGGGCTCTAGGCGCGCGGGCTTCAGTAGTTGTGGCGCGAGCTCAGTAGTTGTGGTTCGCAGACTCTAGAGCACAGGCTCAGTAGTTGTGGCTCATGGGCTTAGTTGCTCCATGGCATGTGGGATCTTCCCAGACCAGGGCTTGAACCCATGTCCCTTGCATTGGCAGGCGGATTCTTAACCACTGCACCACCAGGGAAGCCCATGGGCTCCAGTTTTATGACTACTAAGTCCCCTCAAATCCAAAGATGTTCTGGCTCTAGAAGGTGCTGTTCTCAAGTATGTGAAACATCCCATCAGATGTTTAATTTGGTCTGTTGTGCCCATAATGACCAGTAGGCTGAGCTCTGTTTCATATAGTCAACCAGTGGCTTTGCTTGGCAGAAAACATCTGAGTGTGGGTCATCCCGTGCTGGAGCACAGGGCATCAGGGAGAGAGGTGGGGCAACAGCACTGCTCCAAGCTCTTTTGCAAGGGCAGAAGTTGTCCCTGTGATAAGTGAGCAGTCAGAGTTATGTTCCATCTGAAACTCTCAGGATATTTGACAGCCAAAGTCTTCCAACTGCAGCCATCAAGTCCTCTAGGTAGGTAACAGGGACCTTAAAACTTCCAAGCTTCTCCATTGACGGAAATTATCAGTCATCTTTTTTTAAAGAAAAAGTAAATTTCAAACTGATGTTGGCTTCAGGCACATGAGATGCTACTGGCCATCAGAACCTTCAACAGGTACTGAACCGATGTAACAACATTGTGTTTTATTTTTAGGCAATTACTCATTCATTGGAGAAAGCATAATGAGTAAAACTATTTCTCTTATGGTGACTGTTTAACTCCTAACATTTTCAGAGGCTTCCAATATTTTCACAGCTGTCCTATTTCCTCTTAAGAACGAGTTGATCAACGTTCCATTAGTTAGCTTTCCACTTCAATAGATCCCTCATTCTTTCCTTCCCTCTCCTGCTGCTTTTAACTAATCTTTTAAATTTTTTTATACAAGTAATACATACCCAAAGTAAAAAATTCAAACACTATAGAAAAGCATAACACAAAAATGAAAAGATCCTCTGCCCTAAGCTCCTGCACTCCCAGAGGCAGTCATCACAAACACCCGGTTCTTTCTAGAACTTTCCCTGCATACACAATCCGAGAAACACAGATCAATAGATTAATAAAAAATGGCTGAATAATGATATATTTAATTTTCTGTTACTTGCTCTTTCATACTTAATATATATTAAACATGTTCCTAGCAGTTCACAAACAGGTTTACTGTGGTTGTCAACAGTTGCATTTTGTTATACTATGCAAGTGTGCCATCATTTATTTAACCAGCATTCCACAGGTCACTATTTAGATGACTTCAGAGGGTTTAATAGGGTTTAATATTAAATGTTCCAGTGATTATCCTTACACACAATTTTTGAAAAATTGTATCAATAGGAATTTTTTTATAGTTCTCTATAAAATTAAAATTTTTACTGATATAAAAATTTAATAATTTTCAAATATAGGGGAAGCTGGGTTTGTTTTTTTCATTTTACTCTTTCAAAGTTTCTGCTCATTCTCAAATGACACTCTTTCTTATTTTGGTCTTCTATAAATCTGCCCTAAACTGTGACAAAATTAATCTTTTTAAAAAGTTATGTTGATCTGTGTGATCCATAATTTCTTCTTTATAGATCATTTAAACAATTATGTTTCATGGACAAAGCTCAAGGCTGGGGCATACATAACAGCAGCCTCCCCTGCCCCTTTGAACTGGGTATTCTGGAGATTTCACCCCTCAGCCTGACTGGCTGACCTTTGTTGATTTTACTTGAAGCTATTATTCTAATTGACTCAGTCCTGGCTGACATCTGGATGTGTTTTATAACAGACTGTTTTCATAATTCCACAAAAAAGTTCTCAGGATTAATACTTGTTTATTTTCATGTTCCACTGGACCTTAAATAAACTGGCAGCCAATTGTAGCAGAACTCCTTACTGGAAGCCATTTTACATAAATAAAGGGGATGGTAAATCCATCAAACCTTGGGTTTTCTGTTGCTTTAAAACCTCTTGCCAATAGAACATTATTCAGGAATGACCATAAAGTCAACCAATAGCAAAACACCTAGGAATAGTTGCAGTTTGCTGGGGTAGAAGCAGTCAGATGTGTAAGCAGGATATGCAGTTACCTTCCTGCATAAGTAGAGGGGTGGCAGGAGAAGGCAGGAGTACACACAAGCACGTGTGGGCGGACAACCCAGCACACAAGTGGAAAGACATCCTACTGGGATATCATATGTTTCGTTCTCTCTGTTGTAGGCATTCTTTCCTGTCCCATCTGAAGATTTTTCAAATTTTCCTTTAAGTTTTCTGACTCTAAGATCTTAATTCAAGAAGCCTCCCCCATCCCAAAATTACAAAATTATTCTTCTGGATTTCCTTCCGATAATTACTGGTTTTATTATTTTATATTTAATTAATCTGATAAGGATCTAAATGTGGTACCATTGTTGTAATTTTTGTTGTTAGCATTTTGCCAAATAAGTAGCCGTTTGAGATAATGTATTTTACTGAGTAATAAACCTGTGCTACAATGATTTAAACACCACTTTCACTATTTTAGAAATCTTCTTGCCTATATACATCTGTTTCCGGGTGCATGTTTCTGCTCCATCTCTCCCCATTGATCTGTCTCCTCTGAGGTTAGTTCAAGGCTATCTGGATCGCTGAAACATTGTGATGTGCTTTAATAGCTATACAGCAATTACCAGACAATTACCTTCTTCTTTTCCAGAATTTTTTTGGCTTTCCTTGCATGTTTCATTTCCAAATACACTTCAGAATCTTTTGGTTAAGTATCGAAATAAAATCATGTTGGGATATTGACTAGGGTTACACTAAGTTTGCATATTAATGGAAAGAATTGACATCTATACAACACTGAATAATTCATCCTGAACATGGTTCTGCAGGTTAATTTTTAAGTGTTATTTTTATTATGTCATCAGGCTTATGCCATATCCATTAAAGGGATTTGGCAATAATTTCTTTTTGCAGTAGTTTCTGGAACAGTTTCAGTAAAATAATGATCTGTTCCTTAAGTTTCAGCCACATATTATTATTTTCTAAATAGCCTGTAATTGCAGTTTTGTTTTTCTCCGTGACATAAAGAGTTGTTTTTAAAAATATTTTTGAGCTTCCAACGTATGCCCGCTTACCTTTCTGTCATTTATTTCTAGTTTTGTTCTACTTGTGAACACTTTTGAACTTTCCATGTTACCCATGTCCATAACTCTTTAACTTTTCTCTAACAATTCTGCAACTTTGTGTGTGTGTCACACATCATCTGTGGCTCTCTTGCTGTTATCCTCAGTACATGGACTTCCGTAGATCTAACCTCAGCTTCTCGTCTTTGTCTTCTCTACAACTTTCCTTTTCCTGTGGGAGGACATTTATGTTATGCTTTAACAGCCATATAGCAATTACCAACTAATTATTGGCTCATGAAAAGTTCCTGCAACACCTAATCTATTCATCACTGCTTCTGTGCCATTTTTGTTTTGGGTAATTATGTTTTTCACTGTAAATCCATTCATTTGTCAGTTTTTTCTCCTTCATAAATTCACAGTACTCTTACATTTTATTGAGAATTCAAATCCAGACTTGCAAATGATTTCTCCTTTTTCTTGGAGTCAGTCTGTTGCTCTGATTCCAAATGCAAACAGGTTTGTGGTGTCTTTTTTCTGCTTGCTTATCTCTACAAAGGGAAGTCCACACAGCATTGGGAGGGGTCTGTCAGAGACCGCTGGCTTGCAGTTAGAATCTCTCAGGCTACAATCAAAAAATGGAAGAGTTGAGATTTCTAGGCATTCCTTTTTTCTAGGTAAGTTTTCAATAGGGTGTAGGAGATAGGCATGGATTAAGAATTGGAGATGACGGTAACAGGAGATTTAAGCAGAGTGCTAAATGGTTTATATTCGGTATTCTTGGGGCACTGTCCAGGCTGCACTTGATAGGAGCAGGACCACCCTTGCCACTGCATTTGATTTCACATGGACTTCTCTCTCCACCAAGGCAAATACAAGTAGGTGGACAAAACTCTGAGGCATCTCATTTGGGGCCCCTGAAGTTGGTTCTACCCTCTCCATAACCCATATGTTCTCCCTGTGTCTTTCCACTCTCATTCCATAGAATTTAAGTCTTCTTGTCTCCTTTTTGAGGATACCAAACAGATATTTTCTAAAACATTTTTCTTTCCTGTAAATGATTTTAGAGATCTGCGCTTTCTCTAAGTCCTCTAGATAACATGTTATTTTCCTTGGGTTGCAGGATTATTCCACAGAAACTTCTTTTTAATGTTTGCTCATACAAGAAAAAACTGTATCCAGGCTTGGCATCCACTGACAGACACAGGATGTGAATTGCCCTGGGTCACTGCCCCATCCTTCCTCTTGAGGAGTTCAATGACCCTCCCTCCCTCCGAGTACTGTCTGGAGAGCTGATAAATAGAGCCCGTAGCCCAATTTTCACTTCAGCGCAGTCATTCAGGTGGAGCTGGATCACAGATCTTAGTAAGGCGAAGACGTCCTCCCCCAGCGTGGACTGCCAGGGTCTATGGTTAGAGAGTCAGATGCAGTCTATGGACCCTTGTAGGGTTCACCATTTCTTTCTTTCTTTTTTTTTTTTTTTTTTGCGGTACGCGGGCCTCTCACTGTTGTGGCCTCTCCCGTTGCAGAGCACAGGCTCCGGATGCGCAGGCTCAGCGGCCATGGCTCATGGGCCCAGCCGCTCCGCGGCACGTGGGATCTTCCCGGACCAGGGCACGAACCCGCGTCCCCTGCATCGGCAGGTGGACTTTCAACCACTGCGCCACCAGGGAAGCCCCCACCATTTCTTGAACATACTATGTGCCTTTGTGAAAGCTGTCACCTCATTCATGAATGTTCTTCCCCAAACTGCATCTACTAATCAACATTCGGAGCCCAGATAGATGTAATGCCACCTCCTCAGTGGAACTCCTGGAGATCCCTTTCCACCTTATCATCTGTGACCTATTACCTGTAAATTGTGACTTCAGTGATTCATGTTTGAAATACAGAGCTTCACTTAGCTGTCTACTTGTTCTGCTTTGCAGGCTAGTCTGTAATTAATTTTTCTCTTCCAGAGCTAGGACAGGCCACAAAACACGATGGACTTGCAACACTTGGAGTAGACATGTTCACAAGGACACTGTAGCCACTTCCAGGGGTGTCTTTCCCCTGCTGATTCTTTCAGGAACAGTTTTAATAGTAAGAGCCACATATTAAACTGACTTGCCATGAAAAGGATATCAGATCTTGCACAGTATAATGACATAATTATAATATATAAATAACAATCACACATAACAACCAGTAACAATAATGGTAACTCATTGTAACAGGAAAGATTGACTTATGATTATTAATAACATTAATATTAATAACTATCATCATGAGAAACGTCACTTTGGAAGAGGTTGGGTTATCTCCAGAGCTGAGTGCCCCAGAATGGAGACAGAGAAGATAACAAAGAAAATGGGCAACAGAGAGACATGATTCTCTGTGGAAAAAGGCAAAAGGGGAAGCCCATAAAAGATCAGCAGGGTACAATCTGCCACCTTTCCACTCTCTTAGCTATTCTCTACCTTTCTCCTACCTACACCACAACCAGCAGTAGCAATGGTGATAACTAATATGCGACACAAATGAACCAGGAATATAGAGAGTTTCCTCGCATCCAGTGTCTCTCTCCATCTCACAACAACTCAGTGGGTCCACAGAAGAGGAAAACTGAATCTCAGAGATCTAGAGCCAAGACCTGAGACCCATTCCTAGCTGACCCAAAATGCTGTACTCATTTTCTGTTATTGGCCACTTAAAAGGGAAGCCCCACTCATACATAATGGGAACAAGGCAGCAAAGTGTGCCCTGGAAAACACAAGAGTAGGTGGAATGATGACAGTGCAACTCTGTCCATCTGCTGTGATGCCTCTAGCAGAGCAGCAAATGCATCTGGGGAGTCCTGGACCAGCTCTGTTTTCCTGGGGTCTAGTTGTTGGCATAAAGAGGATTCAGCCATAATGGTGGGAAAGATGGATGATATCTCAACATTTAAAACAGGCTCGAACAGCTTCTGTGCAAAAGGTAAGCTGACTCCCAGAGTCAAAACAGTGAAGAATTACGTTCCTTAGGAACTTCCTTCTCATACACCCATATATATCAAAGAGAGAACATCTGCCGCTCTCTTGAGAGACACTGATAGATATCTGATCACACACAACAAAGTCCTGGCCATGCCAAAACTGAATCCATATGTGTGCTTAGCTGTTGAGTTCCCTGTAGGAACACCCAGGGATTTGTATGTGGGAAATTAAGTAGTCGGTGAGAATACTGGAATCACCTGATGTGGCTTAGAGGGAGGTCAGGGAGGCTGTAGAAGAATGTGGGAGAAGCCTGTTCAAAAAACCTCAAGTCCTCCGGTTCAGGCTTTGGGTGTGAGTGCTCCTGTGCAACATTAGAACGTAACCTGGCAAATTATGCACCTGACCTCTGGGCTTTCTCTCAGAAACTAGAGGCCCAGAGATGGAGGGGCTGTGGTGACCGTGAACTCCTACTTCTTCACCCTCTTGGTAGTTAGGTTCCAGACACCCCTCTGTATGAGAAAGCCCTACTCATCTCAAATCCCAGGAATTTATGTTGCTGCCTTTTACTTTTGCTAGATCTGTTCTTTCTCTTACCAAATATGGAGTGGGTTACTGTTTTTCCAGCTCCTTTTGGGAAAAGAGACAAGAAGTAACAAGAAACAGTTATGTGGACTCCATGAAAATTTCACAATCATTTTGAGGGTTGGTCCCTACTGTGTGGTTCCCATAAGCCCTGATCACCATCTCCCCTCACCTCTTCCATTCCTGATGGCAAAGATTTCTGTTGTTTGTTTGCTTGTTTGCTTTTTTCACTCCTTCAGCCTTCTTCCTCCCTTAGACCACTTCTTTCAGGAAAGCCTATATATCTAGTCTACTTATTACTGGCAGAAAAGATCACCATGGTGTATTCCAACCCTCCCTCCTCCTTGGTGTGTGAAGTGCATTTGAGGAATCAGGGAAAATGGAAGTATCTGTGTCTCCTTGAAGAACTAAATATACAGGCTGCCCATTAAGCCCCTGAAAAGCAGACAACAGAATAACCAGGTATCAGTCAGCATAAGACTAAGTTATGTTGCAGTAACATACAACCTCCAAATCTCAGTGCTTAACATAACAAAGGCCCATGTCTTCTCATGTCACATGCCCATTTTGGGTTAGCTAGGAGCCTCTGCTCCTCAGAGTCACTCAGCAATCCAGCCTGAGGGAGTGGCCACTATTTCCAGGATTCAAGTCATTGTCGCAGAGGGCAAGAGCACTATGGAGATCTCACATCAGCAATTAAAAGCTCTGGTCTGGAGGTAAAGCATTCTTTCCACTCATAACTCATTCTCCAGAAGGAATCACATGGCCTCACCCAACCACAAGGCAACCAAGAAGTGCAATCCTACCACATGCCTAGAGGGAGGGAAAAGAAGAAAATGAGGCAAACAGCATTAACGATGGTCATGTATAGCTGCATCTGCCTCCTATAATCAGTAGTATCAATTCTCAGACCAGTAAGACCTGCAAGTAGCTCCAAAGAAACTGCTCCAAAGACGACTGTGGTGATGTTCAAGGAGAGCCATAGTGCTTCTAGCAGAACAGGGAGGAGATAACCATCTTTCACCTTAGAGAAGGGCTTCTAAGAGCCACGTCATAGTTTTAACTTTTTGTTTCATATTTTTTCTGCATTTGCAAGCTAATTTTTCTACCTTGAGTTAGAATCACCATAGAAAAGTAGCTATGAGTAAGAACCAGCACCAATTTTGGAGATGGAAAAAAATTAAGTGTGAATTATATCTTGATGAAATCACTGACAAATCATGGACAGAACTAAACTGATTACTTCCTCCTTTGGTGTGGAAGTCAGTGTTATTCCAGGAGTCAGGCTATCTGTACAGGGCTGGAAGGCAGTAGACTTCTACAACTTCCAGAATTCTACAACTCCTTGTCTTTTCTTTTCTACTAAATGAGAGAGGCAGACTACATATCTCTAGGATCTCTTTTGTTCTGAAATGTTGTGAATATAAATTAAGGAAAATTAATTTTTATTCCTGCAATTGCTAAAAAGAACCCCATCTTCTTGGCCAGCACCTTATTCTCCCGGAGCCCATGAGGTTGGAGTTCCTCAGATTAAGTCCTAGAGCCTCTTTACTCACTTGGTTCCCTTCCCCTGGGTAAGGTCCTCCTGTCCTGTTTGTGTCCACAACCTCTAGACTGATACCTTCAGAGGTTTAAGTATATGCACTCAGACAAACTTCTTTGTATCTCCACTTCTCATAGTCATCTCAAAATGTCCCAGAGTGATGGTCTCTCCCACCCTCAACCTGATGCTCTTTCAATGTCACCATTAGTAAGCTAGTTTCTTGTGCTCAAGACCAAGGAGTTATTCTGGAGATCTCCTTCTTCGTTCTCATCCAGTCCAATCTTTCCATTCAATAATTCTGATCTATTCCACCTCTCAAAGGGCTCAACCCCTTTCTCTCTTCTCCATCTCCACCCCACCACCCCAGGTTGAGCCATTGTCATGAATTTCCTGGATGTATGCAATCAATCATCCCCACTGCTGGTCTTAGTGCTTCTGCTCTTATACTTCCCAAATCATACTGGACACAGAAGTTGGAATGATATATTAACAAATAAATTAGATCACACCACTTGCTTCAACTCTTGAGTGGCATCCTCTTTAATTTAGGATTGAGTCCCCAGTCCCACCAGATAGCTGTCACCTGCCCCTCACACACACCTCCCATCACATCTCTTGTCACCCTCCTTTTTGCTCACAAGATCTAGCCTCACATTCCTTTTACTACTTGAAATGTTATCCCTTCTTCTGCCTCATCACTTTTTCCCATCAGGTTCACCCTGCCTGCCATGTTTTTCCTCCACATCTTTGCCTGGCCTATCCCCCACTCCTCCTTCAGTCACCCACTTAATGGTTGTTTCCTCAGGAAGGCCTTCTCTGCCACTCATTCTACTCTAGATCCCCTTTAGATTGCTCCTTTTTTTCTTACATTATTTATCACCCATTTTAATTATGCTTATTTCCACTTATTAGTCATTTGCTTTATGACAAATTGACATCTAACATCACACTCAATGATGAAAAACTGAAAGCATTTCCTCTGAAATCAGGAACAAGACAAGTATGCCCTCTCTCACCACTTCCATTTAACACAGTATTAGACATCCTAGCCACAACAATCAGACAAGAAAAAGAAATAAAAGGCATCCAAATTGGAAAGGAAAAAGTAAGCTGCCACTATTTGCGGATGACAGCATATGTAGAAAACCCTAAAGTCTTCACCAAAAAACTATTAGAAATAATTAATGAATTCAGTAGAGTTGCAGGATACACGATTAATATACAGGAATCTGTTGCTTTCCTATACACTAATAATGAACTATCAGAAAAAAAGCGAGAAAACAATCTTGTTTAAAATAGTTTCAAAGAGAATAAAATACCTAGAAAAAAACTAACCAGGTAGGTCAAAGACCTATACTCTGAAAACTATAAGACACTGATGAGGAAAACTGAAGACGATACAAAGAAATGGAAAAACATCACGTGTTTATTGATTGGAAGAATAAATATTGTTAAAATGTTCATACTACCCAAAGCAATCTACAGATATAATTCAATCCTTATCAAAATCCCCATGACATTTTTCATAGAACTAGAACAAATACTCCTAAAATTTATATGGAATCACAAAAGAACTCAAATAATCAACATAATCTTGAGAAAAAAGAATAAAGCTGTAGGTATCACACTCCCTGACTTCAGACTATACTACAAAGCTACAGTAACCAAAACAATATGGTATTGGCACAAGAACAGACATATAGATCAATGGAACAGAATAGAAAGCCCAGAAATAAACCCATGCACATATGGTCATTGTGTATTTTTCTTATTCAAGTAAAAAGAAATATGTATTTTTGAACTCAGTGAAAAAATATATTTCCACTGAAAAAATTTCACTAGAGGCAGTGAAAACCAAGTAGCAATAATAACCCCTAGCATGCAGACCTTAGTATTCAGGTCTCTGCAGAAAATGTTTGAGATGATTCTAGACTATCATATCATACCAGAAAGCAAGGAAGCTAACCAAGACTACAAAGGAAATGTCAAAAGGACCTAGCAGCCAATTTGAAAGAATTCTCTTTGGCCAAGGATGGGACAATTTAAGCATCAAAAAGAACAATGCCTACAATGAGTTGAACTGTATCAAAGAAGCTAAAATCCGTGAATCAATAATGATTAAAAAAAAAAAGACTGCACTGGACACATTGGAGATTGCTAGAACACCAAAGAATTTTCTGAAAACTGGTAAATAACTGGAAAGAATGTATCTGGACTTTCCTGTATAAACTATCTTTCAGGGAAACCAACCAATTGATGACCAAAAGTTCTTATTTATAGAATAATCACAGCTAATAAATGTAGAGAGAAATTACTGTTGTAGAGTATCCCCATTTTGCACCCTTAATAAAATAATGAACCTGGAAATAGTCATCAATAGCTGCCAAATCCACTAGGTGCAAGGTTGATGAGAAATTTCTTATTGGATGGATCAGGCTGATATCACCTGAGTCCACTGATGAATCTTCACATCCTGAAAGGGAAAAAAAAAGGTGCCAGCCTTCCAGTGCTCCTAATGAGATGCAATAGGAAAGATACCACACCAACTGGGAAATAGTCTTACAAAAAATCCAAATCTAATCAAGCCTCTAGATCTAATTATTAATTTATACAAAACAAGGTAGAGGAAAAGCACAACAGAGTGAAGTCTGCAAATGCAGAATGTGGAAAATTCTACAGGACAAATGACCCAGTTTCTTCAACAAATAAATAACAAAGAGAAAAAAGAAGGAGGGAGAACTTTTTGTTGATATATAGATATAGATATAGATATAGATAGTGCAGTGTTTTAGTTAGTACAAGAAGAATCAGGGAAATTTTAGCAATGACTGGATATTAGATGATATTAAGGAATTATTTTTCATATTTCTAGTGTGATAATGGTAAAATTGTTATGTTTTTAAAAATAACCCATTTCTCTTAGAAATATATAGTTAAGCATTTATTAATGAAATAATATAATATCTGGGTTTTCTTTTAAATAATTCATTGGGAGGGGGCAGTTAAAGCAGGGCTGGAAGGGATGAGATACAAGTGAAACAAGAAAAAAATTGTAGCTTAGGGCTTAACCTCAGTTTCCCTAATCTGAATATCTACTCTCTAGATACCAATACTCTCTAGATACAGATACCAATAAATTTGTTCTTAATTCTATCAGAGAATAAGAATCACATAAGATTTTGTGACAATAATTTGAGTTTTAAATCTAAGGCTATTTAAGATGTTTCCTAAATATTGTTCATGTGCCCCTCACCTTAAGCACAATGGATTGGCAAAACCAATAGTAGCATCCAACCCTAGGTCTCTTGTTGGGGAAACAACTCAACTGTAGCCTCAGTCACCATGCTGCCTCCCCACAACTTGGGCCAGGCACTGCAGTTTGCACAGGTTGCTCTTGGAGGTACAGAAACCCAATCTCCTGACTACCCAGCTCCAGGTTGTGAAGTCTTCTCTTCTCCTGCCAAGACCTGAGAACTCAAAACAATGTTTTCTGTTCATTTCCTTGGTATCTCATGGCCTTTACCTATCAACTTAGATGGGAGATTCCACGTAGACACCTTCCCCTGCTTCTTTTTGCTAAGCCTCCTTCCTTCTGCTATTAGAACTTTCAGCCATGTCCTTTTCCTGAAAGTCTCCTATCTTGATGAATTGGTTGAGACAGTCTCTCTGCCTTATCAGCACAGGGGAAAATGTGGACTTCCCTCTCACTTCTAACAATGAATTTGTCATTGCCTTTAAACCTTAGCCAATCTGAAATCATTTCAACAAGAGACAGTGGGCCTCTAAGATTAGATACATGCAAAAAGGCCAAAGATGTGTCATGCAACATCTGTTCAGCACAAAGAACCTGTGGGTGTTTAAAGGCAGCAGGCAATCAGTGGTTAAGACACTACTGGCCAGAGACTGTCCTGTTCATAGCGACCTGTCACCCTGCTGAGGAACACAAGATGGTGTCATAGAGGAGGCCTGAGTTTTGGAATCAGTCAGATGTTGGTTTGAAATGCAAATCAGCCTCTTACTAAATATTTTCATTTGGACACTAACTATTGCCTTTTGGTCCTCTGGTTCCTCCTTTGTGCTAGGAGCTCAGTAACCTTGCACCACTCGATTACTGTGAAGCCTCATACGCCACCCCTGAGCATGAGCTCGCATGTGGGAGCCCTGATGAGGCCTTTTGTGAACTCTAAAAGGGTTACTTTGGCAGCTAAAGTTGATTTTTCTGGAACACTGTGTCCATTCTCAAAGCAAATAGTTTATTCATCTTCTCATCTTGTTCCAGAAGCCTTAATTTATCTTTTTGGATTCCTGGCATGGCTCTCCAGCCCTGGAAGCCTTTGGCCCTGGACCTCTTCTGAGTTCAGGCTCTTGCATTCAGCAGATCACAAGGCAGCAGCATCCCGGTCACTTATCTCGATAAGGCACCGTGGGAGGGAAAACTCTGGTGAGGACAATAGCATCTGTCACACTGGTTCAGAATGAGGGAGGACAGATAGAAGGTCCTTCAGGTCTCTACTCATCTGAAAATGATTAACGATTTCCTGTCAAGGACAAGCAAGTTGCTAACTAATGATCTGGTAATGGCACCCACTATCCGCTGTCTGTCTCATTTGTCTTCCCTGTGTGGACAGATTAAGGACCGTAAATACAGCCTGGGGCCCTTGTTCATTCCACAGGTTTCTTGTTCTCTGTTGTTTCAAGGCTGGTATCTTGGAGTGGTTGCCAGTAGTGAAGGGTGAAGGGCTGAGTGTGCTTCACAGGAGTTCCCAGAGAGTCAGAGGCAGAAGGAGGAAGGAGGTAACATTTGTGAGGGTCAATCATGGACTAGGAATGTACATGGTCCTTAACATTTCTTATTCCATTAAATCCTCAGGGCAACCTTAGGAGGGAGATGAGGTGGGAAGGATTACTGCCATTTGTAGATGTTCAGAGAGGGTAAATAATGCATTCAAGACCACATAGGTAGGAAATGGTTCATCTGAGATTTCAACACAATCAGTTTGATTCCAAAACCATTATTGGTAACCACTGTACCACTTTCTCCCAAACAAAGCCAGTATCTGCAGAATCCAGGCACTATATTGTTTGGAGATACAGACATATATGAGACAATTATGGGTATATACTAAGCACAAAATTCAGGATTTCAAAGCAGGAAGGGATGAGACCTGGGAAGAACACAAAGACAGCCTCTCAAGTTATGTGGTAAGTTCACTGATGTTCATTTTTATGTTGGGCTTCATTACTAACATATGTTACACAAAATATATATCAAATAGTATACAAAAGAAAAAAATCTAATGTCTTTTTCAAAACCTAAACAGATACTCTTATGGAGCAACAAGTTTCACAAAAAATAAGGTAGATAAATCTATTATTCAGAATTAACGTGCAGAATATTATACTAGGTGCTATTATGGATTAGAAATAAAAATCAATGCAGGGATACCTCAGAGATTTTGCAGGGTCCATTCCAGACCACATAAGAAAGCAAATATCACAATTAAGTGAGTCACACAAACTTTTTGGTTTTTCAGTGCATATAAAAGTTATGTTTACCCTATACTGTAGGGTATGCTGACCATTTGAACCTTCAGCAACTTGCAATCTTTTTGCTGGTGGAGGGTCTTGCCTAGATGTTGATAGATGCTAACTGATCAGGGTGGTGGTTGCTGAAGGTTGGAGTGACTGTGGCAATTTATTAAAATTAGACAAAAATGAAGTTTGCACATTAACTGACTCTTCCTTTCATGAACAATTTCTTTGTAGCATGCAGTGCTGTTTGGTAGCATTTACCCACAGTAGAAATTCTTTCAAAATTGGAGTCAATCCTCTAAAACCCTGAAACTATTTTACCAACTAAGTTTATGTACTATTCTAAATTCTTTATTGTCAATCTTCACAGCTTCTTCACCAGGAGTACATTCCATCTCAGGAAGCCACTTTCTTTGCCCATCCATAAGAAGCAACTCCTCAGATGTCACCGTTATATCATGACATTGTACTATTTCAATCGCATCTTCAGGTTCCATTTCTAATTCTAGTTCTCTTGCTGTTTCCACCACTTCTGCAATTACTTCCTCTCCTGAAGTCTTGAACCCTTCAAAGTCATCCATGAGGGTTGGAATCAACTTCTTCCAAACTCCTGTTCATGTTGACATTTTGACCTCTTTATACAAATCACAAATGTTCTTAATGTAGAATGGTGAATATTTTCCAGAAGGTTTTCAATTGACTTTGCCCAGATCAATCAGAGGAATCACTACATATGGCAGCTATAGCTCTGTGAAATGTTTTTGTTTTGTTTTGTTTTGTTTTGTTTTTGCGGTACGCGGGCCTCTCACTGTTGTGGCCTCTCCCGTTGTGGAGCACAGGCTCTGGACGTGCAGGCTCAGCTGCCATGGCTCACAGGCCCAGCCGCTCTGCGGCATGTGGGATCTTCCTGGACCGGGGCACGAACCCGTGTCCCCTGCATCGGCAGGCAGACTCTCAACCACTGCGCCACCAGGGAAGCCCAGTAGTTCTTAAATAATAAGACTTGAAAGTTAAAATTACTCCTGGATCCATGCACTTCATAATGGATGTTGCAATAGCAGGCTTGAAAACAACATTAATCTTGTACATTGCCATCAGAGCTCTTGGGTGACCAGGTGCATTATCAATAAGCAGTAATGCTTTGAAAGAAATTTTTTAAGCCCACTGTTGAGACCAACAGTGGGCTTAAAACATTTAGTAAACCATGTTATCAAAAGATGTGCTGTCACCAGGAGAATCTGCCTGCCAATGCAGGGGACATGGGTTCGAGCCCTGGTCCGGGAAGATCCCACGTGCTGCAGAGCAACTAAGCCCAAGCACCACAACTACTGAGCCTGCACTCTAGAGCCACATGAGCCACATGAGCCACAACTACTGAAGCCCATGCCTAGAGCCCATTCTTGACAACAAGAGAAGCCACCGCAAGGAGAAGCCCACACACCCTAACGAAGAATAGCCCTGGCTCACCGCAACTAGAGAAAGCCTGCGCGCAGCAATGAAGACCCCCAACGTGGCCAAAAATAAATAAATAAATTTATTTTTTAAAAAAAGATGTGCTGTCATCCAGGTTTGTTGTCCCATTTATAGAGCACAGGCAGAGTAGATTGGGCATAATTCTTAAAGGCCCTAGGATTTTCAGATTGGTAAAGAAGCACTGGCTTCAAATTAAAGTCACCAGCTGCATTAGCCCCTAACAAGGGAGTCAGCCTGTCCTTTGAAGCTCTGAAACCAGGTATGGACTTCTCCTCTCCAACTACGAAAGTCCTGGATGGCACCTTCTTCCAATAGAAGGCTATTCTGTCTACATTGAAAATCTGTTGTTTAGTGTAGCCACCTTCATTAATTATCTCAGCTAGATCTTCTGGATAACTTGCTGCAGCTTCTACATCAGCACTTGCTGCTTCCCCTTGCACTTGGATGTTATGGAGATGGCTTCCTTCCTTAAACCTCATGAACCAGCCTCTGCTAGATTCAGACTTTTCTTCTGCAGCTTCCTCACCTCTCTAGGCCTTCATGGAATTAAAGACAATTAGGACTGAGGAAGATGAAAAAGAAAGTGATGAGAAAACCAAGGCAGCCCTCAATTACAGTGAAGCTCCCCTGTGAATGTGGGGGGCAGTGGGCAAGTGGGTTATGCAGGAAAGGTAGGCAGGAGCCATGCCCTCCTCCTGGGCCCTGGTGCTGTGGCCTCCCCGGGCTCCTTGAGGGGCGAGCCAGGGTGTTGTCAGCAAGGGTGGTGCTGCGGGCGCATAAAGCCAGCAGCAGGGGATTGAGCAGGCTCTGTACACACTCCCTCCCTCCCACTGATTCCCCTGAAAGCCCGCAAGTGTAGAAAAAAAGAGAGAGAAAGAGTTAGGGCCTTGCTCTGAATTAGGCTTTGGCTTAAGGGAAAGTTGTGGCTGGTTTGATCTCTTATCCAGAGCACTAAAACTTTCTCCATATCAGCAATAAGGCTGTTTCACTTTCTTATCATTCATGTGTTCATTGGAGCAGCGCTTTTAATTTCCTTCAAGAACTTTTCCTTTGCATTCACAACTTGGCTGGCTGTTTGTCACAAGAGGCCTAGTTTTAGATCTATCTTGACTTTGGACACGCTTGCCTCACTAAACTTAATCAGTTCTAGCTTTTGATTTAAAGTGAGAGACGTGAGACTCTTCCTTTCACTGGAACACTTAGAGGACATTGTGGGGTTGTTAATTGGCCTAATATCAAGATCGTTGTGTCTCAGGGAATAGGAAGGCCAGAGGAAAGGGAGAGGGATGGGGGAACGACTGTCAGTAGAGCAGTCAGAACACACACAACATTTATCGATTAAGTTCACTGTCTTATATGGGTGTGGTTCGTGGAGTTCCAAAACAATTGCAATGGTAACAGTGGCATGGACATATATACACTACCAAACGTAAAATAGATAGCTAGTGGGAAGCAGCCACACAGCACAGGGAGATCAGCTCGGTGCTTTGTGACCACCTCGAGGGGTGGGATAGGGAGGGTGGGAGGGAGACACAAGAGGGAAGAGATATGGGAACATATGTACATGTATAACTGATTCACTTTGTTATAAAGCAGAAACTAACACACCATTGTAAAGCAATTATACTCCAATAAAGATGTAAAAAAAAAAAGTATTACCATTAGTAAGTGCTACCTGAAACTACAATAACAATTTATAAAGAGTGACCCTCGGGGTACTGGGACGAGGAGGAGGAGGAGGAGGAGGAGGAGGCAGAGCAGTTGGTTCTGGTGGAATTATCAGGAATTATTGACTCAGACTTTCTCTCGAAATGTGAAAATAAATGCAAGATTTTGGGAATTGATACTGAGAAGCCCATTCTGCAAGTGGACAGCTATGTCTTTGCTGGAGAGTATGAAGACACTCTTGGGACCTGTGTTATCTTTGAAGAAAATGTTGAACATGTGGATGCAGAAGGCAATAATAAAACAGTGCTAAAATATAAATGCCACACAATGAAGAAGCTCAGCATGACAAGAACTCTTCTGACAGAAAAGAAGGAAGGAGAAGAAAACATAGGTGGTGTGGAATGGCTGCAAATCAAGGAAAATGATTTCTCCTGTAGACCCAACATGATTTGTAGTTTTCTGCATGATCATGAAGAGGATGAAGTTGTAGCTCCAGACCCAGATAAATCTTTGGAGTTGGAAGAGCAAGAGATTCAAATGAAAGATAATTCAAACCTGAGTTATGAACAGGAGAAACCACCAAACTTGGATATAGAGGATTCTGGTCCTCTTATTGATATCCCTTCTTCTGAGACAGAAGGCTCTGTTTTTATGGAAACTCAAGAAACTGCCTTAGAAATCACTCCTCGATGAAATGTTTCTCACAAAAACTAGTCGTGAACTTTTTAGAGTTTTTATATAAAATAACAGGCTTTGTAGTTTTCAGTTCACAATTTTATTATTTTTGTTGACTATATACACATTTCCAATTATAATATAGTTTAATAGACTAGAATCATTAAGGACCAGATACGAGTTTTTAAAAATATGGTTTCAATGACTGTAGGGACCCTTCTGTGATGAGTCCTTTAAAATGGGGGTTTTACTAAGGTAACTGTGAGTTTCTATTGCAGCCGTCACAAATTACCACAGACTTAGTGGCTAAAGTGTATTAAGCTACACAAGTGTATTGTCTTTTAGTTTTGTAGGTCAGCCATCTGACATGGGTCTCACCTGGGCTAAAATCAAGGTATTTGCAGAGCTTCATTCTCTTCTGGATGTGGCGTGAGGGACTCCATTTCCTTGTTCATTCAGTTGTTGGCAGAATTCAGTTCTTTGCAGCTGAAGGATCACGGTCCCATTTCCTTGCTGTTGGCTGAGAGCCATTCCCAGCTTCTAGAGGCTGCCTGCATTCCTTCACTCATGGTCCCCTTCTCTTCAAAGCCAGCAATGGTCAAGTCCCTCTCAGTCTTTGAATCTCTCCTGCTTCTTCCATAATCCTATTGATGATGGACCCTTCTGCCTTCTTTTAAAGGTCCATTTGATTACACTGGGCACATCTGAGTAATTTCCCTACTTTAAGGTCTATAACCTTAATTCCATCTGCAAAGTCCCTTTTGCCATGTAATTTAAACAGGCATAAAACTGAGAATTATGGCATGAAAATATTTGGGGGGCCATTTTCCAGTCTACCAAAGTCAGTATTACTCCTAAGAACAGAAAAAGAATTCAGAAGTGCTAAGGGTGAAGGTACAGTTCTAATATTCCAGCTGTAATTTCACTTCTTTCCCACTGAAGAAAGATGATTGGAATTCAGCTGTAACATTCTACAATATTATGGTGATAACCTAGATCTACCCTAACTTGTATTTTTTAAGTAAATTAGTCACAAACTTTGATACAGGTTGAACTATATGAAACTACCAATATTTGTTTCTGACTATAAAACTCTGCAATTTTATATGGTTTAACCTGGTACTAATAAGTTAAAACACTCCTCACGTTAATTATGTCTCACAACTGTTGGAGGTGTAACTTTGTTGTGACAGATTAGAGAACTAATGTTTTAGGATGAGGAATTTTTTCCTTCAGTAGGTTTTGTAAATTTTTACTGTTTATTTGGAAAACAACTTACCCTGATTAAAAGCATTTCCAAATCATAAAAAAAAAAAAAAAAAAAAAAAAAAAAAAAAAAGAGTGACCCTCTACTTCAAATTACAATAATAAAATTCTTCCTGAAAAAAAAAAGATCACTGATCACCAAAACAAATATAATAATAATGAAAACATTTGAAATATTGCAAGAATTACCAAAATGTGACACAGAGACATGAAGTGAGAAAATGCTGTTGGAAAAAACAGCGCTCATAGGCCTGCTTAATGCAGGGTTTCCACAAAATTTCATTTGTTAAAAAAAAATAATATCTGCAAAGCACAATAAAGTGAAGTGCTGTAAAAGATGTATGCCTGTATACAATAAAGTTCCTGTTTGCATGATACAAAATGACAAGGAGGCCAGGCTAAAGCATATAAAAAAGACTCATCATTTTACAGACTTTATTGAGATCATCTGCCTATGGTCTATTTTACAAGGATTTTCTCTAGTCCAGGCAGAGGATGCTCAGAAGACTAGAATTCCAACCCCACTCCTGGGGTTGCACTTCACAGGCCTGTGGTCCAGGGCCTGACTCCCATCAGCCCTGTCAGTGCAGCTGCTGGCCCACCTGTGAGCTCCAGAGGCAATCCACCCTTGTCGCCCGGGTGTCAGCAGCCATGGGGCTTGAGGAGAACACTTGGGGTGTTGCTTGTCCCTCTGCTTCTGAATTCCTTTCACAAAGGAAAGGTAAGCCTCCTCTGGGACAGACCCTTTCCAAAGGTAACTGACAGCCAATGCTATTCACAGGTACATGGGACATTTCTCTGTTGCAAATGCAAATTTGGCATAAGTCCCACTTCAGCGGCCCTGCAGGAGAGGTGAGTCCTTGAAGGCAGGTACTTCTCACAATGCTCAGCCTGGGATCTTGCTCACAGGACAGGTACAAACATGAAATCAATGAAGTGAGGTTCGCTTTTAGCACCTCTGCATCCTATGTCTTGAGGATTCCACTGCCTACTCTCCAGGGCCTGGGTCCTAAAGACCATGCCCACCTTCTGGATTTCTACCACACACTTCCCTAAGCTCTGCTACCACCAGTGTCTCTCACATCAGACCATTTCTTCCTCTAACAGAATAAGCGCTATCTCAGAAGCTAGGCGGGAAACTGTTCAGAGCTAATAAGTAACCGGCAGCAATGGATGTGCAGGACTCCACGAGCGTCCCACACTGGGCACAACTCAGAGATAAGATGCTCTGCCCACTGTAGAGAAAACAAGCTCGTGAGTATTTTTTTAATTGAGCAAACTTTAACTGACACTTAAATTGTGGTACAGAAATATATTTCAACTGATTTAAATCCAACACCATGAGGGGAGAAATTATAGTACCAAAAATTCCCTCTTCAATAATACTATGATTAATTTATATTGCTATTCAATCTACAGTTTTCACTTTTCTAGGCTTTGCTGCATACCAATGTGTGCAGTTTTTCAACATTAGATAGAATTCCTGAACTTGTTAGGAAAAAATCAGACTTTGAGCCAACAAATGTTGTCATATCTACTAGGATATCTACTAGGATTTTGTTCAAGAACAAAATTCACTCTGAACATTGGTCCTCAAAATAGGACACTGAAACATTAGGTTAGCTAACTACAGAAGTTAATTAGGTTAACTTCTGTGCTAACTACAGAATCAAGCTGATCACATCGACTGAAAGCTTCTTAAGTGAAACTTTCAATCAACAGCATGCTTAAGTCAAAACAGTATTCCAGCCACTTGATTTCAAGCAAAGTAGATTTTTTGTTTAGAAACACTAAAGAAGTGTGGTTCATTTATAAATACAGAAGGAACAAAACATCACTGCATCAACCCAAAAAGAATCAAAAAAACATTTTGAGGACAAGAAGAAATACAAAATTTAGTCAACTTTGCTGTTCTCTTGGCTGCTCAAATGCCACAATATCTGCAAACATAGCTAAAAGATGCTAACCCTTGAAAGCCTATATTTCCAGGCATTTCTAAATGACTATCGGAATTCTGTATGTTATGTTTTATGAAGAGCACTCTGCTTCCCTGTGTATATATCTGAATAACCTGGACAGCTCTCATTCTAGCAGTCATTCCCTTGATCCTATGACGCCATGGTGAAGGGAACATCACATTGAGAGACACAGATGAAATCAGAACACTATCATATGCATCACAAAATCACAGGATTTTAAGTCACAAGGTGAAAAAGACATTGATTCTGCTTTAAAACAAAGTTTACAAGAAACTGTCACTGGAAATTCATGGAAATGGCTGCTAATGTAAAACTTAAAGTGAATGATCCAAGCCGTCTTGACTTACTGAATCTAGTACAACCTTTATGCTAAATCTCCCTGCTAATAAACTCGGTGATAAAAAAAAAAAAATCCTTGCATACCACTACTTCACACGTTAGTAAAGGCACAGTGCTCACGAGAAGCTAACCTCATTTACTGGGAAGCACAGGATGGCAAATGGTTTCTGTACAGCCATGTTAGTACACCTACATCACAATCTACAACACTCTATGGGTCATCCTTGATAATCAATGAATGAAGTTTATTTTGTCACTATCTTCCAAAAGAGCCCATGCCACTTACAAGGAAGCCAAATTCTCTTAACCTTAAATGAATATTAAGCCCAAGATCTACTCCAGCTTCCCCTATGGGGTATAAGATTAGTATAAATCGGGCTTCCCTGGTGGCGCAGTGGCTGAGAATCTGCCTGCTAATGCAGGGGACACGGGTTTGAGCCCTGGTCTGGGAGGATCCCATATGCCGCGGAGCAACTAGGCCCGTGAGCCACGACTACTGAGCCTGCGCGTCTGGAGCCTGTGCTCCACAACAAGAGAGGCTGCGATAGTGAGAGGCCCGTGCACTGCGATGAAGAGTGGCCCCCGCTTGCCACAACTAGAGAAAGCCCTCGCACAGAAACGAAGACCCAACACAGCAAAAATAAATAAATAAATTAATAAACTCCTACCCCCAACATCTAAAAAAAAAAGATTAGTATAAATCCACAGTGTAACAGTGTATTGCTTTATTTGAGGGGTGCAGGGGAGACACCCAGGTAAGAAAAAAATCAATTAAAGGACTAGGAATGTAAGGAGCAATAATATTAAAATAGTAAAATACAAAAAATGAGTAACTGCAATCATTTTCTTAGGAGGACTTGATTTGTGGAAGAAAAACTAATTAGTATACGAAAAACATCTGTATGAAGTAGAAATTGGTTTCAATAACATTAGCAGAGAATACATTCTAGAAAGTAACAGTAACTAGAATGTACAAATTCTGACCGCAATTTAATAGAACAATCCCAGATGGTTAGGCTGAGGCCAACACCTAATGAGGACAAAACCTTTGTCTATGGGAAATTTTGGTTGATACCTGGAGAAATATTACGCTGTGCATAAACCAAACTGAATTGTTTTCACAAGTGTTATAAAGTTTCATATAGTAAAGGGTTTTTCTATACGCACTTCAGTTTCACAGCAAGAGTGGTATAGAATACCTAAACACACAAGAGAGCATTCATGCAAGATATCTAACTCCTTGGTATAATAATGCATACAATCCAAAATGATTATGCTGTCATCACATCTAGGGCTTCCTGCAACTACAAGGTAGTGGTTGTAGAAAGCATGGACCTCAGTATCAGTATATAGAAAGCAGCCATCACCTTCTTCTATATGTTTTCTTTTTGCATTTTTACTTCATTTTTCTTAATTCTGCTGTTATTATTGTTTCTTAGCAAAACTGGTAAAAACAAAATTGTAATCACTGAACATAGCACTCCTGTGGTAACCAAGGCATTTAAAACTTTCAATCCTGTGGGGCAAAGAAAGCACTGTTGACAAACAGGGTAATCAAAAATTTTCCTGGCATAAAAACCCACAACTTTCCTAATCAGGTCATTATAAGAGTTCATATGAAGCTTGTTTCAAAGCTACCATGAGAAAATTCTGGTTCTGGAGTGGCGTGAATAGCCCAGTAAGTCCCCTATGATTTCATTCCACTCACTGAATACCCACAAGGATTGAACTGTGTGACATCAGTGACAGAACCTAGCACGAGTTCTACTCTCATTAATGACATCTTTGCAGTAACACCATCTTTCACATAAAATTAGTCCATAACTTCTGGGTCAAGCTCACTCATCAGTATTTCCTGGGTTTGATCTAGCTGACTGATTACCCAGCTCTCTGAAAAATCCAGAGTATACCACTATGAACAGTCAGAGTTCATCCATCCTATACAATATGCTGTTCCATTGGGAAAAATTATATTAAGAAACTATTTCTTCCTGGAAATTCCCGTGTGGGTTCCCTTGGTGAGAAAGCTTCATGAAATTCTTAGGAGAATAAAAGAAGCTTTGAATTGAATCGAAACCGTTGTAATTCCTAGCAAGCTTCAACAGGGGAACCAGTGCTTTCAGCAGAAGGTGTTACCACACATCTTCAAAATGAAACATCTCTTGGAGACAAAAATGTTATTCTCACTGAACACATAAGCTTCGGGCTTGTCAGTTTTTGCCACACTCATGACTGACCACTAAACATCCTTCAAAAGTATGTCCCACTGGGATCATGGGGTGGTTTGAAGATTCCCCAGATCCTTGGTTTGTGACAGGTTGCTGCCAGGAGAACTAGAAGTCCAGCGGCTTCTTGCTTCCTTTGAAAAAAAATGTGCAGCTTCCATCACCAGGAGCTTAGCAAAAAATTAACAACCACAGAAAATCAATATTAAGTCTCTTCTCCCATTGCTGCCAGTGCCACCAATTACTGCAACTGTGTTACCAAAGTTCAGTCTCCTTTTCTGCTTTAATTTTATATTGACTCTTTTTTAAGGAAAGCATTAATAAAATTTACCTGGCCTTTTTTGGGGGGGGGAACGCGGAGAGAGACGAAAGTTGATCACGAGTTTGCTGGAAACAGAGGCAGATACAGTTCAGTGTCTCAGAGTCCCCTGTTTGCCATCAGAGGGAGTAGAGACAGCAGCTAGCTGAGTGAACAACCTGTAACAGGGGCGGAGCAGGTGCACAGCCGTTAGCGCAACCGTTAGTGCGCCACCATTAGCGCGAGACCCGTAGGGCAGTGGTTAGAGGTCCCGCTCTGCCAACGGTCAGCCCAGCAGTGGTCCTCGCGGCGGCAAGTACAGTGAGAAGCAGGTCGCAGCCTTCTCCCTGGGGCCCTCCAGGCCCTCTGGCCTCAGGCCAGCGGGTGAGCTGGGGGCCCAGGGACAGCCTGAGGGCTGTGTCCTGTAGAGCTCCAGAGTCCTCGCCAGGGCCACCCACTGGCTGGGTCCAGACCTTGAAGCAGCCCAGAACCTCTCCCCCATCCCCACCTCCAGGACCTAATGGCAGCAGCAGTCTCCATGGGTCACAGTCTGTGGAGGCCTCAGCAACTGGACTACATGGACACTGCCATTAGGGTAATAGCTTCAGTCTCTCCATTCAAGTTTCAAAAATTGGTCCAGCTTAGATCAGTTGTCTACCCCTAGGAGGTGGCCAGAGGTCAGGGTTAAGTTGCAAAGACACTGCACATCATTACCTCAGATCCACCTCTGTAGCTGGGCAATTGTTCTCAAAAAAGGGCAACTGTTGTGAGCTGGGAATTAACCTGATTGGTGTTTGCTACAATATGTATTTCTATTGCTCCTATACAAATGATTCTCTCCGGTTTAAATGAAAAGCCTGAGGGCGGGTCCTGGGGCCTGGCTCCCTCAGTGATGATAGCTGGGCAGGGTCTGGGGACCTGGCCCTGAGGGCGCCGCCAGCTGAGATCTGCCTCTTCAGCTGGACCTGGGCACTGGCGGGAGGACCCAGACTGGGTGCTGGACGAACGCTCCCAGGCAGGGTAACCGGACGTGCAGGGACCCCCTCCTCTTGACCAGGGCCTGGACCTCAGAGGATGAAAGTTGAGCCTTGGGACCTTGCCCTTTCTTGTCAGAACAGAGAATAACATTTGTTTTGGTGGAGGTTTACAGGAACATCATGACCTGACCATGACCTGACCTCAAGAACAGAGGATCTGACACCAAGAAGTCTGCAACAACTGACCACGCCCCTCCTTCACCTTTCTTATAAAAGGGCTTTGATGAAAGCTTTCGAGGAGTTCAGGGTTTTTAAGGCATGAGCCACCCGTCTCCTTGCATGGCCCTGCAATAAACCTTTATCTGCTCCAAACTCCGAAGGTTTGGTATTGTTTGGCCTCACTGTGCGTCGGGCACACAGACTTGCCTTCAATAACATATCCAAGGTCACACAGAGATTTTGTACTGGGCCTAGAACAAGGGTCTTCTCATTCCCAGTTCACCCTCGCTCACCACCAGAGCCTAAAGCAGCCCTATTCCTGAAGGTAATACCCTTTCAAATACCAACAGTATACAACTGAACATGGCCTGCTGAAACCTTGTTATACCTTGTTCACACTCACGCATGCAGAGTGGATGGAAAGCAACAGGATACCTGCTCCTGTCTGATTGTGACGTTGGACAATCAGACAATCGCAATCCTTACCTGTGAGGAGTAGACCTCCTTTCTGACCTCAGAGAGATCTTCATTTTCTGAGACTTTCTACCCCATGTCCCATCCATAGTCATTCCCTCTCCTTTTTATTCCCAAAATGAGCATCTCCAGAATAAAGGAAGGAGTCAGTGCACAGGGTTGTGTGCATTAAGAGGGATCAGGGAATGGTGGAGAGTAAACGGTGTGAGGAAGGAAAATCAGGCAGACCTCAGAGGCTGCCCTCCTTCCCCTGGGCGGAGAGACTGGCCAGGATGGCAGCACACTGGGGGTCCCAAGTGCGCCCTGGAGCAGAAGGGGAACGACGCGGGGATCTCCCAATGCCTTCCTTTTGCTCTTAAGTCTCCCCACCCTACATGTCCACATCTCAAAACTCAGCAGTCCCTAGCACAGCGTAGGCTCTTCACTACAGGTTGTGCTTGGCCTTTCCCCAGAGCTGTAGGATACAGACGCCCCGATGCCTCCCCAGGGTCAGAGTACCTACCAGGCCTGTCTCAGGAATACGAGGTGCTGCTGTGAAACACACAGTCCTCTACAAATGCAAGGATGTTGTTACAGAAGGATACTGAGGGTTAAGCAATGAAAGGGGAGCCTGTTAGAATATTTTAAAGCGCGTACAAACATCCGTGAGGCTGGTGCTTGCAGGGAGGGAACGGCCAGGGCCATGCTTGTGAGGCCTTGACTTTGACACTTTCTGGAGCCCGCTAGGCCTCGCAGACATCAGGGTGCTCTCCTTCCTCCTTCCTCCCTCCCTGACCAGTCCAGTCATTCTTGGTCCCCTCCCTTCACCCAGGCCATGCGCGGCGCACAGGGCCTCTGCGGGTTGGAAGGGCCTGCTGGGCCTGAGACTTCCAGACTCTGTGGAACAACGCCGGTCCTCCTCAGACGGGCAGGATAGACCCCAGCACCGCAGGGAAACCAGTGTGTGTGTCTCCCAGAAGTGAGGACTTGGTGCCCCCAAACAAGAAGAGTCAGTCAAGATGTCTCTCCTTGCCCAGGTTTTTATGGGCATCTCAGGGCAGAGAAGAGGGCTGGGGGTGTAACGTGTCTCTCTCTGTTTCTCTGATTAGCCTCCTACACTCCCCGATGAGGACTGGAGTGAGGGGAGGGGAGGAGTACAGGGCGGAAGAGGTGAGACTGTGCCTTTCAGGAAGTTACTGCAGCCTCTTTTGTTTTGCCAGAAATAAGTTTAATCAATTTCACCTTTTTTTTTTTAAGGTAAATCCTCCCATGAGAAATTTTACATGACCTGGCATGTGAAGGTTTGCTCTTTGATTCCTTTAAAAGGTCTTCACCCCAGTGCACAACTTCATTCTCGCTAATATTTCCATCAAGTAATTAACAAATGACAAACAAATCCAAAGAGATGGTGAATCATTACATCTACCAAATGCTGGGCTGTCTGGGACACCTGAGACCCCTTTGTACACTCTGGGTTTCAGTAGTGCCAGAAGTAGACCTTGATCTATTGTCTTTATGGGTTTTTTTTAATTTATTTATTTTTGGCTGCATTGGGTCTTTGCTGCGCGCGGGCTTTCTCTCTAGTTGTGGTGAGTGGGGGCTACTCTTCATTGCGGTGCATGGGCTTCTCATTGCAGTGGTTTCTCTTGTTGCGCAGCATGGGCTCTAGGTGTGTGGGCTTCAGTAGTTGTGACACACAGGCTCAGTAGTTGTGGATCGTGGGCTCTAGAGCGCAGGCTCAGTAGTTGTGGCACACGGGCTTAGTCGCTCCACGCATGTGGGATCTTCCCGGACTAGGGTTCGAACACATGTCCCCTGCATTGGCAGGCGGATTCTTAACCACTGCACCACCAGGGAAGTCCCAGATCTATTGCTTTTAAATCAAGTAATCTAGGGTTTTAAAAAATAATTCAAAGTAGACAGAAAAAAATCTTGCATAATCATTTTGTAGTAGTATCCCTGCCAGGCCAGTGGGCAATGACAGCTTCACAGGGCTCTTATCTGCCCAAAATTACTCTTATCTATCCCAAATTAAAGGAAGTTTCCATTTCAGCAAGTTGGAGCAATTCAGAGAAGAAGCAATGACCTGAGCTTTGGCAAACAAAATTAGAAGTTGGTCCTTCTTCATTTCTTCTTTTAACCAAGGTTCTCTCCCCCTTTGGATTTTATAAGGGCCACAGACCACTCCAGAGATCCCAAGCCAATCTCCACTTATTTATGGGAGAAAGACAGAATAAACCACATGATGGAGAAAATCTCAAATGTCCCTTACAGAAGTAAGTACACATGAAGCTCCTTCAAGGTCCATACACTGTGCCAAACCCAGAGGCTGGGGATGGGGAGGAGGAAGTCAGAGATGGATAAGAACAATGTCTTCCTTCTAAGAGCTCAGCTGTCCAGTGAGAAAGCAAGCACAAGATACAAGGTCCAGGACTTCCCTGGCAGCACAGTGGTTAAGAATCCGCCTGCCAATGCAGGGGACAGGGGTTCGAGCTGTGGGCTGGGAAGATTCCACATGCGCGGGGCAACAAAGCCTGTGCGCCACAATTATTGAGCCTGTGTTCTAGAGCCCATGAGCCACAACTACTGAGCCCGCATGCCACAACTACTGAAGCCCACGCACCTAGAGCCCGTGCTCCTTAACAAGAGAAGCCACTGCAATGAGAAGCCTGTGCACCACAATGAAGAGTAACCCCCACTCGATGCAACTAGAGAAAAGCCTGAGCACAGCAGCAAAGACCCAATGCAGCCAAAAGTAAATTACTTACTTAATTTATTTATTTATTTATTTTTAAAAAGATACAAGGTCCACTGGGATATGGACAAAAAATTATGGGAATCTATAGGGGGGTGACTGATAAGATCTGGAAAAGCTGTTCAGGGAGGTGGGATTAGAGCTGAGCCACTCAGCAGTGAGATGGTAGACGGGAAAAACATTTGCATGGAAGTAAAATAGGAGAATATACCAATGTAGTAGAAATGTGGGGTGTAGAAATATTGGATGTCCATAGCTCAGGAAGAAATGGTTTCCAACCAGCATCACTGACCATCACCCCATCCTTAGGTCTGGGGCATCTAGAAAGAACACCAAATTTACCAGCAACTATGATCCTTCTAGGCTCCGCTTACTGTACTGCTGATCTGAAAGTACCTGCTAGCTTCATCTGACCACTTAAAAAGCAATTCTCAGGCCCATGTCAGTGGCTCAATGGAGATATTGCAATATAGACTGCTTCTTCCTGAAGTCAGAGCAAGTTCGGCGCCAAGTAATGAATTGCAAAGGGAAGGTGCACTGATGCAGACAGAGCTGCCTAAACAAAGGTACCTGCTAGAGGCTCTCCGGGTCTTCCATGGGTGTTTCTGAAAGGCTGCAGGTTTGCCGTGGGGCTCTTGCATCCAGAACTGCTCTTGATAAGAGTTTTCCCCCTATGAGGAAAACATGATAAAAAGATTACTGTAATTCCTATTTTTAAGTAAAGCAAACATATTAAAATAAGTTCTCACATAATTTATGATAAAGTAGAATTGGTGAAACATAAATTCATGAGCTATTTGAGTAAGAAAGTTTACTGATTGTAATTTTGTCCCACCCAAAGTTTTCTCTTATTTTCACATAGTGGGCAATTTCTCTAGTGATTTCCAAAATGCTATCTCAGTTAGCTAAGTTTTGTTCAGTATAGCAACATTTTAATGTTGTATTCTTTATTTTTTTAATTTTTATTTCTTAAGGTATATTTTTTAATTTTTACATGTATTGCTAAATAAACTGTATATTTAAGAATAATTTATACTGGGGCTTCCCTGGTGGCTCAGTGCTTAAGAATCCGCCTGCCAATGCAGGGGACACGGGTTCGAGCCATGGCCCAGGAAGATCCAACATACCACGGAGCAACTAAGCCCATGTGCCACAACTACTGAGCCTGCGCTCTAAAGCCCATGAGCCACAACTACGGAGCCCACATGCCACAACTACTGAAGCCCATGCGCCTAGAGCCCATGCTCCGCAACAACAAGCCACCGCAATAAGAAGCCTGCACACCGCAGCGAAGAGTAGCTCCCACTCACTACAACTAGAGAAAAAGGCCGTGCGCAGCAATGAAGACCCAACGCAGCCAAAAATAAATTAATTAATTCATTTAAAAACTAATAATTTATATCACTCACTAGGGTGATGATTAGTTGGAGGAAGAACATTTACTAGTGCTGTATTCATGACTATCAGTGTTTGAACAACTAATTTTAGTGTTTTATGTTATTAGGTTAGATGGATTAATTTTACAAGAAACACAATGTATAAAACACATCATTGCACAAAAACAAAGGATCATGAGAGATTACTACAAGCAACTATATGCCAATAAAATGGACAACCTGGAAGAAATGGACAAACTCTTAAAAATGCAAAACCTTCCGAGACTGAACCAGGAAGAAATAGAAAATATGAACAGACCAATCTCAAGCACTGAAATTGAAACTGTGATTAAAAATCTTCCAACAAACAAAAGCCCAGGACCAGATGGATTCACTCATGAATTCCATCAAACATTTGGAGAAGAGCTAACACCTATCCTTCTCAAACTCTTCCAACATATAGCAGAGGGAGGAACACTCCCAAACACATTCTACGAGGCCACTATCACCCTGACACCAAAACCAAAGATGTTACAAAGAAAGAAAACTACAGACCAATATCACTGTTGAACATAGATGCAAAAATCCTCAACAAAATACTAGCAAACAGAATCCAACAGCACATTAAAAGGATCATACCCCATGATCAAGGGGGTTTATCCCAGGAATGCAAGGATTCTTCAATATATGCAAATCAGTCAATGTGATACACCATATTAACAAATTGAAGGAGAAAAAGCATATGATCATCTCAATAGATGCAGAGAAAGCTTTCGACAAAATTCAACACCCATTTATGATAAAAGCCCTCCAGAAAGTAGGCATACAGGGAACTTAACTCAATATAATAAAGGCCATATATGACAAACCCACAGCCAACATCGTCCTCAATGGTGAAAAACTGAAATCATTTCTGCTAAGATCAGGAACAAGACAAGGTTGTCCACTCTCACCACTATCATTCAACATAGTTTTGAAGTTTTAGCCACAGCAATCAGAGAAGAAAAAGAAATAAAATGAATCCAAACTGGAAAACAAGAAGTAAAGCTGTCACTGTTTGCAGATAACATGATACTATACATAGAGGATCCTAAAGATGCTACCAGAAAACTACTAGAGCTAATCAATGAATTTGGTAAAGTAGCAGGATACAAAATTAATGCACAGAAATGTCTTGTATCCCTATACACTAATGATGAAAGTGATATCAAGAAAACACTCCCATTTACCATTGCAACAAAAAGAATAAAATACCTAGGAATAAACCTACCTAAGGAGACAAAAGATCTGTATGCAGAAAATTATAAGACACTGATGAAAGAAATTGAAGATCATACAAATAGATGGAGAGATATACCACGTTCTTGGACTGGAAGAATCAACATTGTGAAAATGACTATGCTACCCAAAGCAATCTACAGTTTCAATGCAATCCCTATCAAACTACCATTGGCATTTTTCACAGAACTAGAACAAAAAATTTCACAATTTGTATGGAAACACAAAAGACCCCAAATAGCCAAAGCAATCTTGAGAAAGAAAAAAGGAGCTGGAGGAATCAGGCTTCCTGACTTCAGACTATACTACAAAGCTACAGTAAACAAGACAGTATGGTACTGGCACAAAAACAGAAATACAGATCAATGGAACAGGATAGAAAGCCCAGAGATAAACTCACGCACATATGGTCACCTTATCTTTGATAAAGGAGGCAAGAATATACAATGGGGAAAAGACAGCTCAATAAGTGGTGCTGGGAAAACTGGACAGCTACATGTAAAAGGATGAAATTAGAACACTCCCTAACACCACACACAAAAATAAACTCAAAATGGATTAAAGACCTAAATGTAAGGCCAGACACTATAAAACTCTTAGAGGAAAACATAGTCAGAACACTCTATGACATAAATCACAGCAAGATCCTTTTTGACCCAGCTCCTAAAGAAATGGAAATAAAACCAAAAATAAACAAATGGGCCCTAATGAAACTTAAAAGCTTTTGTACAGCAAAGGAAACCATAAATAAGACCAAAAGACAACCCTCAGAATGGGAGAAAATATTTCCAAATGAAGCAACTGACAAAGGATTAATCTCCAAAGTTTACAAGCAGTTCATGCAGCTCAATATCAAAAAAACAAACAACCCAAAATTGGGCAGAAGACCTAAATAGACATTTCTCCAAAGAAGACATACAGATTGCCAACAAACACATGAAAGAATGCTCAACACTAATCATTAGAGAAATGCAAATCAAAACTTCAATGCGGTATCATCTCACACTGGTCAGAATGGCCAGCATCAAAAAATCTACAAACAATAAATGCTGGGGAGGGTGTGGAGAAAAGGGAACCCTCTTGCACTGTTGGTAGGAATGGAAATTGACAGAGCCACTATGGAGAACAGTATGGAGGTTCCTTAAAAAACTATAAATAGAACTACCATACGACCCAGCAATCCCACCACTGGGCATATACTGTGAGAAAACCATAATTCAAAAGCAGTCATGTACCACAATGTTCACTGCAGCTCTATTTACAATAGCCAGGACATGGAAGCAACCTAAGTGTCCATCAACAGATGAATGGATAAAGAAGATGTGACACATATATACAATGGAATATTACTGGCCATAAAAGGAAACGAAATTGAGTTATTTGTAGTGAGGTTGATGGACCTAGAGTCTGTCATACAGAGTGAAGTAAGTCAGAAAGAGAAAAACAAATACCGTATGCTAACACATATATGAGGAATCTAAAAAAAAAAAAAGGTCATGAAGAACCTAGGGGCAAGATGGGAATAAAGATGCAGACCTACTAGAGAATGGAACTGAGGATACGGGTTGGGGGAAGGGTAAGCTGGGACAAAGTGAGAGAATGGCATGGACATATATACACTACCAAATATAAAATAGCTAGCTAGTGGGAAGCAGTCACATATCACAGGGAAATCAGCTCCGTGCTTTGTGACCAGCTAGAAGTGTGGGATAGGGAGGGTGGGAGGGAGGGAGACACAAGAGGGAAGAGATATGGGGATATATGTATATGTATAGCTGATTCACTTTGTTATAAAGCAGAAACTAACACACCATTGTAAAGCAATTATACTCCAATTAAAATGTTAAAAAAAAAAAAAGTTGGGGGACTTCCCTGGTGGCACAGTGGTTAAGAATCTGCCTGCCAATGCAGGGAACAAGGGTTCGAGCCCTGGTCCGGGAAGATCCCACATGCCACGGAGCAACTAAGCCCATGCACCACAACTACTGAGCCTGTGCTCTAGAGCCTATGAGCCACAACTACTAAGCCCACATGCCGCAACTACTGAAGCCCGTGTTCCTAGAGCCCATGCTCCACAACAAGAGAAGCCACCGCAATGAGAAGCCCGCGCACTGCAGCGAAGAGTAGCCCCTGCTCACAGCAACTAGAGAAAGCCCGTGCACAGCAATGAAGACCCAACACAGCCAAAAATAAAAACAAATAAATTTATTTTTTAAAAAAACTCATCATTCTCCAAAGTGGATCTTTTTTATAATATTTATTCTTTTATTCATTCATTCATTCATTCATTTTGGCTGCGCCGGGTCTTATTTGCAGTACACGGGATCTTCACTGCAGCATACGGACTCTTAGTTGCGGCATGCGGGACCTAGTTCCCTGACCAAGAATCGAACCTGGGCCCCTGCATTGGGAGCGTGCAGACCTATCCACGGGACCACCAGGGAAGTTCCCAAAGTGGATCTTATATGTAGGCTTTTGATAATATTTAATTTTCCCTCAGTGTTATAGTAGAAAAAATGTTCTAAATTAATTATAGAAAATTACATACCATTTAGCTACCTGAAGGGAAATGAGGACATTTCAACAATTTTTTAAAGTATTTTCCAAATGCTCAGAATCATGATACTATATAAATAACTCATTTATGGTACATACTAATAAAAACAGTTTATTTGCATCACGTAGGATTGAGTTTGTTTGCAAATAACAGAAACCCAACAGTACTGGCTTATTTGTCTGAAGTAACAAGTGATGTGGGGGAAGCAGCCCACAGCTGGTATGGAGGCTCACAGTGTTACAAAGATCCAGGCCCCATCAGTAGTCCTGACCCACTAACATTAGCATGAGGCTTTGTACCAGCTACAGGGTGGCTACTGCACTCCTAGGCCATATTGCAAGATGGATGAAGGATGAAGGATGATGGATGATAGGTGGTGAAGGGCAGAGAGCCAAAGGCACAAGGCAGCCTTGTCTGATAATCAAAAAAATCTTTTTTTTTTGCTTTAAGCTCCACTTGTTTCTATTTAAACGGCCAAAATTGGGTCATATGTCCACCCAGAGCTATCGGGGAATCTGTAGAGTTGAATACTTTTCAGTAGGAATTGACATACCAAGGTTCTACTAGTAAGGAAGCAGAGAACAGAAATACTGGGTAAGCAATTGGCCGTTTCTGCCACAATGTCATGGTTTTCATCGTTTCTGTGGTAGAAACTGAAATTACATGGTACAAGTTACTATCGCTTTCCTCCACTTTGGGTGCACAGGAAGGATACGCCCACACTCCCTTGAAGCCAGGCACAGCCACATGCCTACTTGCAGCTCAGGAAGTCTGAGCAGAAGTAACATGTGTAGCACCCAGGCCAAAGCACTGAGCTGCAGTACTTGACTCTAAGGCCTCTTTCCCTGCCACAAGGACCTTGGAGGTAAGGATCGAATCGAGCAGGAGTACAGTCAGAGTGGTCACTGTGAGCAGAGCTCTCTGACAACCTGCACTAGATGTGGTACTTGGGCAATAAGTAAAGCTTTGGTCTTTTAAGTCACTAGGATTTGGGACTGGTCTGTTACCATAAAACCTAGCCTATCCTGACTGGCACAAACTGATAGCTATTTGTCTTGTGCTCTCAATTAAACATTTTGTTTGTTTAATAAATAGGTGGGAGTACATTAAAATGTAGTGTATGTACATTTAACAAGCCAGCACCATTTCTTTAAATACAAAGGGTTAAAAATTAGATGATCTACCTTTTTTGAACATGATCTACCTTTTTAGAATGTTAGCAGTTAGGATGCGATGATAATCTGTAGATACTTGAAGAGGAACACATAGGCTTCGAAGAGTTAAACTGGCTCTTGAAGAGGATGTGGAAAGATTTGACCCCCATTAAGGAAGGTCCTTATGGATGGGGGGCAGTTGTCCAAGATAGTGAGGTGGCCCCTTCTCCATCTTAATAAGCTCTAACAAAATGATTTTTCACTGTATATTTTGAAATAATTTCAGGCTTACAAAAGTATTGCAACAATAATACAGAGAATTCTCCCTCAGCTTCACTCATACCACACTCTTCTGCTTTTCTTCTAAAGATCTGGAAACTTCTCTGCTTTCTTGGCACATTCATCCTCCTCTTCTTAAACTTGGAATCTTGCAGCTCCTCAATGCTACCTGTAGGCCCCTCTTCTTCTCCATCTACACTCTTTCCTCAGATGAACTGCGTGCACCCAAGGCCTGTTACCACATGGTGTGCCAGGTGACCTGAGCCAGATTTCCACATTTTGTCTGTGTATTCTCTTTAACGTATCTAGTAATATCCAATTGTCCACATGATATTGGCTTTTAAATGTCTCAAATGTACCTCAAACTAAGGTCTCAAACAGAACTTATTATTTTCACACCCTACCCACAACTCATCTTCCTGTCTTCTGGTGTTTCACTGGATTTTACTACAATCCATCAAGCAATGCAAGCCAGAATTCTTATAGCCCTATTTGACAACTCTCAATTCATCTGTCATTTCCCACATCAAATATCCCTTTCCTTGGGAAGACTTGCCTGACCTCCCTAATGGACAAATCTAGAACTGTCCATCTCACCTTCACTGCACTTATCACAGTTATGATTTTATAATTATTTGTATGATGACTTAACTAACATCTGTTTCCTCAACTAGACCATAAGCTTGTTGAGGGAAGGACTTTGATTCTGTGTAGTGTATCCCCACTTCCTAATCCATTGATTCAAACAGTCAGTGCTCAGTTGTGTTTACTGAATGAATATGTGAATGGGAACCTTTCCAACATGTGACTTTGTTCCTCAAAGTTCTGGCTTCCCTTCCTCTCTTTGGTGGATCACTTAAGGGAGCAAAGATCAGTTCACTTCCCCCTTGTTGCATCACCACTAAGTATTTTTAAGAGACTTCATAAGGGCAGACAGATGCAACTTCTCCAGTTTAAGCCAAAACTTTTTCTTGTGTTACCAGTATTCCAGAAATTAAGGTTCTCAGACTTGTAAATGACACACAGCACTCATCCTTGTTCAAGCTGACAGTGGGCACAGCAGAGCATGCACACACTTGGAGGAAAAACATCCCAGAAGGAGGGCACAGTAAATGCAAAGGCCCTGAGGCAGGAGCTCACCTGATGTACTGAGAAAGATCAAGGCCATTAGTGTCAGAAGTGGAGTGAATTGGGAGGAAAGTCTTTTACCCTGAGATGAAAAACCCATGTAGGTGTTCAAACAGAGTAGCAGCATGATCCAACTTACACTTTAAAAGAACCTCTATAGTTACTACATGGAGACCAGACTGGTCACCCATGTAGGGGTGGAAGGCAAGGGAAGAATTAGGAAAACCAAGTGCTACTATCTACTGTCCCCCACTTTCTGATCTGCAGTTGGTGGAAGCTGTTCCCTTGAATGGATCTAGAAAGAGAAGGTTTATGAGAGAATGGGGTGGAAGAAAGGGGTCAGTAAATGATGAGGCAAGCAGTTCTCTGGTCAACACAGAGTGATTCCTATGCAGGACATGACAGGGCTAATCATGGCCTGGGTTTCTGAGCCAGGGCCATTTCTAAAGAAAGGAAGGCAATGTCTTCCTTGAACTGGGCTGGCAGAATTGCTCTGTCTCAGGCTGGAAATGAACAACGTTCAGGTCACTTATGGATGGCCTCCTAGTAAGGCCTTAAGGACTAACTGCAGCTCAGACACATGACTGCTCCATGGCCTGCACAGCCGACCACACAGAGACCGTGAGAGGAGAGGTGATCTCAAGCCCTGCAGCACCAGGCTCCCAAGCTGCTGCCCCTCCCATCCAGTCCTGCGCTCAGACTCCTGCCCACCTCTGCCCGGGATTCTTAGATCAGCTCCTTAGGTCTTCACGTAAGGTCTTCTCCACCCCCCGCCTGGATGCCAGCAGGAGGATTTGACTAATTAGCATCTAGCAGGTGTCTGGAAAGAGCTGCAGGGCAGCAGTGAGGCTATGACTGGCACATGCCCCACCCCCACTCCACTGCTGAGAAATCCTCCACTTAATTAGGCTGCCAGAAGCATTACTTTTTTATTTTTTTAATTCCCTTGTAGGTTCTGATGGCAGTCATGCTTGTGGAAAGTTCTACGCTCTCCTTCCCACTCCTGCCGCCTCAACAATGTTGCTTCAATTAAAGTTACTGCTGCCGGAAGAGGGGGTTTTGTCTCCTCCAGGCCCACAAGAGCCAGGGCAGGACACAGGCTCCTCCCCAGCCCACAGCCCCGCCCACACTATGGGCAAAGATGACTTTTACTATGGGTGTTTTATGTACCAGGATCGGTGATTTTTAATATGGTCTGCTGTTTTCTCAACTTTACAATTTTCAGTTAGTTCCAAGGGCTTTTTTATCACTTCACTGGTTCCTGGACTAAAGATTTAGAAGGCAGTTTAGATACTTCAAATGGTAGATTTGGTCCAGAGATTTATGGTCTTGGGGATAATCGACTCTATAAATTGTGGAATAAAAAGCTTATGCTCATAGAACTGTACAACACAAAGAGTGAACCCTAATATAAGTTATAGACTTTAGTTAATAATAATGTCTCAGTATTGGTTCATCAATTGTAACAAATGTACCACACTAATGCGAGATGTTAATAATGGGAGAAACTGGGTGAGGAGGGAGAGGTGGGAATGCTGCATATCATCTGCTTAATTTTTTGTGAACCTTAAGCTTCTCTAAAAAATAAAAAGTCTCTTAACTAAAAATAATAATGTGGGCAGAGTGAGTAGATGAGGGTATCGATGAAACAAAATTAGCCAATAGTTGGTAATTTTTGAAGCTGAATCATGGTCCACGGATGGGGATTCATTATATATGTCCACAATAAAAGTTTTTAAAATCTTATGCTATTTCAATAGCATGTCTTTTTCATTATAAAAACAATTCACACACATTGTACACATTTGAAAAAATATTGGAAAGTACCTATAATGGAGTCACTCAAAAATATCTACTATAACATTTTGGCGTGGACATATATACAAATAACAAAACTGAGATCATACTGAATAAGAAGTTTTAGATCTACCTTTTTTTTTAACTTAGTATTGCACCATAAACATCTTCCCATGTCTTAAAATATCTCCAAAAGCATGCTTTTAAATAGTTGCCGTAAGATTTCATAGGGTGGCTGTACTATATACAATCTAGAAATTAAATATCCACCTGAATGGCCCTCATCCCATATGGTTGGGATTGTCAGAGGTGTGAGATCTGCAATGCACACCTAGTCCTGCCACAGAGCGGCCTGAAGGCGAGAAAGCCATTTGGCCTTAGTCCCCAGCTGGTGGAGAATTTCTCACTCTTCAAGTTGTAAATGCACTTCAAGCCTATTTAACAACATGGAAGAGGCACTTTTCTTCTTCATCACACAATCTCATGTGGATTTGCTATTTACAAAACAAAAGGCAGGTGGGATTTGAGTGTTTAGAGCCCTGGCATGTGTGCAACTGCTCTCTCTGGTCCAACAAGCCAGAACTCTCTGGGGGTGCCTAAGGATAAAGGCAGTTCCTGGCACACAGTGAAACATTCTGACCCTTTCCTCCTGCTCAAGAAAGCACATCATCAGAGATCAAATGAATGAGAATGGTGTTACGGCAATAAATTTCACTTAGAAAATGTAGCAAGTCCTTGAAATCAACCTCACCCCCAACTACGACTGTGCATCACCTAGAGCGGTGGCCCACAGGCTCCAGGCAGACCCTGCCAGCCCATGCGTGATAGGTCTTCTCAGATAACCACCCAGCTCATGGCATAAAGAATCACAATTAAAGTAGGATTGCAATGGGACCAAACAGCCAAGTAGATAGAATGCACACTGGCCAGAGGGAATTAGGTTTGACTATAGACCATACAATCAATGAGATTTCTAAATCAGATCTGGAAGAAGCAGGTTCTTACTGCACGAGCCAGTTCTCCCTGAGGTTAAGCAGACACAGGTGCCAGCCCATCTGACCTTTGTCAAAGGTATTTTCTTCCACAAAGCTGGAGAGAAAAGAGAGTTTAAAACTTCAAATTTGAGGAAATATGTTTTCCAAAATCCAAGTCTCTTGCCAATATATCAGGCCCTTTATCTTGGAGAGTTTATCTAAGCAGACAACTGTAATATGCACTGTGATGTGAACACTGAGAAGCAAAATTAGTCCTTGGAAGGGACTGGCTCTGTTCCCACTGGATCTGCAGGCCATGGGAGGCCCCAGCCTTCACTTGCACTCTGTGTGTCCCTGTGACAGGAAGTCTTTCAGGTCAACTCACCTGGGAAAGAGTAACCAACCGACTGAATTTCTGAGCATCGGTGCATAACAGGGTTTCCAGTGCACCTACAGTGAGGTGCCTACCCGGTGAACTGGCCCCAAGTGAAGAGTCACGTGGATGGCCCTGAAGGCCATAAAGTTGAGCGGTGGGGGATTCAGCCAGAGATCCAAGCTGTTGGCTCAGAGAGAAGACAAGAGAAAATGCTCGCACAAGAGAAATCACTCATCCTGACCCAGAGAGAGCAGACAAGAGAAGGCAATGGGAAGAGCACTCAGGCAATACAGGGAGCTACAACTGTGGACACCCCTCAGGGGCCCTCGCTTCCTCAGGTACCCCTTGAGATGAAGAGAGAGAGCATCCCATCAACAGCCATCTCTCCACACTTTTAAGAAACAGGCCTCTTCTTTAACACAGGTCTGTTTCATGCATGAAGATCTCAGATCTCTGGCACCAACCATGTGAGGTTGTTCAGTGACAACCACGTCGGGAGAGTAAAGTGACTTGTCAAAGGCCACTAAGACGCAGAAGTGGAGCGCCTGAACTTCTGACCCCCAGTGGACACACTCCAGGGAGCAGCCCTGTCCACTGGACCACCCTGTCATTCAGGACCTCACGCTGTTTGTGCCTGGATGTGTGCAAATGCCCTCCTCAATGAATCTATGCTGATTTGTCTTGGGCTATGTGTCCTTTAAGACAGTAAATCTTCCCTGACAGACTTCCTCCTACCTCCCAAAGGCCAACTGGTCAACTTTCCTCTATGCCACATCTGTACTTTAAATGTTCCTTTATTGCTTCTTATTACTTTTTACTATAATTTGTTTATTTACATGACAAGCTATTAGCCTGTGAATCCTTAGGACGTTGAATACTTATGAGGCAGGTAGAAGGAACAGAATTTTTGGTCTTTGGAACCAGGCTGCCTAGGATGGAATCCCAGGTTCACCATCTATTAGCCCTTAAAAGAAAATTACTTCAACTCTCTGTGTCTTCATTTCCTCATCTGTAAAATCTGGACAATAACAAAATTGCCAATCTCATAGGGTTATTGTGAGGATGAAAGCAGTTAATACATGAAAATCACTAGAATAATTAATACACATTATGAAACAATCTAAATGTGAATGAATAGGGAAATTGATAAATTAAATGCAGTGTTTTCATACAATGGAAAAATACCCTCCAGCCATTAAGGAAATACACCTATACACAGCACCACTGTAATCAGTGTCATCAACACCATCACCATCATCATTATCATCTTTGCATCCTTAGCTCCTATCAAGCCTGTCACACAGCAGGTGCTCCATAAAGTTCTGTCAAACAAATGAACAAATAAATGTACTTATTAAACAATGACTTGGGTAAAAGTAGAAATTTTACCTGCTCTGATTTGGGGCAGTCACACTCCCTGGACTACATCTAAAAACACGAGGATCACTGCTTTCCTCCACAAAAGAATACACAGGAAATTCAAGGACTTGAACTTAAGTTTCCTAAATTAATTGACCCAAATGAAAGACCAAAGACCAAAAGCAAAAGCAAAAAAAAAGCAAACAAAAACACAAACAAATACATCCAAGATTTTCAAAACATATTAGGAGGATTCTGAGAAAACAGCCATGATGACAACTGCACAGGTTGTGAATCTTCCTAAGAGGCCCCTCTCATAAACAGAGCAACTAGGATAGCAAAACCAAAGCCCACAGGCAATATCTACCAAAATATTGAGATGCCAACATATCTTCATGATTCCAAATCACACATAGGCAGGAAAAAACCATTTACAACCCCATGACCTACATAAGATTATGAGACTTCTGATAACACTTATAATCAATGAACAAAAAATGTCCAACAGAAAGCAAGAGAGGATAATCTGAAAACAGTAGTTAAAACTGAAAAAGGAGTATTAAATTCAGAAGAATCATTTTGTTATCCAGACAAAACTATCAAGTCACTTAAAAGGAAAAAGAAATCAAAGTGAAGTAAGTTAGAGAAAGATAAATATCATATATCATTTATATGTGAAATCTAAAATTGACATTACTAACCCACCCAATGACAGCAGAATACACATTCTTTTCAAGTTCACATGAAATAATCATCATGAAAGAGCATATTCTAGACTATAAAATAAATTTAATATATTTAAATTAATTTAATGGATTAAATATTTTAATAAATTTTAAAGGATTCAAGTTACATCGAATACATTCTCTGACCATGATGGAATTAAATTAGAAGTCAAGAACAGAAAAATCTCTGGAAAATTCTCAAATATTTAGAAATTAAAGAAAATGCTTTCTAAATAACCAATGGGATGAAAAAGAAACTAAAACAGAATTAGAAGGTATTTCAAACTGAATGAAAATGAAAACATAATATATCACAATTTCTGGGATGCCACTAAAGCAGTATATGGGGGTAATTTATAGCAATAAATGCCTATATTTGAAAAGAAGAAAAGTTTCTAACCAATTATCTGAGCCTTCATCTTTAGGAATTAGAAAAAGAAGAACAAATTAAACACAAGGTAAGCAATATCAAGGGACTAATAAAGATAACAAAAAATAATAAAATAGAAAACAGAAAAACAATGAAGAAAATGTAACGAAACAAAAGTTAGTTTTTTGAGAAGAGCAATGAAATTTATAAACTTCTAGACAGACTACTAAAGAAAAAAGTAGAAAATAAAAAATTCTCAAATATCTGGAATGAGAGAGGTGGAATCATTACAAATTTTACAGATATTAAAGAAATAATAGGGGATATTATGAGCAATTTTATGCCAATAAATTTGGTAACTTCAATGAAATGGAAAATTTCCTTGAAACATACATACTACCACAACTAACTCAAGAAAAAGTAGATAACCTGAGAAAAACAAAACCCTATATCTATAAAGAAATTGAATTTGTAGTTAAAAACTTTCCCAGAAATAAAATTCCAAGTCCAGAAGACTGTTGAAATCTATTACTGGTAAATTCTATCAAACAATTAAGGAAGAAATAATACTAATGCTACACAAATTTTTCCAGATAATTTAATAATACAAAATTCTTCCCCATTCATTCAGTGAAGCCAGTATTACTCTCATTCCAAAACAAGTTATGCATTACACTAAAAGTACAATTTAATATCCCTCATGAGCATAGATGCAAAACTTCTTTTTTAAAACATACCAAATAAATATAAAGAATAACATTTCATAGCCTAGTGTGGCTTATCCCAGGAATTCAAAGCTGATTTAACAAAAATCAGTCAATATAATTAGAAAAACTCTATGAACATTCAGTAGTCACAGAAAAAACATTTGACAAAATTCAACAACCATTCCTGACAAAAAACTCTCAGTGAACTAGGAATAGAAGGGAACTTCCTCAATGTGATCAAGGGCATCTATTGGGGAAAAAATTCTATAGCCAACATCATACTTATTAGTGAAAGACTAAATGCTTTCCCCCAAGATTGGGAACAAGCCAAGGATTTCTTCTCTCACCACTTCTATTCAACATTGTACGGGAGATTCTAGCCAGTGAAATAAGCCAAGGAAGAGGAAAAAAAAAAAAAAGTCATCCAGATCTCAAATAAAGAATAAAACTGACCTTATTCACAGAAAACATGATCATATGATCATATACCCAGAAATTCCTATGGATCTACAAAAAAAATTCCTAGAACTAATAAGAGAGTTTATAAATACAAGATCAGTATAGAAAGTCAATTATATTTCTATATACTAGCAATGGAAAAGCAGAGCTTTATATCTAAAAACAAAACAATTTACAATAGCATACAATAGCATAAAATTATGAAATACTTAGGAATAGATGAGAAAAATGCAAGACTTATACACTGAAAACAATAGAACACTGTTGAAGAAGATTACAGAAGATGTAAATAAATGGGGAAATATAACAGGTACATGAAGATTCAATATTGTTAAGATGCCAGTTATTCCCAAATTGATCTATAGATACAGCACCTCATCCAAATCAAAATCCTAGTCAGCTTTTTTGGAGAAATTGGCAAGGTCACTGTAAAATTCATTTGGAAATGCAAAGGACATACAGTATCCAAAACAACTTTGAAAACAAAGGGCCTGATTCCTAACTCATTGTAAAGTTATAATAATCAAGACAGTACGGTATTGGTATAAAGATACAAAAAGAGGTCAGTGTAACAGAATAGAGAGACCAAAAGTTGACCAATGTATATAGATAGACAACTGATTTTCAACCAAATGGCACAGACAATACAATGGATAAAAGACGGTTAATTTAGCAAATAAGACTGAAACAATTAGATAACCAGATGCAAAAAATAAGCTTGACCCATTCTTTGCACCATATGCAAAAGTTAACTCAAAATGGATCATAAAACTTCTAGAAGAAAATGTAGGAGAAAATCTTTGTGGCTTTGGGTTAGACAAAGATTTCTTACCAAAGGAAAAAAACTGATTAATTTGACCCCATCAAAATTAAGAACTGTTCTTTAAAAGACACTGTTAAGAGAATGAAGAGATTAAATATTTGCAAATCTTAGTTTTTTAAATGAACGTGTATCAAGAACTCTGCAAACTCAATAATAAAGAAACAAAAACTCAGTTTTAAAAGAAAAGGAGCAAAATATTTGAACACACTCTTCATCAAAGAATAGATGAGGAGATAACAGAGTCATTGTAAAGTAGAATAAGATCACTGATTGCCTGTTAATGTTAACTGAGAGTAAAAGGATGTCACTTGAGGCTGACAAGTCAAGTAGAAGAAGCTTAAGTAAATTGAAGAGTACAGAGATTAACAATAAGATAAAACTAGTGCCTAAAATTCAAAGCTTAGGAAAATGGAAGGAGGAGAAGTGGTTTCCATAATTTCCACATTGCTCAAAGTAGGACACCAACAGATAGTATCTAAAGAAAAAGATAAGTAGGATTTTTATATAAATCATTAATTAGCATAGAGGTAATTACTAGAACACAGACAAGTCTTCCTGAATACTAAAGCCAATACCAAATAAAAGAATAAGTAAAACATAGCATGGTCAAACTGAGATTGAATATGTTGTTTGTGTCAAAAAGAAAGAGCTAAGCTCATCTGTAAAAAACAAAGTTTTATCAAGTTCACTTCCAAAGCAAAATCCAACTCTGTGCTCTAGACAGAGACAAGTAAGCAAAGAGATTCAGAAAAGATAAAAGTTAAAGGATGAGAAAATTCACACTAGGCATATCTTGATATCAAAGTAGGATTCTAGACAAAAAGCAATAAATAGGACAAAGAAAAACACTTTTTAATGCTAAAGGCTATAATTTCATAATGAAGATATGTTATTAATATTTATGCACCTGACAACACAGCACGTTTGCCAAGCATAGAAGATGAAAGGAGAAACATGCAGACACAGGCTGGAGACTATAGAACACAGTTAAGCTGTGCTTGGAGGGAAAAAAAATCACAGTATTAAATATCTATATCAATAAAAAATAGGAAAGAAAGCTAATATAATACAGCAGAAGACATAAATTAATAAGGATAAAGATCAGACATTGAGTTAGAAAATTAAAAAGCAATAAAACTAATAAATATATCAAAAAGTTATTGCTTTGGGGGGAAAATCTACAAAGTAGAGAAACACTAGCAAGAAAAAAAGACAGCACAAATATACAAACAAAATGACACAAGGGGGAAATTTTCATTGAAATGGAGAATTTTTTTTTAATTTTTGAATTTTATTTAATTTATTTTTTTATACAGTAGGTTCCTATTAGTCATCAATTTTATACATATCATGTATACATGTCAATCCCAATCTCCCAATTCATCACACCACCACCCACACGACCCGCCGCTTTCCCTCCTTGGTGTCCATACATTTGTTCTTTACATCTGCGTCTCAATTTCTGCCCTGCAAACTGGTTCATCTGTACCATTTTTCTAGGTTCCACATATATGCGTTAATATATGATATTTGTTTTTCTCTTTCTGACTAACTTCACTCTGTATGACAGTCTCTAGATCCATCCACGTCTCAACAAAGGACCCAATTTCGTTCCTTTTTATGGCTGAGTAATATTCCATTCTATATATGTACCACATCTTCTTTATCCATTCATCTGTCGATGGGCATTTATGTTGCTTCCATGACCTGGCTATTGTAAATAGTGCTGCAATGAACACTGGGGTGCAAGTGTCTTTTTGAATTATGGTTTTCTCTGGGTATATGCCCAGTAGTGGGATTGCTGGATCATATGGTAATTCTATTTTTAGTTCTTTAAGGACCTCCATACAGTTCTCCATAGTGGCTGTATCAATTTACATTCTCACCAACAGTGCAGGAGGGTTCCCTTTCCTCCATACCCTCTCCAGCATTTGTTGTTTGTAGATTTTCTGATGATGCCCATTCTAACTTGTGTGAGGTGATACCTCACTGCAGTTTTCATTTGCCTTTCTCTAATAATTAGTGATGTTGAGCAGCTTTTCATGTGCTTCTTGGCCATGTGTATGTCTTCTTTGGAGAAATGTCTATTTAGGTCTTCTGCCCATTTTTGGATTGGGTTGTTTGTTTTCTTAATATTGAGCTGCATGAGCTGTTTATATATTTTGGAGATTAATCCTTTATCCGCTGATTCATTTGCAAATATTTTCTCCCATTCTGAGGGTTGTCTTTTCATCTTGTTTATAGTGTCCTTTGCTGTGCAAAAGCTTTTAAGTTTTATTAGGTCCCATTTGTTTATTTTTGTTTTTATTTCCATTACTCTAGAAAGTGGGTCAGAAAATATCTTGCTGTGATTTATGTCAAAGAGTGTTCTTCCTAGGTTTTCCTCTAAGAGTTTTAAAGTGTCCGGTCTTAACTTTAGGTCTTTAATCCATTTTGAGTTTATTTTTTTCCGTATGGTGTTAGGGAGTGTTCTAATTTCCTTCTTTTACATGTAGCTTTCCAGTTTTCCCAGCATCACTTATTGAAGAGACTGTCTTTTCTCCATTGTATATCCCTGCCTCCTTTGTCATACATTAGTTGACCATAGGTGCGTGGGTTTATTTCTGGGCTTTCTATCTTGTTCCATTGGTCTATGTTTTTGTTTTTCTGCCAGTACCATACTGTCTTCATTACTGTAGCTTTATAGCATAGTCTGAAGTCAGGGAGTCTGATTCCTCCAGCTCTGTTTTTTTTCCTCAAGACTGCTTTGGCTATTCGGGGTCTTTTGCGTCTCCATACAAATTTTAAGATTTTTTGTTCTAGTTCTGTAAAAAATGCCATTGGTAATTTGATAGGGATTGCACTGAATCTGTAGAGTGCTTTGGGTAGTATAGTCATTTTCACAATATTGATTCTTCCAATCCAAGAACATGGTATATCTCTCCATCTGTTGGTATCATCTTGTATTTCTTTCATCAATGTCTTATAGTTTTCTGCATACAGGTCTTTTGTCTCCTTAGGTAGGTTTATTCCTAGGTATTTTATTCTTTTTGTTGCATTGGTAAATGGGAGTGTTTCCTTAATTTCTCTTTCAGATTTTTCATCATTAGTGTATAGGAATGCAAGAGATTTCTGTGCACTAATTTTGTATCCTGCAACTTACCAAATTCATTGATTAGTTCTGGTAGTTTTCTGGTGGCATCTTTAGGATTCTCTATGTAGAGTATCATGTCATCTGCAAACAGGGACAGTTTTACTTCTTCTTTTCCGATTTGTATTCCTTTTATTTCTTTTTCTTCTCTGATTGCCGTGGCTAGGACTTCCAAAACTATGTTGAATAATAGTGGTGAGAGTGGATATCCTTGTCTTATTCCTGATCTTGGAGGAAATGCTTTCAGTTTTTCACCATTGAGAATGATGTTTGCTGTGGGTTTGTTGTATATGGCCTTTATCATGTTGAGGTAGGTTCCCTCTATGCCCACTTTCTGGAGAGTTTTTATCTGAATGAGGAACTGCACAGGTAAGCCATATTTTCAGGAAGCAGACAGCCAGTGAGGCAGGGATTAAAAAGAAGAAAAAGAAACTGTATTGTGAGCAGCTCTTAGCTTCCATTCTTGTTGGGCTAAGAAGAAAGAAGTAAAGGAGTAGTGACCCAAAAATAAAAACCTTATTCTCAAAAAGGAAGTTGAGAAAGAGAGATACCAACAGCCCAGAAGAAAAGTGGGCAAACAAATAACATGTACATTTCACTGAAACAAAAATGCAAATGTTTTCAAATATGGGAGAATATTTTCAATCACACTCTTGAAAAGAATGCAAAGTAAAGCTACACAATGATATAGTTTTCACTTCTGAGACTGGCAAAATTTTTAAACTATGATAGCAAACTCTGAGCCATATGTGTGGGGAAATAAACACCCTCATATATCTTGCAGGTGCGAGTGAAGACTGGGACTAGCTGCTCTGTGGAGAGCAGTCTGGCAGCAGCTCTCAACATGTGAAATCCTTTGACCCAATAATGTCACTTTTAGGAAGTGAGATATGGTATTTTTTTAATATCAAAGGTCTGAAAACAATCTAAATGTTCATAATACGGGACTGAATAAATTATGGTGCAATCATGCAGTGGAATATTATACAACTTTTTTAAAGAGTTAAATGGATCTATACATTCTGATATGGAAAACTCTCCAAGATATATGGTCAAGTTAAAAAAAAAAAAAGGAAGGCCCACAAAAGTATTTTGCTATGCTACCACTTGCATATGAAAACATAAATACATAAATACAAAAATAAATGCTTGTACATGGGGAGAATATGTCTAGAAGCTGGCAGCAGTGACTGCATGTAGAGAGGGAGAAATAGATGGCCAAGAAACTAAAACAGGGACTTCCATGGTGGTCCAGTGGTTAAGACTCCATGCTTCCACTGCAGGGGTTGAGGTTTCCACCTCTGGTTGCGAGAACTAAGATCCCGCGTTCGAGTGGTGCAGCCAAAAAAGAAAAAAGAAAAAAAAAAACTAAACTAAAACAAGAGGCACATAAACCATTAAAAAGTGTGTATGTGTGTGCACGTATAAATAAAAGAAACATTAAAGTTCCCAGAAAACTCTTACTGGGGTTCTTTCTGTATTGTAAGATTATGGGGGATTTTTCTTTTCTTCTTTGCAGTGTTTTGAGTTCACAAATATTCCACATTGAAAATGAAAGTCCCTTAAAAAAAAACAGGATTTTTTTTTCCTCCTAAAATTCTCAGTTATCTTCACCAAACAGAAATACCTGGTCAGTTCACTCAGTGAAAACACACCTTTTGCTTGTGTGGCTCTCAGGGAATGCCCCGCTCTCTGTGCTCAGGTGTGCGTAGGGGGTGCTGCCCCCTCTGTGCGTTATGCAGCCCTGCAGCCCCAGGCTCCCTGGTTGGCAAGGCCCTGCAGGCCAGAATATTTGGGGACAGAGTTCCACTTACTGTTTCTCTCAGGTAAGGCCTTCCCCAAATGGTGCTGCTATCAGAATTAAAGACTTGGAGCTATTTTGGTTGCATTCTTGGCCTTAAGAAACAGGTTTCCTGTTAATACTGTTTTGACTCAGATTGTTTGGGTCTTTCCAGCGGGAGACCAGATTTAGATCAAACGCACAGGATCCTCCTGATGAAACAAGAAGGGCCTAGAACACCCAGGGAAGTCAAAGTCCCTGCTTTTTAGAGGGTGGGAAACGGGATTGGGGCACTTTCTCTACTGCCCTGGGAGGCCCCGATGAAGAAAGGCCCGCCTGCTCGGAGCCACACAAAGCCAAGGCTGCTGGGCCAGCAGCTTGGAGGTCAAAGCATCCTGGGCGCCCTGTGGAATGCAGGTCCCGCTCCGCGGCACTGGGCCAGGATAAGGAAGCCCACTCGGCTGTATTCCGAGTACCAGTCTTAGCAGGGTTCCTGCGTGGAGCCTGTTTAGGGCATGCCATTTGTTGGCCACTATTTGAGCTGACAGCCAGGAAGCCTGGGAATATGGGACCAAAGAAAACATGAAGGAGGGTCTGTCCTGGTCCCTCTCAGACTCAGTCAACCTGGCAGATGCTCCTACTCAGACAGGAAGGGATGCTGATGAGGGGCCTGGGCATGGGGGGTAGGGAGGGACAGTGCGGGAGGGTAGGGCGGGTGGGCCCAGCCCAGGGTGGGAGACAGGGATCCCAGGTGCACATACCTCTGTGGGGTGGCTCTCAGGACACCCCATCCTGGACTAGCCCCAGATCTGAGGCAAGCAGGAAGGTATCAAGCTGGTAACCAGAGTACCCAAAGCAACTGAGTGCTCTAAGTGGGACCTACTCTTTATTCCATATGTGGGCCCTATGTTCCCTTTGCCAGGGCTGAGGGAGAGCCTACAGCATCTGAATTTTCACAAGAAAATTCATTTTTACAGAGTTGGTCCTGATTAACAATGAAACCTTTAAAATGGACTCAGAGCTTGGCTGCGACCAGCTGACATTTTGCTTCTGAAAGAGTCAGGCATATTTGTTTCCAAGGCCTTTCCCTTTGAATCTTTGTTTGAATGTGGACCTGGGAACTGGCATCTACAGCTTCTTTCCTGATGAGATCTTAAATCATCCAGGTGACTGTGGGAAGGTGGCCTGTGCTGCCCAGCCCAGGCCTCTCATAAAAGGGGCAACTCTTTAGCCCAGAGTCAGGAAGTTGGTGTTCACCAGCAGTAAACAAGCAGCCTTCCAAGGACTGAGTGCAGGTCTTTCTTCTGAGACCAGGGGAGTCTGGGCAAACTGTCTTCTCCCACTGCAGATTACAAACTGTGAAGAAAAGTCTTGACGTTTGGCAAAAGTTCCCCTTCCCTTGTAAAGTTAATAAAAGAAAACCATGTGTTAAAAACAAGCTAGCCTTTTTCCTAACAATCCTGAATCATGGGACCACTGCTCCAAATGTCAGAGAAATATATGCTTCAGTGAAGCAAGGATACAAAAATAATACAGCAAGGTAAAAAGAATTCAGATTTCAGGATAATGGTCCTTCAACACATATGTACATGAAAATGCCTTTTTATCTGAAATAACTAAGGCCTGAATTCTTTGTATCAATGGTCCTCACTTGAGGCTCCATGGAGTATGTGTACTTATGGGGACCCTTCCCCCAGTACAAGGGTGAGCCGGGTTTTCTGAAGCCCACCAGTTCACCCCATTCCCTTTACCATCATTGGCTCAGGGTTAGCCATGTGGCCTGAGCAGCCCAAGCAGGGTATGTCTCATAGCTACTGTTTATAATGCTGGAAGCTTCCACCCTTCCTCTGACATCATAGCATGAGGAGGTAGAGCCTGTAACATTTTCCACCAGAAGAAAAGCAGCTCAAGACTTAAGCCCAGAGTTGGTGGGAATGTAAAATGGCATAGCAGCTATGGAAGAGTCTGGCAATTCCTCAAAAAATTAAACATACAATTACCATATGATCCAGCAACTCCACCTTTAGATATATATCAAAAGAAACAAAATCAGGGATGCGAACAGATATATGTACACCTGTGTTCATAGCAGCATTATTCATAAAATATCATTCACAGAAGCCAAAAGGTGGAAGCAACCTAAATGTCCATCAGTGGAAGAATAAATAAACAATATGTGGTAGATACATACAGCAAAATATTATTCGGCCTTCAGAATGAAGGAAATTCTAACATATGCTACAACGTGGATGAACATTGAGGACATTATGGTAAGTGAAATAAGTCAGTCACAACAGGACTAATACTGCATGATTCCACTTATAAGGTTCCTGAAGCAGTCAAATTCAGAGAGACAGAAAGTAGAATGGTGGTTGCCAGGGGCTGGGAGGAGGGAGAAATGGGAAGTTATTGTTTAATGGGCACAGAGTTTCAGTCGTACAAGATGAGAACTGTTCTGGAGATGGGTGGAGGCAATGGCTGCAAAACAATGTGAAGGTACTTAATGCCACTGAACTGTACACTTAAAAATGGTTAAGATGTTCAATTTTATGTTATGTGTATTTTACCACAATTTTTTAAATTATTCTTAAAATTTTTATTGAACTATAGTTGTTACAATATTACATTAGTTCAGGTTTACAACACAGTGATTCAATAGTTTTATGTATTATACTCTGTTTAAAGTTATTACCAAAAAAATTGTTATATTTCCCTGTGCTGTCCATCATAACCTTGTTGCTTATTTTAAAAGTTCAAAATAAATAGTTTAAAATATGAAGAAATATTGAGTTCTAATGAAAACCTTAATAAATTACAAAGCATTGGCATCATGGAGTGCATTCTCTCTCTCCAACAATGCAGGAAGTTAGAAATCAATTAAAAAGAAAAGGAATTGGAAAATCAGCAATAACACTGAAACTCAGTAACATACGTATGGAAAAACAAAAGAAAAAAAGTCAATGCACCAAGAAGGAAACACAATGGATATTAAATTCAATAAATATTATCATAAGCATTAACACTCAAATTACTTGAAGTAAGAAAGGAGTCATCTTACAGAAGAATGAATGAAGATGTGGCACATATATACAATGGAATATCACTCAGCCATGAAAAAAACCGAAACTGAGCTATTTGCAGTGAGGTGGACGGACCTAGAGTCCGTCACACAGAGTGAAGTAAGCCAGAAAGAGAAAAACACCATATGCTAACACATATATATGGAATCTAAAAAAAAAAAAACAGTTATGAATCACCTAGGGGCAGGATGGGAACAAAGACGCAGACCCACGAGAGAATGGACTCGAGGACACGGGGAGGGAGAAGGGCAGGCTGGGACAAAGCGAGAGAGTGGCATGGACGCATATACACTACCAAATGCAAAATAGATAGCTAGTGGGAAGCAGCTGCACAGCACAGGGAGATCAGCTCGGTGCTTTGTGACCACCTAGAAGGGTGGGATAGAGAGGGTGGGAGGGAGACGCAAGAGGAAGGAGGTATGCGGATGTAGGTATATGTATAGCTGATTCACTCCGCCACAAAGCAGAAACTAACACATCATTGCAAAGCAACCATACTCCAATAAGGATGTTAAAGAAAATTTAAAAAATAAAACCCAAACATACATGAGATTGCAAATTATATTTTACATATATAATACATATAATATACTATATGTGTCCAAAAAGCTATAAAATTCCAAGCAAACATCTATATTTTTATTTCAAGAACAACTAATATTACCCCTTCTGTCTTAGATATATTCTAATTCTTCAATTCTTATGTATTTCAAGTAAACTGAAAGTTATTAGCAAATCTCATGTTCTTTCTAAATTTTTTGAACACTCTGGAAATTTCAGTTTGCTGGATTCAGATTTATCTGTGAAACCTGGTGTTGGAAATGTACAAATGACAACCCTAAGTGTGTGTTTGCCTTATCTTAGATTCCTAAGCACACCCTGTAATACAGAGTTAATGTATCACTTCCTGATGTATATGCAGTGTGTAATAAGACTAAAGATCAAAAAAGTCATTGTTGTCTTTTTTCCTGTACAACCTAACTTCTGTTGTTCAATCTTTAGTCTACATAGTTGTTAGTATTTTCTGTTCCAAAAGTCAAAATTTTCACTACTTAAATGATTATATTATGTATGTTATTTGGGTAACTAATCATTTATAATCTCTGAAAACTGATATTTGTAAAACAATATCTTTGTTTCAATGGCATTATTTCTATAAAATTCTCTTTAATTTTCAAAAATATTTTGTTTAATTCCATATTAAAAATATCCAACCAATAAAAGAAAAGAAAACAAAACAAAAAAAAAAAAAAAGAGAGGAGTCATCTTAGTTCTCTTAATTGCTGAACATCCTCCTCTTATTTTCAGGCAAGGAGGTAGAGACATGTCCCACTACCAGATCTGGATGCCTGTACTAAAATCGCCATGGTTAAAAGCAGCTACTTGAAGGGGAAAATAACAATGAAGTAATCACACCTCTTTCCCGCTCGATCTCTGGTCTGAGTATCACAGGATGGCTGTTTTTGGTTCAGCCCTGGTCACCCCACCACATTTAGGGCTGATTGCTTTGGCTCACGGGCTGCCAGTCCCTCATTGGCTGCTGCTCTGGACATGCTGGCTACAGCTGCTGTCATTGGACGATCCCATCATCCACGCAGCACTGCAGTTCAGTCAAGATGTTTGGATAAAACCCGAAAGGTTATAGGCCTATCTGGATGACCTCACACATGTAGTGGATCCATCTGATCCAGGACAGATCTTTCACTCTAAGTGGCATGAAGTTTCTGACCATTATACACATCCTCCACCACTCCTGGGTCCCTCTTTCCAACTTGATCTCCAGGCTGAGGATCACAGGAAGGCTGTTATTTGTTCAGCTCTGGACTCCCCACCACACTCTGGGCCAAGTGCTTTGGCTCGAGGGCTGCCAGTCCCTAATGGGCTGCCGCTTTGGAGACGCTGGTTACAGCTGCTGTCAGTGGATGATCCCTTCCTCCATGCACAACTGCAGTTCAGTCAAGATTTTTGGATGAAAACCGAAAAGGTAAAGACTTGGGATTACTGACAAACATCCTAACAATGTGCCAATGATGATGAGACATCATCCGAGAAAGCACCTTCCAGGGTCATCACATACCAACCGTCCAAAAAGGACTTCGATACGGCATAATTTTATTTGCCTTATCAGAAGTCCTATTTTTCACAGGCTTCTACCACAATTTTTTAATTAAAAAAAAAATTTTAAGAGAATTAATCCTACACACAGGGGATGGCCAAGCTGAGAGAACAGCAGAGAAATAGAGCTGGAGTCTCCAAAGCTGGCCCTGCAGGTGTTCATCTCACATATTTCCAACTGTTTAAGCCAGTTGGTTTTAGTCCTTCTGATGCTTATGCGTTAAGCCATCCTCACAGCCTTATTGTACGTGAAAGAAGACACTACCGTTAGCTTCTAGAAAGCAAACCCAGTGGAGCTTCTAGTCTAGCACCTTCCTCTCCATTGGGTAAGGCATAGGATTTGCCCAAACAAGAGATCATCCTGTGGATGACACATTCCAACCCCTAACCCTCAACACTTATTAACCCCTGGATGCCACTGAACTTCACCTACTGGCCTCAGGCCACACTCTAGATTTTTGGAGGTCATCACACAGAACCTCCAAAATTGTTGTTCTACTCCTATTATGACTTTGTTCAATTAACATTTGTTAAGCAGAGCTCAGGTGAGCCCAGGTTCAACAACAGACTACAAAAGAAACTGAAATAGAGAAGGTTACCACTCACAGGTCCTGGAGGAAGAATATGGCATGTCTCGAGGGGTCACATGAGGAGGTCAAGGCAAGGTACAGGCAGAGAGAGTGACAGGACCTGGGGCACATGCCTTTATTAGGGTGCACGGATAAGTGCTTTGGAGCTCCCAGGCTAGGGGCGGAATGGTCAACTCAATCCAAAAGAGCGGGGCTTTGGAAAGCCCCACGGGGGTCTCATCTAAGAGGCCCATAAGGCATACAGGCCCTGGGAGGCAGGGGAAGGGTTGCTGGCGAATGCCATGGTCATATTAGGAATTTACATTTGCTGTGACTCTCTGGGCTGCCATCTGAGGCATGTGCTTACAAGGGTGGCTAGTGTCAGTTTAAGGTCCCTGCAGGACACATGGTTAAACAAAATGGATGCCGAGGCAGCAGTGGCACAGGATAGCTTAGCTTAAACTCTCACCAGCTCCTTTATCATAATCTGCTACCCCTGTACTCTGCTCACTTCCTCATCCCCACATGCATTCAAACTCTGGACTCGACTTTCCGGCCTAAACTTTATGGTGTCATACCTCAGCTGATAACATCCGTAAGTGCTTCGGCTGTGTTTGGCAGTCAGCTCCCTCTCTCTTCCCCTAAAGTGGATCCCCTATCACTCTCCTCAACACCCCAGGCACACCCCTTCCACCTGGCGCATCTCCTCTCACCTGTGTTTTCAAGTGGTCTCTCTCCCTCCGTCTCTCACACTCACTCTTATTCTCAGCTTCTTTCCCACAATCTATAAGCATACTCGAGTCTTCCCATGTTTCCCATGGTCAGATAAATTCACTTCTTGACCTGCTACTCCTTTCTAGCTGCCACCTTATCACTCTCCTTCCCGTCATGATCAAGCAGCTCGAAATATACGTCTGTGTCTCTTGTCTCCATCGCCTACATTTCCAGCCGCAACCACTCCAGTGGAAACAGTCTGTTAAAAACGGCACTAAGCTCTTAAATGCCAAATCCAGAGGAACCGCTTTCTAGTCACCCTCCTGCCTGAATTTCCTGTCATATGTGTTATGGTTTCCTTGGTACCTCCTGCTCCCTTGGTTTCTGGCAGAATACTGGTTCGAGGCTGTCCTCATAACTCTCTGACGTTCTTCCCAAGGCCCTTTTGTGAGATCCTCCCTGAGAGGCTGGAGATCTCGACAGTCCTGCCCACAGCACTCTTCTGTTTCTGCAGTACATAGCCATCCCAGTGACTTCATCCAATCCCCTCTGTGCAGGAAAGGGCTGACTCGGCAGGTCTGGTATCTTCAAACTGTGCACCTTCCAAGGAAAGGTCTGGCCCTTGCCTGTCTCCTGGAAAATAACTTCTAAGCCCTTGGAATATCCTGCCTGATAAGACTGCCTATTTTTCTGGACCATGCCAGATAGTTTATGCTAACAATGTGATGTGTGATGTGGATCTTGGGCCACACAGTATCAATGTGACCTCCGAAGGGGCTGGAGACTAAGTAGCTAAGGTCAGTCATGTGGGCACCCCATGTTTATCTGACCAACCCCCTCCCCAAAATCCCTGGACATCATGGCTCTGGTGAGATTCCCTGGTTGGCAGTGCTCCATAGGGGTTGTCACACATCATTACTGGGATAAGTAAGTACCATCTGCACAAATGCACAGAAAGGGACAACTAGAAGCTTGTGCTTGGACTCTGCCCTCACAACTTTTGCCTTTGCTGATTTTGTCTCCTCCTTTCATTGTAATAAACCATAACCATGTGTATAACAGCTTTCTGAGTTCTGTGAGTCCTTCTAGTGAATCACTGAGCTTGAGGGTGGTCTTGAGGATGCCCAATACATTAAATCATCAACAGTCATATACTGATGACTCATGAGTCCATATTTTTTTCTGTACATCCCTGCTGAGCACCAGTTCTACAGAGACATTACAACCAGGATGTCTCAATAGTGCTACAAATTCAAATTATCCAAACTGAATCTCCTTATATTCTGCTCCAAACTCAGTTCTCCTCATGTTTTGCCAAAAACCCAGTCAGTCATGTCTAAAATCTGACAGTTATCTTACACTCCTACTTCTCCCTTGTCTCCCATGCCTAATCCGTGAGAGCTGCTCACTGACACCTCTGGATACTTCCCTTCTTTCCACACCCACTGCTTCCCTTGATTCAGGTCCCCGCCATCTCACCTGGGCCACACAATCAGTACTCTCTGGATAGGTCTCCCTACATCCAGGCCACACTCTTCCAATTATCCCCACTACAGACAAAATGAACCTTTTTAAAAAGAAAAACTAGATTCTAGTTCAAGAAGGTGAAACAAATATTAAGGTATGATAGGTATAAAAAGAGTATGAATCCATAATAGTGATGAGAAAGGCCATTAGTGAAAAGGACATTTCAATAATTTTTAGAGTTAAAAAGTGAATAAGAGGGCTTCCCTCGTGTTGCAGTGGTTGAGAGTCCTCCTGCCGATGCAGGGGACACAAGTTCGTGCCCCGGTCTGGGAAGATCACACATGCCGCGGAGCGGCTGGGGCCGTGAGCCATGGCCGCTGAGCCTGCGCGTCCGGAGCCTGTGCTCCGCAGCGGGATAGGCCACAACAGTGAGAGGCCCACGCATACTGCAAAAAAAAAAAAAATTTTAATTTAAAAAAAAGTAAATAAGAGGAGGTTAACAGATAAATCATAAGAAAGAGAGACTCACCCCATTTCACAACCCTCAGAGAAGCTTTGGATTTGGATCTTTCAGCAAGAGTTGATAAGGGTGTTTTTTTAAAAAGAAATTGAACTTGGGACCACTGCAGTAAGGCTGAAGATAGAGTTTTTCTTCATTCAGGAATCTGGGGAATCTATGCCCAGCTTCCTACTCTCATGCTCTGAAGTGACTCTTGCTCACTGCCAATTCCCTGTCATAAACTGAGAGCATCCAGACATGCTGTCCTCATCAGGAGAGAATCCCACCTATAGAGACAGCAGGATGAAACCTCTATCAACTACCTGCACCAGGGAACTGAGTCCTTTATTCCTAAATATGTACTATTTGACTTGTTACCATGGGAATATGTTAATTTATATTATTTTGGCTTAAAAGATCACTGCAAAACTGGTTTAGGTACTTTCCAGTTTAAAATCCTTCAGTGGCTCCCCATGGCCTACAAGACAAAATTCCAACTCCTTTCTTGGCATCAAGAAGCTCCTACTCCAGACCATTTTCTCATCAAGCCCTACCGGTATTTTACATTCCATACATACTGATGATCTGGCAATTTAATGCTTCTTGGCCTTTATTCATGCTATTCTCTGCTCAGAATACACTTCTCCCTATCCTTTCCCTTGGGCAAACACTAGCATGTCTCAAGATTTAGTCCAGGGCCTCCCTGGTGGCGCAGTGGTTGAGAGTCCGCCTGCCGATGCAGGGGATACGGGTTCGTGCCCCGGTCTGGGAGGATCCCATATGCCGCGGAGCGGCTGGGCCTGTGAGCCATGGCCGCTGGGCCTGCGCATCCGGAGCCTGTGCTCCGCAACGGGGGAGGCCACAACAGTGAGAGGCCCGCATACCGCCAAAAGAAAAAAAAAAAAAAAAAAAGATTTAGTCCAAGTGAAGTGTTTAGTGACAACCCCTTCTCTCCCAAAACCATGTAAAATCATTCCCTTCCACACGTTTCTGTCAATGTTCCTATGATACTTTACTGCACTTATAAATTTACCTGTCTGTACTTTGTGCTCCATGAGAGCATTACCCATATCCCCCAGACCTAGAATACAGGAGGACCTCAATAAATCCCTGATGAATGAATGAGTAAGTGGCATTTGGGGCGGGGTCAGATATTGGCTCCATCAGTTGTCTTATGTAAGCAACATTTTATCTATCAATAAAAAGCAAACAATGATACTAGCTACACTGTAGGACTTCTGTGAAGATAATAACAATAGATAAAATTTACTATAGATGATGCCAAATACTATCCAAGATACTTTATACATTTCTAAAATTCATTTTCATAAGAACTCTGCAAGATGGGTTCTGTTATCTTAATAGTTGATGAAATTAATGTCCAAAAATTAAATGAAACCATCATTTTAACATCTAGTGGAGTTTCCGTTATACTATGGGCACCCAGTAGCTGCTAGCTCTCTTTCCTATCCCACTCTTCTCAACTCTAAGACATTAGGATTAGGTAAAGGGAGAGAGAAGGAAGGCATAAATTTGTTGAGGAGACTATATAACAAAGCTGAATTTGTAACAGCTTTATAACTTTCAGGAAAAGGCATCTCCCAGACCAATGTAGAAATCATGATCATAGAGCACAGTGATTTCCCCTGGATCAGTATACCTAGGCTCAGATTAGAGGATTCATGCTCACTCCACTTCTCAGGTAAGCCCTTAATTACAATCTCTCAAAGAGGTTGGTCAGGTTCTTTTCATGCCAGTGAGATTTTTTTAAGGCAATGTTGTTAGCTAGATTGTAGTAATAATAACAGCTACAATAGTAATAGCATAAGCCAGAGCAATAGTACAGCACAAAGAGGAGTAGGAGTGATACTAATTGAGTATGTACTAACTGCCAGACCCTGTCTAAGAACCTTATATTAAGTAATACATATTAAGATAATTACTAACAGCAATAGTATTAGCAGTAGTATTAGTAGTGATCTCTAATATTAGCTGAGTGCCTGCCATATGCCAGGCTCTATGCTAAGCCCTTTACAATTATTAGCACATTCTACCCCTATGAAAAAATTACTATTATTATATACATATTGCAAGTAGACTTCCAGAGGAAGTAGTAAGATCTTGATTTGCCCTCTTGTCAGAACCAACCAAAAAAATGGACAAAATACATGAAACAATAATTTTCAAGACAGTCTATAACAGGTAGTGAAGGACAGTGATCCCTGAGAGACAGGAAAGAAATAAGGTGACTCCTATGACTGTCTTAGCTTACTGGTGCCCTCTCCAGCCACAGGGCAGGCAGATGAATATCAGGGGAATCCAGGACTCAAGCTGAGGAGACAAAGCTGAACATACCAAGGCAGCTAGATTTGCAAGACAGCATATCAGAAAGGAAAAAGCTTCACAGAGAAAAAACTACAGAAATCAGCAGAGGGTCTCCCTTGAATATCCAGCACATACGTGAGGAAACCAACCCAAGCCTGGGGAAAGGATTAGAGGAAATAGTACCTGGTACTCACACAGTGTCGGGAATAGTGCCTGTTCCCACCAGCCTGGAAAACCTCAAAATTCAAGAGCTACTGGGTAGAGTACTCAGGGGCCTTGTCTTGGTAGTGGGGAATAATTAGCCTGAAATTAAACTCTGTTCCAGCCCCACCTAACAAATCTTAAAAACAAGACCCAAAGGATCAGACTGTTTCCAAGTAGCTTAGCTTCATCTCAGAGCAAAGCTCAAGAATAAACATAGGGATAAAAAAAAGTATCCAGCACCCAACCAGGCAAAATTAATGATGACTGGCACCCAATCAAAAATTACCAGCAGGCAAAAAGAAGAACCCATAATAAAAAAGAAAAAATCAACCAATCAACACTGACCCAGAACTGACAAAGGTGTTAGAATAAGCAAACAAGGACACTAAAACAGTTGTTATAAATGTATTATGTATTTTAAAAAATTAGTTCCATGGAAGCTGTAAAAATAGAGATAAATGAACTTAGAGAGATGAAAACTACAATATGTGAGATGATAAAATAAAAAATGTACTGGATATGATTAACAGCAGATTAGGCACCACAGATGAAAAGATTAGTGAATTTGAAGATAAAGAAACCATCCAAAATAAAACACCAAGAGAAAGAAAATAACACAAAAAAAAAGGACAGAGAAAAAATATTTTAAGAAATAATGGTAGAAAATTTCCAAATTTGATTAAAACTATAAATCTACATATCCAAGAGGCCAATAAACACAAAGCTCAAGAAACATAAGGAAAACTACACCAAGGCATGATATAATTAAATTGTTCAAAACCAGTGATAAGGAGACAATCTTAAAAAAAAAAGAGTAAAAGACATATTACAAAAATAAGGATTATAGCAGATTTCTTGTCTGAGACAATGCAAGAAAGAAGATGATCAAGTAACATCTTTAAAGCACAAAAGAAAAGAGTCGTGAAAAAGGGAGATCAGCACTGAGTAGAACAGAAACTAAAAGAAGACTCAGCTAGGAAGCTGGAGATTTAATGTTAGATTTACAGTTCCTATAAAAAGTGGACTTCAGTCAATATCATACACAAATATAAATACCAGTTGGATTAAAGATATGTATCAATCTAGAATTCTATACCCAGCAAAAAATATGTTTCAAAACTAAAGGTAGGATAAAGACTTTTTTTCAGGAATAAAAAGCTAAAAGAATGTATCACCAGCAGACCTGCACTACAAGAAATGTTACGGCAAGTCCTTGAGGCAAAAAAATTGATGCCACATGAAAATCTGGCTCTACCCAAAGGAATGAAGAGGATCAGAAATTGTAACTACATGAGTAGGGACATAAGACTGTGTTCTTATTAACAAAAATAATAACAATTTAGAATGAGGTTTATAACATATGTAGAAGTAAAATGTATGACAATAATAGCACAAAAGACCAGTAGGGGGAAAACAGAACCTATCATAAGATTCTAATACTCTATGTGAAATGTATAATAACATTTGATGATGTTAAAGATATATACAATAAACCCTAAAGCAATCATTAAAATACTAAAGAGTTATAGCTCATAGGCCAAATTAAGAGGGAAACAGAGTCATTAAAAAATAATAGTCTATCCTAAAGAAGTCAGTAAAGAATGGGGAAATTTTAAAAGATGGGACAAGGAGAAAAAAATGGCAAGATGACAGACCCAAACTAAGCATACCAATAATCACATTAAATGGAAATGTTCTAATTACCCTAATCAAAAGGCAGAGATTATCAACTTGGATAAAAAGGCAAGACCAAACTATGTGCTGCCTGCAAGAAATGCACTTTAAATATAAAGACACAAATAGGTTAAAAAATGGAAAAAGATATACCATGTTAACATTAATCAAAAGAAAGCTGGAGCATATATCATTTGCAAATGTCTTCTCCCACTCAGTACATTATCTTTTTGTTTTCTTGATGGTTTCCTTTGCTGTGCAGAAGATTTTTAGCTTGATATAGTCCCATTTGTTTATGTTTGCTTTTGTCTCCCTTGTCTGGGGAGTCATATCTAGAAAGATATATGACTCAACAACAGCAACAAAAACCAACCCAATTTTTAAAATGTGCAGAGGAGCTGCATAGACACTTTTCCAAAGAAGACATACAGATGGCCAACAGGCACATGAAAAGATGTTCAACACCACTAATTATTAGGGAAATGCAAGTCAAAACCACAATGAGATAACACCCTCATGTCTGTTAGAATGGCTACTATCAAAAAGGGAAGCAATAACAAGTGTTGGTGAGGACGTGGAGAAAAGGGAACTCTTATACACTCTTGGTAGGAATGAAACTGGTGCAGCCACTGTGGAAAACAGTATGGAGATTCCTCAAAAAATTAAGAATACAACTATCATATGATCCAGCTATCTTATTTCTGGGTATTTATCCAAAGAATATGAAAACACTAATTCAAAAAGATATATGCACCCATATGTTCACTGCAGCATTATTTACAATAGCCAAGATATAAAACCTAAGTGCCCATCAACAGACGAACAGATAAAGAAGATGTGATACACACACACACACACACAATGGAATACTACTCAGCCATTTAAAAAAATGAAATCTCGCCATTTGTGACAATACAGATGGAACTTGAGGGTATTATGCTAAGTGAAATAAGTCAGACAGAGGAAGACAAATACCATATGATTTCATTCAAATGTGGAATATAAAAAGCAAACAAGGAAAAAACAAAAGAAATCTGGATATATTAATATTATGCAAACTAGAATTCTACATACATCAACTATATCCAGTTACAAAATATAGAAGATAAAGGTAGGTAACTGAACACTTGCATTTGTCTACACTCCCTCTTGAAATATCTATGCAACAGCATTAAAAGTGGGGTTTCTTTTAATGTCATGAACCTATGAAGACAAAGAAAATAGGAAAGGGCTTCCCTGGTGGCGCAGTGGTTGAGAGTCCGCCTGCCGATGCAGGGAACACGGGTTCGTGCCCCGGTCTGGGAGGATCCCGCATGCCGCGGAGCGGCTGGGCCCGTGAGCCATGGCCGCTGAGCCTGCGCATCCGGAGCCTGTGCTCCACAACGGGAGAGGCCACAGCAGTGAGAGGCCTGCTTACTGCAAAAAAAAAAAAAAAAAAAAAAGAAAATAGGAAAGAAGACTGGAGGCTGATGCTAAGTGGTAACTAACTTACTAAACCTAAGAAAACTGACTTTTAAGCCAACAGTGGGATAGGAAATAGACCACCTGATTTACACCATTGAATTCCCACAAAACTCAGGAATTAAAGGACCAAAGAAGATAGTGAAGTGGGGTGATGATGGGCTAAGAACAGGAGAACTGATTGAAAGTCTGTTTAGAAGAAAGTTAGTCCCTCTCCCACCACCAGACCTCATCTCCCACTAAAAGTGACTGTGCAGCTGCTCCTCCCCAACCCAGGAGAGGTTATGGTGTATATGCCCTAGAGAGGATAACACAAGATGTCTAGGCCAGGAGACAGTATGTGGGGCTACAGGTGAGTTTAACATACTGAAAACAAGGAGATTAAGTGAAAGTTTGTATACTGAACACTGAGACCCTCTCCTTTACCCAGGTTTCTTCTCTTTCTTGCCTTTTTTCTGGCAGCTGGGCTTTCTGCCCCGATGCAGGAGGTCATAGAGCCTTCTTTGGCTAGTCTGACCAGCCCCAAAGAAAAGACTATCAAAATGGACCAGACAAGTCACCCTGCAATGAAGCCAGTTTGTTAATAAGCATATTTGTGCCCCATTCTTATTTATGTGCACACAGCCAAGATTGAGAATAACAGCCAATATTTATGTCATGCTTATTATGTGCCAGGAGCTATGAGGTAGTTAGTATTACAATTCCCATTTTACAGATAAGGAAAGAGACACGGAGAGATCAAGGAACATGTCCCAGTCCACACCACTGGAAAGTGGGAGGTGCAGAGCTCACACTCCTCTTCTTTTTCATATATTACTGTTGATGTTTTAAGTGGATCTCTTCCCTACCCTGCACTATCCCTCTTTATCTATGACCATGTTGCCAGGCCTCTAAGCATTTCCAAGTTTCTCCCACACAACTTTCTTCGGGAAGCTCCTAGGATGGGCTTTATCAAATGAAGCAGTAAGCCAAAAGAGAGGTGAGATCCAGAACACAAGAGACCCAAAGCAAGAGGAAGGTGAGAGGAATTCCCAAGATTGTGATGCCAGCCGGCTGAGAAGGCAGTCTATCTAGACCAGAGCAGCTCAGAAGGCTTCAGGAACAACAACCTTGAGAAAACTTCACATATAAATTCCCAATGTGTATGAGCATATTGAGAGAAGATACACATATCTAAGGAAGAGTGTGGGGTAGTATTAGTGATAACAGAGAAAAACTAATCAAACAAAAAAAATAGACAGTTATTAACTACAGGGGAAAAATAGTGCAAGAAGGAAAATGAATTCATTTAATTTACAAAATGGCTCAGTTGTGAATTATGTTTACATAGTCAAAATAATGTAGACACTGGATATTGATCCAAAGATAACATACTATAACTACATTTGGAAGAGATGTGAAGGGAAGTATGAGTTCATCCAAGAGGGGGAATAGAAAGAGAGCTAGCATCTCAGCCTCCACAAAAAGTCAATGGATAATACCTACAAGTGAAAAGTCGGGAACTAGTAATAAAGTGTGCTTTGCAGAAATACAAAACAATCAGCTAAAAGAAATGCAAGACCTTTGAACTATCTCACTCTTTTAAAAATATATTTAAACTTGTTTTAAATAAACAAAACATAGTAGGAGAAAAAATCCATTTAAAATATCAACAATAACATATGCCCAAAAAAGGAGAAACCCTAGAAATAAGTTATGCACATCTTTGATATATAAAACTTTAATGAGTAACATGAAAGAAAACTTGATTAAATAGAAAACTATGTCTTTTTTATAGGAAAACTAAACATTTTAGGGTCTAAGTTCTCCCTAAATTGATCGACATTCATATGATCCCAATAAAAATAACAAAAATACTTGGCGGAGGGGTGCCTTAGTCTGCTTGGGCTGCCATAACAAGGACCACAGACTAGGTGGCTTAAATATCAGAAATTGATTTCTCACAGTTCTGGGGGCTGGAGGTCCAAAATCAAGGCACTGGCAGCATTGGTTTCTTGTGAAACCTCTCTCCGTGGCTTGCTGATGGCTAACTTGCTGTGCACTCACTTGGCCTTCCTCCTGGGCACATGTACTCCCAGTGTTTCCCCCTCTTCTTATAAGGATAAGGACCCCACCCTTATGACCTCAATTAACCTTAAGTGCCTCCTTAAAGGCCCTATCTCCAAATGCAATCACATTGAGAGTTAGGGCTTCAACATATGAACTTTGGGGTGACACAATTCAATCCATAACAGAAAGAATCTGACAAAGAGACACTAAATTTGTCAGGGGAAAAAAAATTGAGAATAACCAGAAAAACTACATTTTAAAAAAGAGTGATGAAGCAGAAAAAGGGGGATGTATAGAACTGACCCTATCAGGTATTAGGTTGAACCACATAAAATTGCCATTTTTATATCAAGAAATCTTGAATATTGGTGATTTCATACATTTCAACTAGTAAAACTTATTCTAAAGCTATAGTAGTTACAAGTTTCAGAATCCAGAAATAGGTCCAAATATACATAGGAATTTAATATATGACAAAGTACCACTTAAAACAATGGAAGAAAATATGGTCTATTCAATAAATGGTATTAGGACCAGTGGCTAGTAATGTTAAAGTGGATTTTTACTTCATTCCTTAAAACAAAATAATATTTAGAAAGTTCTGGAAATGGATAGTGGTGATGGTTATACAACAATGTAAATGTACTTAATGCCACTGAATTGTACATTTAAAATAGTTTAAAATGATCAATTTTATGTTATGTGTCTTTTACCACAATAAAAAAATGGGTGTGGACAGAGAAGAGGGCACGTGCACAGGCAACTCTGAGTGTTAGGGAGGTAAGCCATCCACAGAGAAAAAGGTGACTGCCAACACCTGTCAGTCTCATAGTAAACCCTTAAAGCTGGGCAGATCCTCCAGGATATCAATGTTCTGGTATCATCTAAGTACTCGAAGTGTGGTCTGTGGATCACAATGCAGATTCTGATTCAGTAGGTCTACATGGGACCAGAGATTCATTTCTAAAGCTACCAGGTGATGCCTGAACTTGCAAAGTTACAGAGCTATGATTCTCAGCTTTGGCTGAACATTGCATTCCAGGGAGATGTCACTGGCTAGGGCCTCTCCAGACCACAAATTAGGATCTCTAGGGGTGGGGCCAGATGTTATTTTTGGAGTTCCCAAGCTGGTTCCAATGTGCAGCCAGAATACGGAACTGCTAACGTTGAGACACAGATAAGTTTAGAAAAGTAGAAGATCAGTGTTAGGAAACTTTCTTCCCAATCCCAATGTTTCCTTTCTCTATGAGAGGACTGGGTCTCTCTCCATCTTTACTCACACCATATGGGAGATGGAAACTTGGGAAGAAGTTTCACAAACTGTTCACCTCAGCTTTGCCGTTTTCTATCTTGGGAGCAAGGCTCCCCACAGAAAGCACACATTTCACCTGTGTTCCTCTATGACACGAGCCAGTGGTTTTCCAAGTGTGATCTCCAAGCCAGCAGCATCTACATCACTTGGGAATTTGTTAGAAATAGAATTCTGAGGGCCTCACCTCACACCTACTCAATCAGAAATTCTCAGGCTGAGGCCAAACAGTCCATGTTTTCACAAGCCCTCCTGGTGATTCTGAGCTCACTCAAGTTTAGGGACGCCCATTCAAGTGCGGTTCTGCCTGGGACTAGTGGAAAAGTCTGTTAAATTCTGAGCTTCATAATTAGAAGCTCCCTTGGCTAACAGAGCTAAAGCTACATCCTCCAACTAGGTTCTCATCAGTAATAAAGGTGATGTTGTGATCTTCAGAATAATAGTAATAATATTTAGGAGAAGCAAATAGTTTAAAGGAAAAAAATGAAAGCATAAATGCAGTTTTGATGATTTTAGAGTGTGAAAGCAAACCTAGAAGCTAAAAAGACTAAATTTGTCCACATACAAATTGAACTCATTCACCAGGCAATCCACCAATATTTCCCAAAAGTAAGCAAGATCAAAAGTGAAAGTCAAATTGAGAAAAAAATAATTGCTTAGAAATCAATAAGCAAAGAAAACCAGCCCAATGGAAAAGTGGGCAAATGACTCAAAGACAGTTTAGAGCTTTGCTGTTCAATGTGGTGGCTTTTGCCACATGCAACTGATCCAAATTGAGGTCTGCCCTAAGTGTAAAACACACTGGATTTCAAAGACTTAGTGGCAAAAATATAAAGTATCTCTTTAATAATTTTTATATTGATTATATGTTGAAATGATAATATTTCAGATATAGTGGGTTAAATAATAGCTATTATTAAAATGGACTTCACCCATTTCCTTTTAACATTTTCAATGTGGTTTCTAAAAAGTTTTAAATTATATACATGGCTTCATTATATTTCTTCTGACAGTTCTGGTTTGGAGAATAAGAGATACTAATTGTTAGGGGTTTCCCTAGTGGCGCAGTGGTTGAGAGTCGCCCACCGATGCAGGGGACACGGGTTCGTGCCCCAGTCCAGGAAGATCCCACATGCCGTGGAGCGGCTAGGCCCGTGAGCCATGGCCACTGAGCCTGCGCGTCCGGAGCCTGTGCTCCCCAACGGGAGAGGCCACAACAGTGAGAAGCCCGTGTACCGCAAAAAAAAAAAAAAAAAAAGATACTAATTGTCAGATTAACAGGAAAAAATATGATTCAGTGCTGGTTAGAGTGCAAATATGTATAACACTTTGAAGAATAATTTGTTAATATCTATTAATATTTTAAAAACACATACCATTCAACCCAGAAAAATTTCTTCTAGGATTTTTGCTACAGAACCGATAACATAAGTGCACAAAGATATGTGTAAAAGAATGTTCATTGCAACACTGTTTAAACTAGAAAAAAAAGGAAAAAACCTAAATGTCTGTCAAAAAGTTGATTAAATATATTATAAGAAGCCCACAGAGTGGAATACTATGCAACCATTAAGTAGAACGAAGGAGATCTACATGCACTAGCACAGGTGTGTATCTATAATATATGTGAAGTGAAAAAACAATATTTCAGGCAATATGCACAATATACCTTCAATTTTGGTTTCTAAAAAGCCATATATATCATGTATTGGGAAGTCTTTTAGTTTTTATGTTACTCCTGTATTTTATTGTTGCAATGAACACATACTACTTTTGTGATTTTAAAAAAGCAGCTGTAAATAAACATAACAGCACATGGGAACCATCACCCATTGCACCAGTTCCTACATTTTGTACATTAGAGGGGAAATGAGGACGACTGAGAACATTCACTTGTTAGATTCACCACCTTCTCAGTGGAGGCTACTATCCAAGGTCTCTCTCTGCCCACTTAGAAAGGACAGGAGACATTACCACCAACTTTGCCACTCTCCTAGCAGAGTGCTTTATCACCTTCCCTCCCTTCATTTAGGATCTCCCATCCAGTCCTTCTTGATCATGGCAGCCTGACCTCCACCTCTGTGATGCCACTGAACTGCCATCAGTAAAGTCAGAAGGTCATTTCATGACTGTGACCACAGTTCCACTCTAAGCAGTGTAATGGACATAGAAGGAATGAGAAGCTATGGAAGAGCAATGAACCCCAGGATGGGGCTCAGCCTTCCCCTTTGGGGAGACTCCACCTGTGGAACTGCGGGTCTCTAATTATGGTTCCACTGCATCTTGGCCTCTAGTATTCTCATCTCCAGAAATACTTGTTTTTGTTCTGTTCACAAGGCAAAGATCAGAAGAGAATTATCTAATTCTCTCCTCTGCTTTCAAAAGAAAGAAGAAAATTCACACCTTTTTAGGAGTTGAGGATTTAATCCAAGAATGCTGTGGGGTGAGCCCCCAGAAATAAATGCCTGATACATCAAGGTAGAAGGGCCTTGAAGGTAGAGTCAGTTGTTCTCAAAATGCCAGAGTAGTTACTCTGTAGTAACTAGTTACCTTCACCACCCCTCTCTCTATTACTGACCTGGTCAAGGAATGAACTGTCAATCTTTATTTTGGTGGATGGGGTAGGCAAGATGAAAGGTGGTATAGGGCAGGACACAGAGAGCCAGCAAAGAGGAGGAGAGAGATTTGGTAAAAGGAAAAAAATAAGGGAAGTGAGTCAGCTGGGAGAAGAATTTAGTAAAAGAGTTGAACTGTTTAATGGGAATATTTAAGAAATGTTATGGCTTAACGTTTGCTGTAACTTCTTCCTCCTCCATCTCCCCCAAGAACTTCTATTTCAAGTAAATATCTCCATTGCCTCTTCTACTTGGGCTTTAGTGATTTAAAAAACAAAAAGAAAAAACAGTTAAGACTAGCCCGAAGGGAGGCACTTGGTGCCAGGTTACACTTATATGGATTAATGTGGTTTAGTATCATTTATTATTTCATTGGTTTATTCACTCCTTTAATAAATATTTAATAAGCATCTTCCATGTGCCAAACACTGTTCTAGCTGTTTAGATTTAATCAATGAACAGCACAAATATCCCTGAACTCATTAAATCTACATTGTTGCCAGAGAACAGGTGGAGCACACACGCAATAAATTATAAACACTGTATCATAGTATGTTAGAAAGTGATTAGTTCAATGGAAAAAATGTTTAACGTGGGAGAAGTTACAAGTTTAACTAGGGTGTTAGCGTATGCCCTGTGTAAAGTGACATTTGAGCAAAGATTTGAAGGCAGTGAGGGAGTGGAGAACACGACTATCTGGAGGAAAGACAATCAAGGCAGAGGGAAAAGCCAGTGCAAAGGTCCTGAGGCAATGGGTACAGACGTCTCTCTGGGGTGTTGAAAACGTTCTGAAATTATATAGTGGAGCTGACTGAATGATCCTGTGCATGTACTAAAAACCACTGAATTGTACACTTTAAAAGTGTGAATTTTATGATGTGTGAATTATATCTCAATTTTTTAATATCTCACAATAGGAGTGTGCCTGGCATATTCAAAAAACAGCATGGGGGCCAGTATGGCTGGAGTGGAGTTGAGCAAAGAAATGAGGCCAGAGACAGGATAGGGACTCAGTAGAGCATCTTACTGGCCCTTATAAGGACCTTGGTTTTAACTCCCATGAAATGGGGACCCACTACAGGGTTTTGATGTGTGTAGTGACGTGACATGACTATATTTCAAGGGTCACTCTGGCTGCTGCATTGACAGTAGCTACAGAGGGACAAGAGTGGAGGCAGGAAGACCCTTAAGAAGTTCCTGCAGTGATTTAGGGAAAGATGATGCAGACTCAAGCAAGAGGAAATGGTGAGAAGGGATTGAGCTCTGGGCAGAGTTTGAAAATAGAGCCCAGGGGTTTTCTGGCTGAATGGATAAAGGATATGAGAGAAAGAAGGGAGTGAAGCTTGGCTCCAAGTTTTGTAGCTTAACCATAGGAAAGATGGACAAATAAGGGAACCACGGACTGAGCCTCAGGGCTGTCTAATGCTAAGGGAGTAAAGAGAAAAGGAGAGATTTATAACAAATACTGAGAAGTAGGCAGAGAAATAGGAGGAAGAGTTATGAGAATGTGGTGTCTGGAGAGCCAGAAGATGACACCACGTCAGGAAGTTGTGTCAGATGCTGCTGGCAGGTCACGTAATAAGAGAACTGCGAATTTATTGTTATTGCTGGTGAACTTGATGAGAGAAGTTACAGTAGCATGGTGAGAGCAAAAATACGAGTAGTGGGGATCTAAGAAAGAATGGGGAAAATCTTTCTGACCTAAGAGTAGGCAAAGTTTTTTTAGATGGCAAAAAACATTAACCATAAAAGGAAAAAACTGATAAATTTGGTTTCATCAAAATTAAAACCTTCTGTTCCTCAAAAGACACCACTAAGAAAATGAAAAGTTAAGCTACAGACTGAGAAAAAATATTCTCAAATCATACATCTGACAAAGAGCTTGATCCCATAACATAGAAAGAACTCTTCCAACTCAATAATAAGAAGACAAACAATCCAATTTTTTAAATGGGCAAAATATTTGAATCAATACTTCATGAAAGAAGATATACAAATGTTTAATAAGCAAATGAAAAGGTACTCATTATTTTTAGTCCTCAGAGAAATGCAAATTAAAACTACAAGGAAACACTACTACAGAGCAGTTAAAATGGCTAAATTTTTTAATTTTTAAATTGAAAAGATACCAAATGGATACTAAGTTTTGGCAAGAATCTGCAACAACTGGAACCCTCATACACTACTGGTAAGAATGTGAAATAGCACAACCACTTTGGAAAACAATTTGACCATTTCTTAAAAAGTTAAACACACAACTACCACACGACCCAGAAATTCCACTCCTACATATTTACTCAAGAAAAATGAAAACATACATCCATACAAAGATTTGTCCATGAAAGTTTACAGCAACTTTATTCATATTTGCTAGAAATCAGAAATAACTCAAATATCCATTAATTAGAGAATGGACCAACAAACTGAGGAACATCCATATAATGGAACGCTACTCAGCAATATTTCTAAAAGAACTATTGATACAACAACAACAATATTTTGGATGAATCTCCAAAATATTATTCTGAGAGGAAACTAGACAGAAAAGAGTACACAGCATGATTCCATTTATATAAAGTTCTAAAACAGGCAAAAATAATTTATCATGCTAGAAGTCAAATCTATGGCTCCTTGGAGTGGAAAAGACTGACTACAAAAGGGAAAGAGGGAACTTCCTTGGGCGATGGAAACATCCTTGACTTAAGCAGTGGTTACATGAGTTTATCCATTTGTAAAAACTCATAGAACTAACTGTACACTTGGTATGAGAATCTTAATGCATGAAAATATACCCCAATGAAGTTTATTTTTTAAAAAGAAAGAGTCGAAGGACGAAATGAGCAAATTTTTTTAGTTTCCTACATAGGAGAACAAAGGAATTAGGCAGTAACAACATAAAATGCGGGTTCAAAAGACGAGTTTTTCAAAGGAAGTAGCAGCACATTCGTATGATAAGAGAATGATCGAGTAAAGATAAGAAATTGGTGAAGTAGGAAAGCTTCTTTCAAGCTTCCAAGATCCAAGTTAGAAGTGAATTAGCACCATCTCCTTCCCAGGGGTGAAAACATCTGTCATGGATGAGCACTATCATATCAAAGTACTCTCGCTTTTCCAACTTTGTATTCCATCGTGATCCAGCCCCATATATATTCTACTGTTGCCTGCTAGTACAAGCTGCCTACGTCCTGTGGAACTTACAGTTTGCAGGCTCCTTCCTTCCATGCAGTGTTAGCCTGTCCCTAGCCAGGTCATATTGTGACTTAATTCTAGTTACTGGTCCGGTGACTAGGAAGGGAAGTGGAAGTAGATATGCCCACTGAGGGGATGCACATTTCTTGAAAGCATGAATCTCTATATTATATTCAAGCAGGTGGAACACTAGCTATTAATGGAGAAGAGTAGCTATTTCTATAGGCTTGGAGGCAAGACATTCAAGATTTTTTAATGTATCAATACAGGTGACCTTATTCCAGACTCAGCGATTCATTCCTTCCCAATCACAGATCTACACTTTCATTTCTTTTTAACATCTTTATTGGAGTATAATTGCTTTACAATGGTGTCTTAGTTTCTGCTTTATAACAAAGTGAAACAGCTATACATATACATATATCTCCATATCTCCTCCCTCTTGCGTCTCCCTCCCACCCTCCCTATCCCACCCCTCTAGGTGGTCACAAAGCACTGAGCTGATCTCCCTGTGCTATGTGGCTGCTTCCCACTAGCTATCTATTTTACGTTTGGCAGTGTACATAGTTTCATGCCACTCTCTCACTTCGTCCCAACTTACTCTTCCCCCTCCCCACGTCCTCAAGTCCATTCCCTGCTTCTGCATCTTTATTCCTGTCCTGCGTCTACATTCTTCAGAACCATTTTTTTCTTTAGAGTCCATATATATGTGTTAACATACGGTATCTGTTTTTCTCTTTCTGACTTACTTCACTCTGTATGACAGACTCAAGGTCCATCCACCTCACTACAAATAACTCAATTTCGTTTCTTTTTACGGCTGAGTAATATTCCATTGTATATATGGGCCACATCTTCTTTATCCATTCATCTGTCGAAGGACACTTAGGTTGCTTCTATGTCCTGGCTATTGTAAATAGAGCTGCAATGAACATTGTGGAACATGACTCTTTCTGAATTATGGTTTTCTCAGGGTATATGCCTGGTAGTGGGATTGCTGCATTGTATAGTAGTTCTATTTTTAGTTTTCTAAGAAACCTCCATACTGTTCTCCATAGTGGGTGTATCAATTTACATTCCCACGAACAGTGCAGGAGGGTTCCCCTTTCTCCCCCCGCTCCAGCATTTATTGTTTGTAGATTTTCTGATGATGGCCGTTCTGACTGGTGTGAGATGATATCTCATTGTAGTTTTGATTTGCATTTCTCTAATGATTAGTGATGTTGAGCATCCTTACATGTGTTTGTTGGCAATCTGTATATCTTCTTTGGAGAAATCTCTATTTAGGTCTTCTGCCCATTTTTGGATTGGGTTGTTTTTTTGATATTGAGCTGCATGAGCTGCTTATAAATTCTGGAGATTAATCCTTTGTCACTTGCTTCAATAGCAGATATTTTCTCCCATTCTGAGGGTTGTCTTTTCATCTTGTTTATGGTTTCCTTTGCTGTGCAAAAGCTTTGAAGTTTCATTAGGTCCCATTTGTTTATTTTTGTTTTTATTTCCATTTCTCTAGGAGCTGGGTAAAAAAGGATCTTGCTGCGATTTATGTCATAGAGTGTTCTGCCTGTTTTCCTCTAAGAGTTTTATAGTGTCTGGCCTTACATTTAGGTCTTTAATCCATTTTGAGTTTATTTTTGTGTATGGTGTTAGGGAGTGTTCTAATTTAATTCTTTTACATGTAGATGTCCAGTTTTCCCAGCACCACTTATTGAAGACGCTGTCTTTTCTCCATTTTACATTCTTGCCTCCTTATCAAAAATAAGGTGACCATATGTACATGGGTTTATCTCTGGCCTTTCTATCCTGCTCCAAAGATCTATATTTCTGTTTTTGTGCCAGTACCATACTGTCTTGATTACTGTAGCTTTGTAGTATAGTTTGAAGTCCAGGAGCCTGATTCCTCCAGCTCCGTTTTTCTTTCTCAAGATTGCTTTGGCTATTCGGGGTCTTTTGTGTTTCCATACAAATGGTGAAATTTTTTGTTCTACTTCTGTGAAAAATGCCATCGGTAGTTTGATAGGAATTGCACTCTAACTGTAGATTGCTTTGGGTCGTATAGTCATCTTCACATTGTTGATTCTTCCAATCCAAGAACATGGTATATCTCTCCATCTGTTTGTATCATCTTTAATTTCTTTCATCAGTGTCTTACAGTTTTCTACACACAGGTCTTTTGTCACCTTAAGTAGGTTTATTCTCAGGTATTTTATTCTTTTTGTTTAAATGGTAAATGGGAGTGTTTCCTTAATTTCTCTTTCAGATTTTTCATCATTAGTATATAGGAATGAAAGATATTTCTATGCATTAATTTTGTATCCTACAACTTTACCAAAATTCATTGATTAGCTCTCGTAGTTTTCTGGTGGCATCTTTAGGATTCTCTATGTATAGTATCATGTCATCTGCAAACAGTGACAGCTTTACTTCCTCTTTTCCGATTTGGATTCCTTTTATTTCTTTCTCTTCTCTGATTGCTGTGGCTAAAACTTCCAAAACTATGTTGAATGATAGTGGTGAGAGTGGACAACCTTGTCATGTTCCTGATCTTAGCAGAAATGGTTTCAGTTTTTCACCATTGAGTACGATGTTGGCTCTGGGTTTGTCATATATGGCCTTCATTATGTTGAGGTAAGTTCCCTCTATGTCTACTTTCTGGAGAGTTTTTATCATAAATGGGTGTTGAACTTTGTCAAAAGCTTTTTCTGTATCTATTTAGATGATCCAAGTTTTGTAGCTTAACCTGCCCTCTCATGATCCTTTGTATTTCTGCAGTGTCAGTTGTTACTTCTCCTTTTTCACTTCTAATTCAATTGATTTGAGTCTTCTCCCTTTTTTTCTTGATGAGTCTGGCTAATGGTTTACCAATTTTGTTTATCTTCTCAAAGAACCAGCTTTTAGTTTTATTGATCTTTGCTATTGTTTCCTTCATTTCTTTTTCATTTATTTCTGATCTGATCTTTATGATTTCTTTCCTTCTGCTAACTTTGGGGGTTTTTTGTTCTTCTTTCTCTAACTGCTTTAGGTGTAATGTCAGGTTGTTTATTTCAGATATTTCTTGTTTCTTGAGGTAATATTGTATTGCTATAAACTTCCCTCTTAGAACTGCTTTTGCTGCATCCCATAGGTTTTGGATTGTCGTGTTTTCATTGTCATTTGTTTCTAGGTAATTTTTTATTTCCTCTGATTTCTTCAGTGATCTCTTGGTTATTTAGTAGTGCATTGTTTAGCCTCCAGGTGTTTGTATTTTTTACAGAATTTTTCCTGTAATTGATATCTAGTCTCAGCATTGTGGTCAGAAAAGATACTTGATATGATTTCAGTTTTCTTAAGTTTACCAAGGCTGGATTTGTGACCCAAGATATGATCTATCCTGGAGAATGTTCCATGAGCACTTGAGAAGAAGGTGTATTCTGTTGTTTTTGGATGGATAGTTCTATAAATATCAATTACATCCATCTTCTTTAATGTATCATTTAAAGCTTGTGTTTCCTTATTTATTATCATGTTGGATGATCTGTCCGTTGGTGAAAGTGGGGTGTTAAAATCCCCTACTATGATTGTGTTACTGTTGATTTCCCCTTTTATGGCTGTTAGCATTTGCCTTATGTATTGAGGTGCTCCTAGGTTGGGTGCATAAATATTTACAATTGTTATATCTTCTTCCTGGATTGATCTCTTGATCATTATGTAGTGTCCTTCTTTCTCTCTTGTAACAGTCTTTATTTTAAAGTCTATTTTGTCTGATATGAGAATTGCTACTCCATCTTTCTTTTGATTTCCATTTGCATGGAATATCTTTTTCCGTCCCCTCACTTTCAGTCCGTATGTTTCCCTAGGTCTGTAGTGGGTCTCTTGTAGACCGCATATATACAGGTCTTGTTTTTGTATCCATTCAGCCAGTCTGTGTCTTTTGATTGGCGCATTTAATCCATTTTTAAAGGTAGTTATCAATATGTATGTTCCTATTACCATTTTCTTAATTGTTTGGGGTTTTTTATTGTAGATCTTTTCCTTCTCTTGTGTTTCCTGCCCAGTGAAGTTCCTTTAGCATTTGTTGTAAAGCTGGTTTGGTGGTACTGAATTCTCTTAGCTTTTGCTTGACTGTAAAGTTTTTAATTTCTCCGTCAAATCTGAATGAGATCCTTGCCGGGTAGAGTAATCTTGGTTGTAGGTTTTTCCCTTTCATCACTTTAAATATGTCCTGCCACTCCCTTCTGGCTTGTAGAGTTTCTGCTGAAAGATCAGCTGTTAACCTTACAGCGATTCCCTTGTATGTTATTTGTTGCTTTTCCCTTGCTGCTTTTAATGTTTTTTCTTTGTATTTAATTTTTGATAGTTTGATTAATACTTGTCTTGGCATGTTTCTCCTTGGATTTATCCTGTATGGGACTCTCTGTGCTTCCTGGACTTGACTATTTCCTTTACCATATTAGGGAAGTTTTCAACTATAATCTCTTCAAATATTTTCTCAGTCCCTTTCTTTTTCTCTTCTTCTTCTGGGGCCCCTATAATTTGAATGTTGGTGCGTTTAATGTTGTCCCAGAAGTCTCTGAGACTGTCCTCGATTCTTTTCATTCTTTTTTCTTTATTGTGCTCTGTGGTAGCTATTTCCACTATTTTATCTTCCAGGTCACTTATCCGTTCTTCTGCCTTAGTTATTCTGCTATTGATTCCTTCTGGAGAACTTTTAATTTCATTTATTGTGTTGTTCATCATTGTTTGTTTGCCCTGTAGTTCTTCTAGGTCCTCGTTAAACGTTTCTTGTATTTTCTCCATTCTATTTCCAAGATTTTAGATCATCTTTACTATCATTACTCTGAATTCTTTTTCAGGTAGACTGACTATTTCCTCTTCATTTGTTTGGTCTGGTGGGTTTTCACCTTGTTCCTTCATCTGCTGTGTGTTTCTCTGTCTTCTCATTTTGCTTCACTTACTGTGTTCAGGGTCTCCTTTTCTCAGGCTGCAAGTTCGTAGTTCCTGTTGTTCTGGGTGTCTGTCCCCTGTGGCTAAGGTTGGTTCCGTGGGTTGTGTAGACTTCCAGGTAGAGGGGACTAGTGCCTGTGTTCTGGTGGATGAGGCTGGATCTTGTCTTTCTGGTGGGCAGGACCGCGTCCGGTGGTGTGTTCTGGGGTGTCGGTCACCTTATTATGATTTTAGGCAGCCTCTCTGCTAATGGGTGGGGTTGTGTTCCTGTCTTGATAGCTGTTTGGCATAGGGTGTCCAACACTGTAGCTTGCTGGTCGTTGAGTGGAGCTGGGTCTTAGCATTGAGATGGAGATCTCTGGGAGAGCTTTCACCATTTGCTATTACGTGGAGCCGGGAGGCATCTGGTGGTCCAACGTCCTGAACTCGGCTCTCCCACCTCAGAGGCACAGGCCTGACACCCAGCCGGAGCACCAGGACCCTGTCAGCAACACGGCTGCTAGTGTTGGAAGGTCTCCTCCATAGGCGGGGGTGGCTGTGGCTCACCATGAGGACAAGGACACTGGCAGTAGAAGTTCTGGGAAGTACTCCTTGGCGTGAGCCCGCCCAGAGTCCGCCATTAGCCCCACCAAATTCCTCCGCCATCTTGAAGGTCTCTCCCAAGGCTCTACTCTTGATGTAGCAGACCTATCAAAGTTGTAAACTGAACTTTCTCTGGAGCTCTGTTTCATCTTGGTTTTTCTGCATTTTGGCTTAAAGAGAGGAGAGACTCTCTATATGCTTTCAAAGAGACCCTCTGACTTTCACCCTTGACATCGGTGATTAATTAGTCTCGGGCTTTCACTGTTTTTCTCCAAGGTGTCAACTGCCCCCACAGCAGCCATCTGATTATAATCCTGATAATGACTACCCAACACCCCCAAAATCTTAACCACCTGAGATATTGCACCTGCCCATGTGCTTGCTCCCACTGGCACCCCATCTCTGTTCACTCTTTAAAATGTCAGCAGTTGTACCGCATCTTCACTATCAGTTCTCCATCTACCCCCAGTGATGTGGTCTTCATTGCCAGAAGGCCAATGGGTGATCCATCTTCAAAATCTAATTTTAAATGGTATTTCTGATACCAAATGTCAAGTGTCATCAGGAAAAAATAACCTCTAAAGCTCTAAGACTTTCATGAAAAATGTTTATTAGGATTACTCTTGGAAATCACATCTGTAAGGGTGAGGGAAGCATGACTGGGCAGAAGTTGAACTGCAATGTGAATGGCAAGTTGATCTCAGCTGATCCTATGGGAATTTTTGGAGTTGGAATGGTCCTTTGTTATTCTTCCCTCTTGACACCAGAGGTATGGACCTTGATACCTCTCCTCATCAACCAGTCATTGGATGCAGGCTGCCCACAGGAGGTAGGTAACCTTGGGAAAGGCAAAAGGCAATTCCCAGAGAGGGATTTGGCTAAGAACTTTCAGTTGCCAAAAATGTAGTGCCTCGGTCCTGAAGGGGCATCTGGGTGGTAAACAACAGCATCCACTACCCTCATGATAACACTGTGAGTAAAGGAAACCAGTCATTTTGCTACCATTTTACGAGTGGAAGTGGATAAATACTTAACAGTATTTTCTTTTCCCAGCCCAGGGCTTTTTCCACTTAGGGGAAGGGAGAGGCCAAAGAGTTTATACTGCTCTAGACTTAATAAAAACAAATGAAGACCAGATGGCAGGAGGCTCCAATCTTAATCCAATAGAAGTATCTTTCAGTCTGTCTCCCTGTCTCCATTTTGGCCTAAACAGGCCACGAAAGAGCCCACAGTCTTGCTGAAAGGGAACTGAGTAGTTATGTACTATTTAATACAATTCAACATATACCAGCTAATATTTATAAATCATTTGTATGTGTCAGACCCTGCTCTAAGTGCTGTGTCTGTAAGTATATATGTACATGTGTATATACAGACATATTATATGTACATACATGTGAACCTATATATGATACAGACACATGCATATATATATATATATATATATATATATATATATATATATATATTCATTTAACTCTCAGAAGAACCCTCTGAGAAAGGCACTATGATTATCCTATTACAGATGAGGAAACAATACAGAGAAGTGAAGTTGATTTGCCCAAATTTCTTTTTTTTTAATATTTATTTTATTTATTTATTTTGGTTGCATGGGGTCTTCGCTGCAGCATGAGAACAAGGATCTTTTAGTTGCGGCATGCAGGCTTCTTAGTTGCAGCATGCAAACTCTTAGTTGCGGCATGCATGTGGGATCTAGTTCCCTGACCAGGGATGGAACCCAGGCGCCCTGCAGTGGGAGCACGGAGTCTTACCCACTAGACTACCAGGGAAGTCCCATGCCCAAATTTCTGATAAGTCAAAAGAACACTGCCTTTAGCTTCCAGTTCATTTATCCTTCCCGTACATCTTTTTTGAGCTCTTGATCTTTGCCAGCTCTAGAGATAGAGACTAGTCTTTGAGTACCCCATAAATGTGATCACTTTTCCATGTATATAAATAACATAAAGGTTCTATTAGGGAAGGTTCTACTTATGAGCCCCATTAACTGTATGGGAGATCAGGGCATAAACAGTGTTTCATAGATGAAGAGCTCTCATGGATCTCAGACACCATAGCACCAGCATCATGACCACCATGATGTAAACGCCGAGGAATACAGAGTGTGGGCAGGGACACAGGCATGCTCTCCCATAGGATGCCTGGGTGGAACTCTGTGCATAGGACAGAGAGTTAATTAGGTGGAATGTGCTCAGGAGGGAAAAGGATCAGCATAAACAGTAAGGCAGCTGGTTGTTCACTTTCTGTATGCCCTGTCCTTACCTCTGGATGGCTGCATTCACAGCTCCAGTCTCCTCTATGACCTACATACTGATGACTCCCAAATACTCCCAAACCATTCTCCCAAATGCCAGACCCAAACATTGAACTGCCAGGTAAACTTCTTCACCTAAATGTACCAAATAAACATGACTATCTCCAAAAATTATCTCACTATGTTTTTCTTCCCTTAAACTTGCTTCTGTGTGCCCTCAGTTCTGGTTATTGGCATGTTTTGAACCTTTCACTGGTACCAAAGAAAGAAGTACCCAGACTTTCTTAGCAGCTTGCTCACATGTGGGACAGGAGGGTGAGAAGGAGAGGTGAGGTTTAAAAGCTGTCAGCAGCCAAACATCCAAAACAGAAGACAGACTCTCTTACATAATTATTTCCTCTACATACATGCAAAGTTTGTCTCTCACCTACTTTTTGTAAACAGACATTTTCTAGAGTACCATTTTAATTCCCTTGTTGTTTCCTTAATATATTTTTGAGTTATTTCATTAGTGGCTGCCATGGGGGTTACAATAAACATCTTTACTCATAACAATCTAGTTCAGATTAATACCAACTTAGTGTCTATAGTATATAAAACCTTTGCTTCTATCAGAAAGAGAAATTAAGAAAACAATACCATTATCAATAGCATCAAAAAGAATAAAACACATAGGAGTAAATTTAACCAAGGAGGTGAAAGACCTATACACTGAAGTCTATAAAGACATTGATGAAATAAATTGAGCAGACACAAATAAATGAAAAGATGTTCAAGGCACATGGATTGGAATAATTAATACTGTTAAAATGTCCATCATGCCCAAAGCAATATAAAGATTCAATGTAATCCCTATCAAAATTCCAATGGCATTTTTTAAAAAAATAGAACAAACAATCCCAAAAATCATACAGTCCACAAAAGACCCTGAATAGCCAAAACAGTCTCAAAAAAGAACAAAGCTGGAGGCATCATGCTCCCTGATTTCAAACTATATTGTAAAGCTTTAGTAATTAAAACAAGTATGATATTGTACAAAAACAGACATATAGATCAATGGAACAGAATAGAGAGCCCAGAAATAAACCCATGCATATAAGATCAATTAATTTACTAAAAAGGAGCCAAGAATAAACAATGTGGAAAGGATAGTCTCTTCAGTAAATGGTGCTGGGAAAACTGGACAGCCACATGCAAAAGAATAAAATGGACACCTATCTTACACCATTCACAAAAATCAATGCAAATGGATTAAAGACTTGAACCTAAGATCTAAAACATTAAACCTCCTAGACAGTAAGGGGCTAAAGCTCCTTGGCATCAGTCATGGCAATGATTTTTTAGATCTGACATCACAAGCAAAAGCAAGAAAACAAAATAAACCAGTGGGACTGCATCAAATTAAAAAGCTTCTGCACAGCAAAAGGAAACCATCAATAAAATTAAAACAAATTACCAAATGGGAAAAGTATTTGAAAATCATGTATCTGATAAGAAGTTAATATCCAAAAAAAAATTGAAGAACTCATTTAACTCAATAGCCAAAAACAATCTGGTTTTAAAATGGGCCAAGGAACTAAACAGACATTTTTCCAAAGAAGACATACAAATGTTCAACATCATGAATTATCAGATAAATGCAAATCAAAACCACAGTGAGGTATCACATCACACGCATTAGAATGGCTATCATCAAAAAGATGAGTGATAACAAATGTCAGCAAGGATATGGAGAAAAGAGAACCCTTATGCACTGTTGGTGGAA